>NC_092194.1:8102797-8767797 GCF_043641665.1 Enoplosus armatus
ATGTATGCCTGCCCTATATGTACATAACCAAATCCACAATACATTTACATGGTTATATGCACATACCTGAGCATAACTCAATAATGCAGGTTCTTCTACTCGGAATCCAGGTTTGATCCATGACAAGAAAATACAGCCTATGTTAAAATGCAACAATGCAGTATTGATTTAGGTCAGCCGATGAATGGCAGTGATGTTAAGCGCTGTATGCCCGCGAGACACATTTATGTCCTGCAAAAACCACAAGCATCTCTGGAGGCTGTTGTCCTATTCATTTAACAAAATATCTAAGCCAGTGTTGTCCGCGCGCACAGGCAGGTTAGTGGCCTCAGAAGCTGTCCGAGGTAAAGTGGAAACACATTGATTTAAGGCATACAGATGGCCTAAAACAAAAAAGGAAAAGCATAGTTGGTGCTGGAGGGGAAACAGTGTTCATTGAAGAAGCTTGTTCTCCTCTTTTCTCAGTCATGGAGGCTCAGAGCGAGATAACAGTGAATGAGTGCAGATCAGCATCCATAAGAGGCTCTGCGGGATGAGTTTAAAGACCTGCGTGTTATCCGACCTGCGGCGTTGAGTCTGTAAAACACTCCTTGTTGGGTCAGTACATGTGTGTGAGAGGGGGGTGTGGTGGTGGTGGTGGTGTTGGTGGTAGTGGGGAAGAGGCCCGATCAGTCTCCTCTCAGTCCAGCTCGGCTCGTCGCAGAGGTTGGAGGAGCAGTGGCAGCGTCTGCAGCCGCCTGGTCGGGGTCCCTCTCCTCCTCGTCCTCTTCGAGCTCAGCGCCAGACTCCCTGGTGCTTGACGGGCTGTAGTGGCTCACGCCGGGCTGAGACGCGTGTGTCTGTCTACCCAAAGTGCCCGATCTCTCCGCGCTGGTGTGACCGTGGGAAGATGCGTAGAGTCCTCCTTCCTCCTCCTGCTGCTGCGTGTGCGCAATTTCTGCTCCGGCAGCCCCGCGCGGAGAGACGGCCACGCTCTCGGCTCTGTCGTTCCACCGAAACGCCCGACTGTGCGGGGCTGAGTCCTGCCTGGTCTGGTTGAGAGATAGCAGCCCTGTCTGTGTAGAGTTCCACTCTGAGACATTGTTGCTTGTGGAAATATTAGTTGAGATGTTTGCGGTGGGGGTGACCTCCTCGGGCATTCCCGGCTTCCCCGCAGAAGAGGATGCACTGGTTGGTTTCCAGATCAGGCTGTAGTAAATTGCGAGGATAATGGCTGCTAAGGACACGGACAACACATATGCAAAAACAGTGGCTAGTCTCACCCACTTCTTGTTAGTCTTAGCAGCCATCTTCGCCTTTTTGTCCCCCGTATAAGTAGCAGGTTTGCCTCTCTCCATAGTGGGCATGAAGTCCCGCTCTCTCATATTGCCCCTATTTTTCCCTCGATGCTCCACCACCCCCTCCGTTTTGAAGGCTTCTTGTTATCCACAGTCCAAGAGAAGACAGGAAGCAGAGGGCTGAGGAGAAAGATGCTGGACCACCTTGAACCGTCCGCACCACAGGAGTGTTTTGCAGCTAAATTGATTTCTTGTAATTCATCTGGTCTCAGAAGCGCAGCGCCTAATATTCGGTAGCCAGTGCAGCATTGCGTTTCATAATGGACATCAAGCATCCACAGGCTGATTGCGCGTTTCAGCATCCGACAGCGGCGGGACAAATGTCAACCCGATACGACATTTCCTCTGGAACAGCTGGCTGCGGGCCCACGGCAAATCCGCAGTAAAAGATTTGATTTATTAAAACGATTAAGTGAGATCATACGGCACACAACTGTCTGTCTTATCCAGCAAATGAAGTGGCTGGCTCAGCTAAAAATACAGGAGAGGGGGCGGGCGGTGGCTCTTAAAGAAGCAGCAGCTGTGCAGCCGCCCGAGAAGAAACCACAACCCCCCCCCCCCCCCCCCCCCCCCCACACACACACACATCACCTCCACTTCAGGACGCTTGTGCCGCACATGGAGAGCAGGATGTTGTAGCGGGGATGAACACTCGTTCAAGTGACGCTGCAGAGTATTTACCTTACACAAGGCGCTCCCAAGCGGAAAGGAGACTGTCGGCTGAGTGCAATGAGCCAATAAAGTGGTAAATATTTATATTTGACGGGAATGTATGAAAATATGTAATGCTTACCCAATCCACCGATAAACCTGTAACCACAACCAACAGCACACATATCAGATATTTGGTTCATTTTTGGATCAGTTTTGACCTCGTGCTACCTGTTGGCTGGTCCACTTACTGCGCGTCATTTCAGCACAATGGACAGCGCTCGGGATTTGTCATTGCGCATGTCCTCCGGGAAGCCGTGGAGGCGAAACAGGTGAAGGTGAAGGGGCAACTACATTTGACCAGTGTTAAAGCTCCAGTTGCTGATAATCACAACTCACATATCTATCAACAAAAACAAAACACAAATTAGGTTTTCACACAAACTTAAGTTTCTTATAAATAATTATAGCCATCATTTTAGTATCTTGGCTGTTAAATATATTAAAAATACATTTATTTTCAGTTGATTTTACCCTCTAGTACATTCCTGCATCTGACATCCCACCATCTCCAAACACTGGATCAATATGTGATCAATCACGTGACATCAAAACTATCAATTATGTTTACAAGATTCTAGTGTCACAGAATCCTTCTAAAGTGTCAAGTCAAATTATAATAAACACTGTGTTGGGAGATCCCTACAAAATGAACGGCTAAACATAAAGTACATTGTTGTACCTGGCTGTCACAAAACAAAACCTTTCAACAGCCAATCCTACTGCTACAATTGTGGCTGTCAGCACGAGATGGCGAGGCGAGACAAGCAGCCCTCCTACAGGCCCACGTACACTCACACTCAGGTGTTTATAGGAAGGTTTATTGAATTCATTAACATGCTGTATGGATATAGATGTGTAGGAGGATGATGATCAGTTGTAATGTGGGGTTTTTCTACCTGTGTCCCTCCTCTGGTCCCCGACTGGCTGAATGTTTGCATTAGATATTGCATGGTCTTAAGGTTTATTTGAATGATATCCAAATGACCGGGGATCTTTTGTTGAAACAGTGTCCTGCCTCGAGTAATAAATGACACAACATTATGACCCTGGACAGGTGGTTGTGGGATAATCTGATAAAATAATGAGGTGAATTCCAGGTTTGCTATTAATGTAAATGATACTGTGCATGGAGCTGCATGTAGCCATTCATTTACATCGAACAAGTAAACAATCAAATAAGGAAAACCAGCATGCCTGCCCTTGGACTGCCTTACATCCTGTTTCAACCATTTCTAGTGTAATTGTTTCAATGTCTTACTTTGCAGCTGTGAAAATCACTTATCAAAGCGTCACCCAAACTACAAGAGAGACATTTTCTCACTTGTCTGTAGTGGTGTCGAGCCATTCAGATACTTTTGAATATATTTGCCCGGTTGTGAGATATCCATGTGTGAGATTTCCACCTCCACCACAACACAATGGAGATGAATGGAGTTTTGTGTCCACAGAACATAGCGTCAACACTTGATTTTTTCAGTGGAAGGCATTGTTTTTGGAAAGAGATGTTTTAAATTTTAAATGTTGCATTAGTTCATTTTTCAATACTGTAAGACCCACAAACAAACAATCCATTCACGTCATTTGCCTTGGTGTTGCTGCAGAAATATCACACACAGGGCAAATACGATAAAAGCTATAAGATATATTTTCTTTTCGTAATGTGGGTGACCTAACCCTTTGATATACTGTCTGCTCAATCTGGAGTCAGGGTAGGTTGACCTTTAGTCAAATTACTTGTTTTGTTTTTCGTCAACTTGATTTGCAATGCATATATCTCGGGGTGTGTCCTGAGCACAGTCAGAGTCTATGCGCTAAACTCCATTTTAGTGTATCTTTTGGATTCAGATGGAGGGATAAGCGAGTCAGCGGTTATGGCCATGGTGTGCACGCAGAGAGTGGATATATTTAAGTTATAGCATTAAACTGTAACAAAAGTCACTCTAGAAGGACAACATGAATAAGAAAAGATACTTTCTGGAGCCTCCAGAGGTCAAAGACTACCTGGTCAAAGGAGAAAGATTTACCAAGTGGTCAGAGGTGAGTGAATATGTCAAGAAAATCTCTACTATTTAATACCAGCTAAAATAAATTTTAGTACATCTTTAGTAAATCTGTGCAGCTCTAACAGTTTAACAGCAACATGGAAGTTTCATTTGAATCCCACTGTAGTAACTTTAATCACTGATGTTGAATTAATTAATTGTTCTGGAAAATATAGGTAGTCTTACAGCACAAATGGTCTAATTTAACATCAGCACATCATCATCGAGCAGCTCTGCTTTAGAGGCTTAAAACTCAATAAGCGTCCAAAACGCGTGAACACTAATTCCCTTCTCTCCATCAAGGACTCCACAAAGACGGGTCCTGTCACCATGAAGATGGATCCGAAAGGTTTTTATGTCTACTGGATCAACCAAAGCAAGGTGATCAATATCTAGAGTCTGGATAAGAAAAGAAAGTGTGGGGAAGTGTTGACTCCCATTCAGCGGCTTGTAGAAATGAAATGGCTTTTTGTGCATCAGACGAACACAACCTGACCGATTAAAACTCACATCAAAGAGGTGGTCATGTTTCAGTGACTCACATTCAGAGTTTGTGTAATGTGCATGTGATTTGGATCTACCAAAGCTGTGGGATAGCTACGAGCTGCACTGCACCTTTCAGGTCCCAGCAGCTTGTGGAGATTATTGATTGGTGCTGATGTGGGCTCACCATCCTGCTGCACTGTGATGCACTCCATGGAGATCTGTCTTAGCTGCTTCATCTCTCTCTCTCTCTCTCTCTCTGAGAGAAGCACCTTCTGGTTTTCACCACATCACAAAACCAGTGAAGCCCACATCAAATGTGCACCTCATGTGTCTGGGTTCAATCATGCTGGCACGCTGTTGCTGACTTTAAAGTGTTCATGTGAATTTCAGACAAAAAAGCATCACAACCGTTTCCTACGTGATGTTTGAAGGCATTGCTGTCAAATATCCTTTACACAAACAGAATAAATCCCATAGTTTTTGCACTTTGCCAAAGGGTGACTTGTATCTGAATCCATATTTGGCCCGGCGCCTACATGTTGAATTCACTATTGGAGATGATTCTCTGCTTCTTGTTTCTAGGAGACAACGTTCCTGGATGTTGCCACCATCAGAGATACCAGAACAGGAAAATATGCAAGACTTCCCAAAGTGAGTACAGTATTATTATTTAATGTTGTAACCTGCTCTCTGATGCAATTAAGTTAAACTGGTGTGTTTGTTGTACAAGAATCTCTGCAGGCATGCAAATTGCATGTCAAGCCCTTAGTTTGTCCATTAGTATGAGAGGCATATTTGCATTGCAAAAATGCCGATGGACACATATGCCGAGGCTGCTCCCCTACTGCAGAAACACACAGATGCACACGTACTCAAACAAATATAAATACACACTGAGTCATGATCTCAGATTTCCGTGAGTGAGCTTGTGTGCTTGTTTTGAGTCGAAATCTGACAGTTGTAGTTCTTTTTCCGCTTCCTCGTCGGCCTCCACAGAGAGTTGCAGTATGCAGCCATCGTCATCCCTCACTGAGGGTTCAGAGGTGAGATCTGAAATCTGTTTCCCCCCAGGAAAGAGCGCAGAGCTATGCATCATCCCGGTTGGGGTGCCGTTGGAAGCACATCTTCCTCCCGGGCCCCTGAGGGGTTTTGGGAAAGCGGCTGCAGTGCTGACGTTGGCTCTGCACTTCTGAGAGTAGCTTGGAAGTGATTGATTATAGAGTAGCAGACACAGGAAGGTAGTACCTAAAACATTGGTCTTCTTGCTGCTGTTTGCATATGAACATACGTGTGTGTGTGTGCATATGTCTCAGTGTGTATGTGCATATGCTTGCATGTCTTGATCAGCAAATTTGCCTGGGTGAACAAGCTCCCAGAGAACAAGTGCTGCAGACATGATTTGACTTCTTTACTTCTGCAAACAGAGGTGAACCGATAAAATAATGGCTATGAAACACATCTTCTGTCTTTTTGCCTTTCACAGCACCCAAAGGTTCGCAACGTGTTCAACATGGACTTCCCAGACAGCAACCATCTTGCCAAAACTCTGACCATCGTCTCCGGTCCGGACACAGTGAACCTGACCTATCATAACTTCTTTGCCTCTAAGGAGAAAGTGACACAGGTAATAAGCCACTGTGTACTCTGGCTGTGTCTGTTTTATTGGCTGTGTGTCCTTCCTCTAGCTGTTTACAATCCTTCCTCTCTGTCTGTCACTGATCACCCTGATTGTTCAAACACAGCCACACGCCATTAGCCATCATACAATGAGCCTTTGCTTCCCCTCCCAATAAGGTGCCCCCTCTCTCCCTTTTAGTCCTTATTAGACTTTATGACTCCAATATCCGGATTTAATAAACTGTAATGAAATCACAATTGTGCTTTGTTTAAACACAACATGCACTACTCTCATTTCCTGAGGTACTATTATATCAATGCCCTCTAGTGGTGAGTTTGCATCCATTTAAAATCTTTAAGAATGGCTTTAGGGCTAATGACATTTCAAGCACAATTCATGTTGATATTGAATGTGATATCCCTGTATGTGTTTGTAATTAAATGCACATCAGAACTGGGCGGATGACATTCTTGCAATTACCTACAATGCCGCCAGAAACAATGCATGCAGACACGTCTTCCTGGAGAAAATGTAAGTGAACGTCATGTCACCTGACAGCTCAGCTTGTGTTGTTGCAGTGCTTTTTTAATTTAAGTGTAACACAGTATCGGACCCAAAGCCTTTGTGTTTAATCTCAGGTACGTCCGTCTTTCTCTTCACACCAACAAGGATGGCAAGATCCCAGTGAAACAGTAGGTTACAGTGCAACCATCAGAGGGTGCAGGAGGACACACAGGGGTTACCTTGTACAGTTTCCAAGTTACAGGTTTCCACATATCATACTCAGTGTTTCGCTGTGTGTTTTTTCTCAGTATTTACAAGATGTTCCCTGCGGATAAGAAGAGGGTGGAAAGTGCCTTGGCATCAGCACACCTCCCCAAAGGAAAGGTTAGAAAATATAGACATTTGAGCGGTTTGGCTGTCTATCTTTCACAATTTTTCATTGCCCCATAATTCAGATTCCTGCATAATTACAGTAGCAAATAGGTTTTGATAATTTAGTAATAATGACACATGTGTTTTTACTTTTCAGCATGACACCATGAAGCCTGATGTCTTTACTGAGACTGCCTTCAAGGCCTTTCTGACAAATCTCTGTCCTCGGCCTGAGATCTATGAGATCTTCACTTCTTAGTGAGTCTGCCTCTCCTGTGCTTCACTGACTATCCTCTGAGCAGAACAATCCTTGAATCATCATTCTATATCCTGTAGTTTTTCCCAACTACACACCTACTTCTTATATTTAGTTTTTTTATTCCATTTATTCCGTTTTGAGACTTCCACAAATTTTGGGCCAAAAACATCTATTGACCTATGACCTCTATGATTGCCTTTGTGGTAAACCCTGACATCTGGCATCTACATTTTTTGTAAACGGCTCAGCTAATTTTGTATCTGCTGTTATGAAGCCAGAAACGTTCTTCATTACATATTCTATATCAGTTGCACAAAGCCAGAAACTGCGCCTGATGTTCATTTCATTATGCTTGGCCAGTCTGATCCTCCAAATTCGTGCAAATTAAGCTACCTGGCGCGGGCTCAGGTGGCAGGTAGTGGGCCGTGATAGGCAGGAGCAACATTACTGATGTGATTGTCACGCCTCACTGTGCCCTCTAGCTCCAACAAGCCCATCATGACGAAGGAAAATTTCACCAAGTTCCTCAACGAGAAACAGAGGGACTCCCGGCTCAACGAGGAGCTGTTTCCACGCCTGCGGCAGGACCAGATCAAGGCTCTGATTGACAAATATGAACCCTGCTCCTCCAATTCAAACAGAAGTGAGATTCATTGATGATAGGTTTGTTTTATGGAGGACTTGCAGATGGTGGCACTGCTGTTTTTAATACTTCAATGTGTCTCTCGTGTTCATCTGCAGGTCTGATTTCTCCAGAAGGTCTCTTATTCTACCTGATGGGGTCGGAGACATCAGTTGTCATGCAGGACACGCTGGCCAAGAGTCAGGACATGACCCAACCCATACCCCACTACTTCATCAAGTCCTCCCACAACACATACCTGACAGGTTCACACACACAACTTTCATTTAGCTCATAGGTTGTCACACTTGATCCAGTCACCATCTGAGGGGTCAGTCTTTCTGTCTGTCACCCTGCAGCTGGTCAGTTCTCCGGCGTGTCCTCTCCGGAGATGTACCGTCAGTGTCTGCTGTCGGGCTGCCGCTGTCTGGAGCTCGACTGCTGGAAGGGCAAACCTCCAGATGAAGAGCCCATCATTACCCACGGCTTCACCATGACAACTGAGATCCTCTTCAAGGTGCACGGTTCATAGGGCACGCCTTCAGTGGGGTCTCATACACTCATACACAAAGTTTCATATTTCAACATTTTATATATTGACATTTTTCCCTTTTATACATTAGCCATCCTGGTCTTGCATCTAAACAAGAACAACAATCCATACATTACTGATATGAACTATCTGTTCAGTGGCCTGAACTGATACGAACAACCTTCACATTTTTGCGCTAATATATGTGATATTTTTATCTTGTGAACAGATAGTAAAGCCTTGCATCTCACACTTTGCTCAACTTCACTGTAGATGGGAAGCTGAAGAGTTAGGGACCGTCTCAAAACTGCACTCCAAAAGGCCAAAAGAGGTTTTCAGAGCTTATAATAGCTTTTTCCATTGAAATTAAATATGCAATTTACAGGGCAGCCCAGTTAGCTGTTATGGCCCGTTTTTTGTCCATTTAATTTTTGAAATTTAATTGACTCAGATCAACTTTAGATTCATCTGGACCTCCTCTCTTTATGTATACAACCCACACTTTTTAAAGACAAATCATGCAATATGTACCAATTGTATATGTACCCAATATATACCATTGGGACCATAAACAGTTGCACATGTTTTATTTAGACTCACTTAAGCCTTACTTTGAAATTTGAAATTTGAAGACTACAACGACAAATCATGCTATATTATTTGATTAATTTAGGTACATGGTTAAAATATGATTGTATATTTTGTGGGCAGCTAAACATATACATATACCTTTGAGCTGTATAAATATAAGTATAGAAAACAATAAAACCCAGAAAAGGAAGAAGTGTAGACGGTTTTTGGTGTAAGCCCAACCCACTTCGAGTGAGTTTTTCTTTGCTGTTGTCTCATAAATCTTGGACCTTTTCTAGTAAATGGCCAACCCCTTAGTTTCCTGTGAGCATTTTTTGCATTGTTTCAATACGACATCTTCATGTATACACTCAGTAGCTGAGAGGCTGTGACCAAAGAGTTCAGCAAAGTGTCTGTCAAGTGGATATCATGATATGCCTATAAATTCACTGATTACCTTTTTATTCGTGCCCTTGTGGGCATTAAAGAGCAAAAGGGTGTGAAGGCTTAAAAGCACACAGTAACACACAGACACACACGTACACACACACACACGCTGGCAGGCAACCTTGTCATCCTCTCACACTCAACACTTCCATTTAAGGGCAGACGGAGCTCCACAGTCCCAGGGGCCCAGACACAACACCTCCCTTTAGTTTACCGTCAGCCTCTGGATGGATGGAGCTGACTTCAGGGCCTCTGCATAGAAGCAATAGTTCTGCAGTTTGTCATGTTGCCTCTCTTCATGTTTAGGAGAATAGTCATGATTGGCTCAGTCTGTTGGTCTTTGACTTTTGTGTGATTTTCATGATTTTATTCTGTTTCAATTCAATTCAATTCAATTCAATTTTATTTATATCTCATGACACTTTACAAATAGAGCAGGTCTAGACCGACTCTTTATAATGTTATTACAGAGACCCAACAGTTCCCACCATGAGCAAGCACTTTGGCGACAGTGGCGAGGAAAAACTTCCTTTTAAGAGGCAGAAACCTCAATCAGAACCAGACTCTAGGTGGGGGGGTCATCTGCTTTGACCGGTTGGGTTGGAGAGAGAGAGAGAGGGAGAGAGAGAGAGAGACATAGAGAGGGAGGGGGAGAGACAGATAGACAGACAGAAAGAGACAGAGAGAGAGAGATAGACGCAGAGACACAGACAGACAGACAGGCAGACAGGCAGACAGGCAGAGATGTATGGCAGCCCTAGCAGTAGCCATAGCAGCTATAATTATAATAATAATGGAAATATGACTGATAATAGTAGTTACAGCTGTAATAATAGTAACAGAACTACAACTAAACATAATAACTGTAGTGATGAGAGTCAAGCGGGCCCATAGCAGCAGCACCCAGGCGTACCAGGACCACGATCCACAGGAGCCCGCGAGACGACAAAGCACAAAGAAACTCTGGGGAAGATATAAAATTAGTAACATAGCATTAGCATTGGAGGGACATGAATGTGTAAAAATGGAGAGGGAGAGGAGGAAAGCTCAGTGCATCATGGGAAGTCCCCCAGCAGTCAAGGCCTATAGCAGCATAACTAGGGGCTGGTCCAGGCAGGCCTGAGCCAGCCCTTAACTACAAGCGTTATCAAAAAGCAAAGTTTTAAGCCTACTCTTAAAAGTAGAGAGTGTGTCTGCCTCCTGGACCCAAACTGGGAGCCGATTCCACAGGAGAGGAGCTTGATAGCTGAAGGCTCTGGCTCCTGTTCTGCTTTTGGAGACTCTACGAATCACAAGCAACCCTGCATTCTGGGAGCGCAGTTCTCTAGTGGGGTAATAGGGTATTATGAGCTCTTTAAGATATGATGGTGCCTGACCAGTAAGAGCTTTGTAAGTCAGGAGAAGGATTTTAAACTCTATTCTAGATTTTACAGGGAGCCAGTGCAGCGAAGCTAATACAGGAGAAATATGATCTCTTTTCCTGGTTCCTGTCAGTACACGTGCTGCAGCATTCTGGATCAGCTGGAGAGTCCTCAGGGACTTATTGGGACAGCCTGATAATAAGGAATTGCAATAATCCAGCCTAGACGTGACAAATGCGTGGACTAATTTCTCTGCATCTGTTTGAGACAGGATCTTCCTGATTTTTGCAATGTTACGAAGGTGAAAGAAGGCAGTCCTTGAAGTTTGTTTTACGTGGGAGTTAAAGGACATGTCCTGATCAAAGACAACTCCGAGATTCCTCACGGTGGCGCTGGAGGCCAGGGCAATGCCATCTAGGGTAACAATATCCTTAGATACTGTGTTTCTGAGGTGTTCAGGGCCAAGAACAATAACTTCTGTCTTGTCCGAGTTCAACATCAGATGATTGCAGGTCATCCAGGTCTTTATGTCCTTAAGGCATGCTTGGAGCTTCGCTAACTGATGAGGTTCTTCTGGCTTGATTGATAAACATAGCTGGGTATTGTCCGCATAGCAATGAAAATGTATGGAGTGTTTTCTAATAATATCTCCTAAAGGAAGCATATATAAGGTGAATAGTATTGGTCCAAGCACAGAACCTTGTGGAACTCCATGACTGACTTTGGCGTACATAGAGGATTCATCGTTAACATGTACAAACTGTGATCGATCTGATAAATATGACTTAAACCAGCTTAGAGCGGTTCCTTTACCTTTACCCTGTTTGTACCCGGGTTTTTTGCTGTGTCATCAGCTTGTTTTCTGTGGGTCTCTTGTCGGTTGTATATGTTTAATCTTAATCTGATTCAATTAAAAGTCTAGTTAAAGGCATTAAAGAACAAAAATGCCTGTCTCCTTTTGATATGTGACAGGATG
The DNA here is from genome assembly GCF_043641665.1 of Enoplosus armatus. Classification (NCBI taxonomy): domain Eukaryota; kingdom Metazoa; phylum Chordata; class Actinopteri; order Centrarchiformes; family Enoplosidae; genus Enoplosus; species Enoplosus armatus. The sequence continues at coordinate 8,114,638 of NC_092194.1, forward strand.
TGATTGAGGCCATTGCTGAGAGCGCCTTCAAGACTTCACCGTATCCCATTATCCTCTCATTCGAGAACCACGTTGACTCGTAAGACCTGAGCTTTTCCATGACCTCATGCCATGTAATGTTATTAACACAATGTAATAATGTTCTGATGTCATTATCCCAAATGGAATATTGATGGAACATGTTGAGGATGTAATTGAACCTTTCGTCTGAGCAGCAGCTTTAACAGGTGTTCCTCTGCTTTGTTCCAGGGTGAAACAGCAGGAGAAGATGGCCAGCTACTGCAAAACCATATTTGGTGATGCCCTGCTAACAGAGCCGCTGGACAAATACCCTGTGAGTACACTGCTGCAACACAGCTCGCTGTCAAAATAATAGAGTGAGATAAAGTTTATATATTGGGGATTTGTTACACAGTTCTGATAAAATTAGATAAAGGATTATAAAGTTCAATTGTGATGTTTGTCCCCTTTCTTGTCTCTGCTAGACATGACCCTCCTAGGCTCCTGTACCCATCAAACTGTTTTATATCAACAGCCAATGTCTGTTTACCTCCTCTCGGCTGTGTGTTTGTGTGTGTGCATGTGTTGTGTGGAGGGGCGTACATGTGTTTGTACTCCTGAGGCAAAGAGACGACATGTTTAATGGACTCAAATAATATTCGGGCTGTGGCCAGGATTTTAGAAATGCTGAAGTCATGACTCAAAACTTTTTGTTAGCCGCCAAAAAAGAAGAAAAAAGACCAAAATATTATTATTATTATTTCTAACCTGATCATTTTAATGCATTTTTTAAATCATCCACCACATCACCAGGAATATAATTCTGCAAGAGAAATAGTAAATGCCCTGATCTAGTATTGTTTTGTTGCTGTTAACTCCCAAGTTAGTTTTAGGTTTCTTTCTATTTGTCTGTAACATCCAGCTGAAGCCGGGCCAGCAGATCCCCAGCCCGTCTGAGCTCATGGGTAAGATCCTCATCAAGAACAAGAAGGGCAGCCACGAAAAGCCGACCCAGGCTAAGAAAACCAGCACAGCAGCCCCTGAGCAAACCACAACCACAGCTGCACCCACCCAGGACCCAAATACCACTTCCCAGGATCCTGTCAACCCAGCACCCAGCACCCAGGAGAACCAAGGTGGACTCCATGAACCTCAAGCCTAAAACAGGCCTGTTGAGTTATTTTTAGGTGTCACTGACATTATGTTTACATGTTTAACCAGAGGGGGACGCAGCTGTGGAGGACAACGAGGAGCAAGAGGAGACAGAGGAACAGGATGAGGAGAAAATGAAGACATCAGATGAGGTAGAGCGGTTGTGGTGACAGCTTTATTGCTTCACATCCCCCGTGTCCAGCTAAAGCATCCGTTGACTTCCTGTCAATCCCCCACAGGGTACAGCTGGACAAGAAGTAACAGCGTATGAGGCGATGTCATCCCTGGTCAACTACATCCAGCCCAACAAATTCATGTCTTTTGACAATGCCAGAAGTGTGTCTTTGCTTCATACATACATACATAAGACAAGATGGATTTTTCAACATGTACTTTTAAGAAAATCACAGGTAAACGAATCAATGTCAGTGTGAGTTATGCAATTCTTCCTCCCATTTTTTTATTCCTTCACAGAGAAAAACAAGAGTTACGTCATCTCATCTTTTGTGGAGACCAAAGGGGAGACAATGATTTCCAAGACAGCTATTGAATTTGTCGAGTATCCTTGCTGCAGATGTTGCCATGCTCCAGAACATGACAACATATGTCAAATGGGCTGAATTTTATTAAAAATTGCACAAAATTAGATCAAAATATGTTTCTTTGTGCTGTCATAAGAGTATTCTGGTTCACATACAAATAGATAGAGATATAAAACTGTGCTTCCTGAACCATCTTTCTCAGATACAATAAGAGACAAATGAGCAGGATTTACCCCAAAGGAACGAGAATGGACTCATCCAATTACAGCCCCCAGCCTTTCTGGAACGTAGGCTGTCAGATGGTTGCGCTCAACTACCAGACGATGGGTAGAAATGGACACACAATGCTCTCATAACCACTTAAAATGTCATAAATGTGTTCCAGTACATGAGAGGATGTAACTATTCACTGGTTCTCTTTAATCACCACTTGAGTCTCACATGTTTGAAATGTTGTTATATTTTTAAACCTGAGCTTCTGTTTTTCACCACAGCAGGTCAGTGTTGCACCTTTGTGCTGCACAGGCCTCTTCTGTGCTTTGCAATCCAAAATGCTCACTGCTCCTCCTTGTGCTGAAGAGAGGGGGCATGAATGGGCCATTTGTGTCTGTTTTCAGATTTCCCCATGCAGCTGAACATGGCTCTGTTTGAATTCAACGGCAGAGCGGGCTACCTACTCAAGCACGACGTTCTGCGCCGCAGTGACAAGAAGTTTGACCCTTTCTGCGACAGGATTGACACCGTTGTGGCGAGCACATTGACCATAAAGGCAGGTTCACTGCCTTGTTATTGTTATGCTTCTCTCACTGTGGTGTGTTCAGCATGGGGAGCCTCGTAGCTGTGCACACTAAATACAAAAATAGTTTAAAAAGGTGAAAATAATGACTTTCAGGCTGCAGATAAAACTTCTCACACACTAAAGCTGCATCATTTATAGTAATGCATTGTAGGGAAACTGATGAACAAACAATACAACATGAGTATAGCTGACAGCTGTTTTTGCTCTTCTAAATTGAGCCTCAATAGCATGGGGAAGTCTGTATGTGTGTGTAGCCAAGTTGCTTGGTTTTCCCTCTAGTTTAAATGCAGAGTCCGTAATAATGCAAGCTTCCTGCTGAGACATACATGGTTCCTGGTATTCAGCAGACTCTGCATGAGTGAAAACCTGAGCCCTATTTATATCCACTGTGCCCTAAACATGGGTCCACACATCCACACAGATCTATTCGGGCCAGTTCCTGTCTGAGAAGAATGTGAAAACAGGAGTTGAGGTGGAGGTGATCGGGCTCCCGGGAGACCCCAAGAAGAAATATCGCACCAAGTGGTCCCCCACACCCAACGCCATTAACCCAATGTGGAATGAGGAGCCTTTTGTTTTTGAGAAGGTGTGTGTTAGTGGACATGTTCAATACATGTGCGAGTGAATGTGTTTGTGTGAGCTCAGCCATTATAACCCACTGTGCTGCTGCTGTTGATCTTAATATATTTGTTGTTGTTATGATGGATAGATCCTGCTCCCAGAAATGGCCTCTCTGAGAATTGTAGTGCATGAAGAGAACGGTAAATTCTTGGGACACAGGATCATCCCACTTGATGCCATCCAATCAGGTCAGTGAAAAAAAAACACTTCACTTCATGCTTCATCTAATCTACATCATTTTAAACACCACTGAGTCATCCAAGGCCTCAGAATGTGTGCAAACTTGTTTTAGCCAGTGTCTGGATCAAGGGAGCTGCTGCCTCGTTTTTCAGTTCACCGGGATTTGTTTTATGCCCTGCAGGTTTCCATCACATCTGCCTGCGCAGTGAGAGCAACATGCCACTCACTCTGCCTGCTCTCTTTGTATACATCGAGGTCAAGGACTACATCCCTGCTGCCTTTGCAGGTGCTCTGCTTTTCATTTTGTGCTTTTGCAAAAGAAAAAAACCCTCTGCTGCAATTAAATGCATATTGTTAGAGTCAGGGACAAGACCGATTTTGTTTGGATGTGTGGAGCTCGGTGGCATTTTTTTTACACACATTTCTATTTGATTGAAGTATGAACTGTTGCTGCATTGTGCACTGACGCTTTCGATTCTACCTCAGATTTCACAGATGCCTTATTTAACCCGACAAAGGGTACAGAGAAGACCACAAAGACCCCCAAAGAGGTAACAAAAAACAGCTAAGGGAAACTACTAAAACTGACTTATCAGTAATGTCCCAGCTCTCCCTTAAATCCTTAACAGCACTTATTAACTTCCTGGAACATGACAAGCCTTGTTAAATCATGATGTTCCTGTCCTTTTTGCACCCATGCAGTCATCCTCCGACTACGTTTCTCCCTATGAGTTGCCTCTTGTGGTCCAAACCCCCACGGACAAAGCTAAGGAAAGTGAAGCCCCACCTCCACAACCTGCAGCAGAACCTCCTCAGACTCCTGACAACGCTCCTGCTGAAGATCCAGCCCCGGATGCAGGGAGCGCCACCTCTGAAACCCTTCCCGAAGAGGCAGCCCCTGAGAAGGAAGAGCCAAAGGCAGCTACTGAAACCAAAGAGGAGCCGGTGACTGACTCCAATACAAACCCTGAGCCTGCTTCAGATGATAAGAAAGGCACAGAAGCTGCCAGTGCTGCCGAAGAGCCAGAGTCCAAAAAGCCTGCTGCTGAAGAGCCGGCTGCCGAAGATCCTTCTGCTGAAGAGCCGGCTGCTGAAAAGCCTGCTGCCGAAGAGCCGGCTGCCGAAGATCCTTCTGCTGAAGAGCCGGCTGCTGAAAAGCCTGCTGCCGAAGAGCCGGCTGCTGAAGAGCCAGCTGCTGAAAAGCCTGCTGCCGAGGAGCCGGCTGCCGAAGAGCCGCCTGTAGAAGAGCATGCTGCTGAGGAGCCGGCTGCTGTGGTTGTGCCCTGTCCAGCAAGTGCATCGCTCGAGTCTGCAGGATCAGAGAGCTCATCTCAGCCGCTGACATCCAGCAAAGGTAACACTGAAGGGCTTCACAGTTTCCCTTTTATCAGTACACTGTAGGTAAAAACCCCTACGTTGAGTAGATTTATTATAAATGCATATCCACTGCCGACACAAGTGGGAGGATTCTCACAACAAAGCCCTGTGTGTTTGTGCTGCAGAGCCTTCGACTGTGCCTACCGAAGAACTGACACAACACAAGAATTATGTGAAGGTCATCAAGCGTCAGGAGAGAGAGATGAAGGAAGCAGAAAAGAAGTATCAGAAGAAAGGAGAGGATCTGATTCAAAAATACTCTGACTCCTTCAAGGCCATCAAGAAGAAGGCCTCAGTGAAGAAAAAAGAGTAAGGGGAATCATTTGTTTGCTATTTGTTGTCATAATGCTTTTCCGAGTCAGTTTCTAGCAAATACAGTAGGAGAAAAAAATTAAAACGACGGTTAGATAGTGTCGGTGGAGGAGGGGTGTACTTCGATCCATCTGTCCAATTGTTTATGTTTAGTCATTCACCAAAGACTGTTCTGTTTCCTGCAAAGTAACAGTGAATTCTACAGCATATTAATATTGACCCTCTAATGAAGTTGTTGTTTTGGTCAGTGTCATTTATGAGATTATGTTTAGAAGCACGGAGAATATTCCTCAGCTAATGTGTTTTTCCAGCTGAAGCAGAATATTAGAGGATGAATAGAACAACTAAATGAATATGTGCTGTAGTGCTTTTTGTGCACAGCCCTCCACGCTAAGCTTTCAGGACAAAACATGTGTTATTCAAGGCCAAATGAGCAGTGCTGTATAGGATTTCCAGTAACCACGTGCTGTCAGTCGAAACTAGTCTAAACTCTATTCCCCCTTCACTTATGCCCTGATTTGTTGTATTATGTTTCCTCTAGGGGAGGGGGAAACACCTCTGACTCCGGTGTGAATACGGAGCGGGTGCAGGAGCAGAAGGAGAAAATGCAGGTTGAGCTGCAGGCTGTGTGGACGGAGCAGTGTGATCAGCTGAGGAAGAAGAAGGAGCAGTGTGCCACAGAGGTTAGTAAAATACAGGTTTATGTTTAAAACCACACCAAAAGTTGGCTCATTAAAACAAAAGATATAAGTGGTGCAAAGTAACTCAGTACATTTAAGAACTGTACTTAAAGCGGCACAAAACAATATTTTTAGATCAACAAGGGACCAAATGACTATGTATAATGTGAAAGGCGTTTGTAGTGACAAACCCACAACCCACCAACTCTTTTTGTTGACAGTTCCCCTCAGCTACACAGAGCATTTTGGCGTCTTTCAGTGTTGTGCAGTTCGGCTACTTGGTAGGACAAAAGCATGCTCAATGATGGAGATCAGAGCTAAAAGTTAGTGAATATTGGACTTACATTCGCCAGGTGGCCAGAAACACAACTCCAAATCAATACTAATGATGCTCCGTGTACATGAGCAACATTTTGCAAACAAGTTTGCCATATCATCTTAAAAGGCGAAGACAAGTCAATGTTGTGTTCACAACTTTTACTAGTTAATTGCCAAATTAAAATTTGCATACAAAACATATGATCATTTAAAAAAATATGGTCCATCGTTATAGATTAAATGACCCAACAGTATATAGTTTTGATAGCAGAGAACTATTCCTATTTGTCAAACTGGCTTCAAACGTCTTGCAAGAAAGTTAGGAACTGTGTGTTTTTTCATAGTTAGAAGATAATGCACTTTGTTCCGCTATCATTAATAGTTGTCTCAAACTCATCAGCCGTGTCTTTATTTTTACATTTCATCCATATACGAAGATTTTTAGATGGAAACCTGAAAGTCAAGATCTGCTCCTCGTACCCCCCTCTCGGCAGTCTTTATTACATGTAATGATTCATCCCCAAAATAGGATTCATTTCCATGGCTCAGGATGCAATCACATCTTTCATGTGCACCTCATTTTACCTCTCTGTGTTGTGGGATCACGGGCCAGCAGCCAGCGCTTTAGAGGCTCTATTGATTATACACCGGAACCCAAGTGCTCGGGGGTACTTGTAGCATAAGCTCTGCATCTGAATGAGACTGAGGGGTCAATCAGGTAATTCTTCAAGGGTCACCACCTCACTAGACAGAGTGTTGACTCTACTGTGGAAGTGCTGTGGAGTGAGGGGAGAATTAGCAACTCGCATACAGGTCTCGGGCCAAGTTTAAAGCCAAAGTTCATGCAAATTTACAACAGAGGGCTGAACTTTTGTTTGGCTCAAAGAAGAGAGACTTTAATCACACACAACATGGACATTGTTATTTAGAGCTACTCAAGTCTCATTTTCTAGCTTTATCTTGACTGTGATTGTGGCACTTCCTTCTTGTGTTTTGTGACAGAGACTGGCCAAACTGTTGGAGATGGCCACAGAGAGACACTACAGCGAGCTCAAGACCCTGGAGAGGTGTGAGCACACATACAACACATTTGGGACATGCTGTACACACTTGAGAGAGTCTTTCCAATCTGTGCCTTGAGATTTTGCTGTGACACTGTCTGTGTGTGTATGTGTGTGTGTGTCATTTGAGGTGAAACATTTGACATTTTGCAAAGACAATACCTCAAATAATGAATGAATCACCTCAATGTGCAGGTCTTCCAATGTCTTTGGCTGGCTTATGGTGTCCTGGGTGTGTGTGTGAGTGTGTTATCCCAAGTCCCCAGCTGGCAGATGGTTATCTCAGGACAACCATTATCCAACAGGTGTTTAAACAGCAGTAGGGAAGCGAGGGCAGCCCTGGTCATCTACCTGCCCACACAGACGCTATAACATTGCATTTAAGCCTTCCTTTCACTGAAAAGGTCACACCAGAGACACACAGCCCTGCGATTCTTGTTTAAAGAAAAAGGGTTGTTTATATGGCCACTTTACTTTCTGCCTTCGCCTTGTTTTGCAGTGAATCCAAAGAAAACAAGAAGAAAACACACTCAAAACGTTCATCCTCGGAAAAAGCAAAGTGAGTTCACGGAATGACCTTCAGTTACTTTATATGTTTCCATTCATTACTGTTCCTCTCACCGAGTTACAGCTTCTTATCCAAAATGAAAAGAAATATGAGAGGACAGATGATGAGGAGCAGCTTAGCTTCTTACCCTTCTGCCACATGGCATTGCACATCACGTCTGGCTTGAGTTGATGAATTTTTAACATTATGTACTAGAGGTCTAAAATTATAATGATCTTCTCCTAGGCTGAAAAAGGCGATGAGCACAGAGGTGTTGGATGAGCCTAGTCAGTCTGATGCTGCAGTAAGTAGACTTTTAAACTCATTGAAAGTTGTTAGAGACTGTTTGAGCATATATGTACAATTAAATGAGTAGTTTGACATTTTGGGAAAAGTGCTTATTTTGCTTTCTTGCCAAGTGTTAGAAGAGAAGATTGATACCATTTTGATACAATTGAGACCAAATAATTTTTATCCTGAAAGTATGATGCTGGAGCTAGCAGCTGGTTAGCTTAGCATAGCGTAAAAACTGTCAACAGGGGGAAACACCTATCCTTGATCTGCCTACCAGCACCTCTAAAGCTCACTGTTTAACACAGAAAATTGTGCTTGTTTGGCCTGAAAAACTTCCGATCTTATGCTAAGCTTAGCTAACAGGCTGCTCGCTGTAGCTTCGTTTTTTAGCTGACAAACATGAGAGTGGTATCAATCTTCTCATCTAACTCTCAGCAAGAAAGCAAACAAGCGTACATCTCACGAAATGTCGAACTATTCCTTTAAGGGAAATAGAAATTCACATGGAAATCCCCACCTGAGTTTGACTGAAGTCTGAAGCTACACACTCATCGCTGCATTTACCATGTTCACGTGCACCTAAAACAGTATTAATGTCACAGCTCACACTTCACATCTTCTGGTTTGTTCAACACAAGTTGTATTCAACCGTGTAACTATGGTTACAAAGAGGCAGCGGAAAAATATCACCTTAGGCATGTTACAGCACTTTTCTTTCATACACTTGCACACAGGTTCACATACACCCACGTGTTTGCTTACACACACACACACACACACACATACACACACACACACATTGTTGAACTGTAAGAGCACCCACACACACACACATGAACATGCACACCCCTTCACCCACAAACCACCCACATCCACAAACGCACATATCCTTTTACCCTCTGAGTAAAGTGCAGCGGGCCCCGACCATAGGCCAGGCTAGTCCATTACTCAGAAGCTGTTTACAGGGAGCCGGCTAATCCATGTGTGGTCGATGACTCACTGAGCTCTGCTTGTGTTCCTCTGTTGGCTCATCAAGATTCAGACCTGTTGTATCTGGGTTAAAGACTGGGTTCACTCCTCTCTCCGATCGACTCTGTCTGGATGGCAGCAAACCCCTCTCGACCCTCCACACATCAGGGTCCCATTGCAGCTCATTTTGATCAGCATTTGCCCATTAATTACAGCACCTATTTATAACACAATCAGTTTTTTAATCAGTACAGCCTCAGTATTGAATGGCCGGGTGTAGTAAGGGCTGTGTAACCGAACTGGACAAGTCCAACCTGTTGTGACTTAACTCTATTGATTCTCTTGCTCTGGTTGCATCCCATGGGTGCCTTCGTCTCCAGATACACACACACACACACACACACACACACACACACACACACACTCACAGGGAGGAACATGAGCAGACGAACTGCTTATAGACATGCAAACAGTCTTTATCTCTCACTTGATACCACATGCACACATGCGAACAAAGTCACACAGACTCAAACCATCGATCGGTTGTGTTTTTCTGTAGCGACATGTTGTACTGTACTTTATTGTATTGTTACAGTCCTCAGATTACAGCGGGCAGCAAGAGGCTCTGATGAAGAAACAGGCTGCTACACTGGAGGAAATCAAGGCCCTGACTAATCAGGTACACACGCTGACAACAGGATACAGTTGTTTTTCTCACCCAGGAGGACGTTGCACTGATTTATAACCCTTTTTGAACAATAACAATGGAACTCAGGAACTACTAAAAGTCTCTTTTGCACAATCCTGTTTGCATTTCTAATTCATCTGAAGATCTGTGAAGACGAGGCAAATTAGATTGGTTTGTGACCATCAGAAAGTACTACCCCCTGAGCAAGGACTAAACTAGTAACTAAATTTGATCCCTGGTTCCTCTGGTCAAAAAGCAGATTTAGTTCAGTTCCTTGAAAAGTTCTTGGTCCCCTGGGAAAGTTCCTGTGGTGGAAACACCCTACTACATGGTTTACCTTGTGGTGAGGAGCATTTTGTTCCGATCATAGTAGGTATGTCCCCATAATGTGATTAATATGTGATTAATACAAGTACAGTCAATTCTATCACACACATCTACAGTCCAATCCATGCCAAAAACAAATCCCTGTTTTTCAAATACATTGTCAACCGTGGCCATCTGTCCCCTCAGTGATCATACGTAATGTTGCAGGGTGACACATCCACTTTGGACGATTGAGAAAGTACAGACCACGCTCCCACCGCTGCAAATGATGTCAGAGCACTTTTGTGACAATGCTTTGCTTTGGATTAGTGAAATCTTGGCAGTTAATATTGGAAAAAAGAGGTGCTAGATAGTTTAGACATTGACGCGTGAACGCCAGATGGATAGTGTGTTTTTATGTCTCATCAATACTATTAGCTTACTAATACAGTTTTTGACATTGGGAGAAGCAGTGGGAGGAGTGTAAAGAGATAAACGGACAAATAAGGATAACTTATTCCTTTAAGCTAATCTTTTCTTTTATCTTTTATGTATTTAACATTATTGTATTGAGCCATGTTTCTTAATACAGGCACATTGCCAGATTATTAATTATCCTGAAAATAGCTCATCATCGCTCTTATTTAAAATCAATCCATGCCACTGGGTCCAAGCCAGTTCTCTAGCTTGAGGTTAGCAATGCTCTTTATTTTTACTGGTGCCAATACACAAATCCATTCTCTAAAGATTATGATAAGCACCTGACGGAGAAAAGAAACAAACAAAAAAGAAAAGTCAATGTGTCCTTTTGAAAAGCTTGTAACCTCTGACTAACCTTTGGCCCCTGCAGCTCAATCAGGAGGCCATGAAGGAGCACGAGCAGAAAGTGAGGTCTCTGCCAGCAGAGGTGAGGGAGGCTGTCAATGTCTGTGTGGGGGCCCACTTTCCCGACCTGGTCGACCAGGCTGGAGGCAAGAAGGTGGAGGGCGTGGGCTTATATGGAGATGTCTTCCTGGGTTAGATGTGCCTTTTGATCCCCGACCCGTCAGTGTAACACTGTCCTAACGTCCTGTTACGTAACCTCCAGTCTGAGCATAACTATGGAACAATAGAAGATTATTCAATTAGGAAAGCTCTGTGTGAAATTTCAATTTAGAGGTGCTATTCATAGAGAGAGATCTTTTTTCTATTTTAAGCCATAATGATGTTTACATGGATGTCCTGTAGATCAAAAGTTAGATGGTTTGGAAATTATTTTTCATTCTCTGTTTGACTCTTTATTTCTGTTGCTTTTCACCGATGAAAAATGAAAAATACCCTAATACAATGACTATATATCTTCCAGATGAAAGCCCATCACTAAAACTCTTAATGAGTTCAAGAAATGGGACTAAATGTAGCAGCAAAAACGGGTTATCAGAGTCTGCAGGCTGAATCGAGACAATGACTCCATCTGTCACACTTCAGCAAATGGTGTGTGATACTCCACGATGCCGCAGCAAAGCATTCACTTTGAGGTTTAGATGTGTTGTAAAGAAGGATTTGCAGAGGAAAGGCACTTTAGTCTATAAGTGGGACAAGTGTCCTATAGAGCCATGATGAATATATACACCACTATTCCCTTTGCAGTAAGAATGTTTGTCATTTTCTCTTGTGATGATTAGTTATAAATAAACTGTAACTTGCACTGTACATGTGTGTGTTTTACTGAATATGTTTACATTCCAGTCTTCACTCTGATATGACGTTTACATGGAACATATAGGAATCTGGTTATTCATAGCACTGTTTACAGTGACAGTATCCAGGTTTCTGAATCATCTGCATCAGAGCAGGTGCGTCTTTCTTGATTCCACCACATCCAGCGAATCTGACATTTCTGTTGGCTGCTTGACTACAACTTCAGCATACCATCCTTGTTGTTTATTATTATACTTTTTGTTTTACTGTCTGTCATGTGACTCCAGTTGAAGACACACCTGTGTGCATGGCAGAGTTATCAAAAACCTGGTTAAGGTGTCTGAAACCAGAATATGATATTTACATGCACAAAAGCCTGATCATGAGCAGGATACTAATCTGCATGTACTGAGAGAAATGCTCTCTTCTTCAGGAATTCCCTGTTCACACTCACATTCACACCTGCAAAGCTGCCCTGTATCGCCACAGTCTAAGCTGTTGGTGCTTGCTCGCAGCACTGGAAATGATGAAGGGGAAGCTGCTCTTTTTTTTTGGTTGTGACCCCTTAATACCAACCAACATCTACTTGCAACCCCATGTCACAGGGTGGATATCGGAGAGTCCAATCGAAGAGTGATTTCAATTCATTTTATGAGTGTGTTATTAGTGTGTTATTAAATGATGGTACTGAAATACGGCAAGTAGGTATACATGTATTTTTAAAAACTACATATTAATGACAACAACTGAATACAAGAGAAGAACAATCTAGGCAAAAGACAACTATGCTTTTTGTAAACACAAGAATCCAGTGATTCAGTCAGCAGTGGGAACGTGAGTAACGCTGGTACATGGCTCTCTCTCTGTGTATTGCCTCAAACCTCTGCCTGTGTAATTTGGCACATTATGCTATGACTGATTCATAATACAACATAATTGCTGTGTCTTTTCTCTCCAAATTATATGAGATCCACGATGGATCAAGTTTTCTTTTCCAAACAGAGCCACAATAAATGGCACGTGGACTGGAGATAATGCAGGTAATTGTGTACAAGACTGATGTTGTGTTCAAATACTCCAACTTTATTCAAGCTCCATGTATAGCTACATTAAATGACAGCGAATGGGGCAATCTGTCACATCAATAAGAGGCACTTGTTTCTTCAAGTGTTGACACACGTGCATGCATTTATTAATGAACACAGCTTTCCTCTGACTCACCATCCGAAGCAATTTGTCCATTTCTCTTATTTCCTTTTCGGCGTGACACCCTTCTCCTGAATCAAATGATATGACTGACATTTTAAAAGTGGAGGATCTGGACAAACCACGTCTGGGAGACACAGCTTGTGCCTGAGAGTCCTGCCACCTCATGCACAACACAGATGAACTGTGAGCTTTGGAGTGTGAAACCAGTCAGCCCTGAATCACTTATGATCTTACATAAGACGAAGAAAACTCAGGCAGCTCTGTCTCATACCAGCTGGAGAGGGAAGGCCTGAGCAGGATCTTTAACCACCTTTGAGCACTGACATTAGACGGAAGACAGAAGAAATAGAGGGAAGGAAGTGCTTCCCATCACACACACTCAAAAACAATACAGAGCAGGCGCTGGAACAGATGGAAAATGTAATAGCAATTGCTAGAACAATTCCCAGTGCATGTATGTTCACAAAGAAACGAGAAATGAGATTCAATTGAAAGGTGGGAGAAGTTGAAAGTTAGGATAAAAGAGACAATCAAGCATGAAATGGAGGATATAGTGCATGTTTTGGGTGTTCATAAAGCTCAAACAAGTGCTGTATATACTGCATTTTACTTAAAAGGGGATTAAATCAATTTCCTCTTTACATGAAAACCTTTATTTTAGAGTTCACAAATGAAAAGCATAAAAACTGTCATCCAACCGCTATCAGTGCAGTCCTACTGAATCTTGGCAGTGGCTGAGAAGATTTGCAATTTAAAGCCTCAGTTTTGCACAATGTTCTTGTGTAACATGCACAATGCAAGATTAAAACAACCTTAGCAGAGAATAGAAGTGGTGTGTTTTGGTCACATGAGCTAAAAGAATGAGGACACTGTGAAGTACATGTGAAGCGTGAACTACTTTTCTCCTCTTCTTCTTGTTTCCTGTGCGAGGAAGCAGGCCTGACCCACAGGAGGTGGAGAGTCATGATCTATGGTCCATCTTGGCATGAAGTGGATGCCATCCTGGATGAATATTAAGCACCCACGCCACCCACACACACACCACCTGCTGAGGCTGCTCTGTCACAGGCTGCATGTGTGTGTTGGATCCTTCTGTGGGCTGCATACTGTGCTTATGCTGCCTTTAAAGAGGAAAAAACCATCACCAGGACAAGAGATTGCAATACAATACTGATTGCTTTATACATGATAAGCATGCACGCTTCACCAAGCTGCAGGAAGACGTTTTTTTGTTTCCAGGATACTTTACACAATCCCATTAAAATCATGGTTATGGCATGGGATTAGCAGCCTAATGAGATTTCCAGGAGGCTCATCTCCCTGCAGTCAGTCACCCTCTCCTGTGTGTCACATGAGGGCCTGTGAGAGGTGCCTCCACCTTCTCAGAGATGCAAATGTTAACGTCCTACGTGTGTCGAGGATAGGGTGCTTACATTTAGACAAACACACACACACACAGACACCCACATACTGTAAGCCAGCGCCAGACAGCACTCTCTCACGGCTACTTGAATGCTGATATTCTCATGTTCCACAGGCAGGTTTTGAGCTAAAATTCATGCCATCATGCCCAGGTCGAGTGATTTATTCTGCTCTTGCTGTGGCTCTTTGCACCATTTGGAAACCCTGTTGCCTGGTGATGTCTCCATTATGCTCCCAACCTCTCACCTCACCGTGAGTTAAGAGGGCCGAGACGCAAGAGTAAATGGTAAATGGTCTTCACTTATATAGCACTTTTCGACCTTAACGGTTTCCAAAGTGCTTTACAGATCAGGTCACATTCATCCATTCCCTCACACATTCACACAACGATGGCAATCGAGCTGCCATGCAAGGTGCTGGTCTCCATTGGGAGCAACTTGGCTAACCACCATGCCGCCCAGAGTAATTTCGAAATCCTGGCAGCTGACTTCACTGTTATGTAATTGTAAAGATGGTTGATTTGAACTGCAAATGTCTGTGCATAATGATCAACACAGTCCACTTGTTTCTGCAGTGTTAATGACTTCATGGCATGAGGTGATGTGAAGTTTTCCTATATGGCATATCAGAGTCAAATAAGTGCTTTGATTTTAAATTTAGAACAAATAAATCAATTTCATCAGTCATAGATTTAGCTTAAAGTAATAGTTCAACATTTATATGCTTTATGAGTTGGGAACATTGACATCACTGTCTGTCTGTGTGGTAAATATAAGGTTACAGCCAGCAGCCTGTTACCTTAGCTTAGCACAAAGACAGGAAACAAGGAAACAGCTACCCTGGCTCAGTCTGAAGGTAACTAAGTTCGCCTACCAGCACCTCTAAAGCTTGCTTATTAACATATCTCCTTTGTTTAATCCTCGCACAACCCAAAGTGGGAAAAACACACATATTTCCGGACATATAAAAATACTCTGCTTTGAATATGTTTTGTGTCTAATATGGTTTTTCCACAAAAGGAGGTTTCAGCTAACAAAATCACAAAACCATGTTGGTACATGCAAGATTTAAACTCAGATTTAAGGTGGGCACAGATAATATTTCCCCTTTCAGAAGCCATGAAAACAGCTGTCTAGTGTGAAACTCTGCACATACACCACTTTACACAGTGAAGGTCAAACATTGATGTGAAGTAACAATAAGCAAAGCACACACAAATGAGAGTGCTGTTAACCAAACAGTCTTTCCATTCTTGAAAGTCCTTGCACCCAATGGTTTTTTCAATCTGTTTGAAGCTGAGCACTGAACACACTTATTTTATTACAGGTAGCTGCCGTGTCAGTTCTTGCGTGCCCAAATCATCAGTTCATTTCCCCACTTCTTATTTTTATGCATCTCTACTCCATGGGGCAGCAGCTGACAGGAAAGTTGGGTATGGAAAAGGTCATGAGCTGCAGCAACACCCACTATGTCATGACAGCATGCATTTTATTTTATGCACTTAAGGCAGGTGAGTCACAAAGTGCCTCTTTTCAAAGTAATAACAGTCTTATCAGGGGGATATGTGATGTTGCCTCTCCTTGAAGCTGCATTTACTGTATATTGCATGTATCTAAAAAAAAAAAGAGCCACAGGAGCCAGTATGAAGGTGAACGCTGAACAACGTGAGTGGCAGAGCATGTGGGGGAGAGCATGGATAGCCATGGGTCTCAAGGCCATTAGTTCATTTAAAAAGAAGTGAACTTCCTCCAGGGAACATTGAAGGTTCCCATTTACACTTTTTATCTTAAAAAGTGTATCATAAAACAAAAAGGATCGGCTTCCTTTTAACTCAAACCCCATAATGTGATGGACTGAGGGCACTAGATAAAAGATGCGACAGTGTCAGCAGACGAGACATGTGAAATGAAACTTGGCTTCTGTTATTGTCTTAAAGCCTCCAGATGCTTTTTTTCTGCTTTCTCCTCTGACCCAGCCAAACCTGCCATTTGCTGCTGCTTCCTCTGTGGCTGTGGCTGTGTGGCAGACCTTTACTCCAGGTGCGGCTGAGTGTCACCCATCTCC
The DNA here is from genome assembly GCF_043641665.1 of Enoplosus armatus. Lineage (NCBI taxonomy): Eukaryota > Metazoa > Chordata > Actinopteri > Centrarchiformes > Enoplosidae > Enoplosus > Enoplosus armatus. The sequence goes on from NC_092194.1 coordinate 8,130,859, forward strand.
GCACAATGTGGCCATCAAACAAATACATTTGTTATCCATTTGTACAATTTATTGAGCTGTCCGAGGTGAGCAGCGCCTGCAAGGCCACAAATAGTGCCTGTCAGGTGGGAGATGGAGAGGGAGCTCTCTGGCCCTCCATCTCTTCCGCATCATTGCAGGAAAGGAATTTCCATCAGACCTGATAGATTAAGGAGGGGGTACAGGTGGCTCACGGGAAACAGCACCGAGGCTCAGCCTGGCAAAAGGCATTGTTGACACAGAATCAAGTCCTCTTGTTCAACAGGAAACCAGTGACAAGTTGGATTACTGGGACGTCTCAGACATGCTATGTTGTGTATTTTTAGATAAACATCAAGAAAAGAGACAAGTGTTGCTGACAAACCTGCTTTATCTTGGAAGTTTGTTCAAAGCGCAGCTGTGATGTTTTACAGGTATAACGTTTACTATGTTCGCCATCTTAGTTTAGTATGTAAACATGCTAACATTAAGCACCAAACACGGCTGAGGCTGACACGTTTTGCAGGTTGGAAGGATGGAGGATCACCAAAGTCATTACAATTCATCCTGAGGGGAACATGAATGTCCCATATTTCATGACAATCCATCCAATGGATATATTTCCTTCTAGACCAAAGCGGTGGAGTGAACCACTGAAAGGCCATTGCCATCCCTGGAGACAGAGAGCCGCTGTTAGTCGAATAAAGTTGCTATATCTGTTATTCAGATTTTGCTTTTCTTTAAATAAGTCATTCATTGGCTAATCTATGCAAAACCACCAAAAACTCACGATTTGCATCTTGCACTTCTTGCCCCTCTGCAGTGCTGCTTTCCCTCTTGAACCTGAATTATCATCCCCCCATTGCCATGGCAGAAGAACATAGGCCAGTCCTGCTGTAGGTGCTAATTCTCTGTTGTCCAAAATGTCTCAGTCTGAGAACTGATATTAGAGCCCCCTAAATCCGAAGGCTGAAGGAACAACCTACTGTTTACCATCTGGTTGTGGCAGCCTGGCAAGACTGAGTCAGGGCGATAATTGATGAGAGCACAGAGAGCAAAGGCGCTGAAGGGCCCGCCTCATGGCCAATAACATATCTGTGGCCCCTGTGAGTGGCAGCTCCTGGTGTGCTGTCAGGGGCTTCAGCTGCAACCCTGTAACTCCATGTAATTGTCCTCTCTCCAGCTCCCCCTTGCTATCTGTCCTTAGTCTCGTGACAGAGAATAAAACTATAACAATGTCTGCCTTTGGTAAGTAGGAAATAAACACAGAAAACAACAACAAAGTGACTTTCATTAAGGTTGGAAGTTCGTTTAAAGAGATTCTGCTGTTTCACATGACATTTGCGCTCTGTGAAGGGACAACCACGGTGACCCCGCCTCAACCTTAGCAATGATACAAACACACCATGGTTACACAGTGACAGCAGGCCAGCTGCTGCCTGTTTCCTGGAATGGAAGGCGTGTGAAATCTCCATTGAACCTAAGACTGCTGTGTCCTTGTACCAAATCAAAGGGCATTAGAGGAGCTGAAGGGATACACAGACACATGATCGTTCTGGCTGAATACGAATGCATCAGTTTAGGGCTTTTGTTATCCCCCACTGCTCAAATGACAGAGCAACCTGTGTTAAGGTGTTACGTAACTGTGAGGAATCAGATTGTGCTTTTGTTATGATTTGATATTTGAACATAACAGGGAAACGAGAAGTCTCAAAAGAGGTCTGTAATACTGGTGACATGTCCAAGGAAAGTCACATCTTATCAGGTTAATTATAACTTGATTAGGTTAATTGTGCATCAGCTGCCAATATTTTTCTCCTAACAAACTTGTGCAGGGAATGGAAAAATAAAGGTCACCACAAGTTGCATCCTGTTTTTCACGGTGCTAGGCAGGTGATAGCCTGAACCATGCCATTCTCAGGTGTGTCCAATTAGCAGGCAGAAGATGAAGTAGTCCATGGAGGATGAGCGCATGTTGAGTCACTGGTAAGAAAACATTTTTAGTTACAGTGAATGAGCCTTGCTGAATCTGGTCTCAAATTAACTCCATATCCTACCCTGTCCTCATACACTAATTTAGTCCCAGGTGTTAGTAGCAAAGTGGAGTTACCAAGGGGGTTTTGCTCAAAGAACCTTAAGAGATTTGTTGATTTTGTGGCACTGAAAGTGCATTCTCCCCAGTGACTAATTAAGACATTTAGGGCTGCGGATAACATCTTAACTTGACACCAGCTCTGATTTCTAATCAGGCATTCAAAGTGGCTCCTGCCTGGGCCAGGCCCGCAATGAATGGGAGATCACATATTTACCATGACATGTCTGCTTTATTGCATACATTTGACCAATTAGTAAGTCTCATGGTACCAACTCATTCACATTCTGAATATTTCATCCACATTTCATTCATTTCTGCTCCATTTTTAACATTAAGTGAATGGACAGTAGAGTGGTTTTATGTCATGCATAGAGGCATACACAATAGCGTGTTTTACCAAGGGGATATATAGCCGTTATAAAATGTAATTATTCTGTTTGCCATGTGCTGAAAATAAAGATTAGATTAAAATGTATATAGGACATGGATAGGAACTATTTTAGAAATGTATAGTCTATTAATCCTGAATTCTTTCTTATAAAAACTAACAGCCCCAGCAGAAAATGTCACCCTGCATACAAATAATCAGCAGTAGCCAAAAGTCTTGGGGCCGACACAATAACTCAAGTACAGCTCGCGGCCTGCCTGTGAGGATGCATGCAGTCCAGGCGGCGCAGATCTATTTCTGGATGAACTGTCCTCTGAAAAAGCAGCCAAAGTCTCAGAGCGTTCAAACTGGAACACCTGATAAGAAGTCTCATGGTGAGCACGAGTGTTATCAAGCCCTGTGCAACACTCAATGTCTGTGTTATCAGATTTATCCTAGAGGCGTCCTCATATTTGTAATGTATTTACCCTCATAGTGATACTACAGTGCTGGGCTGATGATGGAGTATTTATTGTGTAATTCTGCTGACATAATCTGAGATGATTTTATCACCATACTATGAAGTGCACTAGATAGATCCTCCAAAATATAGCCTCCTGTGTAGAAGACAAATTGTTATGCCATCAGCATGGCCTCATTTGTATGGAAGGTGTGTGCTTTATGTATTTTTGTAGGTGATGTAACATTTTATCAACATGCATGTTTCACATGAAGGACCACATCAAGAGACTTGAATGTGGTGTGACTGCTTGTCAGTGAGAAATCAGAGTTGAATGACTACAAAGAATGTAATGAACAGCTCTGTAGACAGTAGATATAATAGCATCTCTGAACACAAAGAATCTTGAAGCTGATGGGTTATACTGGTAGAAGTATATATAAACAGCTAAGCTTTAGACGTCTACTAAACTTTCACTTTTGAACCAAATTGAATCCAATTTTAGCCTAGATGGCTCGCTGGCTATGTACCATCTTTTAGATGTCTAAACCCAAATATATATAGTTTAACCTCACACGACCAACTCTGCAACCATACAACCAAGTTGTAACGCTTTCATACTAAACTTTCACCTTTGAACCATATTTAACCATATTTTAGCCATTCCGAACGGGAACGCCTCAAACACTGCCTCAAACACTGCCTCAGGCACTGCACTAGTTTTTCAAATGTGTATTTAAATCTGTATAATGCACCATGTGCTCATCACTGCAAGATCAATCTAGGAACATGACAGTGAGATCAGCAGCTTTCAACCCAGGTGAACCAGGATGAGGAGGAAGATTTCCTACAGAACAGTATACATATAACACATACTGACTTGTGGAATGCATTCTCCAGGAAATAGCCCAACCCATTGTAACCCAGTAAAGTGTACATATCTTTATACATAAATATATTAGAGACCAGAGTTATTTCTTCAGAAGTTTATTCTTGCTGTTGATAGCAATGCTGATCTGCCGGTTGGTCGGTCCACCTCTTTGGATCGAGACTGAAATATCTCAACAACTATTGGATGGACTGCCAACAAATTTTGTACAGAATCCTGATGACTTTGGTGATCCCTGATTTTTCTTCTAGTGCCATCATGAGGTTCACATTTGTGGTTTTGAGTGAATTGAGTCAGCAACTGCACAGACATTCAGGTCCTTTTACTTTTCATCTAATGCCATCATCTCATAAAAATGTCAATTTGCCCAATGCTTTGGTTTATGACAAATACTACTCTCATTAGCCTCAGCTGTACTGTAACTAATTAGCAAATGTTGGCATGCTAACACCCTAAATGAAGATGATGATGATGATGATGAAGGCCAGCCTCACAGCATGGCTGTAGACTCTTAGTCTTATTTAATCATATACAGAGCTTTATGTTCCATTCATGTCACAGGCCTGCTTCTATCAGTAATTCAGTTTTACCATTTCATTATTTGGATTGAGTTACGATTTCCTTTCCATTGATAGTATATATGCTTTGAAGGCAGAGGATCAGTCAGGACATAACACCTGTGGATCCGGGCTTTGTGAAGATAAATCTAGAGTGGCATCACTGGCTTTATAAGTACTTAAACCTTTTGAGATGTTGCCATGATATAACCTCGTTATGAAAAGATGTGGCAATGATATGACTTTATGATGAAAAAGTTATGCCTGTTTTTATAGAATAGCCTCCATCCACTGAAATACACCCAGGAGGAAGTCCCGGTCTGTGTGAATTTCAGCCATGTTAAGATGAGTGAATGGCTCTCAGTGCTGTATGAAGGACCCGCTGAGGGTTTGATGAAGCCGGATGGCGAACAGTGAGGAAGGCAGAACCCCGGCAATGTTTCTCTCACCTCCACTGTTTGGCGCAGTTTTGGTCCTGCTGAGATTTATATTAGCAATTGAAATTAAATTCTGGTCTTGTGGAGGAGAAACAGCTGTGGAAAGGGTCCTTGTCGCTTTTTATACACAAGCCTTGATGAAAGATGCAAGAGAGTGTTTAAATTTGGTGCTTTTTATGTTAATAGCGGTAAATTTAGTAAATATAAAAAAAAACTTTGAAGGCTGTAAGCAAATTGGAGAAATTAAAAACGTATGCATTATTTAATCAATGCAGAAAATGCAACAATAGAGCAGGATTACCTGTGTGCTTAACAAGGCACACGATAGACATACCCCTATATTTCAACACTACTATTACTATGTCAACACTACCGTAAACACTTTTCAATATCATATTTAGAGGAGCAGTCCGCAATCACAAGGGCATTTGACATTTAATTTCAGTCTTACTTCAGAAAGCAACAGATAATTATGCTGATATCCTCATACATCAACAGCGGTGTTGTCCGTAAATCTAAGTGATCTGGCTTGGATCCCAGTGAGAGGACTGGATTGTTTAACAAAGAGCAGTCTCCTCACATTAGCTGGGCACTGCTTTTGGTTGTTTTCTTCAATTCAGTAAGCTAATGAAACACAGCTTATACCACCTTTTTATTGTGGAGTTCATTGGATTTACTATTTTCCATGACAAGAAAAATAGACCTTCAGGGAAAGTCATTATTATGAAACCTTGATAGAGTCAAGGCACAATAAGTTGAACTTGTTGCACTGTGTTATGAATTGTAGATGAAGCAAACTGCAAGCAGAACGACAGGGTGGATGGATGGATGCAGCATTAAAAAGGCATGTTGGAAAGAAAAGCTATTCATTTCTGTTCATCTTCCCTCCCTCCCTTTGAAGCGAGCTCTCGAAGCCTAATTTCAATCTTCCCTCGAACCTTTGGTAAGAGTCCTGATAATAGTATAGTCTTGAATATAAATGGGACTCAACATAATGCACTATTCATAGATTTCACAAAATGCTGGATTGTCCTTTTCTATATTTTACTATTCTGTCAGCAGCAGGAATTTGTTAATTAAGTTAATTTGCATCAAAGAAAAGTAAAACTGTGGCATTTAAGTTAACCTCACAGACCTCACATGAAAAACACTGGCCATGTTTTTCTCCTTGAGTAATTATTCTGTTCAAATAGCATATATTTCTCTCCAGGCAGAGAGTGCTTGGGCTGAATGGATGCTGCCACTGTATAATGGTCCTCAGACGTTTGTTTCCTAGGCAACATGGGGAGGGCATGTAGAGAGGGAGGTATAAAAGCACTGGCAGCTCCTCACTGAGTCTTACTCTGAGGTAAATGCACTCACTGTCAAGACGGAGAGACTCGGAGAACTTGCTACACACTTTCTCTCCCTATTTGTCACCTTCTTTCACAGCTCACTTGAAGACTCAGCTCCACAAGTAGCTGTTCAAGAATGATGCGGCCAAAAGATTTACGCCAGGGCTCTGGCACCAAGACCTTCCTAGATGCCATGCATGGTGGTAAAGTTCACCTCGCACGCTTCATCCTGGACGCCTTGGACGGACGCATCATCAACTCTAAGACAGAAAACAGCCGCACCCCACTCATGTACGCTGTCTGCCTACAGGAACCCGGGACCAGGGCCAAGTTCACCCGACTGCTGCTGGAGAAAGGGGCCGATGTCAATGGCCAGGATGACGACGGTCGCACGGCCCTGAGCCTTGCCTGTGAGATGGGTCACCTGGACGTGGTCAAACTTCTAGTGCAATTCAATGCTGATCCGGACATCTCTGATGCCTGGGGTAACAGCGCTTTGATGTATGCTGCATTTTCTGGGCACAGCCAGGTTCTGGAGTTCCTGGTCAGGGCTTTCAAAAGACTGGGACTGAGGCTGGACAGAACCAATAATGCTGGTCACTCGGCCATCGAGGTTGCCAACTTCTTCGGACACAGCCAGTGTGTGCAGATTCTGAACTTTACTTGCAGGAGGAGTGTTGGCACAGATGATCCACTTGTTGATTCGGGTACCAGTGGTGAAGGAGAGTGTAGACTGCCCAACAGGCTCCCCAGGCATGTTCTGGAGAGGTTCTCTAAGCAGTTGAATAGCAATGAAGACTCACTGCCTGGGGTATTTCAGAGACAACTGAAGATTGGAGACAGCAGTGGACTGTGGAACCGCTTCCGATGTCCCAGGAGTCAGTCTCAAGAGGACAACCATCGCCTCAACTGGGCTCTGCCTCCTCAGCTAGAGAAAAGCCAGAATGAGGGGGATCACAGTGTTCTCTTCACTGCCAAACAACTGCAAAATTGCCAGCTTAGAGACCTAAGAGGGGCTAAAACACTGAACTCTCTGCCTGAGCCAAGCCAGAAAGATGTCAGCCGAGACACTGGACTCCAAGAGCATACGCTAGTAAGTTTTCCTCTCTGGGGAAAAGCGAAGTCGTTTAACCTGGACCTTCTGAGCAGCAGAAAACAGTCCTATCAGGGTGATGTGCGTGACATGAGCCTGTCAGCCAGCAAATTAAAGAGAGCCTCACTACAGGATGAGAGATGCCTGATAGACAAGATGGAATGTCACGGGAACACCCGGGGCCTGACAAACGATGCTGACAAAACTGTCTCAGTGCCAAAACCTCTTTTAAACGGCAAGAGTCAGCCCGCGAGAGCACTCGAGGAGAATGTCAAATCACAGAAAGAAGAGGCTAATGACACAGCACCATCAAGCAGAAGAGAGCAGCAGAAGAGGGGGAGCTTTGGCCCGACCAGCAGACACAACAAACTGCTGTTTGCCAGAGGGGAGATGGAGTCGGGGAAGATCCCAAGCCGTACGCCGGGGTTCATGGGCCTGGGGACCAGACTGCTGCGTCGATTCACAGCCCCAGAGTTCATGAGGATGGTGATAGACTGTTCGTCGGCCTCCTCAAACGGCCGAGGGCGGATGTCCCGCTCCGAAACCTTCCCTCTCTCTCACACACACCAGCAGGTCAACAGCCAGCCGAGCGTTGACAGCATCAGTGGGGTGAAGTGTGAGTTTGAAAGCTGCTCATCTCAGTCCGCCCTCGATTAGAATCAGGACAATGCCGAGCAACAGAAATGGCTGGTGGGGACATTTTTACAGCTATTAAAAATTCTGACAATGCAGGTTGATTGTTTGATTATATATTCTAATGAAAGAAATGATAATCTTTTGCTTTTGTTGCAGTTCATTAGTTTTGTTTATCACTTAAACAATGAGAGGTTTTAAAGCTAATTGTTAAGTTGCATACGATTTTGTTATTCTACATTTGAAATAATTTATAAATTAATATAATATCCATCTGTGAGCTACTGAAAATAATTATTTTTGTTTCACATATATAAGATTTATATTGTATTGAGTTAAATGTATTTAATATTGCTTCTGCGTAAGAAATATTGTATGTATTTTGCTTAAAGATATTCAGTGCACTGTATGATTCATGCTGAATATCTAATAAATACTTTAAAACACCAGCACTTCAAACTGTTTGCACAGATGCGTATGTGTGTATGTGTGTGAATGAGGAAAATGCAGGGTGAATTCCGATTCAATATGCATCATTTATTGATTTATACAAAATTAAAATGTGTAATTCTCTTTTTCATGAATGATCCACACAGAGATAGAAATACATGAAACATGTCAACATGTATCTGTGTCAGAATACAAAGACTATGTGCAAAGTGTTTCTCAGCAGGTGGACGTCCTGCAGCATCACATGCCAGGCCTGTGTGCTTTATCTAGGCAAACAAATGCAAGTACAGTCATACACATCTTGTTGAGGAGCAACACACACATCTTGTGGTTTTTAAAAAGTCTGTCACAATACAAAGAGGGCTGTGTCAGAAGCAAACACTGAGATGTCACCTCACACACACCCATGTGCCCATGTGCTCGCACACACACACACATGCACACATACACACATACATCTATACACTCACATTTCAGTAAAGAAAAGTAAAATTTTGAATTCATCTCATATAATTTACTGCAGTAGATCAGCAGGTATAAGGACCAAATATCCAGTATTTCTATTTACATTATTCATTTTTCTGCATATGTTTCATGTCCATACTTAATAATGAAACCTTATGCAACTTCACATCATACAAACAACCCACAACACCTTTTGGAAATAAAGAATAAATATGAAAAAGAGGAATATGGTACTGGTGATTTTCCAATAGCCCAATAGTAGCAGCTGGGCTTTCATCTACCCATTTATTATGCTAATAAAGGAGAATTGTCTTTTACGTCCCAGTTTGGTACATATTCAAGCATTCACATCAGGCCAGGTGTGCATCCATTTGGCCATGCAAAGAGTCTACTGTCAGTGTTTGTGAAGTGTACCGACCGGGTTGTTGTCCAGTTTCCACAACAGGGAGTGTGCAGAGGTAACTTTATCTTTCCTTAATAATGTCACAATGAGCTACTGTGATTTGAGCCTAACACCAGCTTTATAAGCTTTACACGGCTAACAATAATGCCCACTATGAACACTAGAAAGGATCTTTAGAGTAGCACGTGTTCATTACATATAGTTACGTGGAATATTGATTTTTGCAATCAGTTGATACGCACCATGTTATGTTGTGTTGAATCCCACTGAATATTACAGGAAGCCAATCAATATTCAGATCAAACCGAGTTGAGAGGTGAGGGATTGCATGCTGCCTTTAACTCACTCCTAAAGTGCTTTTCTCATGCCCGAGACCATGCGGTGTCCGTCAACCAAACTTGCCGTCCTGCCACCATCACTCTGGCAGCAACATGCTGTCTGGATCTGCTTCTCTAGAGCTGATTGCCCGTTGGGTTGGGTGCTAGAGGAGTTGGACCCTGGTGCTGGTCCTCGTCCGAGGCCTGGACAGGTCAGACTGAAGGTGGATGTTGGGGAGCGTGAACCCCACAGGGTCAGCAACGGGACATGCGCTTGCGGTACTGCTCCACCAGTGGGACCAGGCACTGAGGTGAGCCGCTCTGCAGCAGGAAGGGGTGCTCCAGCAGGTCAGTAGCACTGGCTCGCTCTAGGGGGTCCCGAGTCAGCATACGGTCAAGGAAGTCTTTTAGAACTGGGGAGATCTGGACCAGAGAGCAATGGGTACATATTTTAACTCCACTGAGTCGTTGTAGTAGTTATTTTGATTCATTATAAGACAGCTGGAAGACTTGATTAGCACATAACATTTATGAAACAAGAAGCAGTGGAATTTATAAGGGTTAGGGTTAGGTAAAGTATTGGACAAAGTAAAATGGTGTCTGTACCAAATTTCATGGTAATCCATCCAAGAGTTGTTGAGATATTTTAGTCTGGACCAAAGTGGTGAACGAACAGACTGACATTGCCATCCTTAGAGCCACGCTGCTAGCATGGATAAAAAGGCTACAAATAGCATCTTAGGGTATGTGACTATGTCTGTTCTCGTACCTGGCTGACATTTCGTACAGTGGGAGCCAGCTCATCCCTCAGTCTCTTCATCGCTGCTACAGGCGTTTCACTGAAGTACGGGGGTTCTCCGTCCACCATCTCCACCACCATGATACCCATTGACCAAACATCCACCTGGTGCACCATCACACAGTAAAATTATATAACTGATCTTATGGCACAGATTGCCACTGCTGGCATTTGTGCAACGTGAGAGATCACCACTGTTATTCAGCATGAGTGGATTTAAATGTGAGCCTCCTCACCTCAGTGCCATATGGTGATTTGGAGATGACCTCAGGAGCCATCCAATAGGGTGTCCCTACTAGAGACTTCCTCTTAGGGATGTCCTTGCTAATCTGAGCACAGAAGCCAAAGTCTGAAAGCTTGACCTGTGGGGAAGAAGAGAAACACCTTAATATCAAGATAGCGAAAGAAAGAAAGAAAGAAAGAAAGAAAGAAAGAAAGAAAGAAAGAAAGAAAGAAAAAGAGTAACAACATATCGTACTCTTCCGTCTAATGTGAGTAGTATGGAGTCACTCTTGATGTCTCTGTGGATGACTCCCTGTGAATGGAGATAGGCCAGGGCTTGCAGAACAGCTTCACACACTGTGGCAATCTGCTCTTCACTCAGCCTGCAGAATAACACACACACAAGTTTACATACATACACAAGCGGATTTTGCATTAACATTTCACACTTTTCCATTACGAGTTGCAACGAATCAACAGCTGAGAAAGTTGAAAGTCATGAATCACCACACATTAAAGGCAATGATAAAGAGTGCAAGGTTCAAAACAACAACTCCCACACAGCAGTGACCCACAAAACATGTTTACTCCTCTACAATGGTAATGTGGCTTTGATATTTTATAAGTGCAACATAAACATAAGAGACAAAAACACAAAGGTAACACAAGGTAAAAATTATCTAGCAAAGTGCTGTATTCTCCCACACAGGATTCTCAGCAGATTTAAAAGACATATATAAATGTCTTTTAATTTAAGCAGCTACTCTGCTTCTTAATTCTTCTGAGTCTAAAACTTATTTGACACCAGACTGCAGCCAGGAAAAACAGAAGAAACACGGGGCTTGATTGTTCTGTCAATATATATATACTGATTATTCTAGTGTCTGACAAGCAGTGACTGTGACAGCTGGCTCATTTTATATGTCATCTGGCTTAAGAGAATTGTTTTCATCCCTTTGAGTCAAGAGATCAAACCCTGAGGTCATGCCATGAAGATCGAGCCAGCCATCTGTTAATAATATAAAATACATTGACAGCTCAAAACAAATACACCCCGAATTCAACTCACTGCTGCTGGTCAACATGTTTTCCTTATTTTTGATGTATGCAGTACTGAACAATGTGACAGTGTCAGGAAATCTAATTTTCATCCAAAATTGACTTTCCACGTGTATCTAAACATGCACATATTAGATTATGTTATTGAATTATTACCTTTCCCAAGAGAAAAGCAGCTGGCTTGGAGTGAGAGAGGGAGCTCAATGACAGTCTTTATGCTGCTGGTATCCACACTGATCTCTCACCAGTCGATACCACACTACCCCCTTGTGGTTGATTCAGTTATTAAAGATGATATCATAACCAAACAGAGTGCACCAATGCAGCTTTCTTAAGAGGGACCAAGATGCTCATACCTGGTTTCAGACACAATGTTGGTTAGTGCTCCACCCTGCAGGTACTCCATGATAACCCACAGCTCCTCCTCCACCAGGGCTGATTTAAACATCTCCACCACATTCCTGTGCTGATAGTCCCTCATGATGACCACCTGCAGCACAAAACATTAGAAGCAAAAAGACATAACCAATAATGTGGCACATTTTGGAGCTCAAATATTAAAGGGGTACTCAAGCAATTTAGTGTAGCACTTGCATAAAGTAAAGACTAAGAGAGCGTTTAAAATAAGAATGGTCAAGATCAGTGCTGGAGAGGCCAAGATATCCTGACTTTTACTCTTTAGTATGGATCAGGCTCTAACTACTCAACTCAATAGCGTCATTCATTAGAGATCCTGCCTGGCAAACACCCACGTCTTTCAGTGTCTCCAAGCCTAAACTGAGATAACCCTGATGACATCATCACAGGTTATTTTCTAAGACTTTGGAAAGCCCCCTCCAGAGCTACAGAGGACATTTATGTTGTTTGTTTACTGTACCTCATTAAAGAGCAACTCTCTCCTTTGCTGCCGCCGCAAGTCCATCATCTTCACCGCCACCTGCCTGCCACTGTGCTTCTCTGTAGCGATACACACCACCCCTGTCGAGCCCTCCCCAATCTTCACAAAGTTCTCCAGGTAAGACCGTGGATCACCCTTGTCTACCACCATCTGCAGAGCCGCCTTGAACTGTTCATGGGTCACCTTGGGTGGATCTGGCGGTGGTCTGGGTGAAGGATGTTGTGGTGGTCTGAAGGCAGGGGAGCAGGTGCCTGGAGGACTGGTGGCTAGTGAGCCTGTGGGAGAGGGTCGAGGTTGGGAAGGGCTGTCTTGCCGGGGGTAGGGAGGATTGGGGCATCCAGAGTGTCTGAGGAAGGGGTCAGGACCATTGGGCCTCAGTCCCATGTTAGGAGATAGACCCAGCGTGTAGCTAGCTGAGGAGCGCACAGTCCGCTGGGGTCTGATGCCGGACACAAGAGGACTGCTGTTGCCAGTGGGCAGGAAGCCGGAGTGGTACCTCACTGCCGACTCTGCCTGCAAGATAAGAGAAAAAGGGTGAGGAACATTAAGAGAGAGTGGTGAAAGAGAGTTGGCCACCTGCCGGGGGTTGAAGACCTGCTTTAAAAGTGAATGTAAATCAAGTCCTTCACTCTCACTCTGTACCCACTTCACCTGATACGACCCATGTATAGATGATGCTATATGGACCCAAGTGCCCTGCTGAGATCTTGCCAAACACACCATCTCACAACTTTTACAACCTCACTGGCACTTTAAACCCACATTTCATATTTTAACACAAGAATAAAATAAAAAAACTCACCCCCAGAACTTTAATCACCTTTAATGTAAAGCCAATCAATATACTGCCTTGCCAAAATTTCCACAACCTAAGCATAAAAATGATCCCCTATGATTTCTTGACAAAAAACTTGCAGAAAACTAACATTATGATGTCCATGACATTAGCAGAAATATGCATGTATTGTGTATTCTGTGAATATTGTATTATCAGTGCACTTAATGGCCACAAAGATGAGCAAAGAAACTACTGTAATGTCAAACTTACTTTCAGGTCATAGGAGGAGAACGGCCTCCCGGGGCTGTTCTGAGGGTGCATGTACATCGGTAGGTTGGGCCGGAGCTCAGTGGAGACTGTCGCTTGATCTCCATGGGGCTGTTGTACAGCCATAGCTGGGCTGTAAAAACAAGCTATAGGTCTCTGACTTGGCATTCCCCTAGGCAGCTGGAAATCTCTCTTCCATATCACTCTCTCCTGAGGGCTGCCCACCTCACTGCTTATATAAGCCCCGTGACTTAGCATCGGGATGTTCTGGGACTGAGGTGGTTGCGAGGGTCCCTCCAGGGAGCTGATGCTGACTTCATAGGTGGACTTGGCCTTTGGCAAGATCCCATTGGGCTGCAGAGTGATGCTCTTCTTCATGCCCAAGTATGGGGTGTTGGTCTCACTGTGGATGTTCCTGGCCTTGTCTCTCCACTGGTCTTGACCCGAATCCTCGTCGTCTTCGTCATCTTGGGTCAGGCCCTCGTACTGGTATGGGTCTCCCTCGTTCACTTCTCCCAGCCTTCCCAGAGACTGGGCCCTCTTCCTGGCTGAGGGGCTGCTCTTCCTCAAAGAGTTGGAACTGGTCACAGACAGACGGCTCATATCATTGATCATGGCTGCGATGTAGTCTCCGTGACCGATCATGCTCCCACGCACAATGGTCTGAAAGAGGAGAGGCGTTTGTCTTTATCACATTGCGCAGGCCATGATCACATTATAGAAAGATTTCAGACTGAAAGGAATAATGAGGGTGACATAATCACTGCTCAGAGGCGAGTTAAATTTAGACTTGAGAATCTGTAAAGGACATCTTTGTCATTCTTCAAAGACAGCGACTTAAATCATTTCCCCTGTGGCTTATTCTGACAATACACTGACAAATATACCAAGCAAATGTTAGACACACTGCAAAGACAGAGCCTCTACAACTCTTTCTATTTTGCAAAATTCAGATATTGCAGATAACTGTTCCTATGACCTTTCAGATGTTATGTATAGTTAGCAGGCATGAAAAGGGGCCTAAACATGCCTTGACGGAAAATGATCAGACAAACTTAAGATCTTCTGCCAGATTAGTGTTACTGTCGCAACTGTAAGAGAGTGCATGGTGGCTCATTAGTCACTCTCAGGGTAGAGTCATGTTCAGTTCACAGCCAGTCAACAGCCTCTCCTGTTTCTCTGGTTTGGTGCCATTACATCTGCACTGGGGGTAGAGGTCAGATGACATCTCACCTACTGTAGCACCTCTCAGAGGAGAGAATGGCAGGTGATAATGGCTTTGGTGAGATATCCTATTTTAGAAGACAAATGTTCAGATATCACATCACATTTTCCCCTTTTCCTGTTAAAGGCTATCATCTGAAACATATTGTATTTTCATCCACGTGTTTTGTGTTTTGCATTTTGCATTTTGCATTATGAGTTTCTTGGTCTTGATGACGCTATTTAAAACCATAAATCGGACCTAAATGCTGACATGATGGTTCTCATATTGATCAGCACTAATCACATCAGGGCATTAATGAAATGTTGGTGGTTTCTCTATTTTTTTTTTTGTTTGGAGGGTCACAAACAGCATCGACAGTGTGCTTTGTGAAGCATAGAAATCCTTAGATTTGCAGCCTTTATCACTCACTGGCATTTCCTTTGCTGTACCTGCACTTTTTATCCCTTCTGCTTGACATCTGTGGGAAGGCACCATGGACTGTTATTAATTGCCTGCATGGAGTAATAAATCTTGTGGCCCCTCTGAGTATTCAACATTGTACAGTCAGTGTACACAGCAGGGTCATTAGCCAAGCCCCACGATAGATAAGAAAGCAAAAAGATGGGGAGGGGAGCAGGCTTTCTTTCCACGGTGTCATCAGAGGATTATGGCATTTTCTGAGACAACAGGATCCCTCTGCAGCACTGAAAGACTGTTCTGAATACAACCAGCAGAATATCTTTATGCATCAGTCTCTCTGAGATTAAAAAGCAAAACCTTTAGGAGGACAACTCATTGTGATAGATTAATGAGGGCCTGGTTGAATGGTGTCTAGTCATTAGTGAACAGTTCAAGGTAAGGTCAGAGTATCAATAAAGAGTTGAATGGAAGGTGTGGTGTACCTTCTTTGGCCTCAGCTCCACCTCTGTGATCCTGGAAGGGTCCACCATGGGTTTGGGCCTGCGCAGGTTCTCTATCAGGCTCTGCCATTGGGTTGGCAGGCCCACAAAGCAGCCGTGCTTGGCGTCAAATGAGGTGTGGACACGGTGCTCAAAGTTCTTAGGCGCTGATATCTCAGGCCTCTTCTTTTTCTTCTTGCGAAACATCCTCAGGTCCACGAGGGTGGCAGCTTGCCCGCTTCAAAATGTCCCTGTAGAGAAAAGTGTACTGCCTTTAAAAAACTGCACTCCACATTACATCCAGCATGTGTTCAAGTAACTGTAATCTTGACATTTGAATGTAAGCAAATCTCTTCTGCCCCAGTGATCAAAAAGATGTTGCCACTGACAAACCACTCTCATTTACTCTCTGACCAGTTGTATTCAAATAAAATCTGACAACAGATGATCTTTCCTCGTGGGAGAAAATATTCAAATGGCTCATCTAAAAGCCCTTCCATGTCTGGGATGTGTATGTTTCACGCTGCCTTGCTGGCTGTCACAAGCTTGTGCCTCTGAGGATGGCTCCAAGGAGAGTGGATGGATTTGTAAGCACATGTGTAATGAACGATATCTGGTCAATTAAGGCTTATTCATTCTCTGTGCCATTTTACTGATGAGCACACGGCTGGGCTGGCCAGCACCCACAGGCTTTCAGTGCATTAGCAGGACAAGTACAACACACGCTCATGCACACACACACACACATATATACGCAAACACAAACATACTATGGCAAGCTATCCTTCATAAACCCTTTATAACCCTTTCATATACCGTCCTAATTAGTAGCTTGTGTACCCTTGATTGCAGGGAGGGTAACCTCTTAATCCTTGGATGGATGGTCCTGCGTTTGGCGAGCCACTAACCCCGGTTAACTGTATGTTAAGCTTTATTTTCCATTCAAGTGTAGGGAAATAATTAAATACATTTCATACATCTCATTTCCTCAGCTGCACAGCTGTACTGGGAGATAATCACTCAAATTTAAGTCTCATGATTAGTATTAATACTGTTTCATGTAGCTCACGGTATGGAGGATGTTCCGGCTAGCCATGCTAGCAGCGAGGTAATGCTGGTCTGTTGGTCAGCAGTTCCACGACAGGACATGAGAGGAGACGACAAGTAATGTAATAAGCTGCATTTAATGACATGGAATAACACGTTGCTGCCATGCATATTTTATGCTAGTGTTCTGATACGTCATGCACAACAACGCGCAGGAATACAAGGAATGTTGGGGAATGGCACACACACATCTACTGCCTCTGTAAAGTCACTCATTGTACAAAAGTGGCTATGGCTGTGAGCAGTTTTGCTTTTTTAGCCCTGCAAGTGGCAAGGGATGGCAATACCGATTGGTGGGTTCACTGTGGAATTTGCTACAGATGTTCAAGGTAGCTAGAGGATACTTTCTAATGACTTTTATAATCCTCTGTTTCCTCTATCGCCACCAGTGGGTTAAAGTTTTCACTTTTTGTGAAATATCTCAACACCTACTTGATGGATTGACAGAAAAGACAGTCACAGTCTCCAGAGGATGAATTGTAACTTTGATCCCCTAATCTTTTATCTAATGCCATCATCAGGTCGCATTGTAATTTTGTCCAATACTTCAGTTTGTGACCCAATACCTGCATGGTGCTCAACAAAGACAAAAAAGAGAGACCTAGGGTGCTTGTAGCCAAAGTAAAAAAAATACAGGGTTTGCACACCCAAATCAATTAGATTGTACCTTTTATTCAGTTTTCAATGTCAGAATTAGCACAGGGGAAAATAAATCTCAGACATTTCAGCTATGACTTCCTAAGTGTGGAATAGTCCTTCAGTTTCATGGTTGAGTCCTTTTAACTTATTACCAACAGGTGCATCAAGTGGCAGCCTAAAGTCAGAGACGTCCTGTTAATTAGCGTGTAGCATGCTAACATGCTAAACTAAGATGATGACCATAGTAAACAATATACAAACTTAACATGAACATGATAGCATTATCATTGTGAGCATGTTATCTTGCTGATGTGACCATTAAATACATCCTCAAAGAGCTGCTAGCGTGACTTTAGACTGTTAGTCTTGTTTATTTTAGGGTTACTTAAAGGCCCTGGTGTATCTGGCCAATGCAGAGGCCTCCAAGATGCCCCTAGAATATCAGATACAATCTCTCATCATGCACTGTGAAATGGTGGGAGTTGAGGAAATTAGTTTTGCAGTCGTCCGCGGCTCAGCAGGCGATCACGCTGGCAGCCTCTCCTCTCCCCACCTCCGCCCTCAGACCAGCATGGCTCTAATCGGCAACAACGACGCCTGTTATGAGCTGTATCGGTGACTACCACACACCACTCGCCCCGCCGCATCACCAGAGGGTAAAAGGAGGTCAGGCCCACTGGTCACTTCAGCTAAACCTTCCTCATTACAGGAAGGCGGAGTTAGGACAAGGGGGGGGGGGGGGGGGGCATGTCACCCTCCTAGGATAATTCAATCACAAGGCTAATATGCTAAGTGTTGCATAAGCGCATCACTCTGTGCTCTCCCTATGTACATAATGTGGTGCTGGGAAGGACTTTAATTCCATCTGACAGGGACATTATGGTGTGAGGGCTCTCAGGGGGTGGGGAGGGAGGAGTTGGGGCCAAGATTACAGTCAGACCTGGTTGTATTAGAGAGACAGGGACCCGTTTTCCTTCTTACAGACACAGAAAGGCTTTTAACCTCCAATTGTGGCTGCTTTTCGTGATAACGAACGCTTGAGAAAACAAGCTGCAAAACAGAAGATTGTGATCTCAGCTTTTTTTTTCTTCTTCGCCGCACAAGAGACTATCTGCTTAGATAACTGTTCAACGTGCAGATGTTGGCATTGCCTGAACAAATATTTACACATAGCGCTCATGTATCCTTTTACAAGCAGATCAATCAATATTTACTCATGAGTCAAATGCAAACTGCTACAGTCCTCCACTGCCAGCAATAATGGGGTGATACCAGCACAAATAGGACAGCAGCTTTGTATGGTACTTTATTAAGCTTCATCAGTTCAAAGCAGCTGAGAACAGAACATATCACAGCATTCATTATTCATTCTCGACCACTGTTCCCCTCTGAAGACTCTGGAAATACAAACTAACCACTGTGATATTAGAGGCAAGTAGAAACTCACACACATACACTTTGTTGATTCATGCCCGGGTGAAATTAATTGAAAAGTTGATGCAATTATTGATTTACAAGCTTTAATCACATGCAACTGGCCTTATATTGACCTCTCTGACTCCGCCAAGCCTATGACTGTCTTGATAACAATATGCTATTGATTTCTAAGCCTGTCGTATAATAGGTATGCACAGAGCTGAACTTGCACAGCGCATAATCACGCTTTCTGGTCACATCCCTCTAAACTGCAGGGATTTGACCCTATGCCTCAGTGGCTTGTCTTGAATCTATCAAAGTGCTGAGGCAAAACTAAGCCAGCTGCTGTCAGGGATATGAAGAGCCAAAGGGAGATGAGGTCACTCCGAAATTGTGCTACATTAGGTATTTCCATCTCTACAACTGTGTGCAGGAGCAAAAAAAAAAATAGATCCAAATGCATGGCCTGAAAATCCACAAATCATGTCATTGAGAAACATAATCTCACTCACAGAAAATCACATGAGCATAAAGCTGTTTGTAGCAAGTCGGCTTGTGAAGTCTGACTAAACACAAACCTTAATAAAAAAAAGAAAAAGATGACGGTGCATGCAAATTGTGTAAAACACGTAAATAGATCCCATTTCTCTGCAGAATCACCACTTAATCACAGGAATACATCCGTATTCCAGGCTCAAATGGAGATCCACTTACAGCCTTACCCTGCAACTGAACAGAGCTTCCTCACCTCGCAGAGTGGCCGGGCCTCTCATGCTATGCAGAAATGCATCCATATGTTTCAGCATGACAGAAGAGGAGAGGGCATGCTCGCATTCCTCTCATGTTCAAATCACCCCGAGCAGGAGTTGTGGATGAGTGGGAGGGGATCGAGAGATAAGAGAGATATTGGATTTGCTCAATGTTAGTGCTCCGAGCTCTGTTGAATGATTTTTTTTTTCCCTATTTGCCCTGATTTCTGCTTCTATCTTTTTTGTTGGCATGCGTGCAGAAATGTAGTGTGAGTGTGCAGGTGACTGTGCTGGCAGGATTAGTATGGTGTTCAGTCCTTCACTGATCTAATTTTAGGACACATCGTGCCCCCTTCCTCTCTAGCTCCAGACTCGGGTTTATTTGGTACAGGATTCATGTCAAATAGTGAGGTGAGGGTGGGAGACGATGGAGATGAGGTAATCCTCTTTTTATGTTTGTCAATGCATGTAGAGGCATAATCCAGCTATACTGAATTACAGGGGGCTACATCTATTTCATAGTGGCATAGATAGCATCAAGGTCTTAACTGCTGTTTTTGGACTCTGCAGTGCAGCACGGGGGGCTTAGAGATTGCTCTTCTATCAGCTTCATTATGATGACCGTTCTGCCCTTTGAGTGTAATGAGACTGCCTCTCAAGAGGGGGTGGGTGTGGGTGGTGGGTGGGTCTTGGTTGGTCATCTCTTCCTTGTGTTTTGTGAAACACACAGGCACATACACACGCCATCTGAGGGCATGAAAAAGGTACACAAGCACTGGACGTGACCGGACAGTACAATAGCAGTGTTTATGATTTAAGTTGATGTCTGCTTTCTCTTTGAAGTCACCTCTGCAGACACGGAAGGATTGTCAATAGGAGACGACTAGTGATGTAATAAGCTGCATTCAATGACATGGAATAACACGTTGCTGCCATGCATATTTCATGCTAGTGGCCTGATACATCATGCACGACAAAGTGCTTGGAATACAAGGAGCATTGAAGAAAAGCACACATCTCCTGCCTCTATAAAGTCACCCATTGTGCAAATGTGGTTCATGGCTGTGAGCACAGTTTTGCTTTTTTAGCCCTGCTAGCAGCTAGGGACGGCAATGAAATTTTGTAAGACACTCTTGGTCTCATGAAGATGAATCCCACTGACTTTGGTGATCCCCTGACATTTCCTCTAGCATCATAGGAAGGTTCACATTTGTGTTTTTTAGCGAAATGCCTCAACCACTATAGGATGGTTTGCCTTGAAATTTGATCCCCTGACTTTTTACCTAGGGCCACCATCAGTTTGTCCTAAACTTTGGTTTATGACCAAATACATGCACAAATAATGACATTCCCATCAGCCAACTAAACTAAGATGGTGATCATAACAAACATAATACCTGCTTAGCATCAGCATGTGAGTATGTTAACGTGCTGATGTTGTCATTTAGCTCAAAGCACTGCTGTGCCACAGTATTGCTAGCATGGCTTTAGTCTTCATCAAATTGATCATGTAAAAGTAATTAATCAATAATATAGGATATGGCACAGAATGAGACAAGTACTGTTTTTTTTAAAGTGGTCAAACAACAACTTTCTCAGTCCTCAATGTATTTGTATCGCTAAAAAGCTCCACTCAGGGGTAAGGACACAATGTGGAGCATACCCAAGGGCATGTGAAGAGAATGTTATGGACTACTTTCAGCATATAGTTTATGAAAAGCAAAGTGCCAAAGGAAGTAAAAGTGATAAAAAAAAAATATCAGAGGCAAATAATATTCAATGAAATAGCCGATTATATCCATGTTCTGCATTTACATTTCAGTTTGTAAAATAGGACATTATGCAGGGATGACCCATATTCACACAGAGTGGAGTTCATTGATAGTGACATATCTTGGGGTATTTCAAATGTCACATAACTTGCCGCGATGCGTCATGTGTGGGTTTTCACTCAAACCTTTGGATGAAGTAGTGCAAGAAGGAAATGGTTCGAAGTCACAGAGCAGATTCTGAGAAAGTAAACAATCAGAGAGCTTGTCTTTCATTTTCTCATGTGCTGAATGAGTAAGAAAAGGCTTCAGGATTGGAAGTGTATAGTCAAATATGATGCCCGTGTCCAACAATGTGGGCTGTCAGTTCTTCAAGGGCAGACATCTGCGCAGGAGTGCACATCAGTCCTGTGTTAATATTGACAGGAGGAAACAAGAAATGAGAGGTCGAGACAGGAGGAGAAAGAGTGGGGGGAGGAAGAGAGTCTGGACACTCAGATGTCGTGACAGAAAAAGAGATGGAGAAGATGAAAGGGAAGAAAGTGAGCGGACAGAAATGAAAAGAGTAAAGATGCTGAATAGATGGACATAGATTTAAGGTGTCAGTGCCAGAAAAGAAAAAAAGTCTAATTTAGTGGCACAGCGTTGTGGATAGCAGCCCCTCTCCATTCTGAAGAAGTAACCTCTTTTCTCCATCATCTCGGGCAGCTTTGTTTGCAGTAAACAAGCCACAGTAAAGGGGATTTGAGGACAGGACAGCTGCATCAACAGAGCGCATACATCATTCTGTCACCTGACATAGTGGCACTGATTCTTCCGGACGAGGAAATGGACAAGAAAACTAGTTTGTTCTTCCCTGCGGCGAGGAGTGCGGACATAAATGCGCAGTAAAAGCTATGGTGTCTATCTACTCTGAACACCTTAACATAATGACATTGTAAAAGCAACACTTCTAGTGTCCTGGGGCTTTTATGGGATGTTCTATTGATGCTGACACATCACGAGAAAAACACACTCAGGAAGTATGCCCCTCCATGCAGTGTAACAATATGTATACTAAGAGAGTAGGAGAGTAGGGAAATGCAGCACTGACCAACACTCTGTTTAATTAAAGATCCTCTTGGCTCTCACAAGTGCTTTGAACAATTTGACGCTGTGCTGATAGAGACGTATGATCAGCCTGGACCAATGATACAAGCCCAACTCTTCTCTCTTGGGTCTAATTTATTGATGCGCCGGGCCTCGGTGCAAGCTTTACTGTACGCGCATGTGCTTATGAAAGCTTTGATTTATATTTTTTTAGCCCAGGCCTCAGCGTGTCCCTCCCAGGGACAAAGCACCAACAATTTTTAACCTCAGATTCCTTTATGGTATCAATCTGCACCGACTCTGCTGCCCTCCTCTGTCACCCAGCATGGGTGCTGTTTCAGCCCAGAGAGGCAAATCATGGCATGCTGTCCTAATTTGGACTCAGAGCCTGATTTAATCCTTAGTGCTTGACGTCTCAGGGCTGGTTGGCGACGCTAAGCTGGTAATGCACGCTGTCCCCTCCTTCGGCTGACATGAACATGACACGAGCGTTCCTGAAAACAATCATGAACACAGCGGGACACATGACAATGATGTGCCATCTACACCTGCATGCTGTGTTGGCGTGCCTGTGAGAGGTCCCTATCACTTCCTGTCCTGTCAGAGTCCCAGTACACGTACTGTAGAGCTGTACTGTAGAGCCTGTGCTGCCAGTTTGTGTTGCACCGTGAGCCTGTAAGAGTGTGAAAGCAAGATGGGCGACATGAGACGGCCTCCAAAAAAACAAACGACTTCAGAAGATGCCGGAGTGCTCACATCATCCTCAGTGAAGCAGATGCCCAGCTGTGTGTGTATGTGTGTGTATTAGTGTGTGTGCATGCACCAAAGAGACCTTCTCTGTCACCTCCTCTACCATTTCCCTCCTCCTTGAATATCAATGAGCAACCTGAGACACAAACACATAGTAGTGTAAGAATGGCAGTTACATCATCATCAGACTTATGAAATGCATGATTAAAAACACTAATACAGAGAATGCAGTTTGGATCAACATCCTCCTGTCAATCTGATCCAAGCCCTTTGTGTTAATCACTTTCAGTGTGTGTCTGGATAACATCAGGTGCAGTCACCACTCTTTGTTGTGATTCTGTCAATAAGAATGAGTGCAATGGCGACGCTAAAGCATTGGACTAAAACTAAAATCCATACACTTCTTTAAAACACCTTAACCTTGAATTGATTTTCACTGGGGATTTAACATCTGATAGAGAGACTTCACAAACAGAGCATATTCCTTGTTTCTTAATGTTTAAAATTCAGAGTCAAACAGGGCACAGTTCAAACATCGCCTCCCACGTTTATGCAAGCTCTCGTACAACAGGTTTTCTAATGATTGCATTTACGGATGAAAGTAAGTGTTACAAAAATATGTCACATGTCCGTCTCCTCTCCTGTGCCTGTTTTCCACAAAGCCTCCATCCACTGAAGAGTGTGTGTACAGTAGCAGCTTGAATCCTCATGTACTGGTAGGACCAGAAAGATCACCTGAGAAGTCAGCCTACACACAACACTAGAATACACAATAGTAAAAACAGGAAGCTTCTGTCCATGGTGCCCACAGAAATGGCACAGTCTGTATTTGTCTGTAGTGTGATCCGTCTCGAGAAGAACAACATTTTAGGGATTGTTGCATCCTTTTCCTTGAAATAGAGGTTGAAGGCAGAAGCGACAGAGAGAGAGAGAGAGAAGGGGGATGTGGGGATTTTGAGGAGGAGGGGTGAGAAGAAGGTGAAGGCTCCTCTTTTGAGTCCATCACTGAATACATCCAGCAACCCTCTCTGTCTTCCCTTTTTCTCCCCCACATCAGCACCTGGCTGCACTGCTCTTCTGCTTACAGCCTCTCCACCTCCTTCTTCTCGCCCTCCACCACGGCTGATGCCCACCGACGGCATAAACTAGCCTGCTCTTTATCAATGACGTTAAGCCCCCCCTCTTCTTTACCCCACTCTCCTCGCCGTGAAGAGAGGAAACAGGGCTCTGGAGGGATAAATCATTGTTAGAAGAGGGGAGAAAAAAAAATCTGTCATCCCCCTTACCTTGCCGTCTCGAGAAGAGGAGAGCCTCTCTCCTCCAGGAAGGATTGGAAGCCAGAGTGCGCACACACACACTTACATACACTATTATACGCCGCTCACTCACATTCACACACACATACAGTCACACACGGACATACACTCTCTCTCTCTCTCTCTCTCTCTCTCTCTCTCTCTCATACACACAACGACGAGGAGGGCTGGCTCTCAAGCAAGCGCACACTGCAGGCTGCCGCTTGCCTGGGAAAGCCTGATGCGTTCCTCCCTCCAGGCAGAAGCACACACTGCCATCTCAAAGGCTCTTTGTTGGGGCTGATTCATCCCCGGCTCCGTGGCTGAGTGCTGGTCCGCGTAACAGTGCCTGCTCCTGGGGACACGGGGTGACCGTACAAAGGAGGGACAAAGCCATGAAGAGGAAAGGCAGCATCCAGGAGGAGAGAATATCACGGCCCCATACAGCTCCTTCCATCCCCCCCTCCTTCTCCTTCTCTGGCTCACTGTCTCTCTCTCTGTCTCTCTCTCTCACACACACACACACACACACACACACACACACTCCCTCCCACCTCTCTCTCTCTCTCTCTCTCTCTCTCTCTCTGTCTCCCCCTCTCTCTCTCTCTCTCTCTTCCTCCTCCTCCTCTCTCTCTCTCTTCCTCTCTCTTTATCACCTCCCTCCTTCTCCGCCTCCTCCCACTCCCTCATTCGGCTGCAAAAGAATTGATAGCAGCGTGTGCATGTGTCTCTGTGTGTGTGCATGTGTCTCTGTGTGTGTGTGTTTTAAGCTGGTTTCCAGTGACTGTAAGGAGAGGAGAGCTCCGCTACACCTCATCACCTGGGATACCTTTCATCCACCCTCTCCCTCTGTCTCTTTTACACGTAAAGTGGGTGACATGAGAACACGAGGGTGCTGCGTTCGCCCAGTGTGCTGCTGTTCAGTCAAATGCATTATCCATTGAATGACAGGGTCAGGGATGGCAGATGGCGGGAGGGGTTGGTGAGTGTAAAAAAAAAAAGGGGGGGGGGGGCACGTTGTGGAGCTATTTCTGTAGAGGGTGCAATCCTCATCCTCACAATCTCTTTTGAGTCCATTGTGACCCAAAAATCTTTGTGGATCAAGAGACAAGTAACAGAAGTTAGGACGCTGCTCCAGTCCAGCATCCTTATTATTTGACCAAAACGTTCCCCTCTCTTTTCACCACAATCATTTCCTGAATAATTTATACAGCTGCTAAGACCAGACACAAAGCAGGAAAATGTATTAGGGTCAAGTCATGCAGAAATTGCTTGCAGAGTGAGCCAGATTTGGGGCATACGTGTTATACATGCCGTTTTGACATGAGAGACGCATGCAAAGGCACTACAACAGACTTAAATAATGATGTTCCTCCTTACACATCAAATAAACTCAAGTGAAAAGGGCTCCACTGAACCAATCTGCATAACAATGACAGATTTGCCCGTTGGGGGTTTGGCAGACATGACCCCTCCCTCTCTTTCACTCTTACTTGTCAGCATTATTGTCACAGATATTTATTGGCTTGGCTATATTTTACTGCCTCGCTTGACTTATTTTCCTGATTTCTTTTTAGTTAAGAGCTGTGAACAGCAATAAAAGCTGTCTTATAATAGGTGTCTTTACATGCAAAAAATGGTGGCTATCACAGAAACAGTCCTGTTTGCTCGGACAATCTGGTGAGCCATTTATGTACCTACACTCATGTCTCTGCTTGGCCAATACAAAGGGCAACTGGACGGGTCAAAATTTCAATTAATGAAACACATCTTGCTAAAAAGAAGAACATGTTTCTTATCCCTGCTGTCCTGAATACTGTTGTGCTATTGGCTAAGAAATTCATTTCTGATCTGAGCTTTTTCATTTGTTAATCAGGCAGCATTTTATTTTAGATGGCATAAAGCAAATATGCAAGGGAAGCTAAATGATGAGAAATGATGAAGAGATTGTGAAAGAAATTGTGTAAATTTAGTTTATTTTTCTAATTATTTTATTTGTTTTGCATTTTGCAGGATATGTGAGTTATATTTGTTAAATACTGTCTCTGTAATTACAGAATTATTATCACTTTTTTGTTTTGTTTTAGTCACTATGGAGAGACATTATAACGGTAACTAAGATTTCTGTTAGATCACCAGAGGCTTAAAAGGGTTTATTCAAATGCATTTGTCGGCTTCACTGTCAGACCTTGCTAAAGCATCTCCTGAAAACATTGACCCCCCCCCCATAAAATAGCTTGTAATGTTAAAAAGGGCTTACAGTGAGTAGTCTTAAACCACAGTGTCATTAAAATGAAAGCCCAGGGGCCGCATAAGTGATACTGCCATTGTTTGCATTTCAATTCACTCTCTTGTTTAGGATGAATCTGTAAGGATTACACCAGGGGTTATCAGGGTTCAGCCTATACAGCTAGATCAAATGTAATTTCTTGTCAAAATCCATTGACATTTCCAGATGACCTATAAATCCATTTTAATTCTGTAAGAGTAAAGCGACTATAATGAAGACAAAGCTCGTGTCATTCATTCATCCAATAGTGTTAAATATGGAAGCTCCTTTCTGCCCAGAAAAAAAATAGATGGGTTAGTTATAATAAAAACAAAAATGCTCCAGGTAGTGTAAGTCACAATTATGAGATAGAAAGTCCCAGTTACGACTTAGTCAAGTCAAAATGATGAAAATTAGATAAAAAGTCAAAATTATGAGATAGTAGGTCAATATTATGGGATAGTAAATCCTAATTGGGAAATAGTAAATCAAAATTATGAGATAGTATTAAGTCAAGATTGTGAGATAGCAGGTCAATTTATGGAACAGTAATTCAAAATTATGAGATAATAGGTAAAAAAATATAGGACGGTAAATCAAAATTATGAGATAGTAAGTCACAATGTTGAGCTACTGCAACTAACTTTTAATTAATTTTTCTATTTTCCTGGCAGAAATGAGCTTCCATACTTTTTTCTTTAAAGAAATTGGCTTCATGGTTTTCTGCAGCACTTCAGGCTTCTCTTCCCTCTCCATGTCTGACTAGCCAGGTGCAGTTCACTTCGATGCACGATGCCTACTGACCTCTGAGTGAGGTACTGTGGAGGCTTGGGCAGACAACCTTCTGTGAACTGGTGCATGTAAGTACAAACCGCACAAATAGGTTAAGAGCTCTGACTGTAAAGCACGGCCTATGCAGAGCCTGAGTGGTCTTGTCTATCAAAGTAACAGTGCCGGACAAAAGCTCTTCTCTGAGGGTCTGTCCAAAGAGCATTAAAGAAAGGTGGCTTGCTTGTACCATCTGTCCACTGCAGTAAGAGAGAGCTATAGATTTTCTGTCTTAGGCGCTATCGGAGTCACTGGCTGCTTGCTTCCGCGGGATGAGCTTTTAATAAGTCCTGCCAAATAGCAAGCCATAGAGGATGCATTATGATGTGGTTATGCTGTGTTATTATGATGGGGGTGCATCATGTTGCCTATCATTTATCACTGAATTTCAGCTGCTCTCAGTGCT
This sequence comes from Enoplosus armatus, assembly GCF_043641665.1. Taxonomy (NCBI): domain Eukaryota; kingdom Metazoa; phylum Chordata; class Actinopteri; order Centrarchiformes; family Enoplosidae; genus Enoplosus; species Enoplosus armatus. The sequence continues at coordinate 8,158,802 of NC_092194.1, forward strand.
AAGCCAACATTTAAAGTAGACAGTTTGGGAACTCACCAGTTGAGAGGATCTTTGCTGGCAGTGTCATATTTCCAATATGAGATTAAAGTCTGTTCCTCCAGTGCTCCATGTGCATGGAAAAGCAGCAACACTCTGTGCCATAGTACATCAGGGTAGTGACCTCTTGGGGATAACCGAGGCCTGTTCTGCCCACAACTGCAAAGGGTGGATTTCACTTGCTAATGAGCCAACCACCCATCTTCCAGCCATTCATCAAAGTCTGCCCTGCAAAACTGCCTGTGTGTTAAGTACATCCCATCATCACAGCAGATTAGGTTTACTCCCACCACTTTAGTCCACGGGCTTCTGGGTAACCTCTCCTGGACAATGATTAACATTTGGCCAGCTGAATGCATGATTTGCTCATAAAAATCTTGGTAAGTGTTGGGATGCCTTAAAAAACACAAGGCTACCCTGCGGTGACGGAGTTCAATTAAGTCAATTCATTAGAATAAGTAGCAATAATGATGGCATTTATGACTATCTAAATGCAGATTGTTTCTGTTGTTTGTACTCATGCCCACTAGTGTTGGCTCTTTAAACTGCACAAACAGATTACAGTCAGCACTAAATTGTTCTTGCACCCCATTTGTAATCCAAATACCATTACCAGGAACACAATCCATGCTTTCCCTCGCATGCCCCCTGCTGACAGTGCATTACTACAATCCCCCTCTGTCTAAAAAAAACCCCAAACCACAAGTCATCAGCCAGAGATTGTAACAAGTTTATTGAACATCAATGACACGTGACCTAGAAGGGACATTTCACTCATACTCAGACATAAAACCCAGTTGAGTCACCTCACTTAAGCCCTCTTTCGACTGTGTTGGAATTGTACTGAAACATCTGCTCAAGGGATACTGAACAAGGCAAATCAAAAGGCAGCACACATAAAAAAACACTGTTCTTAAGAACAATGCAGTTCAGAAAAATGGATAAATGGACCAAGAGTGAAGTAAGTGAGTAGTATTTCTGCAGCAGAGACCTGAGCTATGGTTGACAAAAGTGTTTTTAGTATTTACATGAAAATGACACATAGCATTCATTATAATGTGAAGCCTATGTAGTTTATATTGATGTAGATGCATTCCACACTGTCGTCAGTTTTGCAGTTTGTGGTATTTTGTACTGGATTAAATTACATTGTACAGGTGTTCCCACCCGCCATATTTTAACAAATCCAACACAACTATTAAATTACTGTCTTAAGTTCAAAGGGTTTCTAAAAAGATTTACCCTTTTTGTCTTTTTACCCTTCTGAAAAACTGGATCTCTATGAACAAAATATTTACAGCAGGATAACAAACAGTAACTACATGATACTTGCAGATAAAATCTTGTCTAAATGAAGGTAAAAATCCATAAAAAACAACAAACAAATTGTCGGTCTTCTTAGATGCATCAGTTTGAAGCACTGGCACTAGCTTGATCCTTTTGACCTCTGACCTCCTGTGACATCTTTTTGAAGTAGCGTTCAGCACGCAGTTCCTCAAAGCAGAACTCAGTGGCGCCGCTGAGCAGCAGCTCTTTACAGTACATGCTCTGCTCCTGTAGTTTTCCTGTTTCTGCTTCCTTCTGGTGCTGATGGTGCTCCTGCAGTCTCTTTAGAGGAGTTTCCTCTCTGCAGGGCTTACGTGATGATAAAACTGTGTTCACTGCAGAGTTGATCTTACATGGAGTCCTGAAGGCATAGAAGAAAGATGCCAAAGCAAAGCAAAGACATTTTACGAACATAGTCTGAGAGGGATAAACTTACTTTTAAAAAAGTCACAAATAGGGCTTCAACTTTTTTGTATGAACATCTTCCCATAAAAATTAGATTTTTCTATTCAACTTACAATGATATTAAACAGAGAAAGGCAGCAGATCATCACAATTGAGAGTTTGTAACAGGAAATGCTTTACTTCATTATCAAAATTATTGTATTTCAGTGCTAGCCATCAATTTCAGGAATATGTTGCTTCTTATTATCATGAACCTGAAAGTGTGACGTAAATAAAAATGTTCAGCAAATAAAAGCAATGTATCAAAACTGCAGATAAAAGATTCTTGTAGTCACTCACATCGTTGGAGGCTGGTCCGACTCCTCAACAAATGGTTGGAAGGTGGGTTTGGGAGGAGGTGGGGCCATAACAGTATGTCCGAATTTGGACTTCTGTGGCATCTATGGTACATACACATTCAATTGACATCACTGGGTTACATTCCACACATTTAAATCAACTCACACAGCACCTGCTTGTCTCATACCTTGACATCACACCATTTTTCAAGCCTCTGCTCATTCTCCTTTGCCCTGGAAGTGGGAGGAGCCACCCAAGACTCTAACTTAGGCTCTGAAGGGCCAGCATTTTGAGCCTTGTTCTCATCAAAGATCACCAACCGACTGTTCGAAGCATTGCCGAGGACAGGGGTGGCGTGTGACTGCAGGCCTCCAGAAATACCTGTTCACAAAATCCACCAGATACCAAAATTAAACACCTTTTTTAAAGATAACGCTGATATTTAGAAAGGTGCTGGAGTACCGGTAATATCAGCGTAAAATTTCACTACAGATCAGATTTGAATATTCATGTGCTTACTTTTGATTGCAGGCCCGGTTCTGTTGATGGGGGCGATGGCCTTTTTCTTCCCTCTATGTTTGAGGTCGGCTAGAGAAACTCTCTCAGGTTGTTTAGGTTCATCATCACTATCGTCCTCCTCCACATTCATCATAACCTGTCGGGACACACGTGCCTGCAAAGCCCTATGAATAACAATAGAGAAAATTGAGATTATGCCAGTATTTTGCATTTTCAAAATGTAGCTCAAACTTTACTGGATGAATCAGTACTTGTGAAACTGCAGGAGCTTCTCATGTGGCTCAGCACATTTTTTGAATCCTTCCTGGTAGACGAGGTCTGCTTTGCGACAGTTGCCCTGATTCTCATATTCCTCAGACCAAGCGATGTAGAAGGAGGCCTGTGTCATTCCTATCCCCTGCGCTTGCATGTACCTGTAAATATCCAAGGGCTCCGGGCAATTCTCTGCCTAATGACACACAATACACATGAATGGCAAAAGTTTTTACTGCTGCATTAGTTTGTCAAAACTAGCAAAAATAGTAAGAGGTTAAAATATTACACGTACAAATTTGATCCAGAGGTCAACATAGCGAGGGTCGTTGTGATATTTCTTTTCCTCTGTGAATTTGGTCACGACTCGTTCCAACAGTGTGGAGAGGTTGCTCTCCTTTCCTCCCTGAGGGAAGGTTTGCTCTGTCCACTTAATATACCTGTAGAAGACAGAACCACGTAAGGATTAGAAACTAAACCTCTCAGATTTAAGAGCACCACATATGAATACACTTTACATATTTGACTTACCGATCCCAAACATCAAGTGGATCATCTCCATCATACATTCGCAGTTCAGACTCAAAGGCCCTGGAGAAGCAAAAAAAAAACAAAAACATAAAACCTCCATCATCATGTGAAAACTGCTAGGAATAAGTGGGAATAAATTACCGTCACCCAAAGGGTGCAATATTTTAAAGATTGTCCATACTGTCTCTGCTGGTTGATGGCAGAGCTGAGTCCATCCTGCTGTTGACTGAGCGCCTGATGTAAGGCTGATATGTCTCTGCCTCGCCGCAGTGGCTGGATGTTTTCTTTGCTCAGCTCCCATTCCACATCTCCCCCTTCTGCCATTGTGGAAATTAACTACACACAAACAACAGACAAACCCAAACACAGAGACATCAGTTATTAGTTACTTAAGAATGTTTTTCTGCGTGCTTCACTTCTAAAATCTCTTCTTGCACTTGCTCTTTGTCTACACTGACGATCTTTTCATCTTTTTCAGTGATATTCTTTTGGATTTTGGACTGTTGGTTGGACAAAACAAGACATTTGAAGACATCACCCTGGGCTTTTTTGTTACTGTTTTCTTACATTATATAATATGAACAATATCGATAGTCTAAAAACAAATTTAAAGATAATGATAATAACATGACTGTTAGACAAGTTATTTTAGATTTTATCCCCTTAGACCTTGGTGTGACCTCTCAATAGATTAAAAGGCTTATGAAGTCGTTGTTGCGCTGGCCTAATGATTTTTAATGATGCTTTAACAATTCATACATTTACCTTGCGCTGTAATCCTGTCCTTTGACTTTTATGTTTTTACAGCATTGTTTAACTAACGTTATGGACGTAAACCACCACGTAGCTAATATTTTCATGTCTGTAATGTCCCATATAAATAGTTTATTATACTCAGTATCGTAATAATTATTACCATCAATTAGGGCTTAAACTGGTGCTTGAGAGTTCAAACTGGAAAAGTAATCAAGCCATAGGAATCATACCATACAAGGGCAAAGAGTGACAGAAGATTAGCGTAAGGGTATAATAACGACACAGGACTATGGTGTTATCATCTTTCGCAACATAACATCTAACACACAAATTACTATTTATTGTAGCTATCGATTTACATCCATGACTGAAGGACAGCTGTGATGTTTCCAGTGTCCTCGCTAAGTTACTAACGTTAATAAATTATTTTTTTCGAACGTTAAGGGGTGCATGACGTGGGGAGCTAACACACTAGCTAGCTAACATTAGCGTTTGGCTCGATAGTTTTTGCGGTTGTTCGCAAATATTAGCGAAATATACCAGTCACATATAAAAATAGCACTGATTATCAACAAAATGGTGTTTTTTCATACCGCTTCTAAGCCTCCTTTTGTGTTTTTTCCAGATTATTACAGGTACAACGTTGCAGCAGGAACGCTGTTCAGCGGTCGATTCTGTGTTTTGAACAAGGACCGCGAGAGGATTTGGAGAAAGCTGATTGGAGGAACCAAAAACAGGAAACCTCAAACGAACGTCACACCGTAACTTCCGAGGTGGTTCCTGTTTTGATTATAACAACGCTGAAAGGTTGATAGGTAGCTAGCTGCCAAGTTATTGTTCTCAGAGTCGGTTTTCGTTTTCATATTCACCCGCTAGAGCAATATCAGTCAATTATAATACCCTGTCTCATGACTCTTTACACGTGTCGGCATGGACAATCGATGTTATTGTTGTGCATCAAAGTTCAGTCTCTTCAAGAAGGAGGTAAGACCTCGCTGGCTAATTTTACCACATAGCTATACACACTAAACGTTTTAAGGAAAGTGAATGGTGTAATTTACGCTATATTATCCTCACAGCTCGGCTGTAAGAGCTGCGGCCGCTCCTTCTGCTCCAGCTGTTTGACTTTCAGTGCTGTGGTGCCTCGCTGTGGCAACACCCAGCAGAAGGTCTGCAAACAGTGCCATGGTAATCTGACAAGGTAAAGGTCAAACCATGCAAAATGATTTAATTGTGATTCTAAATTAGTATTCATAAGCATGCTTGCTTATCTTCATTTCGTTTTTAGTGGGGAATCCCCAAACAGTGCTGGAAAATGGTCTCCTCCTGAAAATTACAAAAAGTGAGTATATGATCAAATTTGAAAAAAAAAAAAAAATACTGACAAGGCAGTTTCGTGCTAAAGTTCATGTTTCTTCCATAGACGGGTCGCTGCATTTGAGGCCAAACAGCAGGGACAGTCGACACATCCTCTTGCACATGGAGGCAATAGAAACAGCAGAGCAGGCCACCTACCATCCAAAGGCCTGAGTAAAGAAGATCAGGCTATTGCTGAAAGACTTCAAAAGCTGAAGGAGGACACTGCCCCAAGTAATGAAATTAGATTTTTAGCAGCTACCATTTTGATTTAATCTGACAAATACAGTCATAATACATATTTTCTCTTATGGCAAAAGACATAGTAAGCCTTTTACCTCTTTTTCAGAGTCTGTCCCCTCTGAGAAAGAGCTTGAGTCTCGCCTTGCTGCTCTCAAAGCTCCCGGCCGGCCAGTGCCTTCTGCAGGGGAGATGGAAGACCGTCTGGCAGTTCTACGGGGTCAGCCTCCACCATCTCAAGCTCCTCCACCTGTGAGCTAAATGTCTTCCTACTTGTTTGTTATGCTTTGGGCCTTACAGTATGCCTCATGGGCAGCTTACAGTATTTAAGGCTATTTAGAAGGAACTGCATGCTAAATTGTTTGCTATAATCGCTTACCAGTATATGTACTTGTGTGCTCATATGTACAGGTGCACCAGCCTCCAGATACCAGAACTCAGACTGAACAAGCCAATGATCTGATTACTCAGATGACAGAGGAGGTTTCCATAGATAACCAGCATTCAAATCCCGAATGCAGTAAGATTACTTGTTACTTGTCTCATTGGTTTTCTCCCACATTCAATTAATTATTAATGATGCAGTCACAGCATAATCTTACGCAGTCATAATAATATATCATGACTGCACTCTGACACCAAAATCTGACTTTTGTTTGGCTACTGCAGGGATTTCCTAAATATGCCCAAACCTGTTAATCCCTCTGCAGGTGTAGATGGGCGTATGAATGATCTCAACAAGGGGGAGGGGGGGACATTGGATGAGAATTTGGAGGAGAACCAGGAGGCGGTCAAGCAGCTGGAGGCCGGGAAGGCCCGTCTGCTGGAGGAGGCCATGGAGGAGCTGAGGAACGAACACCATTCCCAGGATCAGATCCTCCACATGGCCAAGAGGCTGGCACAGCTGAAGGGGCAGGACCCAGACAAGGGTACATCACGCATAAAGATTTTGGTGTACCACTGTCTGTTGTCCTTACTTCCACATTAGAATGTCAGAATTTATGATGAGAGCTCTGTAACCATTGTGGCAGTGACAGAAGTGTGAATGTCTTAGTCATTGTTGTGTTTGTGATTTCACTTCTAGTTACTATGGAGGACTTTCAGCATCCTGACAGTGAGGAAGAGACTGAGGAAGAAGCTGTGATGAGAGTGTTAAAACAGGTCTGGGGCTTAATGCAAAATGAAGTCTATACTGTAATGTAGATTATTATACATTTTACATGATAAAAGTGACTACTACTGAGTGCATGTCACACCTTTTAAAGATGATTGTGAACTTATCTTGACCATTGCGGGAGGCCACAAGGGGCTGCTATTTTGCCATTTTAATCATTTGTGATGTGAATTGGGGCACATGTTCTGAAATCCCTATGTTTCTGATGTTTGTTCCAGCTCTCTGAAGAGGCTGCATTGGATGAAGCCAGTGGCTACAACATACCTTTAGAACATAGTGGACCAAAGAACACGGAAAAGAAAAAAACTAAGAAACCGGTACTAAACATCAGCCAAAATACACATTCATACATTTTTTCAAGCTATTAAAACGAATATCATTTAATCCCTTGTCGATCTGATGTCCCCAGCTGGCACCAGCACCCAAGAGTAGGATTTCACCAGCTGCTTTTGCACATCAGCCATCAGACAGTGATGAGGAGGAGCTTCCATGGTGCTGCATCTGTAACCAAGACGCCACCCTTCGCTGTCACACCTGTGATGGAGACCTATACTGCAACCGCTGCTTCAGGTAGTGTAGCATACATTCATTATAACAAGCGCAGCAATAATTCTGGTTTTCTGGTCTTTGCAAGGAAATCCTTGCTCTCTGAAGAAAGATGGCTGTGATTTGGAATGCATACCATGACCTAGATAAACTGTAGACAGGCTGCTGCCATACTGTTAAGCAGCATGAATATAAAGTATTTAGTGGGATGAATTATCAATCCACTCTCCATTATCTCCCCAGGGAAGGCCATGATAAATATGACAGGATGGAGCATCGTACCACTAACTACACTGCGCCAAAGAAGAAGAGGAAGACATGATAGTGAGACTGTGCTGTAGGTGTTCAGTCACTGCTAAACTTGTGCTTTAGACTTAAGTGACCTGTTATTGTTAATAAAAGTGTCTCAGAAGATTTAAACACTACCTATTATCTAAAGCAAGCCAGAACCCCTCATTTTAACCTCAACCTATGTTATCCAATCCGTCCAAAGTGGCTATAAACATGCATCTGTGTAGACCACAGGAAGAGCAGCATCTGCTTTCTGTAATTACTAACAGATTAACTGAACTAATCAAAAAACCATGGGTAACAATTGGCAAAGCAAAGACTAGAATAAACTTAATAATGTAAATGTGATACAATTTGTATTATATGAAAAACATAGCTCCTATTTTTTTCTGTAATGTATAGAAATATAGGTAAGTGAATCTTGCACAGGCCGCTAAACAATGTTGGTATTTTAGCAAACTGCACAGCTTCTGTGCACAGAAATGTTTAAAACTGTCCAACCGAATAAGAAGCTTTTTAATGTCACTTGCCCTACTTCCCAAAGGCAACAAAGGCTCATCTTAGACACACTTTGCACTTGTCACCATTTGATTATAACACATACAGAAAGCAGACACATCATGAGCTCATCTGGGATGATGTACAATCCCAGACTGCTGTCAGCTCCGGACTGAAAAAGTACAGAGGAGTCAGTATAAAAGGATTACTGAGGGCTTTGTTTTCTTTTGGCAGGCACTGCAGTCACTCTTGTAATCTATGTTTGGCTGTGAGTCTGACATGAGTATTGCCTTTCTTGTCCTTGTGTGTAATTTCATTGTAAAGGATGCAAAAGTGTTAGGCGCCGTGTCACATCTTTGAGGGAACACTGCATTCCTTTTTAGTTGTATTTTTAACACTGAAGCCTTTTTTATGTATTTTTTTTTTATCGCTGATATCATCACTCGACAAAAATGTCCCAGGCTGGCGGGCCTTGTCAGAAGTATACAGTATGGATGGCCTTTGTGTCAGAGAAGAGTGGAAGTGGTGGGCGAAGCAAGCAAATTACAATAATGGAGCCGAAAGACCCTCGGTGTATGACAGAGAGAAGGCCCGAGTGCAGTTTCATCAGTGTGCATTACTGTCAAGCTAACTGAGGAGAAACCATAATTACAGTTTCCTCTGGGGGCTTGCTCCATTAAGGTTTGCATGGAGGCCGTTACTGTGTTTGCCTTTTCTGGCCATGTCAGACACGCACCGCAGACAGGAAATGGATGAAGATAATGGATGCATACTTAATGGACCTTCCTGCTGCTGATTTCACTGTGTTTACTCCTAGACCCGACATGTCAACGTCTCCTTTGTTTCCATCACTCTGTTGAAACATTTACGCCAGAAAACAGAAGCTTGTGCTCTGGGAATTATATGCTAACAGTAAAGTCTCATCGTGGTATCTGGACAGTATAGATGATAATTGTACTTTAAAGGCAAATAAGTGTTTTAGAGCAGCAGTAAAGGGCAATTGCGGTAACAGGGTGGTTTAATTGGTGCTGTAAATTGATGGGTGTAATGGACATGTTAGTATTTATTTGTATGTGTGGAATGAATAATACCTGATGATACCGTACTGTTGATCGGTCACTTTGTTGAAAATCAGATGTAACCCTTTTTGATGATTCATCAACAGGCTTGTCTTGAAAATGTTCCATTTTATTTCGACATACAACAGTGTTGTCAGAGCAAAAATATTTATGTACATAAATAGGCAACCGAAAATGTACAGTCTTACACAAAACAAAACAGTCCGTCTGAGTAATAGAACAACTTTTATCACATGTGCATTGTTGGTATGTTTGAGAGACAAAATGTTATAGCAGTCCATAAATTAAAGTGAAATAATAATAAATAAAAAAAATCCATTCAAAACCCGACTGTTCTGGTGTTAGACTGATGCTGACCCAGGGAGAGGGCAGAGGGCGGAAAGAGAGTCCCACAGACGTGAACCGCACATACAGGCATCCAAACAGTTAACGCATGGGAGATGGGAAGGTAGGAGGCTCCACATTGTCTCAATATCTCTTTATTTGACCTATACTTATTTCTTCAAGGGACCTGACATCTTGCGTAGACCCTTTATCCTGTAGAGTAGCCCATTGATAAAATCCTATGGGGAAGATGGAGAAAATTGTTTTGTTTTTTTTCTGCATGTAACCTTTACAGACTAGCCATGACAAAACTAACAGCAAACAAGTAATATTTCTTCTCTGTTCAATATTGAAATATTTATATGCTTCTGTGTTGCTTCATTTAAGTATATATATTTTTGTCTCACCTCTTTTGGCTTTCCGCATTCCTGCAACAACTCCTAACAAAGGAAACAAACACAAATAGGCTCACTGACAACATTAGACATTGCTTTTTCACTGCAAACATTGCAACATTGGATTCCAGCAAGGGTCAAGTGCTTGTTAAGCTATTACCCCACATAGCAAATAGGTATGAACCCAGGTGTCAATGAGGAACAACGTGTTGAAATGTTCAAATTCTCCTGTGACTCAGGTTGACCTTTGTTTGAAGAACTGCAGTTTTAACAGGTCCATGAAGCAATAAATGACAATGTATAAATAACTGGAGATACAATTTGAATAAAGGCTAAAAATATATGTAGATTTAAGTTAACTTGTACAATCTTACCTGCAGCCGGGTTCTCTGCCCCTCGTCTGTCAGCTCCAGGAGCTCATCTATGTCGATCTCTAACTCTGGCATCTCTTCCTCCTGTAAAAGCAGAGAGAAACAAAATTTGTCATCCAAAGTTAACATTCCTCTATAACTATATTGCTCACACTCGTATTTTTGCATGCTACAAAAGCTCTTGCAAACATTGTATAATGTGGGCTTCTTGCCATCCTTTCAGTCACGGTGGTAAGCCTGTCTACATCACTGAGCATAGTCATTCAGAAAGAAAAGAAAGTGTAAGATTTGACCCACGATGTGATGCAACATGGCAGTAGTAGTAATGAAATCCTCGTGTAGTGGTATATGAGCTGTTGGATTGTCACGTTTCAAAGAGTTGACGCTGTACTTTTATCGGTAGTCAGTCACCCGAGTTAATAGTGTTGGCTGTACTGTTGAAATGAGAATAAACACCGTTTTTCTTCCTTAATAATTTCTCATAACAATGATATGATTGATGATGTGCTGCATACATAAGCAAAGCTGAAGAGCACTGAGGCATGAAGGCAAAAAGGCTCCAGGAGGACTTGCCACATGCCATCATCAGATTTCATGGGTGGTTTACCCAGCTAGCATTTAGCTCAGCCATTTCTGAGAGATTATTTCCAGTTGAAATGTTTTCTAAAGAATCTGTTCATCTCTGTTTAGTTGACCCACACTGTGTATATACCTGGATTACAATATACAAACCCAAGGGCGGCATTGAGTGTAGTATATGAACTGGAGGGCTTACTAAATCAATACAAACCCCTTTTTCTTAACAGTGGCTGGCAGCACATTGGAAGATTAACGGCAACCTCATGTAAAGATTGTGCAAAAGGGCACGGAGTCTCCAGTTATATAAAGCAAATATAGCAAAGTAATCAATTCCTATCACAAGGTCTTATCCGCACCTTTTAACTTCATTTTCAGAGAGGAGGAACAGTGCTCGCTGGAGGAATCCTGAACACTTAAAGATATCTGGAGTCAGCAGGTGTACACTCAAATTTGACAAGTGGGGCCTCTTTTTAAGGGGAATATTTTCCGGTCGAGGGGTTTTCATGGCTGGTGAGGATGGGGCTCACACAGCTTTCTGGATGAGGAGAGAGCTAATCAATGTGGAAGTGCTGAGTGGCGGAATAGATGGGCCCACCTTCAGAGTCCCCTGTGCCCCCCTCTAATTGATACACGCTGCCAGTTTGGACCCCGTGTGATTCTGCTGATGTCTGCAGGACACATACAGGGCTGTGCTCTGGTGTTTTTTGGTCCATGCTGTACATATCTGTGCTGTGTGGGCTTTGCTTTACCATCTCTGCTGTATTGGGCTGTGGGTGGTTGTGTTGTGCTTCAATTGGTTTGGGCAAATGCTTCAGACAGTTAGGTGTAAATGAAATAGTCCAGATTTCTTTACTTACTGCCCTGTTTAAGTCAATGCTCATGTACTATAGTATATACAATATATATTGGTTCCATTGTTTTCTTTTTTTCCTTAACATGCAGCTTTAGCTTGCCATCCACAGTCTGCATGTAGTCCAGAGCTAATATGATGTTAGAGCTGCCCACCTAATAAATGTGAGTAGTTATTTCTGCTGTCGAATTAGGTGTATTCTCTTTACCCTCTTAACATCCAACTATACATGTTGGGAATAACCAATTTATAGACTGGTATATACAATAATGTTAACTTTGGTTGATCTTAGAAGTACTTATTTGCACTGAACAAGGATTAATAATATATTCCCATTAATTGCACGGAACTTTAAATGGCTGTCTGGCGTGGCATATTCAGTAAGTAAAGGATGAATATGAAAATGAAACCTAAGTACTACATTAGAGATGAGTATGAGCAGGGCTATGCTTTAAACCAGAGAGATGTTTTCACTGGGCTGAGAGGAACATTTACCATGAAGAAATGCTTTGACGCCTCCAGTAACTTTTCAGTATTTCAAATTGTTGCAAAATTTCAGCTTGCTGAGAGTTACCTTCATTGTCAGGGCAAAATAGCATTTTAATGAGGCCTCTGGGCAGAAATGTCTCAGCAGCACTTTTTGAAGTTAAAAGCAATAGACTGAAGCTAAAATGAATGTTGGCACTAATACTGGAATGAATATCAAAGTGGTTCTCAGAGGATTGCAGTTTTAGACAGGAAATACAGATGTCGTCTAAATAAGCAGTTGGATTTTGTCGAGATTAGATGACGTCCACTAGAATTTGTAATTTAGAATCAGGAAAGTTTCATCAGTATCCTGAGGTGACCTGGTTTTGTTGCACTGTTCACAGCTAGATTCGTGTAGTGTTCTACATGTTCATTACATGTACGTGTAAAGTAATGATATTCACTGACCTATGATGTTTGAAACTGTTACCACAAAATATCCACACCAACACAGTGTGGTTCAATTACGCACGCTAAGTGTGCTATTATAAGGTAAAGGAAACCATGCACAGGAAACCTAGCTGTTTCGAGAAGATGCCAGTGCATGTTTAACTTATCAAACCCCTCCCTTTTCCTATCAGAGGCACGAGCTACCCACAGACCAAAATATTAATAAACTTGAGTGAGTCATGACACAGTTTAAATTGTATAATACATCTTAAACAAATTAACCTTTCGTCAGTGGAAACTTCTATTACTGTTCACTTGAATAAAACAAACATTCACTGAAAAGTCCTCATAGTTTAGTGGCTGTGGGGAAAACACTGACCTAGATTCTGGGTTAATGTACACACACAAGCCTTAACATTGCTCAACATTCTCAACAAGTCTATCTGAGAGCTGTTTTCCACACTTTTTTTTTTAGTTTACCATTTCTCAAAGGTGTGAAGTTTTGCAAACGAAGGCAGTCACTCCAGACCGAGGCAGCACTTGTATGAATTAGAGATGCGGCTAAATAATTCAGGTGGTGACACAGGGGACTGATGGTAAATGCTTCCACGCGGAAGACTCGGAGAACCAACAGAGTAACCTTCTCCTGAGCACATACAAAATTCATTACACTGGACCAGTGCACATGGACAAGCCACGACTAATTCCACACAAGTGGCTGTTGTAGACTAAACTTAGGAGAACTGTATAGAAGAGGAACTTCTGTTAACTTCAATTCATGATGTCAGGCACTATCATGATTGAATTTTTAGTGTTATTGCTATCTTTCGCCATCTCTTCAATCACACCAAGAACCCATCATTCAGCTTGCCGGGGAAACATGCACATCCACTATCTGTGCTGTACATGTGCTGCACATTTATCCCCTATGTTGAATTATGTTTGAACCAGAACACCAGAAGGCCAAGTGCTGCAAACGTGAGATAATTGTATGTTTCTGGGACAAGATCAAAAGAGTACACAGAGAAACAACTTCCGATCTGTTTTTGTTATCCACGTCCACGTCCTGGTTTCCACTAATAGGATTTATTCCACCCTCAGCTTTACAAGCATATTATCATATATTACCACAGGGAAGAAGGCTTGGGAAGTAAAAGGAATAAAGCTCATGAAATAAGTATTGTGATGAGGAAAACAGTAGCACAATATAACAAAAAAATCCTAGCACTCAGCTGCGACCAAAGTGTTTTAAAATGAAACCAACCAGGCTTAACCCTTACTATCTACCGCTGTAGAAAAAGATGAGCAGAGATAACAGGAGATGCTAGTTGTCTATCATTAGAATTTGTTGTACAGATCTTCCATGTCAGCCAGTCAGATGGATGTGTCTGCATGCTCACGTTCTGCAGCATTAGTACATGCCATATGCAAAGGGGATGCCAGACAGAGAGGTGGCTACAGGTCATCTGCAGCCGAGGGTCTCCGTGCGGTTGAAGAATTAAATGAGAAACAGTTTGTCTCTGTCTCTTCTCCGGCATGAAACGGAGGCGGTGTTGTCATCTGATCTGCATCGTCATTAGGAAGCTCATGCTCCTTAACAGACACCCCTAATTCCACTGTGCCATGCTGCCTCATGTGGGCGATGAGACATCTGTTGCCATGGTTTCCCCTCAGAGAATGCCAAGCAAATCAATATGGAGCCTCTGACATAATTGGATTGTATCCCACGGTACAGGAGTGGAGTTATGAAGGTTGTCCTACTATGTGTGTGTGTGTGTGTGTGTGTGTGTGTGTGTGTGTGTGTGTGTGTGTGTGTGTGTGTGTGTGTGTGAGCTGGCTGATGTCTTGTCATAATCCCCTTGTACATATTAAACATTACCATTTTTGCAATGAGGCCATTTACTAAGTACACTATGGAAATAATGAGCACACAGTTCCACATTACAACTCTTGTTGTGCACTGTGTTAATATAGACTCCATATCTTGAATGGGGAGCAAATATATAGGGGCAATCTAAGTATGCAGTTTCTATCATGCATAGTTATTGAGTGACTGTCCACAAGAATGTGTCTGCAAACAGAGAGACAGGACACACACACAGACTCTAAAATGATGACATAATGCCATCATAATAGCACGACATACAAATAGCAATATTTGCATTTAAAAGTAAAAATGTCCTCTCTATCCCAGTCCTTAGCTTTTATTTTGTATTACCTTCTCTGGCACTTATTCATGACTTTATCACAGAGTTACAGGAATATTATTTTGGTTCTTTGACTCTGTTCCTCGTCAGTATTATTTACTTTTAATGTTAGTGATCCTAGCATCATAAATTTAGCCATATTGCAACCATATGTTTAAAGTGATCTAGGTGTTGCGATGTCAGGGTTGCAACATGCTTGTAAATGCCTCCTAATGACTTAAATAAGACATCATATCTTGGAAAAATAATCTTATGACTGTGGTAGAACACCACGGTGCACATCACACAGCTGATACTGCCGTCTGTGCTAAAAATTGCCTCCCACCCACTTCTCTTTTAGGATCGCTGTAATCTCTCATACATGATGGAAAGCCCACCACAGGCACCTATGAGCCGTGCGTCCCTTGCTCCTTTACCTCACCTCCTCCACCTCCTCCTCCTCCTCCTCAGGCATGCAACACAGTGTGTTGAGTCTGAGTGTGTGTGTCTGTGTGGGCCAGCCCTACCCTACCTCACAGTCAAACAGGAGGTGCAGCTGCCCGTCGATCCACTCCTCGATATCCAGCCTCCTCTGCAGGTCCTTGCGGTTGTATTTGACTGTCAGCTTGCCCAGCTTGCGGTGCGCTGGCTCCTCTGTTTTGTCCGTTGCCTGGAACATCACCCTGGATTGGGTGCTGGGCTCTGACGCCATGGCTGCCACGGCCTCAGGAGAACCGTGTAAACACACTGAGCTCACACACTCACACACTCACACACTCACAGACAGACCCACAGGCTCTGTTTTGCACACCGGCCCGCTTGCTCTGCCTCTATCTCTGCTTTTCCTGTGGGCTGCTGTTCCCACGCGTATCTCCAGTTATCTTGTTGAGTGTTCGTGCCCTCCCTCTCTATAACGCTAGCTCTGGTTCTCTGCCTGTCCTCGTCCTCCCTCTCTCCCTCTCTCTCTCCCTCTCTCCCTCTCTCTCTCTCTCTCTAAAGCTCACTGTCTTGCTCTCCTTCCCTCCTCCTCTTGCAACACCCACTGGCTGCACTATCAGCAGGACGGTAATGAGATATGCCTCTGTGCGTGTGTGTGAGTTGTATTTGTGTGTGTGCACATGCACCTTGTAGGGTGTGTTTGCTTTTTACTCTCTTCCTCTGTGATATAGCAGGTGGGAGAACATAGGTCAATTGTTGCGATAAAAACTGGAGAAAGGGTGAGAGGCCAACCACAGCAATCAAGTTAGGAATATTACTACATGTCTTACATCACAAAATGTAGAAGTATGTGTGTACTTTTATTGTTTTATCTCTGATCATATGATTTGTAGACATACCTATCATCAGAAACATCTACATCACAACACACCTCCCATATTTTCCCAATATTCACTAAGTAAGAATATTTAAAGTATTTATCTGCTCACAAAGTCAGAAGGGTTTGACATGTTAAGGGCTCTTGTGTTCACAAACACGTCCAACAATAGCTGGGTCCCCCTGACAGGTGAGCCAGGGTTCCTCTAGTGTGATAGCTGCCTTGTCCTTTATAACAGGTATTATCAGGTGTACGTTTAATAAGCCTTGAAGTGAAATTGGCATCCTCAGTTACACAGCCATAAATAATGGATGAACAGGAGAGCACTATTTATGGCTGTTTAGAAGTCAAATGTCAAATAAAAGTCTTGAAACCATCAATGTTTGCGAAGTCAAATATCAACAGTAGAACATAACCCAAGGTCAGAAATTCATAGTTGTACCTCCCGGTGCCAAATTATTACAGTTGAGATAACAGAGACAACAGGCTGCAGAGTTTCCACAGATCCTGTTACGATATGAATAATGGGGTTCAGTTTTTTGTTTTGGCAGGGACTATCAATCAGCCATAGCTGCGCGTGTTCACCCACTGATGCACCGTCTGTTACAAATACTGAATTATTGAGTGCCTCGAGCAGCTCACCTTTCCAGGCAAACAAATTCATTCATCTCGTCTCATGCTGCCTGGTTCTGCGCCGTCGGGTTTGCTAAAAGAAGGGACGTGGACCGGAGACCTGCGTGAGGCCTTCTCACCTCGTACCCGGCCAGGTGACGCATTCTAGGTGGGAGAAAAGGAAAGCAGAGGCAGTAAATGAGCTTGTCTTCACTGTTTGATGAAGATGTAACATCTCATTGTCTTACAGTTTGTGGATACTACCTTATGTTTTCACAAAAGTCAATTATCCTCTGACTAAATGTGCCTAGAATTATGATTCAGTCTAAATCACTTAAGCAATTCATCTACATTGCATGATTTGAGCGACCACTTCCTGCTTCCCCTTGTGTAAAACGTTGTTGATAACTTCATAGGTGGCTTCATGACTCATCACATACTGCAATTGGATGACTCAAGGCATGAATCATCTCAGTATCACTACAATTGTGAAAAAAGGACTGGGGGCCGCGTGAGTTTATGTTATAAGTCATGTCAATGATAATACTGTATGTGAAGAATGAGCCAAAAAGCATATTTTACAATGCTTTGAAATAAAGTACTGTTCACCCTCAGCTGTAGATGAGATCATACTGCCACCTTCTGGATTGAAGCTTGTGAACTGGAAAGATGAAAACACTTTTACAGACTGCCTTTCTTGTCTAGACATATGTGTTTGTATAACAAAGCTCTGTTATATTACCACCAGATTATATGTTTCTTTTTACTCTTCTTGCTCTTGTGTTGTTTACGTGCCTGGCACAACTATTTGATTGTTGTTGTTTTTTGACAATGTGTGATTGTTTTTTATGCTGCTGCACTCCACAAGAAAGCTTTTTATGCTCCTTACTTGAAAAGTGATATACAAATAGAATTTCTAATCATTTTCATCATAATTATCATTTCTAAACATTTAAAAAAAAAAGGTTATGATATAAAGACATCTTTATTCTATATCAAAGTAAATGATCCCTTTCATTTACACTTTATTTGGCTTTATATATTCAACATTATCACTTTATATTTAGTGAGCTTATTGTATACTGATCATTTTAATCACACATCCTATTGGGAAACCGACTTCCATTGTCCTATAGCAGCTGCATGAGTTTTTGTCGTGTTATTTCATCAGGAAATGTTTGGATTACTTTTTCATGGGGGAAATCCATAATGACTAAATCAAAATTAGAAGAGCTCATTGCTCATTGTAGATGTTGGTAAGTTACCTTCAGTCCAGTCCCTAAAAGGGTTCAAGTTGTCCCAATTTTAGGGGCACAAAAATGGAGAGTTCTCTCAAAAGTTGCACAAGGCAAACCACCACCAATATGGACAAAACAGAAAGATAATCTTGTTAAAATAATTCATTTTGAACTGATAAATAATAACATATATTTCTTATTGGTAAGTAAGAAAGCTATATATACATTTCAATAACCAGATTTCTTAAGTGCTTCATAGATACAAATGAAAGAAATATTCATGGTATGTCCTACATACTCTGGATTAATGCCAGTGAAAAGAAGAATAAAAGGTGTGTGAAAGCACCTTACTCTCTATTAGAGGCCATATCTCCTGTCATAATATGGGACAATTTCTAACAATTATGCCTCACATTCTCACACACACACACACACACACACACACACACAAAGCTCCGTCCTTGTTGTGTTTGGAGCCCCCGTCATATAACAGCCAGAAGGGAGTGGCATCTCAGGGGTGGAATTTCACTTCCTGTATCTCTCTCAGGTGAGTCACCTGGACAATGTCCTCGATTGCTCAGGTTTTTGTCGACATCAAACAGGTAAAATCTCTTTTGAGAGTTTCAGAGCTGTGAAGGATCGGAGCGCCTGGAGAGCCTGTGTGGACTTTGTGGATTTGTCAGTAAGTCAGGGGCGCGCTTGATAGCTGGAGGTTGATTTGTGAGGAGGCGCACAGTGTTGTTTTGCCCCTTTGCGGCCTAAACACACCTCGAAGAAGTTGACTTTTAAAAAAAATATATATATAGATAGATATATATCTATATATCTATATATATATAATAAGTGGTATTCTCTATTGGCTTTGCTTTTACAGGTGATCTCTGGGTTTTATTCGCGTGGGAATCTTTACAGGACTTTACAAATGAATTCACTCCTTAAAGGACGATTTGGAGCGTGTGCGCTCCTGCTCCTGCTGTTACTTCTTGACTCCGCTTCTGGACAGGAGTCTGGTGAGCAATGCTTGGCCCGATTCAAGAAAGGTCAGGACGATTTCATTCTCGACGCCGATGAATCGGTGAAACACGGAGCGACGTTCATTTCGTCGCCGGAATTGAATCGATACAAAGACTGCGTGATCGCCTGCTGCAAACAGCCGAAGTGCAATGTCGCCTTCATGGAGAGAGCAGCCGAGGAGGGCTTGGTCAACAAATGCTTTCTGTTTGATTGTCTGTACAAAAAGAAATACGTCTGCCGCTTTGTCAAGAAGATGGGATACATGAATTACATCCTGGACCCCGTTTACGACAGTTATCTTAAAGTGGATATCGCCCCAAGTAAGACTAACACTCTTATAATGAACCATATTCATGTGCATGGCAGTTTGGGCGCCCTGTCGATAAGATTGTCATGAGGTGCCCTTTATCTGTAGGACCATAGTGTTTAGTCATACTAATGTCATGTTGTGTTTCTGTAGAACTGGATCATTATGTGCTGCAGATGATTTGACATGACTGAAAGGGATCATATGATGAAAATAGTCATTACATTCTTCCTCTGGGCTAACATCTAAGAGAAATGACTGTGAAGTTTCCCTCCACAGGACCCCACTTGGAAAACCAAGTGTCTATGTGCACGTGCAGGCTAGATAAATCTTTGTACTCTGGAGAAATCAGCCTTTGTGTGCTTAAATAATTTATTTCAGTGGTTTGTGTTAAAACCCGGGTTTTAATCGGGATATGTGAGGCCGCAGATTTTGGGCAGAAACTGTTCAATTCAGCATTTTCACACACGCCAGGCCTTTATGGCCCCCAGTTAAGGTTTCTGTTTCTACCTCTGCCTCTTCAGGTGCTCCAGCTGTGTTTGGGTCATTTTGGGCCCATGCACAAATTACTGCGGAGCTTGTTTACATGTGACACACATTGATACCTCTGTCTCTCTCCAGGTCAATCGGACCGTCCACCGGTGGCCAATGGAGGCCAGGACCTGGTGGTCCAGCCTCAGGACACCGTCACACTGAACGGCATAGAGAGCAAAGATGACAATGGGATTGCGTCCTTCCAGTGGCAAATGCTCACTGCATATCCTTATGCTGTCATTGAGGTGAGGAAAGAGACTGCAATACAAAATAAAAATACTCCTGAACTATTAGCAGTCCTGTGTCTGATATTCCTTTGTAAATGTCCACTGCAATGTTATTTATTTGTGGCTGTCACTTACTTGAAAATCTACTAACAAGAGTCATATTTATGATAAAGAAAATGCTGTCTTTCCGTGCCTTGTAGAAAACCAGCTTTGACGACCAGATTAGCGTGTCCAATCTGACATCTGGGATGTACAAGTTCCAGCTGACCGTCACAGACACCATTGGCCAGTCAGACTCAGACAAGGTCACCGTCCTGGTCCTTACCCCCGAGCAGTCTGAGGGTGAGTATCAAGATTGAGGAAAAAGCTGGCTGAACATATTCATTCATACAGGACATCTGTTTTATTCCGTTTTTCTCTGAATGCATGGAAAACATTTGAACCCTGAAATCTGAGCTTGTAAATTAAATCTAATATCAGAATTGGGTGCTGCAGTTTTGTTAGTTTCTCTGCAAATATAGACTCAAAGGGGGCATTTGATAGAAGAAAAGGTTGAGTTTCAGTGGTAAACATGAGTCATGTGTCCACTGTATTTGTTGACACTTCTTCTGGCTGATTCAGAGTCACCTACCCTGTGTTTAATGTTGGGACAAGAGGGGATGATGCCCTTTTGGTTCTGAAGCACATTCTTAAATTCCATGTCTCCCTTTTATTATAGTATTGATACGTTCATTTCTTCTTTTTTCACATTTACAACTCAAAATATCAAGGTTGTGACTGGTGTGATTATGTCATTGTTGACTTTTCTTTAGTTTCTTTAGTTGGTGGTGTGTGTGTGTGTGTGTGTGTGTGTGTGTGTGGGGGGGGGGTTGTCTAAGGAACTCAACTCATTGTTTTGCATTTGTCACAAGGGTGAGCCCTTCCATGTTAGTTGTGATCAAACCTGTCAGGGCATGCTTGCCTAATTCCTGTGGACTGAATGACGAAACAGCTTGGAGATAGAGAGATAAAAGCTCACGTTATAAGAGGTTTAAACCTGATTTGTTAAGATATTGTTAAGGGGGAAACTGTTGGTAGCAAATATGGAACAAGTTGTTTCTTTGTCAGGGAACAGTGGTTTGTTAAATGTCGTCCCTGGTGTCATGTGAGATATCCATGTTGCTTCCCTTGAAACACAACACAGAAAGCCGCAGTGAAGCTTTCTTGGCTCTCAGCAAGTTTTTGTGTTTGGAGTTTCTTCAGAAAACTGAAGTGAGTAGTGCAGTCGGTGTGCTACTGTCCCTCTCTCTCCACCCCCGACTCAAAGAAACCTGTCAGTCTGGTTTCAGCTTGGATTACACAAACGAGGCGAGGAGTCACCATCGTGGTCCTCTTCTGTATTGGTTAAAAGTGCTTTCTTTTGCTCATGGCTGTATTTGTAGGCTGTTGGTTGATACACAGAAGGACAAGAAAATCCTTTTAACCATTCAGTGGCTCAGTTACTCATTAACAACTTGTGTCCTGAGTATTGTTAGGAATGTGCTTCAGTGGAATATGCATGGGGCATGGCAGGGATTCTATATGTCAGTGCAGCCACATTTATATCAATGAATGGATTGAAAAGCAACTAAACCCATTCGTGAATGACAGTTGGAGATGATTGCACGAGAGCTTGGTAATGAAGGCGAAGCTTTCAGTTCCTTGTATCACTTTGCAGTCTTGAAATGTATGATACTCACAATCATCAACCTCCCTCGTCTTCTCTAAACCTTACCGTCTATTGAAACACACCACCTCTTTTTCTCAGTCGCAGTTCTCTATACAGGACAACCTCATGTGTAATTATATGTCTGTCTGCTCATGAGACAAGTAGGAAGTTAGGATAAAGGACAAAAGAAAAATCCCACCATATGTGGTATCATATATAAGACAAAACTATTAATGGTTTGTCAAACTGGTTTATGGAATTTAAGCAACAGGTGGCATATTGTTTACTGTCTGGTGAAGTCATCATTAAATATTTTCCAGCCTTTGGAGTGATTAGTGTGTTGAGCACATAAGACAACTGTGATCATTTATAACTAGCTTTCACCCTTGGTGAGAGTGCTATTTCTCACTTAACTGAAACTTATTTGTTGCACCACTAACTAAACCATATACGAGACATCGCTGTGTGGGGCGAAAAAATGAAATCATTAACTCTCACGCTGGTGGAAGTGCTGTGAGGTTGTAAGAGTAAATCGGTGAATGTGCCTCTCAAAATCACAGAGAAATAGTCATTTCAGACTCTCTTTAAAAAGAATATATTCTTGCCAGTGGGACACAACAGTTATTTCCGCTGTGATAATATTACGAGTGAGATTTGATATGTATTTAATACTGGCACAGTATGAAGGAACCACAGATTGTCAGGGAGCATAACTGGCTGATTACTTGTGAATCAAACCTTATCCTTTTTATTTTGTTTCCCATCAGACCACTGCATGGCTCCAAAGAAGATTGGGCCGTGTCGCAGTGCTTTCCCTCGCTTTCATTACAACGCTGCCTCGGAGCAGTGTGAGCAGTTCACCTGGGGGGGCTGCAGGGAGAATCTCAACAACTATGTCACCATGGATGAATGCACCAATGCCTGCTATGGCTCAGGTATCTGTGCTTTTATACTTGAATTTCTATGTTGCCATGTTGTTTTTCTTGTTACTTTTGTTGTTTTTTTAAAATGTGATCTTTTGTAATTGAGGGGTTTATGTTACAAAATATTGGCACACAAGGGCGTATGTTTCACACTTCATTTCCAGCATTCTGGTGAAATTTTCTGCAGCAATTTGTGGTGGAAATGTCTTCATTCATGTAAAGGAAAGCGCAAAATTCAGGCGCCAGGTGTCTATTCATAATATATAATGGAATTTCATGCAGTAAGGCTATCAGGCATTCTGTATTGCTTTCAAATATTTTCCGTCCTCTCTTGTGTCTTTTGTTGGAAAAAAAAGTCCTAATTCCATACCTCCTCCGTGGGTGTCAGCCGTGCTTAGTTCATGCACTTCTTCTTTCCGTTTTAAGGCAGATTGCAACCATTGCTTTTGAGCTTGCATACTGCCACCCCCTACGTATGTTGAGAAACAGCTGAAATGCAACAATAAAAATTACCAGTAGTTAAAGGAATATATTTTTATTTTGGGAAATACTTATTTGTTTTCTTGCCCAGAGTTATATCTATACCAAACTCATGTCTGTACGGTAAATATGATGCTACATGTCGGAGATGGCTAGCTTAATTGAGCATAAAGACTAGAAACGGGGGCCAAACAGCTACCCAGGCTCTGTCTGAAGGTATCAAATCTCCCTACCAGCACCTCTGGAACTCTCTAATGAATATGTTATGTCTCATTTGTTTAACCTGTACAAAAACGTAAGAGTCAAAACAACATATTTTGGTTTTATGGGGGGTTATGTACCAGACTACCTCTTTGCTGGGCCAGTGACTTTCTGGTGCCTCCACTAGTTGCATGGTGATACGTTTGCTTGGTAAATGTGTCATTTTTAACAAATGATTGAATTTTGATTTCATTTTGTTGTTGTTTTTTTTCAGAAAAAGGAAGTATATCTGGCAGAGGTTTGCCAATTCCCGCGCCTAAAGGTATGTTCATTCTAGTTGATAATAGAAATACTGTGTATTTTATCTTCTGATAACAGTTGATAATTGTTTCAATCAGGATATTTCTTTGAACAAGTAGAAAGTGAAAGATGAAAATCTACTTGTGCAAATTATGCATATCAACTGGTCTCTGTGGGTGATTCTAGGTAAAGGTTAGTTATATGCTACCTACTGTTCGCACATTATTATCATTCATTTGGAGTTGTATTTATGGCCACCTGTAATTCCAATATTCATTCTCTCTCTGGCTCTTTAGCCGCTAAATGCTCCACTATGTTCAGCAGTTAGTCGTTAACTGTGTCTGTCTGCTGCTGAGCAGGTAGCGTATAGTCTGTTTTTAGAGCTTTTTTGCTGAAAACAGCTGCCGGGTACAGCCAAAAAAAACACTGAGAGCGGTGAGAGTCCAGTAAAGTTGAGGGTCGGACAGCAAAACAATGAGCTGAAGGTCGCTATAAAGCTCCTTAAAGCCAATGGGGGCTGCAGATTCATGATAATTCTCTGGAAGTTCATTATTATGAGTGACCCCTTTCACACTGTTGCATTGTTTTCACATTGCCATCTTATACATTGTTATAAAATATAAAAATATCAATATAGCCTCTTTAAAGCAACGGTTCTGGTGCAGCACAAGTGACAATATCCTCTGTGTTTGTGTGCCACAGGAGAAGAATGTGGTGCTCCGTGTACCGCAGACCAATTCTCCTGTGCAAACGGCTGCTGTTTGGACCCGGGCCTGGAGTGCGACTCTTCCCCACAATGTAGCGACGGCTCAGATGAGCAGAAGTGCGAGGCCTGTGAGCAATGACTATGCAAACTAGGCTTCATTTTCATATGGGCTCATGGAAATATAAATGCAGCAATGATATGACACTGATAACATGTTTCCTTGAAAGACTAACTTGAATTATGTCCTGTCTACCTATTAGTGGACAACAATTTTCGGATTCTGCTGCAGATTCCAGTGAATGAAAAAAAAGGTAATTTGAACTTTTTTGTTGTTGTTGATTTGTGCTTCTTTTGTTATTTAGAATTAGTTGTAATTGTAAAACATGCTCTTTCCATCTGTTAATCCTTTACTAGCTACAATCTCACCCCACCTGCTCATTTATTGTCATTCACAGTGCGCTGCACAGAGCTCCCTGACACAGGAGGCTGCAGGGACAGTCTCACCAGGTGGTACTACAACCCCGTCCATGAGGACTGCTTCCGCTTCAACTATGGCGGCTGCCAAGGAAATGAGAACAGATTTGACTCTAAGGAGTCCTGTGTGGCATTTTGCCGGGGGGTGACAGGTGGGCTGTTATTAACATTAAGTTGGCATTTTATGGATATTTGCATCCTGGTAAATTAACATCCGATTTGTACCACTAAGATATACATTGTACAAAATCACACTCTTTTCATGTTTTGTATATGTCATGTACCACAAACAAATTCTAAAACCATATCATGTCTCTTTCTTTATTTCAGAAAAGGACTTATTTGAAGGAAAGAGGGAATTTGAAGCCAGAGTGTCTGGAGCCCAGACAGGTACGATATTACAAGTCAAATTATACCTACATTTACCTAAAAACTATGCAGCTCCATCAGCTTTGACTTCCAGTTCCTCGCTGTTCAGTAACATTGTTGACGCTTCATTCTCTTCACTTTTCCAGTTCACGAGTTGCCGAGAGCAGCATTTGATTTTGTGATCCACTTTCATATAGTGTCTGTACATGATCAATCACCAAGTTAACTTTTAAAAATGTATTTTAATTTATTTGACAGGTATTATAGCGATAGCTGCCCTCCTGGGTGTGGCTATCTTCATCCTACTTGGCGTCCTGGTGTACTGCCTCATGAAGGGAAAGAAGAAGTCTTCACAACATCAACGCGTGCCCGTCAACACTGCCCCGGTCACCTTGGAGGACAGAGAGCGTCTGGTCTACAATAGCACCACCAAGCCCATCTGACCCCTCAGTCCTCACCTTTGACCCCTTGTCCTGGTGGTGAATGACACTGGTTACCGGAGCTGTGTTGTGCACTGAACAAACTCCAGATTGGTGAGAGAGGATACGATGTCCGTTGACAAAGTTTGAATGCTGGCGGGGATCTGTTTTTTATTTTGTCCATATATGGATGTATTTTGTAAGGGTGATATACACAGAAGGCAGGACGTCTTCAATGATGAGATGTGACTTTTAGCTTGTTGTTAATGCAGTGGCCTGTTAAGATGAGTTGTTGGATATCAGTTTGTACTCAGGTTAAAAGGGAAGGATTTTCATTAGTGCCGAGGTAGATTACCGCTGGATATCACACACGCTGTTCCCATGAGACCAGTTTAAATTCATAAATATTCTTTACTTTGTTGTACTTGCTTTATTAAATGATCTTATATTTGATATTTACTCTTTTTGAAAGCCGGTTTTAAAGTCAGCCCTTAATTGTCATTAGGTCCACATTGGTCTGCTTCTTTAAAGTCTATATTCCCTCGTATCTTCTTAAAATGCAGCTCTGGGAAATTTAGTGAATGTGTTAATATTATGTAGTGATCCCTTCAACTTCCTCAAGTCCTGACACGGCAGTCAGATTTATTTTTATCCTTTGTTTTATACACCGTTGTTACATCAGATTACACACACATGCACAATGTTGTACATAATCTTAGAATTTTGAGAAAGTGATATTTTACTTGAGAAGCTTATTTTGTCAGTGATTGTTTTCAAGCGTAATGCGTACATGAAATAACATTTTTATGAAGCAGCATGGCTGTTGAATATTCAATATTTTAAACGTATCAAATGTTTGTACATATGACCTGATATAGGTAACTTTAGCAGTGATGTTTATACTAAATAAAAATATTAACACAAAAGGTACTTGGAAGAGTTTTTTTGTCTTGCAAAAGAGGCCAACTTGTTTGAACATGTTTGAAAGTTTTTATTGACTTCAGTGTGATTGACTACTCAACTGTTAACCTTATGCATTACTGTCTTACATCATGAGACACATACTTTATTGTTGATACTACAGAAAGGAGAGATGTTGTGGCACTTTATATTCTGCATTTATTGCTCATTAGTCCTTTCAAAAAGCTGAGCTCCAACAGTAAACAGCTTTGAGCACAGCTGAAGCCCTCAGGTTCCCATCCAAGCCCTCTGCCAGTGACCTTGGGGATTCTGGCGTTTGTTATATCCTGATAACTTGACTGTAAATTCTGTTTTAATAAGATATTTATACTGTTGTTTAAATTCAACATAGAGATCACATGCTGACAAACTATGTAGCTACAAAATTGATCTTTCAACCTTTGTTTTGTGTGAGACCAAGATTTATGACAAACAAACGGCTGTCTGCTAACAGACACAAAGGTTATTTTTTTCTTTCTTTCAAAATCCCTCAGAGGCCAATTCCCCTTTTTTTTTATCGTAACACAATGTCTATGTGTTACGACATTATCCAAGCTCCTCAAAGGCCATATAATTACAGGTTGTCGTTTTAACTTTAGGGTATACTTCAGGAATTTCAGGTGTAGCTTTTCCACTGTACAAATGTTTTCAAACCTCCACGCTAACACTAACACTAACACAGGTGTGACTAACCAAGCTGTCAGATACTCAGTAACCCTCTTTCATTCAAAAACGAATTGAGACAGATGTGATTACACAATATTATATTAGACTGACGCTTATGATAGTGCTGTCTTTATAAGATTACATGGTGAAGTCCTTTTAGAAAGGAATAAAAGGACTTAAGTTTAGAAATGTCCCCTTGTACTGAACTCTATGACCATAAAGAGCATGTCCACAGCACATTTAAGTTAAGCTTCAGGTACAGTGACATCTAGTGGCATTTACGTGAGCACTACAGGACATAGCACCTGGGTTTAAACTAAACTACAGGTGCAGTTTAAACTGAAGCCTTTGCGGACACAACAATGGGTTCTAAGAGACCATGTTTATTCCAGACAACACAGGTTTAACCTGTCTTTACCCTCAAACCACAGTACCATAATGACCATATCCACTGTGGTCTTGTATTATGTTATGTTTTACAACAATACAACACATTGGGCCTATACTTGACATATAGTTTTCTTATAGGGTATATGGGGAAGAGTCCTGCACTGTACTGTCACGAGACTTTTATCTTAAAGTTTTGACAATACAGTTACTGATATTTTTTCAAATATTGATCAGCTAAATTAAAGTACATAGTCATCCTTCTTTGGATTTATAATGTTTATAGGAAATATCATGGTAACATCCAGAGACTTCAGACATGCATTACCTACACATATGATAGAGGCAATGCCCTTTATTAACAGCAGATGGCGATATTGGTTATTAGATATCCAGCTCAGCAGCATTGTGCAGCTGAATCTGATTAATATGGGATACACAAACGATTTATTTTTTCCTAAAATCTTTGTCTTATTCAGAATCATTACGATATCTTGCTTTGTAACATATATTTAAGGCAATAAAGCTGCACATTGTACTGGAGCAAGTTCAGTCTATAAGACCTCTGATTATATGACAATAACAGCTGCATTTTCACATTGTGGTGACTCTTTCAGTAAAGTCGTCCAGCATATTGTTTTCTTCGCAGCCTGTATGGGGATCTTGAGATAATCCTCAGGGGCAGGGCAGAGAGGGGGTAGTGCAAAGCAAAAGCGCGCCTCTCTATTTAATAAGGGAGACATAAATTAGCACCCACCCAATTGATTCACTGAAGCCTTTCTTTGTGACCCCCCCCCCCAGTCTACTGACCTGACCGACATAAATGTAATTGGCAGGGTTACAATTAGTTATGTCCTTTCACACGCCTGTCCTTGGTTTGCATAAATATTCCGTGAGTGGAAATAAAGATACTTTGATGGGAAAAACATTGTTTGTTTTAAACTATCTCATACTGACAGAAGTTACCAAACTACGCAAGCCAGATGTTAAGATGTGGGAGCACCTCTGACACTCACCAAACAGACACTGGCCTGTCAAAAACAGTCGGTCCTTTGTTACATTCACTTGCTCCTCGTAAATTAAAAACTCTTAAGATTGGTGGCCTTTCATCTCAAAACCAGCTTTTAAAAAATGTATTAACAACTCTAATGTCCTTTTACATTGAGGCACCAATTCATGTGTATTTGTTGGGAAGTGACAACTGTGGACAAAACATCAAAATACACCCTATAACAGCAGTTATTCTGTGAAAAATGTTATGAATTCACTTAAGGTTAAGCATTGACGGGGGGGGGGGGGGGCAATAAAATGCGTTTTTACCGTCTCCAGTCGAAATGAGTTCGAACTAGAAGAGATTCACATACTTGCTGTGGCGTTCACTTGCGGTCAGTACTAATTCGTAGTAGCTATATTTCCGAGAGGTCGTGAATGCAGCATCAGTTTTTCGCAGTCCTTCAAAGATGCAGCAGTGTTTGTAGTTGGACGCAGTATGAGCTGATGACCTGCGATGGGATGCGTGTGTCTGAGCGGCTTTTAACATGTGAAAAGAAGAAACTAACTAACGGAGTAACTTTAAGATTTTCATAAAGAAACTACCGAGAAAGGTTTCACTCAGGACAACTGCCGTTGGAAGGAGAGACGTTGGCGAATTCGGTACGTGAAGTGCTTTTGACAACTTTACCAAATCTTAGCTAACTCACCGTGAGCTAACTTCACGTTATGATGCCAGTTAAGCTACATGTCAAAAGGGTTTCTCTTCTGTGGTTCTTCTGTCGGTATTGATGGTGTGTTTTTGAGGGCTGTTGAAAAACACTTAGCTTTGTCAGGCGCGTCTGGAGCTGTCGTTAAAAAGACGAACAAGAGATTGAGTTGACTTCACTTTAGCATTGCTCCATTTCAGCCAAAACAAACTAATTCAACCGCCGCAGAGTGTGAAAGTTACAAAACATCTGCTTGCGTGTGTTTCTGCTCATGAATCCAGCCAAGAGTCCGCTTTGGAGTTATGTGCTCATGTGAAACTCTTCAACACATTCCTTATGATGAGCTCCTCCGCCTTGGACGTTGTATAACTTGCATACAGATTTTAGGTGCACTTTTTGCTTCCTATAATTTCACAACCTCCAAGCAACGAAAACTGGAGGCTTCTAGCCTGAGGCAGGAGTTTCAGTCAGATAACTCATGTTTGTCTTTGAAACAAATCACTCTCAGTTGAGTGAACTTTGATCAGCTGCTGGAGTTTTTTTTCTTGCTTTTTTAAGGGATGGGTGTTACCTTGTGAGACCAACTAACGTCCATGGTACAGTTGAATCATTTGCCATTTCCTCTTTCCCTGCATCCCCCCCCCCCCACACTGCCCATACTTGGCCCCAGCAAACCCAATTGTTTTTTCTAATGAGCACCCCAGTGAGACACAGTGAGGTTTTAAATTCAGGCTGTTTGTAGGTCAGTGACTTCCCCCACTAGCTGTTGAAGAAGAATAGGACAAAATCAATCAGTTACCAGTGAAAAGTTCTATTTTCTACTCCTTTGACCTCACTTGACCTTTCAGACAATAACGTCTCAACTTCATCTCAGATAAATGTTGCCTCAGTGTGATGAACAGCGCTCTCTTCCAGGTGGTCCAGACAGGAAACTGCCCAAGGGTGTCTTGGATCTCAGAGTTTGCACTTTTATTCCTTCCTGCCGAATCTTGGTATGCTGCAGCTGTGATAAAATGACCAGAGCTGCAGAATGCAAGGGTGGTTTCATCTACGGAGACCATATAACTTTAAAAACCTGCGTCAGGGCTTTTCATAAGTCACCTTCTTTGTTACTGAGTGGTTCAAATGCTTATTTGATGCTGCCTAGGATAGACCTGGATCTCATGAGACCATAAAGTTCCAGCTTCTCTTGAGTTACAGCTAGGATTACAGTGTGAGAGTTGAAGGTCGACTTTAAAACAAGACCTGACAACTTTGTGTTTGTTTGAAAGCGAAGAGTGTGTGCCATAAGCGATTTAGCATTCCAGACACCCAAGGGAGGTCCGACTCTGTGTTTTTGTTGTTATGATGTTGAGAAGCCCCCATGAAGGCACGAGGGAGCTGTTTGCATGTAGATTTGGCGTAATGCACCTTTAAATGGGAACCCCCAATTCTATTTAAGACTTGCTGTCTAATTTTACCTAGCAGCCTTCTACTCTCCCCTCCAAACACTGCGGGGCATTATGGAGGACTACTTACCCTCTGGCTGTCTACCATTTGTAATTTTAAAGAACTGGAAGTCTTCACTTGTCATTTGCCAATTAAGATGGCACTTGCCAACTTCACTTGCCAGGTATGCATTCTGTGGTCATAGGTCATTGATGGGGAGGTGAAAATTGCTATTTCTCCGTTTTCAGCACAGCAGGGAATGATTATTCTCCCATTAAGGGCTATTTTGGCCGGGGGTGTACGTGCACCATATGGGCAAAACTCTTCACAGTGCCCTGTGGGTGTTCATTGGAATGGATCACTTATCGCCACATCTAAGCAGCATGCTCAATATGTAGTAGACTAAAATAAGATGCTCATATGCTGTGTGTCTGTGGGAAGTCACGGGCTTTTGTGGAGGCTGTGGATTTGATTGAGATGAAGAGAGACCGTAAGGGTTTGTTGTTTTCCCCAGTGAATGAAAAGCTGTTAGTCTCTTAAGGCCTGTGTGTCAGGGGACAAATGGCAGGAGTAATGAGGGAAAGAGGGCACTCACAGAAAGGCTGTTTGTCAGGGGATATTTTCTGACGGGATAGACCGGGTGACAGGGTGAGGGGGGGGGTCTTGCAAGATAAACAGACGCCAATACTGAAATAATAAAGACTCTCTGTCTCAGTTAGCCTGTACGACCCTGGACCTCTGCATGCCATGCCAGGTTTGATTTTTATTTGTTCTGAACGTAAACTTCCATCTTGACTGATGGTGTCTTAAAGAAACCCACACCATCCTGTCTGACTGGAGACATCCCAGGGGGCTTATGTCATACTTCAGATTCCCATGGGCCTTATTGGGGCAGAAGATGAATGCAACGTGATGCGGTGGGTCTCCGACTGTGAGAGAGAAATGCAGCCGGAATTCTCTGGACTATTTTTAGCTTCTCCTCCCATCAACTTGTTCTGCACTGGGAGAAACCAATTTGTGCTGTTAATTGTTGCACAAAAGGCTGATTAAGTTCTCTTTTTGGATTCAGATGCTGGATCCAATGTGTATGCAATCAGCTGTGAGCTTCACCAATTGGCGGTAGGACCGCTGGTGGAGACTCCACTGATAGAATAACACATCAGGATTTAAATGTTAACACAGTCCATTAATTGGCAGTAATCTTGGCATTCAGTTAATTTTTTTTGGTTAAATATGATGTCACATCCTCACTGACTTGTCTGTGGCAGAGACAGAGAAAGTGACATGTCTCCCCGAGAGCAAAAGTCTTGTTTTCCTTTGGCTTCCTCTGTAGACATGTTCAGTGGTTTCACTTCTCTCATAACCTTGATGGGCTGTGGTGAAAAATGCTCCAGATAGTCATCACACCCCGAGGACCCTTTTTCTTTATCATGAGGCCTGAGGTCTTTGGTTCAAGGTATATGTTTATCTCTGCGTATTTTCTCAGAGTGAGGCTTTTAACACATTTGTGGTGATGACTCAGTATAAATGTCCTCTTTATCTGCATGAGTGCGGTATCTTGCCAGCATCTGTCCCACTTAGTCATCTGTTTGTTGTGTTTTGAAGAAAGGAATTCAGGCTTTGACTGCCTGGATCAGTGTAAAGCCTGGCGATTAGAGGAACAAGGAAGTTTATCAGCCCATCTGAAGAAGTGATCCATTGCAGGTCTTTCTTTAAACCATCAGATTGGCTCTTGTAGCATCTGTCTTCAATCAAGGGGCAAGTTGCAGATTCCCATGCGGGAGGTTAATGCTGCGGGTAATTCAGTCATCAGCTGTGGGAACCAAATGCTCTCCATTTGTGTGAAATGGCAGCTAGTTCAAGCACAGGTGGCCAGTTTGGCATGAATGTTGACCTGTATGTAGTGTTTTCTTTAGAATTTGAAATTTGGTCGTGCCCCCTCCCTAGGAAAACAAGGATTTGGAATTGCAGTATGTCAGCAAACAGGAGGTAAAAGTTAATGAGTTACGATTGTTGAATTCTGTCCAGATGTGTTGAGATTGTGGGTTACACTTCTTTACATTTTCACTTTCTCCACGCAAACTGTTTTCTGCTCCGACTAACAGACCCAGACGTCTACAGTATATGTAAGTTTTGAGTCCATTATTCCTAGTCTAGCCTCTCATTGACCAAAGACAGATTAGCATAGTTCTGGTCTGGTCATTAAGCAGGTTTAGCTCAGAGGTCATGGTAGGTGGGATTATCAGACGATTTATTAGTTCTCCGTTCACTGAGACAAGTTCAAAGCCTGCCCCTCGACCTGAATTCTACTCCTGCAGGTTACACAAACTAACCCACCACTTGAAATCAATTGGCCAAGCTTGGTCAGAGGCTGTTTGAGGAGGCTTCATTCTTGAAGAATGTCATTCAGTGCTGCATTGACTGAGCGTAAATCTGCGTGTCTTACAGCATTTATTATGCTCTCAAAGATGCAACAAGATTATTGATTTCAGTTGGAAATGATGTTCACAGTTTACAGACAAAGTGCATTCTGTGAATAAAAGTTCTTGAAGTACACATAAGACATCTGTTATATTTTACAATCTGAATATGTTCATTACAGTTACATTAAAGGTGCCCTGTGGAGGTTGTAAATAAACAACATATGTGTTTACATTAAGTGTTTCTCACCAAATTGCATTGTATAAAACATTTTCGACGCAGATTTTTGAGAATATTTTAAAACCTGCATTGTTTACATCTATGTTTGCTAGCTAACAGTCGTCTTTTTCTTTACCTTTGTTGGCGTATTGCTAGGTTCACCAAATG
The DNA here is from genome assembly GCF_043641665.1 of Enoplosus armatus. NCBI lineage: Eukaryota > Metazoa > Chordata > Actinopteri > Centrarchiformes > Enoplosidae > Enoplosus > Enoplosus armatus. The sequence goes on from NC_092194.1 coordinate 8,192,528, forward strand.
TAAATTGGTGGAATATCTTACCATGTGCTTGTCCTTGTGCTTGTGCGTGAGATACAAACAAATGGGGATCCATTCATAAAAACAGTGCTCCATAGTGCTACAAGTGGTCAAAATCTTCACAGGATGTCTTTGAAGTTAATATGTCAAACATAGTTTGCTTGTGAGTCCAAAAAAGAACCCATATTTCAATTAGATAAGACAGATAAAATGTTCTCCCCTTTTCATTTGTTGTGTTTTGCTGTAGGATGAACAAAAAAAAAAAAAAAAGTTTTATGGCAGCCCTCTTTCTTGTCCTGTAAGCAAGCTCTACTTGAGTTCAGGCTGCAGCTGCAGGGACCCTACCGTGAAGCAGTGATCTTAATGTGTGGATCCAGCTCTGTGACTGTGCTCCGTGCATTCCTGCCCATCTTAATTGGCGAAACTTCTGGCAGTGGGCTCGGTCTGGCCTCAGCTGGCCTGGCTGTCAGCTCGGCACAGTGGCCAGCAAATGCACTAGGAACAATGCCCATCCTAATCCCTGAAGAATTCCCGCTCTTCTGATCTAGCTGGCCCAAGAATGTGATGTTTAAAAGGCCCAAGGCTCACCAGGCATCACAAGGAGACAGGCTCTCATGCACAGTCTTCCATGTTAATTTGCTGTAAGGAGCCAGAGAGGTAGTGATGTGGGAAAACTGGCAGCACAGTGCCTCCGAGGGGACGCACCTCATCATTAACAGCACTGCAGGCTGGCATGAGGGATTATAAAAATACATGCCGCCAGGGGTGAACCTGTAATGTCACCAGACAATTACACTGATAATGAGAGACTTGTTTTGTAACACTTACTCAACAAATGTATACGAACAAGGCAGGTTTATATCAAATACTTGTTTTTGTTGGACTCGTCGTTTCATTCATAGTTTTCAGTCATATTCATAGTAGTGATATTTCCTTTTGTAAAGCTATTTGAAAATTCTGTTTTTGAGGTATACATCAATTAAATATTTATATAGCACAAACTGCAGTCACAGAGGTTCACAAATGTCAAGTCCTTTAACATTTACTTTGCAGCTGCTAAATCTCTTGACTGTGCATTCATGTTAAGTTAGCCCGCCCTTTCTCTACTGATTAGCATAAGCTCATATCACAGTTTCCTCTACTGTGCATACCTCACCCCCAGCTTTGCTATATGATAGCAAGTGGCTGGCATGAGCCAACGTAGACCAGTGGGCAGGGGAATGGGAAGAATTTCCTTTTTATGTAAGACCTAAATAGACGGTATCTAGCTTGCCGTCAGTGAGCTAGGCCAGTAGAGAAAGCATCGTTCACTTGACAAAAAAAAACGTAAAGAAAAAAGTATAGAAACTTAAGGTGTGTTTTTAATGAGAACCCACCAAGAATGATAAACATTGCCAAGATGTATGCCCTGACACAAAGTGCATGGGTTCTGTTTGACTCTTAACGTTTTGTTTTGTCAGCTCCAGAGGCCTGAGTGCCATGCCAGAGGGGTCCCATTCTGCTCTCCACCAGGGCCAAATGGGGGAAGGTAAGTAAATAATATAATTGCATATAAATATGCATATTGCATATAAATACAATTATATTCAGTATGACCCATGCTCTAGTAATTGCTGCCTATGAATTGACCAGTCTTATAACATGGAGTTTTAATAAGTCAGGTTATTCCTAATGGTATATCTGGTTACCCAGGACAGTGTGCTAACATAACACAGAAGCTCAGCTGAGGTAAATGGAAAAATGCTGGAAATGGAAGAACAGAGGAAATGTAGAGGCTTTGAGAGGCAGAACTGAGAGCGCAATGAACTCCCCTCCTACAGTCCAGACCAGCAGAGAGGCTCTTTGTGTGGCTGTGGAGCTCGGCCAACCCTTTTCATACAGCTGAAACCCCTGAGCACTCGCACATCAAACCAGAATGTGTCAGAATCGCAGACAGCCAAGATGGTCGATGTAGCCAGAGGTGCTGACCTTGTATGCTGGGGGCCACTCAAATTACATATTATTTTAGTGTTCATTATCTTCAGTCACAGAGCCACTGCATTGACACAGGGCCTCTTTGTATCTGTTTGCCTGCTCTGTCCCTCAAACCCCCCACCGCCCCCGCGCCTCCTCTCTTCTCTACTCAACACATTTGGCGCTGGGCTTCCACTTTGGCTGAAGAATACCAGTGTGTCAATGGTTCCCTTTTTCCTCTGCGCCTGTCCCTTTTGGTTCAGCTTTGGCCAGAAGAGGCTTTTGGCTGGGGGAGACGTGTGCCGCCCTCATGAAAATTTGTGTCTCTGTTTCCTCAAAAGGCCACTCTGCAACTGACCACACGTTCTCACAGCTCATTTTGCAGCTCAGATGTCCAGTGCAAAATCACCTTGGCATGACAGAACACCCACTTGCAGTTGAAACATTTTCAGACTGACTGTGTCTGTGGGCCAGTTGGAGTTAAAGTGTGACTGGCCTAGCTCCCCTGCTGTGGATGGATGGCTGGTAATTAAAGGCAGGGCTGCTGGTAATGCGCTATCTGTGTGAGGTGATGATTGGATGTGGTTAACAGGCAGGAGGAATTCACATGGTGAAAGGAAGCCCCCTGTCTGGTCAAGGTAAACAATACAAAGCTTGTGGTGACTATCCAGCTCCAATTCCTCTGAAAGGTCAAAGATTTTTGAAGTGAAGAGAAGCAGGCTTTGGATGGCACCCTGCATTATCAGACAAAAGCAGCATAAAGGACAGTATTTTGGCTCTGCTGCCAAGATGTACCCAGATGTTCTATTCAGCTGTTGAACTTTTTTATTTGTTGTTCTGCACTTTCAATTCCCTTTTCCAGAAGAATTGGATGACAGGAACCCACATAAGACCCCTCAATATTTCCATGGTTATAATCCTTGTATACCACGTGTATGTCTAGCCTGTCAGTCCAATGACAACGGACCTGAGGCAGCATGAAGCATCTCTTTCAAAGATAAGGGTTCCCTCTGACCTACTTAACCCCAGGCAGGAATGTAGCTGTGTGCGCAGAATGTACAGCTTTAAAGCGGTTCTGGGGGGGACGGACGGATCATCTCCATTCACTGCAGCTTTTCCACACCAGTGGGCATGGGGTTGTGGATATAGATATATGATGGCAGGGATAGCTGCGTCTCTGAGTGGGCTTGTCGATGGAGCTCCTGGACTGGAACTCTTTCTCTGCTTAATTGCCTGAAACATTAATCACAGGCAGCCTCAGGTGAGCCAAAGTCATGCATTGACACTCACTGAAACTCCCAACAGACCCTTATCCTGTATGTCCACAACATCTTTTGTTGCATATGTTCATGTAAATCATTATGTAACATAGCTACTATTGTTATAGAAGTCCACATTCACTGTATTTCATTTCATTGTTTGGCTCAGACCCCCGTACTCCTCACAAAAGAATTTATTTCAATGTAAATGATTTTACAGCCTCCTACAATGGCATTCCTCCTATAGAGCTCTTCCGGTGGATTACCCACATTAGTTACGGGCTCTCTGCTTCGGGTGTTCCTGTTACATGGCCTCTTAGAAACTCAATTGAATCAATAAAACTCTTTATCAGCTTCCCCATAACACTTAACATTCAGCTGACGTTTTGTAAGCAGTCATGCAGTGCATTAGAATATTTTGGTGACGCTGCAGACGTTACGCTAAGCACAATAATAGCATAGTAATGTCAATTACATGTTATTGTATTGTATTGTATTGTTTATGTAATTAAAGCTGTGTCTTATTTATTATAGCATGACGAAAACCACATCTGGCCTGTGTTTAGTAATGCACACAAAAGACAAGTAAGGAAGTGCCAAAGCAAGCTGTCAAATTCCTCATTTGACTGCTGTTGACAGTAAGTGTTATTAAGGTCTAAACTAGAGGATAAACACCATCACACCCTTTATAACGCTGCATGTGATAAACAGCTTGATGTGAAGTAAATGAAGTGTTCCTCCCTGACCTTCTCCCCTCCACATTTCACACAGCTGTCCTGCCACCAGCCTGTGTGGACTCTGCAGAGAAGCGCAAACAGGACAGCAGTTTGGTTGTAGAGTATCAAACTGGTGGTAAAGTTTACAATGGACTCACACCTCAGGGCCCAGGTGGTGTGTGTTGTCCAGAGGAAATGTGAGTTTTGAATAGATCGAAAGCTGGCTGTGTGCTAGTGCCTGAAGGGCTCTTAGAGGGGGGGCTTGTTGATGGAGGAGTTTCCTAAGTGGATCATCACATGCCTATGCACTGAGGTTAGCTGGCACAGCTGGAACCAGGGTTGAGCACAGGGGAGGTTTGCGGGATTAAATTTAAGCTTTTTTGAGGAGTTTTGTCCTTTTGGTACTTTGAGAATCCTGCCTCTCTGAAACATGTCACTCTTTAATACTGGTGAAGTGATTTTGTCCTTTCTCCCATCCCATTTTTGATTGGTGGATGTTATAAGGTTGAATCCACGAACTTGTAAACACTGATTCTTTCATTTTGAGCATTTTGCTATAGTAGCCTTTTTTACTATCATGGTTGTCTAATCCAAGAGTACATTTTCCACACAAGCATTTCAGGAATCTAAAAAATCTAACAAAAACATGTTGATGTTTAACTATGCTCAGTAAATGAGTGAATTTCGTAGACTGCACGAAGCAAAGTTAGTTTCACTTTTAAACACCAGAATTCCCCAAAAACTTCCCAGCATAAGGTTTTGACCTTGACTGTCTTGACTGTGTGGAATGCAGGTTGAGTTTGTGTGTGTACTCAGCCTCTGTTGTCCACTGCGGTTTGTTTACCGACCGTCAGGCTAATTATTAACTAAGCATTAAAAGCTCCCCGTGAGGCCAAAGGCAGGTGTAAATCAAAAATCTTGTACATGTGAAGGACTGAACAGAAAACACTTGAAGTGACCTAAATTCTTCCTTCCATCAAGGGATAAGAAATCAATCGGTCTCAGTGTCTAATCTCCAATGTTCTGTCTCATGCTGTTTGATAATGGTCTGTGAAGACTTGGGGCCTAATCCTTGGAGGCACCCTTTATACTTGTGCCTCCTGCCCTCCTGAGGGGCAGCCATTCACCGTTGCCAGGTGGGGAGGAGTTTTTCCCAAGGGGATCAGTGCAAGACTGCCTCCCAACAGCCACTGGGGGGGTTGAGTGCCAGAGGTTGTGGAGGGGTGTTGAAGATGGAAGTTCAGAGTGGATCTTGAGGGGCGGAAGGGCTTTATTAAGATGTATTGCAATGATTCCCTCTTTATCCCTCAAGGGAAACAGGGTCACACACGGTGCTCTTGGCTCTGAAAGAGTTAGCAGATTAGCAGTCGCCTCAAGAGCCGGTCTGAAGTTGTTGTTTTCTTTTTCTTCCTTGTGAGAGAACATACTAATCAGCCAATTAGGAACTAGTATTTTACCCCTTGTTACATGCTTTAATGTGGGAGGTGAAAGTTGTCTTCATGGCCAGTGGGAATCTTTACGAAATGGTTACTCTGTACAAGCACAGCAAAGAAAAACAAGTGAAAAGACAGCAAGAATGTCCTTCAAACTTTGTTTTTTTTTGTCAAGGAAGATACGGATATGTTGCAAGAAAAGTTGTAAACTTTACTGAGGAGACTTACATTGGTGAGGATTCATCCCAAATTACACGCACTTATAAAACCCCATTTTTATCCTAAGGGGATTGAAGTAATATATGAAGCTGCCAAGACCGTACCAGGCACCCAGGAAACAAGGAATGATCTTCCCAGATGACTCAATGTGATGAAACCGAGCACTGAAAATGACCAATATTTCCCATTTATATTGTCATTGATCATGCACTTGCAGGTATGATCAAGCTAGTGTCTGTGACTTTAGATGTGATTCATTGTCCGTTGGGATTTGATACATGAGTCAGTATGAATCAAGCAGGAGCGGCTGTGTGTTACTGAGAGAGCAGGCAGGGGCTTGTTAGTGGGATGTTCTGTCCACAGTGCTGCCAGTCATACTCTTCTTGTTTGTTTTCTATGCTCAGATAAATGCTTAACACGGATGCAAATGACAGACTTGCCACACGCAGCAAAATGTTTTGAGGAGCAAAGTGCTTCAGTGTGGCTTCTGTTACTCTGCTATCAGTTTTCCAGTGGAGAGAGAGTCATTCTCTGCAGCTTTAGGATAAGCATTTGCATGCTGAACACAGATATGTCTGTGTTGTTCCTGTTTCATTGCCCCTGATTTGGTTAGAAAACAGAAGCCAGAAACAATAACACAGGAGGAACTTCAGCACAAACTCTGCGTTATTTTTGTCTCAGAGGCAAATTCAGAATAAAGTTTGACTTGGGGTCCTAGTAAGTTCACCTAGAATAGTCATGAAGGTGTGTCTTTCTCTGTGACAGCTCCTCTTTACCTGTGTAGTGCACACTCATCGTTCATCATATTAAAAGTCTGGTCTCAGGAGTTGGAAGGATTGGAGAAGATGATTTAGAAATCATCCAGGACATTGACACCTTGTTCTTTCAGGTTTCTCGCTTTGGTGGACGAATCTCATCACTGCCGTCTTTGAGGTAACGCCATGATTGACACAATAGAACATGTACAAATTACAGTAATCATCGCATTTATATATAGTTTTGCTCTACAGAAATATTTTAAACATAGTTTTTAGTTTATCTTGACAGGGATTCTTATCTGTTGTTGACGCTTGTTTCCATCGTGCACCATAATGTTCCGACTGATGTTGTTATTACCCTTGTTTATGTCTAGTTTGTTTCCTAATACCCTAAATCAAGTAGACATTGTGTGCACTGTATACAAAGATCTTTTTTTACTGTCATCCTGAGTGCAAAACATGAGTTAGATAAGCCAGGTACGTGGACGAGCCAGTTTTAGACGTTGGAGAAAAGAAAAGCTTGTCCTGGGTAGTATTTGCATGGAAGCTGGTTTGCATGAACTCATGTGAAAATGCGAGTCACGTCATCACTGGGTTTTGCAACCAGCAACTTACGTCATAGCTGCATGCTGTGGCTTATCATGTTCTCAGAGAAGGTGGTAATATTTAGCTGTCTCTGATATATGCCAGATCATGTCAGTGGAGGTTATGGTAAGAACACTAGTGACAGATGTCTCAGATGTGTCTCAGCATGCTAAGATTGTTTTTACGCAGGCCAGACAATATTCTTTTATAAAGGAGTGCTTTGTGTCCCATTCACCAGCAGCCTCAGACAGATACAGATCATCTCTGTGGTACATGTGTCTGTAGCCTTTTAAGTTAATAACCAGGTGCTGGGGTATTCATTTCAGTGTTTCTGTTCGCCTCCTGCACCACCTTATTAGGCACTGCATGTCACTCATATAACCATGATGAGGTCAGAGGCAGACGGGTTTATGAACTGCCGGCATTGTTGATTGCATGATAAGCTCAGACTGAAATGGAAACAAGTGTAGACTTCACATTATTAGTTCTAGACTGATTAATCATTGAGCCCCTCGGTGAGTGAATGCCCTGTCTGCTTTCAGCCACGAAACAGACTGAAGCATTCAGCCTAAATCACCTGTCACATCCCTGACGCCCATTTCTTTATCATGCATACCCTTCACACTCGCCAGTTTTATCATCAAGTAAAGGGTCCTGGACTGGTAAGCTATTTTATTAGACTTTATCTTAACATCCAAAATCACTTTAATGTTACATTATTTGGTCACAGGTTGTATTAGCGTACGCCAGCACTGCATTAAAAGGAACCACTGTCCAGGGGATTTGGAGTCAGGGAGGCAACAAAAGAGAAGGGAAGGTCATGCTTGTAGTATTAACACACCTTTGTCTGTAAATGTTAACCTCGGCTTAACAGCCAGGAAACTGGAATTCAAAGAATCACAATGAGGGGGTTTGGGAGTTTTTTTTTTTTTTTGTGGTTTTTTTTTCGGAATTCCAACCATTTTTCCTTTAGCAACAACATTAGTAATCTGTTCACACACAAGCAGCTGATATAATGTAATCCATTAGGGATCCCACAGTCTCTACACACTTGGTTAACAGTCTTGCTGGTGACTTTGTTGAGACTAAATGGACTTTGAATAAATGATGTGAGTTATTGAGCTTAAGAGGCTGTCTGAAATGTTGTCCAAATACTATACTATCTCTGTAGCCTTGACTTGGTTAATGGTTATGTCTGTGAGTTAACCACTGTATTGATGCTGTACTGAATCAAAGGAGAGTATTGTGTTTTGTTGGGGTAGTATACTTTGTGAAATTGTGGTATGTGAATGTGAAAATCCATGGCTTGGCTGAAATGGAAGTTTTGTTCTGAACCATATAAATATACAGGTCTGTCCACTGAGCTGTTGAGAAAGAAGAGGTAGCGATTGTAAATAGAAACAAATATGCTGCTTATGAATTACACTTGACAAAAAACTATGTAGATATGAAGCAATCATTCCCTTACATGTGACCTGTATGAACAATTTGAAGTCTTTCTCAGTAAATTAATTCAAAACCTGAAGCACTGACCTTCTTCACAGCTGATTTTTACTTGCACGTGTTACATCTCGTGGTCCAAGATTCCCTGTATTATTTATTTTAGCTGTGCATTTTCCAGACTCCTTCAAGTTTTAAAGAACCCTTGTCACTTGTAAGAACAGTAATTTAACTGACAGGTGAATTAATAAAACTTGTTCAAAAGTGTGTGTTTGTGTGCAGATGTTATATTTGACTGCTTTAGCCCATTTTGTAGAAAACAGATGGTTTAAACTAGTGTGTGTTGCTCACTGCCCCTGTTACAGTGGTTTCTTTTTATAGACCTTTCCCTGCGGTTATTGCCAAAACATCATTGGCATTTGGGCTTTAAAGGATAAATTCCAAGAACTATTTTTCCTACCAATAAAGTTAATGGTAACAAATTTGGTTTTAAAGCAGTCAGAAAGCTGTGCTTATCTTTGATCAGTCTCAGTTGCTGAAGGGTAAATTGCTTGAATGTGACGAGATATTTAGTTTGGTATGTATATTCATTTTCCCATTGTTAAGCATCAAGACAACGGATGTTAACACTGCAGAAGCAGAAGCAATTGTACAACCAACAAATGCAAACAAACCATGACAGTCCTATTTACATTTACAGTCCTCCACATCTGACAACAGGGTGGCACAGCAATGGGCATGGCACAGTGGGAGGCACTGTGGCTACAGATCCCTCAGAGATTAGTTATAAATGTTTGCAGATGCAGAAGCAACTCTGTGGCACAGAGTCTGGAGACCAGACACTCTACTTTTACACTGTCTTTATCTTACTGGTTGCTTATTATTTTGTATATAGAGAAGAACTGACAGAGAAAAACATTGACACAGAGGCAAATTCTCCTCTGTCTGTACATGCTTGATGATGTGGAGGGATCACAGTCATCTTTGTCCGGAATGACGGGCTGAATGGAAACACTTTGCACTACATCGCACAGGACCAGGTACTCGGCTTATCTTAGACCTGCATGTTGACCAGATTTGCATTCCTCTGCACGGCCTGTTTCAACAAAGTCAGTGAGTGGTTCACCAGCGCTGTTTTCCCCAGAAACATGTGGTGTGTGCTATCAGCCACAGATAATGCCTGCCGATAGAGTCAGTATGTGAAGTGGTCAATCAAAGCTGTGCTGGTGCTGGAGTCAAGTGTGTTCTCAAGTCTTAAGATAAGTCAGATAGTATTCCTACACTGCCACAGTCTACCTTCTGGTACAGTTCAGTCAGACTTGTTTTGGCACACTGATATAGGTTATGAGCAATTCAATATTAGCTAGAAGAGTGCAGAAACTGTGCAAACATTTGTGCTGTTCCTCCCCCTCCCTTTAACTTGGCCTTGACTGCTGTCTGCAGCTCAGCAGCTTTATTATAGAGGGATATTGGGTGCGAGGAAGAGAAGAAAAGAGGAAGGGAGATTCACATGCAGGACACGCCAAAGCTCAAAAACCAAATGTAAAGACAGAAGCGGCAAAGGAAGCGGATGCCTCGTTCTAATTCGTAGTGGTGTAATAGCTCACCACTACACTCCCTTTACACCATCAACCCTGTGATTTGTCACAGAGCGTAAACAGAGTTTTCTCTAGTGGTCAACTCCTGCTTGCCAGCTCATCCGTTTCTCCCAGTGAGGTTTTATATGGGAACTGTGTCATTGGGACTGCTTGTTGTGGATTGTGGAGCAAGCTGTGCAGCGTGAACGAGACTCTCATGAGCTCAGTACTGACTCATGGAAAGTTTGAGGATGCCAGAAGGTGTGTGTGCGTGTGTGTGTCTGAATAAACTGAAAGGCAGTTTGATTCTCTGTGTGAAGCCCATCATCCAGCTGCATGTCACACTTTTTTCAAGACTTCATAAATCACTAACTTTGGGTACTTCCCATGCTCTCATGTGAAATATTTCTCTTGTTTAACATCATTTATCCCAAGAAGAGCCGTAAATGTTGTATGTTCTCTATAAAGCTGTATATGGGAGATAAGTCAAGTGAGTGCACATGTTAATAGTGAATCAGTTTGGTTGCAGCCTCTTTCAGATTGACAGATTTTCCCTACAACATCAGGTTTTTGTTATCAGCTATGAGCTGCTGACCAATGATGGACCTCTTATGATAAACATATTTAGGTTACAAGCTTGTCAACACTGGTGAAAGGGAGTATATTTCAGGCTCATGACGTAAGCTACATTTGTGGGCTATCAACACCAAATTATGCTCTCCATCCCCACTTGGCAGTATCACTCACTCGAGTCATTTCACTAAATGTTCAGCTTAATGATGGTTTGTGCCTCCTAGATTTCCATTTATTAGTCTGAAGTAAAATTACAGGACAAAGCTTTGTTTCTTTAGCTGGGTAAAATGGTTTTGACCCCATTGCCCTGCAAATATTTAAGGAAATGGAGCTCTCTGCACAGTGGCCACTCAGTGCTCCATTCTCACACTGCCATGACTTCATATATTTAGGAAACGTTTGTGAGGAAAATTCCCCGTTTGGTCAGGAAGGATGTGAAACTGCATATGGACTCCATTTCTCTTAAATTCAAACATAGCTCAATAAAGACATACAAACAAAGCTCCTGGTCGCTGTTTTTTTTTTCTCCTCATCAGCCCCCCCCCCCCTCTGTTTTTCCAAGGTTCAGCCTTCAGCAGTCAGGAGAACAAGAAGAAATGGCTGGGTTTTCCACTGAATATGCAGTGTTGAATTAGGCCATGTCAGTAATGATTTGAGCGGGGCCTTTTACTGTAAACCGCTCCTCGGTGTCTCAGTGTGGGCGTAGAAACACAGAGCTATGAGCTGTCTTTTATTGATTTCTGGATAGCAGTCTGTTCATTGTAGCTAGAATTAAATTCATCTGAAAATGTCCCAAGACGTTAGAGTTTTAATGCAGTTGTATCCTTGCTGTTATTTATCCACTGCGAGGTATGTAAAAGTGAAAATATGATTAATTACATTTCTGCAAAAGAGCAGGCACAGTGAGTTTCCTACAATAAAGTATAAAACTGAAATCAGACTCATTAAATAGCGGGTGTTTTAAAGTGATATTCAAACCAAAATGTATCTTTTTGAAATATGAAAGGTGGCTTTAATAAGTTTTATAGTTTGTGTGTCTGTTTAAGGATGTCAAAGTGAGATGGAGATCCAAGTGTGCTGACCATACTGCCTTTTAAATACACTGTTTTACTGTCTATCTTTCAAACCCTGACACCTACCTTCTGTCTGCGTTCCTCTCACCTCTCCCCAGAATCCACTCAGTTGTCCTCGCCCCTCTCCACCAGTGAACATGACCAGGCAAACGTTGACGTGGGCCCAGACTGTTACAGCCGGCTGTGTGTGGAGCCGCTGGACGGAGAGGGTGAACGTCCAGTGAGCCTGGTGTCCACCCTGTCCTCTGGTTCATCCCGTGACAGTCGCAGCCTTTCTGGGAGCACTGTAGCACTTCCTTCCTCCACCACCCCACCCGTACAGAGCGAGGAGGACATAGACTTGGACCTGAGCCCGGCCGAAGGCACCGGAGAGCGGGCAGGAGACCAGAGTCCCACCCTTACAGGCACCAGCGGCCGCTGGCAGGAACGGCTGGAGCCCAGGGTGATCAGCAACCAGTGGAACAACAACAACGCCACCTCCAACAGGAAGACAAGTGGTGAAATACTTCACATCTCCGCCTCGCCCGTCGTCACGAACGCCATGGTGCCTAACCCAAAGCTGACCTATGTGGACCGTGTTGTCATGGAGATCATTGAGACAGAGCGCATGTACGTCAAGGACCTGCGCAGCATCGTGGAGGTGAGTGGATGTCAGGGTTATGCTGACTGTACTCAATTTGAATTTTCCGTTACAGTTAGTGTTTTTCACTTTCAGCCAACCATTCACTGTGAGCCAACCTTTTGCGATTATAGAGAGTAAATCATCAGTATTCTGTGTATTTAAAGCACATGTTTGGCTTGGATTAATATGCAGCTATGACTTCATGTCTGCAGCACTCTTTGGAGGTGATTTACTGAATTTGGCCAGCCAGGAGGGGAATTGGACTCAATGGCTGTTGAGAGCAAATAATGTCTACTGTGTTCCAAGCAGCTGTTTGTGGCCACCAATGAGTCTGGTACTTGTGAAACATCCAGTGGATTTTTCTTTTTCTTTTCATTACCAGGATCAATTCTGATTTCCTGCTTTCTAAACAAATCGGTCAGTTGACAAAAAATGCATGCCTGACATCTGGTAGTTGTGTGCTTTGTTTATAGATTTCTAGTTCATAGAGATGAAGGCTGAGCAGTTTATGATGTGGTCATAGTGTTGTATATGAACCATTCTGTATATTTACAGTGCAGTGAAAGTTTACAGCCTGTCGCCTGGGATTACGAACTCCGCTCATATCTGGAGTTCAAACACGGAGTCAAAACTGAGACACAGAGCAGGTCTTTCATGGCAGAAAGCTTTATGATCTCAGTCAAAGATAGTAGAAACCTCATCTCAGAGATGTGAAGCATGGAAAAACGGGCCAGGGATGATTTTACCACTCAGCAGACCACTTACATCTTATCACATCTTCAACCTTTTGTAGTCTGGGAATAACTTCCAGACCAGGAACCCTGTCTGGCCCTCAATCACTCGTGGGTCTTGCATAGAAACAGGAGCGCTCTGCTGTCAAACAGTCTCCACTGCACTGATGGTAATGTCTTTAACACATGAGGCATTTCTGAGGCCGACTGGCAGTAAACCAGCTAGCACCTCTCCTCACCTTGTCTCCGACTGTGCTGGCGTCTGGCAGTTGCTGTGGGAGGGATTGCTGCCCTAGTCGCAGCTTGAGTAACGACTTGCTCTTGACAAACACTTCCAGGACTTCTAACTATTTCAGTTTGACAGGAGCAGCAGCTCAGCCTGGTCTGGCCCCGGACACACAGGCCCTGCAGCGAGCTCCAGCGTAGCCTGAGCTCTCAGTTCCTCCCAGCCAATACAAACACCTTCATCTTTGCCCCAACTGGAGAAATAACACAGATGAAAGGAGAGCAATGGGTTTTTTTTTCCACAGGCTACAGTGTGGGAACACAGTCTAGTACAGATGTACCCTCCTATCCTTTCTTGATTGCAGTATGGCTTCCATCAAATTGATTCCATGCAGCTCATTTTAATTTCACACCAAGCCTTGAATCTGACAGAGATGTGTGAAACTCTTCCTTCATTTTCACATTGTTTTTTCAGCAAACTAATTCAAAGCTTCCACTTGATATTGACACTGAACTCACGAGCAGCTGTCGAAGCTATGTCCACTTTAGATCCAGTCTTATCACTCACTCTCAAATCTCACTCTCCACTGTCTGTCTATCTATGAAATAAAGTTTTGAGAGCAGCTGCTTGACCCAGCTGGTCTCACATGTCTACATACATCCCCAACACCTGGCCTGAACACACCCAGAATAATCCTACTCAACAGCGTTGAAATAAGAATGTGGTCGGTGCTTGTGGGACTCAGAAAGTATGTTTCTTGTTTAACACTTGATAAGAATTTTAAATTGGACCAGTAACAGTATCACAAGGACAAAACAGCCCTGCTAAGTCTTTCACAATAAACTAGGAGGCTTTAAATCTCTCACACTATACTAAAGGTCACGTGTTTATGGTGTTCACACTAGCGGTGAGTTTTTCTATAGGAGACCATGAGACGCCCTGCTGACTGAAAGTCAACATTGCTTTCACTGCACTGGAATTCTCCATCCATGACCGGCTGGAGTTCACTCAGTAGTGCGATGTGATGACTCTACTCTTAATCTGGGCTGCCCGGCAGGCCTGCTAAGTGTGTGTCTGTGTGTGTGTATTTGCACCACATCATCTGGGAGGCTGGGTGTGTGTACAAGCTATTTACTGGTATGCTCTTTATATAGTCACTGCGTGTGTGCGTGTTTGTCTCTCATCAACTTACTCTTCCACTTGTTTGGAGTTGTTAGTATGCCGCATGAGTGTGTAATTGACCAAGGAGGAGGGCAATCATCCAGATGTTGGCATATTTGCTTATTTTAGAAATTTCTATCTACTTCTGAATACTCCTGAGGTCCACAGGGAGTTGGGTCCTGGGAGGGGAACAGGCTTTGCTGAGGTTTATGGTCTGAGTACAGAAACTCTTCCAGACAGTCACACTTGCTCTTGTCAATGGAAAAAATCCTTAAAAGGATCCTTTTTAAAGATCACATACATGATTAAATAATAGTAATATAATTAAAAGAGAAAAGCCTTGAAGTCATAATGCAACACTTTTCTATTTATGGTGAACCAAATGTCATTAAAACGGAGCACTCATCACAGAGGGAGACAGAAGGAGGAAATATCTTTTCTATATACATGCTCCCTCTTCTGGTAAGAATGTGGAAGTGCCTGTATTACAACAAATATTAATATGACGTTTTATGTGTAACTCCATCTCTGCTGTTTTTCCAGGACTACTTGGCTCACATTATCGATATGAATAACCTTCCCATACGGCCAGAGCAAGTGTGTGCCCTGTTTGGAAACATAGAGGACATCTATGAGTTCAACAGGTAAGACACACCCACAAATACAAAGCAGTATTTCTATTCTAGATATTTACAAGCATGCTTTAATCACAACTATAATCAACTAAAACAGTTTTTTTTATGATGAAGGATATCTTACTGAAAATGTCCACAACAGTCAAAACTACAGGATAATCATTGAAAAGACACTATATTTACATTCATGGCAGCCTGGCAAAGAGATTTATAAGCGAAATGTCTACATTTGTCAGCACTTCCACTGTTGAGGAGTGTTTTCATATACTTTCATATGTATAAATGTATGTTTTCATATACTTTCATATATATATGGAAGTATATAAAAAAACGACTTTGACTTCACCCGCTGCTGATATTTCTGACACAAAAGGGATGCAATGAGAAACAATGGCGCGGCACACCCTACAGTAACCACACTTTTCCAAATATCTGAAAGCCAGGGAAATGGCGGTGCAGCTAGCTTTACATTTAATCATCTTGTGTCAGCAAGTGCTCATTGCTGACCACACTGCTTGCCAAAACACACATTAACATTCCTCTCTCTTCTCTCCGTGAGGAGACTCCCTGCTTATGCCAAGGCTATCGCACAGCTCTGAACCACAAATGGGGATGATTTGATTCTTATTACTCTCTAATGAAATTCTAACCAGCTGTACAAGAGGGGTTTTGACAGGGTTTGGGTCCAAAGGGCCATGTGTTGCCCTTTTCTGAGAGATTAGGCCATGTCACGTTGCACAAGGAGTCTGTGTTTTCTTTAAATTAGCGATGAAGATAGAGATACTGTATTTTTATTACAGTATTGTTTAGGTGGAGAAATGCTTGTGTCAGCCTGTGCACAGGTACCACATGTTATTAGGTTGTGATCATTTTTGGGAGGCTGACTAGGGGAAACCAGACTTTTTGGTTTAGAGATTAGTCTTTTTTTACAGTGATCTCTTTGGGGAAATAAAAAAACCCCAATGTGAGTTTATACACCTTCCAGGGATCACACACTGAGAACAGACCATCTACTGTACAGTATGTACAGTATGTACAGTATGTGTCTTTGTCACTTACAGCTATCTCCTTTGCTGTGATTCAAACCTCAAGAGTTCTCGGTAATCTTGGTTGTTCAATCCAGGAATTTTTATTTCTTTGTAACACTTAACCCTCTTCCAACCTTAAATGTTGTTGACAAAGCAATCATGTGGTATGAACAAATATTGACATTGTGTCCGAAACAAATCTCGACACCGCGATTTTCTCATCGTACAACGAACGTGTTGACACATTCGCCTGTAGTCGGTTTCAGTAAAGCAGCACCGTCTTTGATCTACGTTGTGGAATGCTGTGTGATGAATTGTGTTTGATATTTTTGTGTGTTATACTAACAGAACAGTGTTCATGATGATTGGTGATTAGGTTTTTTGTCCAGTTGTATTTTTCCACAGTGACACTCCCTTCATGCACCCTCCATCAGTCATGCACATGTTGTTGAGGTGATGTCACACCGTGTAAGGCATTAAAATACCTTACAACTCTCAGGTTCTGGTTTCCCAAGCTCTGAATATAGCTTGTTTTTGATGGGACTGTGGGCATGGAGCATTCCAAGACAAATGCATGTACTTTCACTCTGTCTGAGCAAGGTCCATGTTTAACAGTGTATGCTGCCCTCTAGTGGAAATATTTCTTAGCAAGGGTTACATCTGACTCATGGCAGAATTGGAAAACGTTATTCCTTTGTGGTTAACTTCTGTTTTTCTATTCCGTCCTAGAAAAACTAATTAGGCTAGTAAGTCCAGTAAAACTCAACTTTTCTCTCTGTTGTTGTGTTCTGCTTTTCAGTGAACTGCTGCAGTCTTTAGACATGTGTGAGAATGACCCCGTTGCCATCGCTCGATGCTTTGTAGATAAGGTGAGAGAAACCGTCTTCCTCATACGTATTACAGTGATATCAGTTTTTCAAGCGCTAATGATGTGTTTGTCTGACTTGTTTCCTCAGAGTGAATACTTTGAAATATACACTCAGTATTGCACCAACTATCCCAAGTAAGTACCAAGAGGATATTCATTTTAATTAGATTTTTGCTGGTGATACCACATGCAAATATTTTCTTAAAGAGTTTTACAAGACCAATACAATTCTCTGCTGTCCTGCAGCTCAGTGGCAGCACTGACCGACTGCATGAGGAGTAAAACTTTGGCCAAGTTCTTTAGGGATCGGCAGGCTGCTCTGAAGCGCTCCCTCCCTCTGGGCTCCTATCTGCTGAAGCCGGTCCAGAGGATCCTGAAATATCACCTGCTGCTTCAGGTACAGAATGTCCTCAGCGGTCATTTAGCTTCAACTTTTCTTCAAATGCAGCCTGCAGGCTTTGCTAGATTCATGGTTCTGTTATTTATCAACTGTTAATGAGTAGTTCTCAACCCTTTTGTGTCATGACGAAGTAGTGTCATTTCGTTAATGTTTATTACGCTGCATGTTCTCTGAGACTGGTGGGTGTTTTTCTCTTTTGTGGCTCTTTGATTTGATGAATTATTAAGGGCATAGAGGCTTAACACTATTTGGTATTTTATAAGGTAAAAACAACAACAACAGACAAAACACAAAAAGACTGATTTGGACTCAATCTTTCTTTGTCTCCCTCTTCGATCTCTTTGAAAGGAAATTGCAAAGCACTTTGACCCGGATGAGGAGGGCTATGAGGTCATTCAGGAGGCCATAGACACCATGACCGGAGTGGCCTGGTACATCAATGATATGAAGAGGAAACACGAACATGCTGTCAGAGTGCAGGTCAGATGGAATTACCATGCATGCATGTCAACCTCCTTTTATAAAAGTTGTATTTATGCCATCGCCGTGCCGTGATTACTTACAGTACAGTACATACTCAGTCAAGGTGCATTTGCAAGGACACCCTGTCTTTCTTTTTTCCCCCCTCTCTTGTGCAGTGCTGCTGTAACTCTTTCTGTTCTTTTGGAGGCCTGGAGAAGTCATTTCTTTCATAGATTTATTCCACCTATTTGCTTTTCTCAACAAGGCAGCCCTCTGTGACTTCCATCTCTTGAATAAATATGTATTTTAAAGCCCCAAATCTCGAAGAAGATGTTGTCCGAGGCAAATCTATGAACCTTCACAATTTGGTATTGACCTATAAGCCTTTTCTTGAGTCTGGTTGAGTGCTAAAGTGAGGCTTACAGCTTTTTAATGGTTTCCTTGGTTTGAGTCATTGACCGAGTGGCCGGTTCACTTTTCTGGTTTTCTTTGTGCAAGTGTTTTAGAAGGATTACAAATAAAAGACACTTGGCTGGCATTTGTTTCCTTTCACGTTGAAGAAACATGGCTGACAGTGTGTGTTGGGGGTGTGTGTCCTTTCATGTGCTTCTGCAGGAGATACAGTCTCTTCTGATCAACTGGAAGGGTCCTGACCTGACCACCTATGGAGAGCTGGTGCTGGAGGGCACCTTTCATGTCCTGCGGGCAAAGAACACCCGCACACTCTTCCTCTTCGAAAAGATGCTCCTCATTACCAAGAAAAGAGGGGAACACTATGTCTACAAGATCCACATCTCGGTATGTATTTGACATTTTTAGACTAGTGATTTAATAGTTGAATGATGATATTGGTGTACAACAGAAAACTTAATAAGATCATATTTTAACCAAAGCCTCAGCTATATCACTACATTCATTGTGGTTGCAGTGCTCCACACTAATGCTACTTGACAGTGCCAAGGATCCCTTGCTCTTCAGTGTCATCCATTTCAAACATCCCAAGCAACCCCATACAGTGCAAGTAAGTGTGAACCAGTGACTGTCATCCTTTTTCCAGAACACATAAAACACAATATATTAATTATTATTTAGATAATTGAAGAAAATACAGGAAATTGATGCTTGTTTTTTTCTGTGTTACCAAAACCCATTTTCTCAAACACTCAAGAGCCAGTGGTTTGCTCTGTTGTAGGTCTCTATTTTGTATGCATGCGTGTATCTGCTGTGTCAATGACTCTTTCAAAATGACAAGTGCTTGTTGTTCCAGGCCAAGTCGGTAGAAGAGAAGCGTCTCTGGGCCCATCATATTAAGAGGCTCATTCTTGAGAACCACAACACCATCGTACCACAGAAGGTAAACAACTGCCGTCCCTCATACAGGATCTCTTTCTTCTCAGCTACTGAAGGATTGCTTTGTGTTTTAAACGCGCTGTCTTTTTCTTTTTAAAGGTAAAAGAAACCATCCTGGACAATTCGAACTGTAAGTGTCACAAATAGAGTAACTTTTGTTATGCTAGGACCAATTGAACTGTCTCCATAGCAACCAAAGATGCTGCTCACAAAGGAAGGAGTGGTTCATTTTCACCGGAAAAATATGGAATGCTGTTTAATTTACCAGGGAGACGTAACCCATCTATCTGTGTGGAGAAAATTGTTTTTGTAATTGCGGCTCTGAGCATAATGACATTTCCCTCTGCTGCTCAGATCCAGGGAAGTACCACTACAGTCCTGAGAGGCTGAAGAAAGAGTCCTACCAAGCTGACGACTTCCATCATGGAGGGCGAAATGGGAGAAGGAGATCAGGTTGAAGACCCCTACTCCATCTGCCTATTTGTCTCTTATGTATTAATATTGAATTGAATTGTAATATTGATAGAATAGTATTGCTGATGATTAATTGTCACTTACACCATTATGCCTTATTCAATTTTCTGTCTTTTTAGAGCCTGCAAAACAAATCATAAGGAGCACAAAAGGTTGGTACATTGTAGAGTTTTTTTTAATGTATGTCTTTTATATAGGTTTTGGCAGCCAAAAGAGCAGATTCATCAAGACAGGGTCAGTTTGATCCACATTCTGGATGCTATCCAGTAGTTAAGCATCCCCACAGCCCCTTACCGAGGTTACTTTGTGTCTGTCCAATAAGAGCTGTCCACATCTCCATTGCACTTCTGCTTTGTTCTCCCTCAAAGACACCTGGAAAAACAGATCAAAAGACACACACACACACACACACACACACACACACACACACACACACACTCCCACTCCACTTGCCTCACCCTTAATGAAGTTAATTATATGCCACATTGTAGGAAGTCTTTGTCATACACAAGCTCTTTTCAATAGTGAAATTCGGCCTTACCTTCAGATCTGCGCGTCCTCCTGCTCTCATCTATTCTAATTGGCCATTATGAAAGAGAAAACCTCTGTCTTCTTGTCCCCAGTTCTCCTTTGCTCCCAGTCCAGATCAATTTTTTTTTTTTTTTTAACCAATGTAATGAAGAAGCAATTTTCATGTCAACCCTCCCATCTTGGTGAGGGAGTAGGTCATCACATCCTGGCTAATTGCATCATGTCCAGTTTGAGCCTCTGAGAGGAAGATGTTTCTAATTGGTATTTATCTAATCACAAGGCCTCCCTTAAGTCTGGGCCAGGCTAACTACTGCCTCACTCTGTCTCTGCTCATGGAGGCAGACACTGTGTCCTGACCATAATTGTACAAGAAGCATGTGGTATCCAGGTTATTTTGTCATATAACATTTGACATGAACATGCTTTTTTTTTCTCTATTAACATTCTCATTTGTTTATCTCTCCTCCTCCTCTTTATCTTTGTTCTCCTTGCAGCTGTTTTGAAGGTAAGCATCTGAAATCCAAATGTAGTCTTTTATTAAACCTTGATAAGCTCTTCCATTCTGTTGTATCAAAGCAGTTTTTAAGTCAGTCTGCAGTGGTGAGATATGGTTTACCCAGGTTTGACTCGGCACTTCAAACTTTCTATTCTAATTGCAAAAGAACTTGAACCAAAAATGAGAGAGTGCAAACCTAATCTCCACAGAACCTACTCTGACTTGACCTGGATTACATAAATCATATCTCACCCAAAGCTTTAAACAGCTTTATGATTATTCCATCCCATTCACAGCCTTGACATCACAACATGGCTCTTGCACTGGCCTTGCAATAACAAACCACATGTCTATGACTTCACGCTACAGCATGCAGACAGTGAGGGTGCACTGCTGGGGGAGAGGTGCTCCCTTCAGCCAGCCACTAGTGTCAGTACGCTGGCCTCCAGTCTAGGCGAGCCCCAGGCTGCGAGGCCATGTGTGGAGGATCTAATTCCCAGAAGGGACTCTCTGGAGCAGCTAAGTCCTACTGACAGTGACCCGAAACTGGGCTCGTCACCCAGTGAGGGGAGGCTGGAGCTGGAGAAGGCAGAGGAGGCAAAGGAGGAGGAGGAGGAGGAGGGGGAGAGTTACGAGGAAGATATACTGATGGGAGACGACCAGGTAGCCGACTTTGCCAGCTCAGTGCTGGCAGCCATCTCCTGCTGGCACTATAGAGCCAGGGCTTTGCTTTCTACTCACTTCACAACGGTGAGGGTTTCTGCCACCCACGGCTTTCCCATTTCCTGCTCCATTCCGCTGGCTTATCAATACTCTCTGCCACTCTTTCTCCCACGCTGGCTATCCTCCCCCCCCCCCCCCCCCCCCCCCCCCCCATAAACAGAACCAACTAACACCTGCTACCATTTGCACTGTGCACATTGAATGCCTCAGGTTGAATGCATGCTATTGAAGTGCATGGACTGAAGTTCTCCCAAACTGCTAACAGTGAGCTCTAAAATGTATGGGTGGAAATTAAAAGTCAAACTGGGTGCATGTCTTTGCTTGTGTTGTTTTGTTTTGGAGTTCAAGTTCATCCCACTGTGCATGTTTTCCTCATCTGTGTAGTTAACAGTGAGCTGTGTTTCATTGTGTTTTGTGGGACATGATTGATGTTGAAGCTTGTGCTGTTGAAACCCTGCCTGCATTTGCATTATAACCAGTGGCTTAATGTGCCCTGTTAAATGTTGTTTGACTTCAAAGGTTAATGTAGCCATCAAATGAAATTATCATTATAATAGCGAGAGCTTTGCTCTTTGATAACCATATTTCCTAATCATATTTCCCCTCTGAATTTTTCATAATTAGAAAGTCTTTGTTAAGGTTAATTGTTGTACCAGTATTGTTTCTGAATATGAATGAATACTTGTCATTTGAACTTTGACTTTTATTATAACCATTGTGGTGGATTTTTCAAGGCTCAATACACAGTGTCTAGGAAATGTTTGTCCACTGTGACAGATTCTTCTGCTTCATGCTGCCTCACAGTGTGAGCTCTAGGATGATGTAGAATAAAAACTCTCCGGTTAATGTCGTGTTTTGCTCTTTCAGGATGACCAGAACAGAGATACGGCTGAACTGAAAACCTCACAGATGGAGGAGGTAGAAACTTGCAGGCGGGAGGAAAAACATGTGGACGTGAAAGAAAATCTCACCACACAGGTATTTAATAAAGCCTTGTATACATTTATACACACATCTATTCATTTCCACACGTGTCTCTGAGGCCACATGTTTATTCACTGTGGCAAAGAATGTCCATCTATCCTCGTGCCCTCTGTATAGCTTAGTTTGTTGTTAAGTTTCTAACCATTGTATGTTTTGAATGACCCGCTTTCAGTGTATTTGCTGTTGTTATATAGTCTATCTGTAAATGAGAGCAAGCTGATTCAGTACTACATTATTACTTTCCAGTAAGTTTCCTACCTAATAGGTGCCCTTTGCCATGAGCACAGCATTTCTCTGAGGCCTATTTGAATCATGCCTGGAGCTATATTAGTGCCCGGAAAATAAAATGCACACACACACACACTGCTGTTCTTTGGTCAGCACTCCCACTGAGAGGCAACATGTATTTGGGAGCCAGGTGCAGGTCTCACCTGATTCTCATGGTAAGTTTTGCGATACAGCTCCTGCGTCTGAGCAGAGTGTAGGCTGTTATTCTCCCTAACCTTATCTCCACCTCACAGCTCCAAGCTGCACTTTTTGCAATTGCCAGGAAATCCAAAAGAGCAGGCAACGCCTGGAAACAGATTCAAATTAATGGCCAACCAGGGTGGCATCAGCACTACGAGCGCTGTTCAAGCTGAAGAGATCGTAGTGTTCACCATTTAACTCACTATGGGTAACGGAAATGGTCCAATAAGGAGTCGTTAGCAACCAAGCTGCAAATGTGATCACGTCTCCTTAATTTTAGGATAGAAACAGGTCAGTGTAATAAAGCTCAAGTGGGCCTCATAAGATAAAAGACATGCATCATAAATTGTGGATGCTTTAGATTAAACTGCCTGGTTGACTTTGAAAAGGTCCATTAAGTTAATGGGGAAGGGAGAGTGCCGCCATCATAATGTCTCTTTTACTCATTACATCCCACTTTGCAAACACTCCTATCATGTTTCAGGTCAATGTGGAGGAGCTGTGCCCTCTAGGCCACATCCCTCAAGCGAAGACGAGCCATCAGCTGGAGGTGCATTACTCCCAATACCTCGAGTCTGCCGCCTCCCCTTTGCAACGAGAAGCCGACACACCAGAACCTCAGGATACCTCAAGAGAAACTGGAGAGGAAGAAGAAGGGGAGAGTGATTCCTCTGGTCTCCAAGCGGAGGAGACAAGTGTGCTGACGAACGGGGAGCTCTCAGAGGAGGAAGAGGAGGCACTTTCAGACAATAAAAGCATCCTTCCTTCCTCTGTATTGGACCAGGCAAGTGTGATAGCTGAGCGTTTCATTAGCAGCCTGTCCAGACGGAGCAGTCTGGTTTCAGAAGAACTGGGCTCCCTCGCCTGCCCCTCACCCTCAATAGATAACGACGTCTTCAAAAGCCCCTCAGCTTGCATGGACTTGGAGAAACAGACTCAAATGTTGGCCAGCTCTTCCCCACAGCCACAGGTGACCTCGGAGGCTAATCTATCAACGCCTGCAAATGTACCTGCACTGAACGCCCTCATCGAAGGGGAACGTAGGTCCACTCTCTCTAAACAAGACCGCCTCCTCATCCACAAGATCAGGAGATACTACGAGCACGCTGAGCACCAAGATGCTAACTTCAGCATCAAGCGCAGGGAAAGTCTCTCCTATATCCCAGCAGGTCTGGTCCGGCACCTGAGCCGACAGCTCAATGATGTTCCTCAGGAGCAGGCCGCCCCAGTCCACAGGAAAGGCCTCTCTCGGAACCGCCCCACTTCCTGGTCTGTGTTTGATCTTCCTGGCTTAGAAAAGAGTCGAAACACTCTCACTCATCCAAAAGCTGAAACACAGAGACCAGTGGAAGCCAAGGCTAGATCTCAGAGCGTCACGGATGCCTCTACCACAGATGAAGAGTTCAGACCCTCATCAGACATGCTCAAGGTTTGGGAAGATATGGAATTGGAGGAGGAGAGCCAGGAAGTCCAGCAGATTGCAGAGGAGAAACTTCACGACTCAAGATTAGAAGCGGCACAGGATTTCAGCTTAGACACGTCAGATGTTAGAACCAGTAAGAAACCGCCTCTGATTTTAGAAGAGTCTGACATAAGCACTGCATCAGATGGCTCCTCCATCTCGTCTCCCACCCCAACCTTTCCAGCAGTGGAGGGGGGATCCTGTCAGGACTCTAAGACATGTGGGACCCCCATATCTCAAGAGAATGGCCGTGTCAACCACGGCCAGCTACCCAAGATCATTAGCTTTCGGGCAAGTATGGACGAGGACCAGATCCTACAAGACATGGGAAAGGTGAAAAACAAGGTGTTCCAGCTGGCACGTCAGTACAGTCAGCGCATCAAGAATAATAGACCAATACTCTGGCCGAGGAACCGAGAACCAGCAAGTCAACAGAGCTTCAAGAATATGCCTGCTGTCCACGAGGAGAAGATGCAATTGAGGAAAAAGGGTAAATAGGATGCAAATGATTGCCATGTTGCGTTCTTTTGCCGTTACCTACCTCTTTAGCTCATATATGGAGAAAACTGAAAAGCCTTTTCTGTGTGTCTGTTTTTTGTGTATGTATGCAGGTAAACCCAACCTGAGATTGCCCTTGAACACTTGCGATCAGGCGGTCATCCATGAAGAGTGTTCTCCAAGCCCAGTCCAGACCCCCAGCTCTGGAGGCAGCTCCCAGAGCACAGTCACCTGCCCACAAAGCCCACAGCCAGACACCTTCCACTGGCCTGATGTACAGGAGCTGCGCACCAAATACACAGAGACTTCCTCAAAAGTAACCCGTAGCTGCACGGTCCCAAGCGGGATGCTGGAGTGCTGCACAAACAGGTGTAATGGCTGCTCACACAAGTACAATAGCTCCTCTGACCTTCACCAAACTCGTGGGGAGGAGGACTGGCCCCAGCCCCAGCCCCAGCTTCAACCCCTGCTGTGCAGGTGGAGCTCCTTGGACCACATGCTTGGGTCTCTTCCCCTCCATGAAGTACAGAACCTTCAGGAGTCTGTAAGGACCTGCTACACAGCCAGTCAGGTGTCTCTGCTAACAAGAGAAACTGGCAAACTACAAGACAGGGACAACCTCCTCCAGGAGGGCTCAGACTTTGCCACAAAGTCTTCTGCCCTGAGTTCAGGGAAGATGACAGAAAGTAATCTAGTGAAAAGCTTACGGGAGAAGTTCCAGAGCTTAAGCACAAGCTCATGAACATGTGGTGAATTATGTACATTTTTTTTATCAGGGACTTTCACATGGAAACGTTCTCTGCCAGTTAACTGATGCTTCTCAACGTCCCTTTTTCCTGTTTGTCCCTCAAAAGAATGCAACTTCTTGTCTGCACATTGTTTTCAGTACAGAGGACACAGTGGTGATGTTGGCACCAGTGAAACATAAAAGGGATATTATTGGTTATTGGTTGGGGGCACGAGGGGAAAGCATATTGTCTTTTTAAAAGGTGTATTGCAATATTTGTACATTGGGTATGTGTCTGCACTGTACAATACTAAACACGTAAAAACATGTATATAGTCCCCTGTATCAACTGAAGATTGGGTTCTACTTTATTATTATATGCATCTACTTGGTCCCCTCCCACGGTTGGTGATTCTCTGCTATAATCACTATGACACTATTATCATTTAACCATGTAAACTGTCAGCTGGAGTTTCAGGGGAAAGCAACAAGGAGCTGAAGTCTCATTGACCAGAGAGCTCTGCTGAGCGAACACCAACTTTTAATGCATGTGGTCACAGCAGTAATCTGCCTCCACGTCTACTGTAGCTGCTTCTACAACTGTTTTCACATACTGTATCACTGGAGCTTTATTTTTCTTAACAAGTTGTATATTTTCTTTAATATTATTTATGAAGCTGTATATTTGGGAGAGATTGGCCTCATGTAAATACTGACTAGTAGCAAGCCTTTTTACTTTTCCATTCCAGAAAAATATATTGTTTCATACTTGAAGTTCCCCATATTTTCAATAAAAACAGAAATGGTTAAGTGTTCACATGGGTCCCCTCTTTACACAGTCATGCATCTCAAATACAGTAGATCCATCAGTTCTGTGTAGCTACAACGTCCACGATCAACTGGTTAAATGGAGTGAAGAATGCTTCCTTATTTATATAAGACTGAGACAGGCTTTCTGTTTTTAGAGGATGTGATACAGGGTTAAATGAGAGTCAAGACTATTTTATTACAGTGTTGTGGACATAACATGTGGAAGGAATGTCTTGTTGACATGAGATGACAATAGACAAGACAAGAGTAATTAATGCATTTGTGACTAAAAATAACATCAATGGGACAAAAAGATATAATAAACCTTAACATTGTGTTTGGAGTCTGGAGACCCTGGGCCCTCAAAAACATCCTTAACATTGTTTTATCAGCTTGACACTTTAAATTAAACACTTTTAATTGATGATGTTTCAGAAGTCTGCTACAGGAAGTTACACATTAGTGTTTGCCCACGTTTAGCCCATAGAACATGTAGTACATCAAATATTTTCTTACTTGGTTAATAACATTGTTTTATCCTCTTTTCTGTCACTATTATCAAATGTGCAAGCCCAGTTTATGGCAAATGGAAGGGTTGTTTTTACCTTTGTCTGCAACATATTGTGTTTTAATAAGATCAGAAGTAAAGGCAAAATATATTATTTTTACACATACAGCATTGAGCTCTATGGGACCCCGAACATTGAGGAAGTACAGCCAGTGTCAATAAAACACAAGGGTTAAAATATTGAATTGACCATCCTGATTTGATCAGTGTGCTTCAATCTAAATCTGCTATCAGCGACAGGCTGTAGCAGGTAGTGCCAGTATTAGAAGGTGGGCACGTGAGTGTGTCTTTACTTTTTATTTGTGTTAGCTACCTTTTATTTAAAATGTCTGCACAGTCCATCCTTCAACCCTCATGGAGCCAGCGCGCTGTTTCCCTCCCAGCTGCATCATCTTTGCCTTCAAACGCTGCGTCAAGTCAGACATAAATATTCAGACCCACACCGGAAGTCAACATGGCCACCCTTCAACATAAAAGCGTACTACATAAAAGTACTGCTATATTTTCCCCGTTACATGTGCTTACATGAACCACTGACCGGAACCTGTATCGTGCAAGCCTGTTTGCTGACTTGACACTGATCCGTGACACCAGACCAGAGGAGTATAGTTCAAGACGCAATCAGAGTCGTGCACTTAAACCACCAGATGCCAGCAACAGCAGATTTCCTCTGGCACAAAATCAATTAACCCTCGTTTTTTTTCTTCCTGGCGCAAAAACATCATCGTCTATTTATTCTTTTTTTTTTTATGAAGAATGGGCTGCGCAATATCAGGTCTGGCAGCAAAAGCAGAGTTTGGAGGGAGGAATACAGAAGATGCTGCTGCTGCTGCTGCTGCGTATCCCAGCGAGGACCAGGTTCAGATGATCAAGGACTCGTGGAAAGTTATCCGGGACGATATAGCCAAAGTTGGGATTATTATGTTCGTCAGGTAAGATGCTGAAGCCTTTTCTGTACTTTTCCAGCGTTGGGTGCATGTCAAATAACTCAAAATTGAGGAGACATTTGCCTAGTTGGCTGATTAGAGGGAAGGTAATGCAAAGCTATGGGATCAGGAGTGTTACAGTGACACTAAAATAAGTATCATCAGGTCACGCTAGCCTTTATAAACACTGCGATTCCCCGCAGAAATGTTATATAGAGCCTGCTGTATATAAAGTAAGTCATTTGCTAAATGTCGGCTAAATATTGTGGGTTTTGCAGCCAAACCCCCCCAGGACACAAAATAGGACCAACTCTCAATGGCATGTTCCATATCATGTGAATTTAAATGGCCCATACTCAAATGAGCAAATGTTGACTCTCCAGTTTAACCTTATCAGACAGCTCAGTGAATGGTCTGCGCTGTGCTCTGACCTGCTGGCCCAAGACCAAAGATCCGCTGTGATGATGATGACACAGTGCCTGAACTTTTCATACAAGCCGGGAACTGAGCACCCAGCATCCCCCCACCTCCACCACATCCCTCTGCTCTGCCTCCTGACCCACAGCTTTTCATTTGAGAGCGCGGAGCAGAATACCCCTCCTCCCCTCTTTTCACTTCACATCACATCTTAACAACATTACATAATGATATACAGCTCCGGGGCTGCCGTAGTACTGTACACTTAAAGGCATCAGACCATCATGAAAATGCCTTTTATCAATTACGATGATGACCAGCGTCCGAGAAAACATCTCTTGCCTGTGGCAGAGAAAATAAAACAAATGAGAGAATATGGTGGCAGCTGCTGCATATACAGCATAGAGGCTACCGGGCACATGGCTGGAAGCCCAATTAAGGCCATGTGTCCCCTGGGTGACCTCAACAGTTGAAGAGATTGACCTTAGCGTGTTAGCCTGGAAATAAGTGGGCCTCTAGTGTCGGGTCAGTGCCACCCCAAGGCCCCCAGGCTGTCAGGGCTTGTACCTCATGACAGAACTGCAACTATTACAGTAAAACAGCAAAATGGGAATCACCTGTTTTTCATTGTGTGCTTGCTCTGACCATATTCCTCTGTCAGATTTATATAAGATACTCTATATGCTTTGGTGGGCTCTATTCATGAGGGCCAAAATAGTTATGAATACAACCCATGAACAACAGCAATTAAAATTCCACATGAGCTATATAGTGCTGCATTGTCTGCATGTACTACAAGAGGTGCACACAAAGGAACAAAATAACCAGCTCTCTGCATGTTGCAGCCAATTTCCCCTTTTTCTAAAACTGGTGAGCAGGAGGTATGAATAGTGAGAAAGCCGCTCACACTGGAGTGCAAACATTGTAGCATCACACGTCCAGCTTATGTCATCCAATCAGGCGTAAATTCAGGATGCTTTGAAATCAATAGAGCCTGAATATTTCCATTTTCTAAGCAATGCCGGTCATAACAGAGTTCAATTATACTTTAAAAGGGACAACCTATGGGGTTACACAAATATAAAACAGGCAGACATGAGACTACTTTTTTCACAGCAACCATAAGAGAGACCAACACTTCTGTAACACCTCTCCCTCGACATCTATCTATCACAGGGGGCCACATGTTATAGACATCTAATGCATATATTCATGAGGACTCTGCTCTGTGTTTCAGGTGTAAAAACACATGCTTTTATTTCCCCCCCTCTCAGTAGCAGAGCTGGAGGCCATGAAAGAAACAAACAAACAATAAACAGAAGAGAGAATAAGCTTCTGTTTGACCTGCCACACCCACAAGTATTTTAAATCATAATTCATTATTAATGCCTAGCTCAGCAAACCCCTGCAGTTTACATTAGGTCGTCTAGTATTTCACACAATAACAATGAAATCAGTGCCAACTCTCAGCTCAAGACCCTGTCTAAGTCAAGTTTAAATTATAAAGCCACATGCTCACGTTCATTTGTCTATCATTATCCTTTTATTCTCCTCTCATTTTCCTTCCGACACGACCACATACTAAAAAAGCAGAATTATCAAAGGCTTCGCATCTCATTGTGAGCACAATACAACTCCCATACAGAAGAGGCAACTGTGTAGCAGCATGACTAATCACAGGTACCTCAGCTGGAGACTGGATGGCTCTCTGATTATTGGATGGCAGATCTCTGGTTAAGGAAACTGATTGAGGTTAAATCAGAAAAGGAAAACTCCAGCAGGAGCAGGGGCTCCATGTAACCACCAGACTCTGTCCTGGCTCCGGGTGGAAATGAGGGTATGGATTGCCTTACTGACAAAACTCACGGATCCACCATGGCCTGTTACTGATTGCAGCTGTTGGGTGTAAAATACTGGAGCGTAGGGCAGTGATGATACGAAGAAACAGAGTAAGAAAGGCACAATCAGATCTCTATTCAAAGTGTGGGGTGGAGAGAAGCCTCTAATGGTTGTGTTGATGAGCTGCACGGTCACACATTCACACATTCACACATTACAGCTGTGGGACTGTCCACGCTGAAACCCTTGGGATTATGTCATGTGTTTGTTGTCGTGTGGGAATGAATATGACAGGCTACTCTTTGTGAGCGTCTCTCTGAGGTTCACGGACGGCTGCGTGTGCTGTTGTTGTCTTGGTAACAGGTTGTTTGAAACCCACCCCGAGTGCAAGGACGTCTTCTTCCTGTTCCGAGACGTGGAGGACCTGGAGAGGTTGCGGACCAGCCGGGAGCTCAGGGCGCATGGCCTGCGGTCAGTCTCCAACTCACACATCAGCATCGTCCACAGGAACAAACTGAATAAACCAGCCAATGACAGCGCAGCACAGTACTGCATGGTATACACTGGGCAGGGGAGCATATTGATATCCAGTGCTTGCTAGTCTAGCTTAAACTAAAATGTATTCAAAGTCACTCATTGGCTTCTGCCATAATGCAAAAAAGGATGAGGCTAGCATTATTATATGTTTTATCATTACCAACAAATCCCATGAAAAGACGAAAACCAACGTGTTAGTCCAACGATAGTCAAGAGTAAATCTTCAAAAACAGCTCACAAATATGTAGTTTCATTTTTAGATATGGCACAGTCATTTCCGAAAACAGCTGGGCACTGTAGTTTTTAGCAAACGTATTTCAAACAGGTGTAAATTGTGCATTTTTTGGGGGACTATTTTCAGCCGCGTATTAATACACATTCACAACCTCGTTTGTATGTTGTACCCCCACAGCCCTATCAGAGGAGCTACTTCATCGACACCACCTCACCTCATACTCCAAATGTGTTCATTAGAATTCATTTTAAACTAACATTATCACTTTTAATTACATAAAAGTGGATCTTGTAACAATACAAGACAGTGATCTTGGAATTGTTGATGCTACAAGTTACTGGGATCAGTACATAATTGCTTTGGACATTTCATGGGAAAAATATAGAATATCACTGGACTCATCTTTTAAGATCCACCTTACATTTAGGTTTCTGTAACAACACATGATAACACCATGTTGCACACAGTACACAGCGCAAGACACAAATCACAAGATAAGTGGCAGAGCAAAACACCTCAGGCATCATATCATTATATGCTTACCACTCTGCTGCAGACGGAGCTTCTAGCATCCATCACAGCCACTTGTCTGTTGTTTCCCAGGGTGCATCAGGTCTCTACACACAAGGCCAAAGCAGCCAATTACTGCCTGAGGACCTGAAGGTACAGAGGCTAGCGTGGCAGCGGTGACGCGCACAAAATGTGTCCCGCGTCCCAGCGTGAACCGGCTGCTCTCAAATCCAGCGATAAGGCCAAATGGCCCTTCAACCGCACTCAGGGACATTAGCACCAATGTGGCGGCGAGGCACAGAGAAGGGAGAGCTGAACCAACTCTAACCCTTTGTTCCATATTCATCTTCAAAACTGTCACGCACACACTCTGCAGTGATGTCAGAAACACCTGCAAAGCAACAAAGGAAATTGATCCTGTTGATCGAGTGGTGTGATTTGCCTCAAGGGTGATCTAGACTGATAGATATGCAATCAATTGTGTTTATTTTTCTTGGCATTTGAGGTTCGTGAAACTGCAGAATGTCACCAAGCATCCTGAGTGTCACACTTCTCTCTACAATGGAGGTGTAGCAGTGGATAGTCGCCTGCTCCTAATTTACAATTCACTGGTGGATCAATCAGGCTCTGAGTCCCCCCCCCCTCCCCAATCTCTTTCAGGGTGATGTCTTTTATCGAGAAAAGCGTGGCCAGACTGGACCAGCTGGAGAGACTGGAAGCTCTGGCCCTGGAGCTGGGAAAAAGCCATTATCATTACAACGCCCCACCTAAGTACTACAGTGTAAGACCCTGATGACCCCAACAGTCTGCTTTTGTGATGCTGATTTGTGTACAATTCTAATTTCAGCTGATACTGTAGCTCTTCATCAGACTCACCATTATACTGAGACCCCTAACATCACAGCATCACTGCAAATAACAACAACGCAGTGACACACAAACTAGATACTAGCCTAGTTAGCAAGGCATGAGCACGTCAGTAAGTATCTCACACAATTACTTTCCAGTACGTCGGAGCAGAGTTCATCTGTGCTGTGCAGCCCATCCTGAAGGAGAGGTGGACGGCCGAGCTGGAGGAGGCATGGAAGGTAAGGAGCGCCACTGTGTGACCTGTTGTGTCTCCTTATGTGGGCGTTAATCAGAGGCCTTCTGGGTAAATGCCTTGTGAGATAGGCTTGATGTGTGCAGCCAGCGTCAGAGTTCTTGCACATCTCTTTTAATGCGCAATGTAACATGTCGAGATGGAAACCAGTGCGACCACAAGCTTGACTGATGTGAAATGTGCATCTCACTGAACCATACACGAGCATATTGAGAAAATGGAACATGGCTCTGTCACATCATGTTAAGTCACTTTAGGATCCCCTGTGTTATTAATACATAGACACTCGAATACTGCTGTAACACAATAGATACATCTCTTTTCTTAAAGTGAATTTAGTTTCAGTGTAGAGCTTTCTGGCAGGGGTTTAAGACGTTATTACAAACACATAGCCATTTGTATTGTCTCGTAGCCTCTTGTTATATTTCAGTAATTATGAAAATATCCTGGGAAGAAAAATGACAACATTTAAATGTAAGGGTAGAGTTGTGTACATCTTCGTTTAATGGCCTCTACTGCCCTCTAGAGGCTGAAGTTAGTTTATTTTATATTGTAAGACACCATTATTTATCAAACGTAAAAAACACATACACAAATCCAACAAAAAAACAAATTACAACATTATGTGTACCTCTATATACTTTCAAATTTGCATATTTATGTAAATAACTATTGGATTATATACAAAAAGAACTGCCGCAAGTTTGTCCTGATGAGGAGCTTTTTTTTTCTCGTCTCCTAGGTTTTTTTCTAGTAACTGGTTCGTTAAAATGTTTCATATGTGAACAGTGAAACCAATCTTTGTGCATCCTCCATAATTACAAAATCAATTTCTTAAAAAAAGCTTTAAAAAAAGGATGGTGGAAAACAAAATGGAACTCCTTTTCTATATAATTTAGACACATTGAACAAATGTGCTTTTCTTCCTCCAGACTGACAAACTGGTTTCAACACAGTGGTGAAGTTCGCACATAAAGATCTGCGCTTCATTTAACAATATACAACATAATTCTCAGTATTATATTCATATTTTAACATCCTAAATGTACATCATTTTAACTCTCAGCCAACACAGGCTGTCTTAACAGACTAATGTTGATTTTTCCATTATTAAAACAAAGTTGTAGCACAATGTGCACACGTCTTTTGACCAAGACCCAACATTTAATTATTAAGCACTATAGATAATAATAAATATATAGTTTTTCTTCAGATGATAGTAAAACAATCTTGTCTGCGCACAAAAGAATACTTTCATTTCCCACAATTCAAAGCTTGTTTGAAAGAATGAATGCCCTATACCTATGGGGACCCTGACCCAGTTCAATGTATGTTGTGATCCAGACCATGTTCCAGTTTGTGACCAGCCTCATGAAGCAGGGATACCAGGAGGAGAGCAACCGACAGCGCCAGCTAGCTCTCTCCCCAAAGGACAGACCGGACAAGAGGAACACAGCGTTATGAGACGCTTCTTCTCTCGGCCACAACTCAAGACTGTTTTTACCAGAACAGCACAGAAATGTGTTTATGTATATAGTGTATTTACTGTCTCCTTTTCTACATCGTTCATGTTTACCAGTCATTTTTTGCTATTTATCACAATGGACAAAAAAACAAAACATGCAGTGACTTTTCACAAAGCACTTTATTTCTGAACTTAAATTCTGCTGCAGGACTCGTGACAAGACAATACAAATGGCTGACAAAAGAGACTGGCTGTAGTTGAACCTGCCTTGTGATTGTGATGAACAGAAATGAGATTAGAATTACAGCCAATACTCTGTCTCTGTATTCATAACTCAATGCCTTTCAGTAAATCTATGACTAACAGGTTTTTGTGCTACTGAATTCATTCATATTTCAATTAACCACATTAACTGAAGCTATACAGTACTTTTTATTGGTGTTTAACAATTTAAGACAGCCAGTTCAGCAGCTAGGTATGGAACTGTGTTTCAAAACAAGGGAGCAAAATAATATTCATTGTCCTTCGAAAAGGTAAAATAAAAACAGACTAAAGTAAATTCAACAAAAGAAAAGCTGAATACAGTAAAACTGGTTTTAAAAAAATACATGAAATTATTTAGTTTTTCCAAGCAACTTAACAGTAATTTGAAAGATTTTTTTAGTTAGAAATAAAAAATTCCAATGACTGGAATATTCTTGAGATCGAGTCAAATTGAAACATGGCAGCACCGCTCACAGGAGAGCCGTAAACATAACATAAATAGGGACTCTTAACAATTAAATAGCATGACAGGCAGTTAATCATTGGGCTCCATGGATTTGGCTCCAGGGGTGACACAGCTGTTGATGACGAAGCCGAAGTGGTGGAGATTCAATAAAGTTGACTTTCTTCATCCTGTGTGAGTTACAAGAAATCCTCAGGTTTTCTGTTCCAGATCACCGATGGCGCCGACCGGCCAGGGATGAGACGTCACCATGCAAACAATGGCATAATTTCTAAGCAGTCACCGGGTGGATGAACAGTGATTCTGAGGCCTCAGGTGAGCGGGAAGTAAGCCGGGCGAGGCATTCCCTCAGATAGTACAGGCCAGTTTAGGTACCCATGGTTATGTTAAAGAGTCTGTTGCTCATTGGGTGGCTTTGGTCTTCTTGCTTTTGTTTTTCTTATCTTTCTTCTTAAGTCCATCCATGTGAGCTCTAAGGAGGTTGGAGTATGCCTGTAAAGAGGAGTTGTTTATGATTAAGTTCTGACGGCTCATTCATCAAAGATTGTGAAACAAAAGATAATCTAGTCTTTTAATAACATCAAGGAGATCCAATCAAGAAAATCTGCAGGGCAATAGCTTCCAAACAATAGTGAAATTCAGAAAACTGACTCATCCTACCATTTGAAACTTGATTACTTCTTTGGTGCTGACCTGAAATTGAAAGAAATGAAAATTTAGCATTAACAGCTTGTGAAAAACATCAACAGCAAAATATCAGACATGTATAAGATCAAGTAAGCTCACCACTGTGCTAATTTTCTTCTTGCCATCGGACGCTCTGATGAGACATTTGTTGTCTGCTGGTTCAAATGACTCTGCGTGGCCCTTTCGGGGGGCCGGCTTGGTCCTCCCGTCATCTGAAAAGAAGAAACACATTCCATTTCAGCTGCTTAGACGTTGAAAGGGGAAACTCACAGCATTACTTCCTGATTGAACTCAAATGATACTAAATCTCAGGAGGTATCTACTTACATTTCTTTAGTGTGATGACAACACTGCCAGATGTTCTGCACTTCTGGAACAGCCGTGTGAGTTCTGTGAGGAACTGGACAACAGAGCAAAAACAAATATTTAAGCCCAAACAATTATATTTTAATAATCCTGTCCAAATGATCAATAACGTGTGGGGTTGCAGTTGATGTCATCACAAACATTTGACATATCAAAAATGCTCTCCACCGGCATGGACTGATTATACACTTTTCTTCAGTTTTGTTGAGACTGTTCCAGAGAGGCCTTTTCTTGTTAGTGGAGGTTTTGAATTGTGTTGCCTCATACTGAAAGGAGTTTCTAAATGTTAGCTTACCCTCATTAATATACACAGGCAGAACAGCAGCATATTAGAAACATTTCAGCCCATTATATTAAACTGCATTAGCTTTAGCTAGGTAGCAATTAAGTGTAGCTACGTTAACGCTACCCAATGAACTGGCATGTGAGTAATTTAAGTTCATTTGTTTAAATGACCTGGTAGACAACCTATACATTTAGTTTAACTAGTATTAAAGAAACTAAATCAGAAAGCCGCAACATGTTTGTTAAGTACTTTAAATAGTTCTGTCTTCTAAAAATACGTTACTAACCTAGCGCTAGTGCTAACTTACAGTGCATGTTTGACTCTATTGGTGTCCATGTAGGAAATGTTAGCTATAACGTTAGCTTAAACAAGACACAAATCCAGTTATAGCGGGGATTACGTTACAAAAGCCAGTTCGTTGCTCGCAATATATAGAAATGAACAAGCGTTAACATACATGTTTGCCAGCTTAACGCAAAACCGGTGTTAGCTTCAACCTAACGTTAGCAGGCTTGCTAATTAGTCAGTTTGACGACTAGCTTGGTTAACGTTTAGGCTATTAGGCAGTTAGCTATTAGACAGCAAACATTAAAGCAGACAGTGTCAGTTTCTAGTTTATAACCATTAACATCAACAGAAGTTATTCACAGTGTACTTTTTGTTCTTACCGAATCATTTTCAAGTAGCACCATGGTTCTGACTTCAATTCAACTGCACTGTTAGCTTACTGGCCGCAAGCCAACTGCTGTGAGGCTGTGAAGCACACGTACTACACAAGCCGGAGCCCCGCCCTGCTCCGTCTCTATGGAGACAGCATTTTAATCACAGCACCGCCTACTGCCAGGGAGGGGAATAACACACACAGATGCACTCAGCCATGCATCTGTGCATTGATCTTTTCCAATGATTTTCAACAGTTAATTCAACATAACAAAAAATATAGATAACATTATAACATTATCTATCATTGAGACTTGAAATTATCATCTGACAAGATAATACTGTGTTGTGGATATGGCTGCACCTGTGATTTTTTTACTTTTTTTTTTGGAGACTATATTTAGAGAAACAAGTCATGTTTCATCAAAAAAGGGGAATGTCTTCACAGCATAAAAAACAGAGCACATGTCAATCATTTTATAAGTGTGTCAATGTACTTTTGCTTATTCTTATTTTTAAAACAAACCAAATAGCACAATTTTTTCAATAAATCTTAAAGTTGGAGACTATGTTATCAGTCACAAATGTTGTAATTTCTTATTCTGCATAAGACACAATGCACAATGCCAAAATAAGTGTTTCTGGGTGACACTTATATAACCAAGGCTGTGACACAGGGGTTGTACAGGTGCAGTGAAATTTCAAGGTTAATGAAGTATATCAACCGTACATATTTAATAATTACAGCATATTCTGTAATCATACATTCAACAATCAACTGCACTAAACACTCACTACATATAATACAAACATGAATAATAACTCAATAAACCATATGTGTAGAGGTGCATTACATTATAAATACAAACTTTTGAAGTCAGGGTTTCATTTTTAAAAATGTCCTCTTTATCCTCCCTTTCAGTGCACTCAGTCACTTTAAAGAATTTATATCGTTTTTAGCATTCAAAGCATGGAAGAATCTACCAAAACTGCTGATTTTGACAAAGATAACATAACAGCAACATAAATCACAACTATGGTGTGAACATGGCCTTGATAATAAAATACATTTATGTGCAACTTTTATGAAGGAGTTTCTGTCATCTTGATAGTGCACAGTCTGGGTGGTGTCCCAGGTCAGTGAGGTGCACAGCAAACTCAGAGTGCCAGTCTCTATCAAAGACTGCCCTGAGCTGGCTCTGCAGGGCCTTGGTCTTCCATAAAGGGTGAGGAGCATGCTGGGAAATCACCAGACCCACCCCAGCTGTGGTCAGAAAGTAGTCCCCTGACCAATTGGAGGTACCTGAGGAGCAAACACAACATTATCTGGTCAGTTATTAACCAATTCACATGCAACAAACTGCCTCCTGAACACGTGAATGCACAAGAATTGAAGTGAGTTTAAACTCAGTGATTAATGTGTGGAAATTATAATCCTGAAGATAATCAGTTGCTCACCAATGTAGGCTACTTCATCAGTCACCATGTATTTATTGTGGTTGACTCTGGAATATGGAATATCAGACTGATTTCCCAGAGGAACAATGTACAATTTCTGAAAAGAGAATAATGTGCAAATAAAAAAAAAAGAAAAATGGGTGGCAAAGATGGCAAAGTTTACTCCCAGCAGAGGCATTTACTTCATGTTGTGTCTTACTATCTTGATGCTGATATTCTGGGAAGGACTGTCTATTGAGGCTAGAGACTGAAGGAAGGGCAGCATGGCTGGATCAGAGTCCTGCCCACAGCTGATCAGCATCCGGATCTTAACCTTCCTCTCGAATGCAGCCATCCTGATGGCGTCATCAATGAATGGCCAGTATCTGTTCAATGAAAGAATCCAAAGTGAAGACATAAAGCAAAAGAGGTGAATGGTTTCATGGAGACAAATGGTTTTATTTTTGTGGGGAAGGTTCACCTCAGAGGCTTTTCAAAGCGTGTGGTGGGGAAATACTCCATGACGGCTACATCGACAAAGTGCTGGGCCTCTGAGATGATGGAGAGGATAGCCTCCAGGTCCCGAGTCCTCGATGGAGGACAGAAAGATGGTGGAGAACCCTGGGGTGAAATGCAAATATGGAATAACAATAACAGCAAAAACATTTGATTCAGGTTCTTCTGTAATAGAGGTTGTCCTTCAGAATAACAGCTTCCTGTAAAAAGGAACTGAAACCTAAAGAACTCACTGCGAGGTAAAGCCTGCTGGAGATATTATCAGTTTTCACCAGCAGGGGGTGATGTTTGTTGATGGCAGTGTCATACTTTGCAGGCCAGGGCTGTGGCAGGGAGCTGTTGGAGTGTCCCATCGCCCAGTAGGACTGGAAAATCTTATGGAGGTCCTCTGCCAGACTGGAGCAGTTGTAGACGACTACTCCCAGTTCTTTCACCTGCAGACGAAAGTGAATCATGAAATCATCAGTCAGTGTTTTAAGGTTTAAAATAAGCATCAGTAATTGTAGATTTTTTTGGTATCACCTGTGTGAGAGCCCTCCAGTCCATGTTGGCGCTTCCAATAAACACATGTTTTCTATCCACAATCCAAAACTTGCTGTGGAGGACGCCCCCCGTCAAGCGCCCAAAGTTCACCTTCCTCACCTGAACTCCTTTAGACAGAAGGAGGCTAGATGAAGGAAGGTGGCTGGCACAGCACATTACAAATCAAAACTGGCTGCAGTGAATGTAGAGAACACACCTTTCTGCTTTAAGATCTTTAAATCTGTGGAGTTTGTTCTAACGCTGGGAATACTGGTCACCACTCGGACAGATACATTCCTGGAGGGCAACTCTCCAAGTTCTTTCAGGATGTCCCTTCCCTGCCAAGACAAGTATTAAAGACCCTCTCCATAAATGCAACAAGATATTCTTTTGATGCTGCTTGTGTTTTAGTTGACAACTCACAGGTATGTCAGAGGAAGAGTTCACGTTGATGTCTTCTCCAGTTAAAGTCCAGTAGAAAGACACCACGTTCACTTGGTCGGTTGCCATGGAGATAAGATCTTTCCAGACTTCTTCCAGAGGGATCCCAAGTGTTGCATTGGGTTTATATTTCACATGTTGAGGGATGCTCTCCACCAGGGCCATACTAAGAGAAAGACAAAAGACTGCTGAGGGAATTCTGTGGAAACTGAACTGGAGAAAATTATAACTGAGAGAGACAATTAAGAGAATTTAGAGAATCATTAATCATTAAGTCAATGGATGTAGATACTGTGTGTTTTCTGATTTCACTTTCAGATTCTTCGCTAAAAACATGCCTCAAAATGAGAAGAATATGGACCACAAAGTATTCACTACAGCGATCTTATAAAGAGGAAGGAATGGTGATTTATTATTTTACGACACAGCATATACTGTGTTTAACCAAACATCAGTTTTCTGACAGAAGTTGTGTGATAGGGAACTATTTTATATCATCACATACAATACAATAGGTCTAAAACCTAAAATGATCATTACTATGATTAAAATCAATATTCAGATAAGTCTCAAATTTACTGCATATGACACTATAACATAATGTTAAACTGTAAATCCAACAGATATCAAATATCCCGTTGAATAGAAGAAACAAATGTACAGTAATTCAACTATCACAATACTTATGTAACTAAGTATACATATACATATATATAGCATGTATATATATATATGGACATATATCTGTATATGTAAAAGAATCACACAAAAGATTGAATCCTAAAAACAACCCAAGACCTGGCAAAAAATCATATAAAGAAATTCCATAATAAACGATAATTTAATATACTTTATATATACAATATTATGAAAAAACAACTTATTGACGTTAACACATCCGAATTTTGAATATTCCACAACATTGACAGCCATGAGAGAGAGCACAGTTTCTATGTGTTGTATGTAACAGTATGCCACTCTCTAAGGTTCAACAGATATCTCTCAGTTAGCAATTTACTATATTTATCTTTTCATCCTCTGCCTTTTCACTAGAGTACTTTTACTTGAAAGCAGTCAGCCTATTAGTGAGTTCAACCAGTGCACTTATGAAATAGTTATTCTCGACTATTACAGTATTAAGCTCACTGAGAGTTTTATTATATCATAACAGCTGAAGAATGTTTTCTGTCCCTAGTGGCCACTGACGGGCACACCAGTGTTCAGAGACAGTGAAGCGCTTCAGTGGGATTATTACCTGCACTGGTCCGTAGAGAAATTGCTCCCACCAGCTTCCTGAGGAAGAGTCTCATGATCTTTGGGGGGCGGTGGTCTTTCCAGCACAGCGATGGCAAGCAGGATCCCCAGGACTGTCAGACAGCCCAAAACCACAGCTAATGTGACACAGCTGGTCGTCCTCTAACAACACAAAGTTATGATAGAAAAACCAAGTCCAAGAACGAGAAAGACGTGTCACACAAAACAGATTGAATAACTTATTTTATGTTATATTTGGCGTAGTCCTACCCCCTTGTTTGAAACGTAACTGTCATGAAGGCTGCTATACAAAGAGGTCATTTTTCCTTTCAAGTGCTGCTCGCCTATTAAAGTTCAAGAGCAGGAAATAATCGTAAAATACAAGTCTGACCACACTGACATGACATGACAGTCTAAATGGTTTAAATGTTTGGGTTTCAAAGTACTGAAAGCAAAAGAAACTTACACAAAGCAGATGCAGATACTTTTCCACTAGAAAGAGCACACAACAAATTTGCTGCTTCCCCTCCAGCTTTCACTGGAAACTTGAGTTGAAGTGATATCTCTTGCTGAATATATCACAGCACAGTTCCTGTTTTCACTTTCATTTCAGGTTTTGAGACATGTATTTGCTCAGGAATAGAAAAAGTGTAGTGAGTGAATAGAAGTCATGAAACAAAAACAACTTTGCTAAATCAAATTTATTTGAAAAACCTGAAATCATCAGCTAACAAAATCACACAAATAACAACTAACAAGACAAGATTACATCCAAAACATTCTGGGGGAAAGGAGAGGAACTGAATATCAAAAAAAAAGGGACACACATTTGACAAACTGGAATTACATATCAGCTCTCAAACCTGCTGTAGCTTTGACTTAGATGGAGTAACGCAAAAGGGGAAATGCTATACCATAGAAGAAGAATAGCAGCAACACTATGAGCAAGAGGAGTCACAAGGACAAACATTCAATTTCTGCTTGAGTTTGTAAACAACCACTGCGGCTGCATGGGACATGATCCGACACAGCTCTGTGGCACGTATAGGTACTTCCCAGTTACAATCACATGTACAATCTGGACTGAGAAGAGGGGAACTTGCTGGTGTTCTGAGTCGCCTTCTTTCCTGCTTCAACCTCCACAACATCTAACGTTTACAATCTTTCGCAGGAGTAAAGGCTTTCAGTTTGCAGCATATCAGGTGGAGAGGATAATGTTGTACTACATTAGTGCAAAAGACAAGATTGAGAGGTAATTTGCAGGACATACAGAAATCTTTAGATATTTACATACTGAACATACTGAACTCATAATCAGACTTACAGTTTCACACAACTGACTTTGTCACCTTAAAATCACATAAGTTCTCCCGTCATGTGAGGACCCATCAGAAGTGACCTGGTGACTTGAGAGACTGAGGAAATATCAAATCTTACCGCAGTGCTCCGACAGCTCTATAAGCATACTGAGGGTTAGTTGTGGTGTGATGAGCTCAGTACAAACACAGATAAGGGAGACCCACTCCTGTCAGTCGTTTTATGATTGTCTTTGGCCAAACCTCGGAGCTAACTGTGTGCTTCAGACATGAAAAAACAACAAAATGTTAGACATAAATAAAAACACACCTTTCAGATGGCAGAGAGGCCAGGAATGCTTGAAAACTAGTTTTATAGCCACTTGAGTTTGTAGTTGCCAGGTGACAAAACTATGGACTGAGTCCCTCCTACCATTCAGACCACACATTCCTGAGGGATTTTCATCTCCACTTGGATAAAATATAGTGTCGACCTACTAAGGAGAACCTGGACAAACTTTGAAACAATAAATACAAAAGAAATTGGCTGGTAGCAACTGGGTAATATAACATTAATTGGTCTGGCACTAGAGTCTACTAACTCTCCCAAAGTCATGTTGTCTCGGTTACAGTGTCTCACAAAAGACCCCTAATAAATACTTTTTACATTCGTCGATAAATCTGGTCCACAAAGAGAAAAATGGCAAACAAAGACAAAAACATGGAAAACAAATATATAAGGAAATGCAAAGGGTTTACTGAGGATACAAGAAAACAGTACGATAAGATCTGAAAGGTCTTAGTGCAGTTCCTCTAACCCTAACCCCCAAAACAAAAACCAATCAACTAATATTTCCTCAAACGTGATTTGTCACTAAGCATCAAAATCTTATTTATTACTAGATTTCCCTGAGATGATTATGCTCAGGCTGGTTTTCAAATAAACCAAGTTAAGTACAATGAGCTTTTAAAATCAGCATTGTTGGTCACATCATTGGCAAATAAAGAGGTCGACCTTAAACACACAGAGAACAAGTATAGCTTTGAAGCCTGTCAGAAGTGAATGGAGATTTAGTCAAGTATTAAGTATTTTGGTACTTCTTTAAATCATCACCTCATATATGTAGGCCTCCCACTGAGCGTATTTTAAGGGCGTTTAGTGCAGGCGTCACTATGAATTACACCACTGTGCAGGTGTGTAGTGCTCAAAGTGCAGTAGTGTATATGTTTGGATGTACAGGAGGTTACAGTTCTGTGTATCACTTCCCCCCTCTTGGTTTCATTATGTGCACAACAGCCTGACATCTGGGTTAGTGGGGTTACAGCAGAAGTCCAGTACTGGTGGAACCTGTGTGTTTGTGTCACATCTCAGACCAAGTATCCCTCTCTGAGATCGTCTGGTGTCACAGCTGCTCTCCTGATACTCTCACCGGGCCTCGGGCCGCCGCCGCGTTTGGAGGCAGAGTGGACTGTTCTGAAGTCGCGGGAGGTGGGAGGTCTGGAGGGCCGAACTCCAGATAAGGAGGAGGAGGCTGCAGAGTGCCTGGATGCTTCAGGCTGCTCACTGGGCTCCATGACTGTGTTAATGACTGGGGGGGGGGTAGTTTTAAGCTGGTCATTTGGGTTCACAATACAAAGAGTATTATACATCATTTGTATTTATATTGTTTACAGGGGAAGGTTGACTCACCCTCAAGTTGTCGTTGAACTCTCCTGAGTTCTTTCAAGATAGATGTGATTTCCTGAAAAACAGATGTTGAATTTAGCTCAGACAAAC
Organism: Enoplosus armatus; assembly: GCF_043641665.1. Taxonomy (NCBI): domain Eukaryota; kingdom Metazoa; phylum Chordata; class Actinopteri; order Centrarchiformes; family Enoplosidae; genus Enoplosus; species Enoplosus armatus. The sequence goes on from NC_092194.1 coordinate 8,236,334, forward strand.
AGCATTAATTAAACATTTAACTTGGAAATTGTCAATCGTTAAGTCACCAACCTTGTTGGAGGTTTTGCCAACAGGAACATCATTGTCAGAATTAACCTTGGCCTCAATTTCTTCCCAGATATCCATCCTGTCCTGAAACAGTACCCTGCACGCACAATGCCAAATTCAGTCGTTAGAAAGTGGGCTTCTGACAGTGTTTAAAAAGGGACCCACAATCCACATTTTTGTGTCCAAAACATTTATATATGATTTAGTCTGGAAAACCAAAGCTTTTTAATTGTGCTGACTTAGTAGAATGAAATCCAATCAAGGTATACTACAACATATTTTTTGTTTCTGACATCTTTTTTTTTTTTTTTTATTAAATAAAGGTTGGAAAAAACAAACAAACTGTGGCTACATCTCACAATGGAAACTTTTAAACACCAACGGTTCTATCTGCATCTAATCTATTCAGAAGATTACATCTTCTCAGTCCCATATTGTCAGTCAGACTATAAGTCTGTGCTGTGTGTACTGACTCACTCATTACACTAGTTTAATAAGACTATTGGCTCAGTCCAGTCTGGTCAAACAGGATCAATAAAGTTTTTAGTCGAACCCAGATTAAGCATGGGAATGAAGGATGTTTATGTTAGTGTGTGTGATGTGTGTTTTGTTATCAACTTACTTAATTTTGTCAGCGAGTTCCTCTGTGTTTTCTCTGATGGTCATGATGATCTGAGACACCGGGTTCAGCATCAGGTTGTCCACAATGACCTGGAGACAAAACACAATATTTTACAATTATCCCCCAGTGCTAGCATCAGGGGTTTTAAAATTGAGGTGAAGCGGCATATTGGTGTCAGACCTCGTCTCTGCTACGAGCTCGCGGCCTGCAGTTCTGTTCATGGTCACTCGAGCTCTGGTCAGGTTCCCTTGTAGACAAAGAACTTGGTGGAACTCTCTGGTAGTTTAATCCAGCCTCTGGAATATGATGAACCAGCTGCAAGACAATCTTTAGAAATTAGTGTCACGGTATAAGACTCACTGGTTGTAGGCTGCTGGATAAGTCTGTCGACTATTTCAGTCGCCATTCTCCTCCACTTCCACTATCTGCGTGTTCCTGTTTTCAAAGTCCCCATCACTACGTGAAACAACATCAACAGCCTCCGAGCTAGCAGCCTACACCCTGAAAATGGCACGTTTTGGGTCCAGTGAGCTCGTCCATGACAAAAGTATAGGTAGGCTTCACCTCTAGGACACCGATGCTAAAGTTATGTTTGTCTTATTTAACAGTAAAAGTTGTAACACATAGTCTACATACGCCATTTACTACTTTATGTGGCCAGACACTATTTTGCAAGGGCACCGTTGCTGCATCCTGGGCTTAGCGCAGCCAAAGATGGTTGTGATTGGCTTAAAGAAAAACAAACAAGCCAGAGCGTGTGGAGATAGGTCTGGCTATGCAAGACTAGTGAACAAGGCAAAGAGATAAAATCATAATGTTCTGTTCTATACCAACCACAAAAAACGGATTTGACCATTTAGGGAATTTTAAAAGAGGTCACGTTATATAATTGCAACAGATTTGGACAGCCAAAGTAGAACAATGTACTATATAAAAACCTGTAACAAAAACACTGAGAGACGCTTCCTCTTTCAACAAAAGAGTGTAGTTTGTGATAAAGAGGTTAGTCAGTTTGGTAGATTAAACAGCAACAGAATAACGTTTGATGTACCTGTTCGTGAGTGGTCACTGTGGAGACCGGTGTACTGCTCTCCACTCCAGGGTTTGGTGGATCGCCATCACCTGCCACGTCATGGATCTCTTTGGCCAAGATAGCCAGGTCTTTAGCCAGGTCTTGACTCAACCTAGCAGGGAGGGAAAGATGGCTGACGGAAATAAGAATTATTTTTATATTTACATTATTTTCCGCCAAATGAGAAATCATATTAGCATGTACACCACAAAAAAAATCCTTACCGTGCAATCTCAGCACTGTGGTTGGACCAATTGTGATTGGTGTCTCCCTCATGGTTCTCCTCCTCAGAGTCTCTGCTGCGGGGTTTCGGACGCAGGGCGGCCACCGACTGAGGCTGAGGCCGAGGCTGATTACGTGGGCTATGGGAAGCTGAGGAAGGTTGGGAGCGTTTGTGTTTAGGAGTGCTCTGGTTTGAGTCGTACTCCTCATCTGAGGTAGAGGTATAGTCAGACCCTTTCTGTCGTCTCCTGGAGCCTTGGCGTCGTGAATTGGTTTGAGTTACAGAGGATGAGGAGAGAGAAGTCGAGAAAACGAGAGAAAACGAGATACCATCAAAGAATACAGGCAAGAAAAACCACCAAGTATTTTAGATCCTCGCAAGGATAAGAGAGAGAAAGGTTGCTGTGGAAGTGCTCATTTCTACAGCTAAATTTGACCAGATTTGTTCAGATTCAAAATCATTTACAAACTGAAATGAGTACTTGACTTCCACAGTGCAGCAGTTGAGTACCAGACAAGTACCATACAGAGAAGCCCGTGTTGTGTAGAATGAAGCATTTTGTACATGTTAGTATTGTAATATTCATCATAGCCACAGAATCCTCATAAATGACCATAAACTGCATGAGGATGAAAGAAAGTCTCATTTTATCTAAACGGTATTGTAGTATGAGGGCCCTTTTTTAATTGTTCAATGACAAACGCAAGGCAGTAGATCTTGGACTGTGTGGGCGCCTTCAAGCACACCTGCTATTTTTCAAATATGTGCAGCATCACAAAAAGCAAAAGAGCTGGCTGAAGGTGAATATAGATCAGAGGGTGTGGTGATTAATAAATACACTCTCAGCCAGCCACATCACGGGACACATCGCTCTCAAACAGCTGTGCCAATAAATAATACCAAAATAGTTTAGTGAAGCCGCATCAATCCAACACTATTTAAGCCATAATTCTGCTCATTCTGTTGCAAATGGCTGGATCATATCTTATAATGTGACATAGCAGCATTTGCCTCCAAATGCATTTCAAGAATAAAACATGAACAGCTATTTAAAAGAAAGTTGGAAAGGAGGCTGTGACACACAGGATTACTGAGCTCCAGTAATCTCTCGCATAAACAGGCAGAATACCAAGTTATAACGGATCCATCCTGTTTGTGTGTGTGTAGAAGTGTGTGTAGTAATTCTGTAGCAGCCTGGTCATTTGCATGTGATTTAATTAAGGTAAACACAGTGGACAGCCGTGCGTAATGGCACTGCGCCCTGACGCGGCACATCTCCAATCAGAAGCTACAGATTTATCAACATATGTGTCCTGCTGCCTTCAGATGGCTGCAGGGATTTAATGAACTGGAGGAGAATGTTTTCATACAGTAGAAATCAGCTGCGGACAACAGACACTCATATTAATTTATTAATGCAGACAGATTTACTGTCGTTCCTGCTTTAACCACATTAAATATTATTTTTGATTTAAACCTATTTACTGGTTGGGGGGTGTTTAATTAAAATAATTTATTTACATTTTAAGCATTATTGCCTCATTTCTGCTCATTTGCTTCAAGTATTTATTTCGGCTTGTTGATAAAATAATAGTCAGAATCAATTCTGAGATCTCTTAAAGACCCAATTTCCATCACAATACCAAAAACTCACATTGCGTTGCCTGATTTGAATGAATCTCCCTCCACAGATGAGAAGAAAAAATTCAAGGTCAGGAAAACACCAAACTTTCAGAGCACTGCTGGCGCTGCTCGTTGCGCCAACACAAAAACACGGTCCTGAAAGTCGATTCTCTTCCCAAATTACACACTAAAATATAGAACCCAGCTGTCATTTCCTGAAACGTACAGTAAATAAACTATGAATGTATCAAACCAATTCACCACTGTGGTTGATTAACAGGCCGTGCTTCCAATCCAGGCACAAATACATTTTTTTCAACTATATGGGTTTGACTAAGACAGGTGTAAATGGCTATACCAGACAAATTCAATGAAACAGGTATGTGACTTATACTCACTTGCGGTGCTGCTGGCATATTTGGCACTGCTTGAACGTCCGCGAGTGACCGGTGTCTTGTTGAGCGCTGCTTTCTGCGGCTTTTCTACATGCTTCGACCCCGGAGTAGAGGCCCTTCGAACTGAGCTGCAGCCAGACTCTGTGCTGCGGTTGGAGAATCCTGTGCTCCTGCCTGTCCACTGCGGGGTGGAAGAGGCCTCATTGTCGCTGGGTGTGTTGAACGAACTTGTCCGCTTACGAGGCATCGCTAGCATATCCAGCCTGGAGAGTTTCTTGGCTTCCTGGGGTTGCTTAGCTGGGGCAGTGCCCGCCTCCTGGGTCAGCCTGTCTGTCTCCATGCCCTCGTTGTCTGAAGCTTCTCCCAGGCGAGCCCGGCGGAGCATGGACGCTCTGGTGGGTCTTGGGGCTGAAAAGCTGTTGGCACGACTCAAGACCTGGGACACTCTGGAGGTCTTGGTGTCCTCCTTCTGAAGGGGCACTGTGTATTTTTTGCGGGTTTGGTGGTAGTTAGACTCCTGATCAGAGTAAGGTAAGCTCTGAGGGTCGTCACTTAGGTCTGTGGAGCCACATTTCCCAACACTACGTCTCAGTCCAACCGGTCTCCTGACAGACTCAGTCTTATTGTTGCTGTCTGCTCCCTGAGAGCGCCGCTTCTCTGATGTACTGGACTGGCTTGCGATACTGGCTGAAGACCTCTCCCTATGGAGGCCCCTAACAGAGGGTTTTTTAGTCAGTGTGTTTGGCCTGGTCTTATTGCTATGTTGGCTGACTGTGCTGGAGGTATCTACATCAGACTCCCCAGAAAGAGAGTCCACGATTGGAGACGGCGTTATTTCTGATTTCTGATGTCCTGCTTGGAGTTTGGCCTCCAGAACAGCCAGAACATCCTCAGTCTCTTTGAGGTAAGAATGAGTGTCCTGATTGCAGACCCCCTGGAATGACTCAGGGTCTGCGTCTCCCTGAAAAGGCTGGCTGGAGATGTTGGGCAATCTGGAATTGCTAGGCCGCTCCTTGGTGAAGCTCTCTTGTCTGATTAATGGGGATACCGTACCCCCTTTGGGCTCTGGACTCTGTGTCCCTTGGCCCAGGATAGGAGCCGACACACTGGGCTTGACTTTTCCACAGTCCTGGTTACTTCTCGGTTTGGTCAGGGTGGCTGTTGAGAATGTTTTGGTTACATGTTTTCTTTCAGTCTTAGGAGTGCTGAGTTGTTGTTGTTCAAGTTTGGACATAGCCGCCTCCTCCGACCCAATGTAGAATGATGTAGACTTGCCTGGCAGTCTGTTTTTGTCCTCATTTTTCTTTTCTTCTGTGTCTGACAGCGGCCTCCTCCTTTGCTCTATGATGGAACCATCATCTGACTTACTGGCGTCACTCAGGCTGTCGGGCTCTACGTCGTCCTGCACCGATAACCTGTGAAGACTATCCTGAAACCTGGGGGCCACCAAGCTATTCTCTTCTACATCAAACGTTGAATGCAGGTCATAATGAACATGAATGCTGGGAGTTGGAAAGTCACTCTTCTCCCCCAGTGGTACCTGGGGCAGGACGCGCAGAGTTCTTGAACCATCGGAATCTGTGCTGTCGTGGTGTCGGCTGAGCGTGGCCTTATGGATGATGGTGCCTCGTGCTGAAGTTAAACAGTTTTAATGCATATTAACCACACACACTGAAACTGAATATCATTCATATTCATCAGGGCGTCTCATTATCATTTCAAATAGACTCGTGTCTCGTCAGGTGGCTTACCCCCTCCTGACAGCTCCATCTGGGAAGGGATGTCAAAGAGGCCAGACGAAGGGCCAGATTCTGTGTAGCTGTCTGCCAAGCTGGCCCAGCAAGACATCCACTTAGGAGCCCCCTGTAACACTGCACCTGCTGGCTGAACCTGCATGAGATAACATACAACTTATTCAATATCTTTAAAAAAAAAAAGACAGAAGATGAAACATTTTGTTTATAATTATATAAGATTTCCTTAGTAGGAAACAGTTAATATGACAAAACACAGAAGATAACAAACATCAATCTGTTTCATGACTAAGTATATAGCACAACTGCTATAAAAACATGGATTTTTCCCCTTATATTTGGTTAGAAAGAAAAACCAAAGCGATGAAGAACCCAGAACCTGTGAGGAAAGATGAGGCAAATCTACAAATCAATAGAGAGACGCACCAAAAAAAGAGAAAAAAACCCAAGAAGGCAAATCAAGACAGCAATGCATCGGGATTTGTGCATTTAACGTTTATGGTTTACTGACCCAACACGTAATTAATTGTCTTTAGAAATGGAATTTCGATTGATCCGAACCTGAGCAGGAAGGTTTACCTTTACCAGACTCTGTCCCTGTTCTGGAGCTGGCCTCAACTCTCCACTGCTACTTTGCCTATGCTGCTCCCTGCTCTGAACAATAACCGGCCTAAATGCTGCTTCACTCTGGTTGGTTCGCTCTGGGCTCTCAGTCTCAAAAACACCAAACACCTGTCAGGAACAAAGCAGTGCAAGTGGATAAGTGCAGGAATGGAGAAAGTGGGACTGAAAATGTCCATGGCTCATTCTGGGTGGGAATTTCTCCCAGTAGACAGAGGACACTGGTGAATTGTGAAGCAGACTTATTTCCTTTAAGTAACATGTTGTGATTATTAGCCATAGAAACTTATAAATTAAATGGAGAAAGAAAATTGCCTGGTCAATCTTGCTCCGTGCCTCTTCTAGCTCTCCATCTTGAACATCTGCTTCAATGGTGTAGGTTCCTGCGTCACTCAGACTGTCCTCCTCTTCGTTTTTGGGGCCGACATGGTGGCTCTTGACTTCCATACTCTGAGACGCCAGGGGCATCATTGGGGCCTTGAGGGGTACAGGCTGGTGGATAGGAGAAGAAGTCTGTGGCTGGTAGGGAGCAATAGAGGGAGGGGGACTAGTCTGGGATACTACCACTGTCTCCTGTTTAGCGGCTGTAGGGGGACTAGATGCATTTTTCTCCCTGCTGGCAGAAAAGGACTGCTTTGTTTGTTTGAGAAATTCAGCAGTAAATTCCTGGGTGAGTTTGGATCTCCGGCCCACACTGCTAAAGGGCCTTACAGACACAGATGATGAAGAGCGAGAGGAAAAGTTGGTGCTGATCCGGTCCTCTGTCTTCTCCCTTCGTAGAGAGCCAGCTCTCTGGGGGCCAGTGGAAGCAGGGCCCTTCAAGGGGACAGTGTATCTTTGGGTTGAAGGAGTGGTGGAAGCTGGAGATGGGACTTGTCTCTCCCCATTTGGGCTTGAGCTCTTTCTTGCCTTCTCTAGCTGGACCCTGAGGCCTGAGGGCTCAGGTGGGGATGAGTTATTGGTGAAGGACTGGGAGCGTTTCTTTCTTGGGTTATCATCAAAGAATTCAATGACAAAGGCTTGATGAGGATCAGCCTTGCAAAGACTGGATAGGGACTGAGACTCTGGTGGAGAGTAGGACAAGGGCTCCTCAGAGACAGGGGAGGCAAAGCGTTGTTGCGGGGAGGCTCTCAGGGGTTGTGGAGAGTCCTGGGACCCAATCCAAGGTTCTGATTGGAGGAAATCATTTCCATTGATTGCAGGATCCTCTGAATCACTGTGAGTGCCATCTTCACGGTGGTTTGCTGATGATGGAAAGACCACAAGTTAGCAACAGCGTTAGCATATCATTGCAATCAAAGCCAGTGTTGGTAAAAAGAAATAGCCTTTGTATAAAAGTGACTCACCCTTGGTGATCTTCAGAAGTGATGGGTCACTGTTTGTGCTATACATGTCTTCAGTCTGTGACCTCCTCCTCATCATGCTAGCATTGCTTTGGACCAGCCAATCAGCAACTTTGCTTTCTGCTGACATCACCTCAGTGGGTGTGGTGACAACCTCTGGGGAAGGTAGCTTGCGCTGCTGGCGGAAAGAAAACTTGGTCACGTGGTCTTTGATCTTCATTTTACCTGGCGTGCATTCATCAAATTCGATGGTGAAGGAGGCATGGCTTTGGACCACGGGAGGTGTGGGGGTGGAGGGGACACACTGAGTGGGATCTGGAGTGTCCTTTGTGGGAACCTCGTGAACCTGCAACTCGGGTTTCTTGACAGGTTGCGGCTGAGATTCCTTTGTTGGGATCTCAAAGTAGCTGGGCTCACGGCGGTAGGAGAAGATGGACTTGGTCTGACTGTCGGACAGAGAACCGTTGACCTCATATCTGGACACGTCTTTAGCAGGCTCTGTTAGCAATGAAGAGTGATGAGAGGACAGCAAACAGAGATATACTGCAAGCGTTAGTGTTGGTTCTACATACTATAATCCACTGAATGATTCAATGACTATAGTAAGCATACCATTTTGGCATCAACAATAGAAACATATGTATGCAATATGCTTGTTTTGAGTTCCTCTTCGAGCTCACAATTATAGTAACTCAAACTGAGATGAGATCATTGGGATGTCGGACAATCCCTGAAACTGGGAGCCACAAATAACACAAAGATTCCAGCTGTTAGACTGAGAAAACAAATCCACCAGTTGGTCTTTGGGTGCCAGTTGAATGTGGCCAAATATCACTTTAGGAGCTCAGAGTGCAGCGGAGGGTAGCGGGAATAATCTGTTTCAGCCTGGGCAACATGAGGCAAACAATCACCCTTCCTCCCCCCTCCAGCAGCTTTGAGGGTCATAATCCATCACGAGGCACACAGGCACTGCCCACTGGCCTGGCATGGTATGGTCTGGCTAACAGTCCGCAACTAGCGGCCAGAGGCCTGCCTTGGGCTTAACACCATCCATCTCTCAGTGACCCACAAAGGGCATTAGATAGCAGTGCCATAGAAAAACATGTCATTACAAATTAGCATCTAATTGGGAAGATTCCATACAATTACAGTACAAAAAGTACAAACATACATTTTTACTATGTACACTTAATAGTAAAAATATTATTCTCTGACCTGGGGATTCCTGTCCTGGCGATTTTCCACCTCTGTTTTGCTTTTTGTTGGCTGGGTCCTCATCCTCCCCCCACCAGGACGGCTGGCCATAGAGAGGAGTAGGTTTTGATATCGGAGAATCTGTGGAAACTAACAGACAAACGCACAAACACAAGCACAAACACAGACAAACACACACCATTAGGCACATGGATACGCTCAGGCACAAGGAGGAATCGGAGGAAAGAAGAAAGAGCCAAACAAAGAGCTGAATTTATACAACCTCTTGTATTTATATAAGGCGTTACATTTATGTTAGTCACATTATAAAACAATGTTGTGTTTGGGCTTGTTCTAGCAACAACAAAATGTTGCGCAATATTGGAGCTGAGAAGGACCTCGTGTTAAAATATCCATAGCCTTTGTAGTAGGCTTTTTACAATTCCAACACATTCCCATGACAGAGAGAGCAGTGAAACTGTGATACAAACTGTATCACCAAAACATAATCCTTCTCGTGTGAATCAGGACAAAGCTAATCCTAATCTTCAAAAAAAATATGTAACACAGGATATAGGATAAAGTGAAGCTTCTTGTAGACAGTGACACTCATTGTTTGCACATTGTATATACTCTATACACTATCCTCTGTATATACTCCCTATGCAGATGCAGGCCTGGGAACGAGGGTCATTTCCCTGATGCTGTTTCTGAAACGGTGTTTAGCTGCTGGCTTGCCAGTCCATTCATGCCAGCCAGCCTATATACCACTAATCAGATAATCTCGATGCCGCTTGTCGGCCGGATACATAGGCTAAACAAGCTCTCTGGATTTTAATGTGGAGGCTTCACAATTCTAAGCATCAGCAGCACCTCACCACTGTTGCCTTGGACACACACAATAAGACATCAACACAGTGATGGGAGAAGCAGAGGGGCATGTTACTAATTCCTTTCCCCTTAGTCAATCTTCTCCTTTTAGCTAAAGAAAACACGGGTGAGTGTCCGAATTAAAATGGACTGAGTGAGTTATGTTGAATTTATTGGCCTCATGAAAAGTTTTAATCCCTAAATAACTACTAGATGCAACCCAATTAAACAAATGCCCTCCGTCTGTCAGATCAGTTGGAGGATTTGTCCTCAATTATTTGGGTCATCTTATTACAGAAACTTGGACAACATAGTGTCACTAAATAAACAATCGCTTAAAAAGGAGATTAAACACTAGTCTATGACATTTTTAAAAATGTAGTGCTGATGTAACATGTGAACTATCCATTTCATGCCCCTGAAGTAAATACTAAATAGCCCCAGGTCCTGGCAGAGTAAAGTAGGCCTGACTGAGTCACACACTATACAAGTGAAGTGTCCTGCCCTGCAGACAGCTGGAGGATTGGACACACTCCACATCCTGTACAGCTGCAGGGGAAAACAAGCAAGAGCACTCAGAAAAAGATATGTGCAGCTCTCTCAGCTTTCTAGAAGTGACAGAATTGTACATGATTTAGAAAACACACACAAAAAAACTACATTACACCAAATCCTCCAGTCAAACAAATTCAGCCAAGGAGAATCAATTTGCATGAAGTCAACAGAGGTATGCAGGCTCAGTCTGGTTGTGCAGCTAAAAGCAGTAATTTCTCACTGTGAGGAAAATAGAAGTAGACTTTTCTACAAGTGTGTAACACAAGTGCAGCTTTATTTTCATACAACATACTGTGAAATACTATCCTTATCTTCTTGTGACAGTACATTAAGCGAGACAGCATAGGCTAGTCTAGTTATCTCATTGGACTGGGTCACACCAAACAGGCCAAGGCTGCTGTCACACTGCAGGCGGTAACCCGAGTAAACATGGCTTCAGTGAGCATGTTCAACAATGAGTTTGCAATCACAGGTTTACACGATAACTGTGGTTAGCTTATAGCTGCAGGAGATACAACCACACTCTCATTCTAGTAAGAGACGTCTTACAAAGCCCTCTAAATGTTTTCCAAAGTTCTGCTGTTCAATTACTTATTTGTAAGGCTCTCTGAGGGATATGAGCCTAGTGCTGGAAAAGTCCTATTTTAAGCACCAGTTGTAGTTTTCCCTCTAAACTCACAGGGCGATTATGGAGCAGAAAACACGAGAACTACTAAATCAACAGCAGCTGGAATAGGTTTTGTCAGTGTGAATGAGCCTCATTCACAAAGTGCTTCTCTTGAACTAACAATTCTCTGTTCACTGTTCAACTGTTGCCTATACTGTACAACAAGATTTACTCCGTACAGCTCAGGGCAGAGAGCGCTTGACAGCAATTGGAAATATAAGCAGCAATAAATCCACCAGCAGCTACATGGACACAAGTGCCAATTTGGCACAAAAAGCCCAGACACCTTTCTAATTCTTCTACGACACGTGTTGAACCACAGCAGCACCCCACCTCTTGTCAGCAGTCAGGCATGGCTGGCCGAGATAAGACTGCTTGTCCTTAACTCTTCATCCCCGTCAAGCTCTTACTCGTGTATACTCATTCTGCCAACTCTGGGATGTCAAGATCTACTTCTTTACTGACACCATCGGATTGTAGCCTCTCAGCCTCACATGGCAGCCTAATCTCACACCAGGGGAGATCTTAATAAAAGAAGCCACAACCGCCTTATCAAGTGATCTCTAGCCAAAGTCATGCAGCACATGGAGACACAAAGACTTCCTTTTCCTTGTGTGACAGAACATGGTATTCAAATCCACTTCAGTTAGAACAGTTCCTCCAAGGCAACAAAAACAATGAACCTGCTTCATAAAACCTGCTGCCTTCCTGCTAATATCTGTTATGATGGAGTATGTATGGGCAGAGTTGTTTACCTGTGAGAGACTGGGCTCTTCGCTCAGCCGTATCCTGCAGTTTGACATTGGATACAGAGCCTTTGCTCTTCTCTGAGCTCTGGAGCTGCTGTTTTTCCTTCGCCCTTGCCTCCAGGGCTTTTATACTAAGCTGCAACTGGCTGGTGTACTTCTCATGCTGCACAAAGAGACAGGAGGGAAGCAGGATGTGAGAAACCGTCTGCCAACAATCAGTACAGATGTAACTGTGCTCAGACATATACAATATAAGGAAGAATATCCACTAGGGACTTCTGCTCAGTGACAGCTCCTATTTCTTATTGTTAGCGATGGATACTATTTACAAAATGTATTAATTCTTTTACAAAAATGAGCATGTTTCAACTGCTATTTATCATTATCAAGGATCCATGGCGAGCATTTCAGCACTGCTAGCCTAAAAAAGGCAAATACTGTCTGTAATACTTACTTTAAGAGCTTCCTCTGGGACCTTGTGTTGACTCTTCTCCAGGATATATACATGAGCATGTGCACAAGGAGTTAAAGTACACAACCATAGCTACATTTATGTAAAAAGTGTTAATACGTCTATTTATATATTCACAGTTTAGTTTCTGGCTCAGGGGCAGTTAGTTTCCATTCATGCTTGTTTCCACTTTGTCTGCTAAGGAGGTCAAAAGTACCTTCCTCAACTGCTTCCAAGAAGGTGGACAACAGATAAGCAGTAGAGACCTGTTGCAATTCAAACAAAGCTCATATCTACACCGACCCACTCCTTGAAACGTGCTATATCACATGCCACATACTGCTCAGAAACATTACTAGATGTTTCTGTACTCTAAACAGATCTCTCCCCTATTATCTTAAGTCTCTAAGTTTCACCATTCATGCATTTTCTGCTCTGGGGGTCAAAGGGAGCAGGAGATTTTCTGTCCACAGTTGACCATAATCTAAAACCCCTGACTGAAAAACCACAGGGGATTAACATGCCGATGGAGCGAAAGCCCGCAGAGGGAAAATAAAATGTAAAATATTTGTGACTGAAACAGCCGCCGACCACTGGCTCATTTCAATGAGGGCAGCTAATCACCAAGTGAAGAACAGAAAGTCAGTAAAAGGATATCATAGCCGAAGCGAATGACATCAGACAGCTTCAGGGTGATGTACGTCTGGTCTGGGATTCTTAGGTCATTCACAAATGTCTGCAAAACACAGAAAAATAACATCAAACTTAAATCATTGTCACTGGTCAGTAATGGAGTAAGTGTGTTGACTCCCAGGTGACAGGCTCTCTAATTCCTCGTGGCACGCACCCAGATGCTGTAAGGTGCTTTGCAATTGGCCCTTTTCCCATTGAAAGTTAATCCAACAGCACATTAAAACTCTGATGAGATTATGTTGTTATGCAATGGCCGTCTCTGCTTTTGTAGAATGCTTAATAGCCAGGTGGAGTTAAATACACGCAACAGTGCTTAGTTTGTTGTTCAATTAGGCTATCTTTTGCCTAAACTAACAACTGGTGAGACAGAGGTTCCTGGGTTTACCATCAGATCACTAAATGTAAAGAAAGATAATGCTGGAAGTGTGCAGAGGAGAGAATGGGGGGGAGCATTTCTACAGACTAAATGAAGATAATTGGGTGAAAACTGAGCCATGTTGGATTTCAGTTACAGGTCCTCGCACCGTTCTGCTCTGATTAGTTTGGCTGCAGCTACCGAGGCCAAAAGAAACCTCTCTGAGAACAATGAACGGTTTCTCCCACAGCTCAACTCTGGATTTCATTGGGATAATGGTGTAATCAAGTGGCAACAGAGCAGTGAGCGGAGGGAGGAGGGGCTGCAGAGTGAGATAGAAAGAATGGGAAGAAAAAAAGGGGGTCCAGGCCAGCAGGAAAATGCAGTCTCCTGATTACCACTGTTCTACCAACCGTCCCCGTCTCTGGCACACAGAGAGAGGTATTTTGTGGCTCTGGGAATTGTTGTGAGATTAGAGTCTTCAGGGAGCCCAGTGGCTGGCTCCTTTATCACTCTGGGCTGAGGCAGGTAGTCTGACACCAGAGATGGACCCACTCACCCCGTTCAAGCTGCCCAGGTCCTTCACCATATGCTCGTCTGTGTTTGTGTCGTAGTTGATCACAGCGTGCTGTTTGTCCACGCTGCGAGACTGCAACGGAAGCAAAGCAAAAGTCATTAGAGCTGAAATGACTGGTCGATCTACAGAGAATTAACAACTATTTTGATAACTGATTAATCGTTTGTAATTTTTTTATAAGTTTATGAGTATTCTGTTTCTCAAATGTAGGACTTTACTATTTTTTCTACTTTTCTCTGTTTTACATCATTGTAAACTGAATAGCTTTGGGTCGTGGACTGTTGGTCGGACAAAACAAGACATTTAAAGACATCACTTAAATGAATAATTAGATAATTAAAAACATAACATTTGAGCAGAATCAGATAGACCTTCCCCTGCATACACTACAAACAAGCGTTAAATATTACACTAATAGATGGTCCTCATCTACCAAACTGTGCCCCCATGGCTCAAGTCCTTGTGCACGTGGTCTACCTGCCACTCTCCAGAGGAAAAAACGTGCTTACATCTAAACATGCTTTCATCAATTAAGTGCACAAGTGATTCAGACTGACTCACTCGCTCTTCTCTGCTCATTAGGCACTCTGGGCCTCCTCGTCACAAAAATCACAAAGATTGAAGGTGACTGCCAAACTCATTTGCAAAATTACCACCGTCATCCAATGGCCACACCAACTACTAACTGGAATAAACAGTGTCCAGAGGCTGTATGTACCGTCTGTGTTGGCCTATTCACTCAGTGGACTTCCAAATAGCTTACGGTCAATACTGTAATGCACTTATAAGTAAAGGTTTATCAATATGTTTACCTACTTGATTAGGTTAACTATGCTAAGATATCCACATTCGATGACCCTTAGCTTCACTTTGCCCCCCTTCTGACTAAATGTTAGCTCTGGCACTAGGAAACAATACACCACTGAACTAGACAAAAAGCAGTCACTATTATCGTAGGAGACAAATGGTGCAATTACTGGTCGTGGAGATACAGACATTGATCAAAGACCAGTTGTCATGGAAAGTCCAAACATTCAAGTCGAGGCCCTCGGCTATGCTACTTAAAGCTACACTAGATCTCTGCATTTCATGCAAAACAGGATTCTCATGCTACAGACATTCAACTGTGGTTTGAAGGGGGGGAAATGTATTGAGCTACAACACAAGATTAAAGAAAATGAAAGATTAAAGGGTTAAAATCAATTTGGAGCAGAAGCTGACTGTGTGTGCCAGGGCAGGAAGCAATCCTGAGCATTTAGGCAGAGCAAAAGTCTGCATCATTTTAGACTGGGAGAAGCTGAGGTTTTTCCTTGATCCGGCGACGCCTAAATGTGGACATGAGCAACTTTTCAATCTAACCTCTGTGGTTGGCACGGCTTTTCTGAGCGAAACTCGCTGACTGACTAAGGAAAGTATAAACAACTGCTTCTGAGGCAACATTCCTCTTTCACTGGTCTAAATACAGAGTGAGGAGAAAATGGGAGGGACAGTATTACACAAAGACCGCAAAGAAATTGTGTTTATGACAGACACTGTGTGGAAAAAAAGGCAACACGGTGGAATGCTTTAGCTGTGTTTTAAGTCATTGTTTGAAAGGCTGTCTGGTGCAACTTTGTGTCACCAGGTTACACACTCAGAAATGCACACACACGTGAAGCATGCAGGGAGCCTCCCGCTGGTGTTTCACATATTTGTGTTACTAGCTGTCCTGTCAGACATCAGTGAAGCGTAATAAAACTCTGGAGCACTTTTGACAGATTTTAGTGAAGACCAGACTGGGTTCATATGACACGAAAGTGAGCAACACACTCTTTCAATCTTAAACATACAAAGTCACACACCTGCAGCATTAGCTCGCAGTCATCCCGGCCAACAAAGATCATCTCCCGTGGCAACCGGTGGCGTGTGCCAGAGCTGCTGACCAGGAACCATGATGTCACACTCATCTTGGGGCCACGAGTCAGGATCTTCTTAGCATCCTGGGGGGAAAAAACGACAATAAAAATATTCAAATGACAAGGACAGTACTGCAGTCAAAGAAACCTGAACGCTGAATGACAATTGTGAATTGGCATTCAGGAGGCATGTCTCTGAACAATGCTAGGTGTCCTAAAAAAGGCTGCTGTTGTGAAAGCATGCTTTGGTGTATGGATTACTGAGGGGAAGTTATCATCTCACCTAGCTTAAGTTAGACCTGTTTTTCCAACCAATTCCGGTCTGGCTGTGTTACTATTGAGATAATGCAATTAAATAACCACTCTGAACATATTTTGCGTGCTGGTGAGTCAGCCAGGTTAGGCACAGACAGGTTTCCATGTGTCAATAGAGGATATTCAGCATGTTCACACAACTCTCACATGCAGATTTCCATATTAAGTAAAATACACAGCAGATATAAACTCCTTTTCAAACCAGTGTGTCTGTTTAATTAAACACAAGCTGGGAAACCTGTTGCAAAGTGGCGCCTGTGAGTAACGTTAACTAACAACATAAACTTCCAGGGCTCAGGTTTTTACTTCCTGTAACCTTGGCTACTTAAACATTATTGCCAAAGAAATATTAGCCAGAAATAGTGTTTATAGTTTAAATTAAACCCTATTAATTATCTCGTAATGGCAGCACTAATATTCTTTTAAATTACACAGCGGACTGTCTGAGTCTGTCGGTGACAGTGAGGTTGTTTAGCTAACGTTAGTGAGCCTCCGGGCTAACGTTAGACCGAAACAAGCTTTTTCCAACGATTTGCTCCCAACAAGGACGTACGTTACCTTTAATGCCTTCTCCGTCTTACTCCTAAATGAAGCCAGTGTTTAACGTCCTACTGCAGATGAAACTCGACAGCCGACATACACGACACCAGGTAACACTGGACAGGTAAATTTCGTTCACACCCTCTTCTTCCTCTGGGAATGACAACCGGCCGAAACTCTCCTCCAACGCCTCTTCTGCCGACACGGTGACGTCGCCTGACAAGTCCCATCAGAGGGCTTTACGAGTTTGAGCTGAGAGGTGAGGGGAGGTAAGAGCTCTCACTCTGATTGTTTTCCGGGAGCAGAAAAACTCAAGGTAGAAAAAAAAGATGGACAGGCCCTCTAGCAGTATAGTTAAACATCAATATTTAGCATAATGAAATATTAGCATTATTTATTGTATATCATACAGCATATTCAAAACCTAAAAATTAATATCTTTGAATTGTTGTGTGACAATGGAACTACATTTAAAACTTTTGTTTGTTTTTTTGTTGTGTTTTGGGCATTTATGGTTTGTGTGTGGTCAGTAATAGAAAAAGTATATATAAATCCTTGACCTTTACTTAAGTAAAAATAGCAATACTCTAATAATAGTCAATAATAAATAAATAATATCAAAACCCTGATAGAATACTCTGTTAAGTAAAAGTACTTTTGGCACTATGTCACACTGAGAAAAAATAAATAAATTTGATAAATACAAAAAAGACCTGTATCCAAAGTACTTTTTCAACAACGTACTTAAAGTAACAAAGTACTCGTTATGCATGTTGGGTACAGAAATGTCAAAATAGGTTTGAGGTCATTTAGAAACAGTGTCTCCATTACATAGTTTGTATGTTCTCTTATGACAGATTATTTTAGGAGAGACAGTCAGCCTTCATCCTTAGAATAGGATGAATACATATGATGAATAGACAACATGATGAATAGTTAAACATGAATTATACATGTTAATTATATGTATATGTATACACATTACTATTACAAGGCAACAAAAAAACACAGGAAGATGGATTTTAAAACGTATGTTGTAATATTTTGATCTGAAAGCTGCTTTGTATAGGCTTGGTCATTGCTTGGTAAAATAAACGTATAGGCGTAGAGCGCATGCGTAAGAACTAGAGACCGGGTTTTAGTTACCGTCTGGTGAGATATTATCTTCATAGACGATCTTCGCCTCTATTCACGACCAGACGGACTTTGTTAATCCTGTGTTTCATGTTGGTACGGTCGAGCGGGCGACAGAAAGGCAAATATACCCGTTTAAAGTAAAAGAAAACTATTGCTTGTTTGTGGCAACGAGCTAAAATAGTAGTTGCAACTGCTGCGTCAGGGAATAGACTGGATTTGAGATTCAAATAATGTTTATTTATGGTTTAAAAGTGTGTAGAGCGCATGAGATCACCAGCTATGACATTACGTCAAAATATGAGGAAAAACCTCTGGTTGATGATTTGTGGAAATGAAATATGAATCCAACGGAAATACATTTTACATACGCCTAGTACCCGCTAGATGGCGCTCTAGTTCCAATTTACCGTAATGATCTCCAGCAAAATTTCCATTTTTTAAAGATGAATTCAGGAAGTTTAGGGCAATTTCAATGAAGCCACATAGTCACAATGTCTCCCTGTGTTCATATTAGGTCTAAATCACCATCACTTAAGTAAAAGTAGCAATACCACAGTGTAGAAATACTCTGAAAGTTAAAGTCATGCTTTCAAAATTGTACTTGAGTAAAAGTACAAAAGTATTGGCATCAAAATATACCATTTCAAAATAATGTAACATTATATATAACATTGAATTATAATTATTGGTGCATTATTATGTGCATTACTTTAATGTTGCAGCTAGTAAACATGGGTCGTATTTTCTTACTATATATATATTACTATATTAACGTGAATTTCACACAGGGATCAATGAAGTCTTATCTTTATCCATAATAATACATCATCATTTATTTGTTGATTATATTTTGTATTATCATTGATCTGAATCTGCAGTAAAGTAACTAGTAACTAAAGGTATCAAATAAATGTAGTGTAGTAAAAAGTACATTATTTGCCTCGGAAATGTAGTGGAGCAGACATTTAAGGAAAAACTCAAGTAAAGTACAAGTACTTCAAAATTGTACTTAGTTACTTTCCACCACTGGTAGTAAGTAAAAAAGGAGGAAAATGATTACCTCCAGTCAGTATTCATGTGAGGAAAGGCATATTTCCAATATGCTAAAATAATCTTCCTACATATTACATGCATTTTATATTTCTTACTGTGCATACAAGAATGTAAACAATTAAGTAAACTCAAGACCAAGTCAAGTCAATTGTATTTATATCAGCCAAATTACAAATTACAAATCACAGAATTTGCCTCAAGGGGCTTTACAATCTGTACAGTATACGACACCCTGTGTCCTTAGACCCTCTGTTTGGATCAGGTAAAACCTCCACTTCACCCCTTCATGTTATGAAGGGACTTGAAATGAACAGGTTGAACCTGTTTCTAAAAGCCCTGAGCTCTGTCACACTAAAACTCCCCCCCCCCCCCCCGGCTCTTTCACCAAATCATGGCACCAGTTTCTTCCACTAAGCCCTATCAGCAATAGGACGTTTTCACTGAAGACATTTTGACATGTTGCCCTGCATGACACCACATTGAGTGAGTTTGTGATCCAGGTAGTGGTTCATGTTTGATCTTGTCCTGCGTGTTCCTCTTGCTTTCATCTGCTGCTGTTTTTTTTATGTGTTTGTTATGGTTGGATGCTCTTGCTGCAGTTGCAGCAGAGAAGTGCAGTCAGTAAGGAGTATGCAAGTTCAAGCGGTGTGTGTGGCAGAATCCATTCTGCCGAAGTGTCCACGAGCAGAACACACAGCAAGCTCCAGGCCTGTCTCTATGCAGCTGATCTTACACTCTCACCACTGAGACATGAAGGGACAAAAGATGAAGATTTCTCTGTAGTGGCAACTTAGAGTTTAGTTTACCGTAAAGTATCTTACACTGAGACTTTTATCAAGTAACAATTGGCTAAATCGCTATATTGTCTTACATTGAAAATAGAAAATAGATGTTACATCCTCTTGATATGAGTTGCAGTTGCTTTTGCATATCCCATATCTCAAAATCCTCATATTTGTCTGCCTTGCAACAACTTCTCATTCATAATTTCTACAGATTCTAAATGCAAAATCAATATTATATAGGGGCTTTTACCTGGATTCCCTTCTTCACTGTCCTAATCAAGAGTAGCACTGCCTAATACTTCATACATTCAGTGTATTTCAATACCAGCCTCCATTGACAGGAAACATTTCTGTCTCTACTACAAAGTAGAGAGGAGCTCTGGCTTGCAGCCTGTGTGAGTGACACGTTCCTCACACAGCACAACACTACATCACCCAGGGGAGGCCTGTGGCAGAGCTGCAGCCGCAGCTCCGCGCTGTGTTTTCGGGCAGTGCAGCTGGAGTCAGGTGAGGGATGGTTGTCAGGTGAGCACCACACTGGGCCAAGCCTCGGTCTCGCAGTGGCACTGTGTATTGCAGCTGGCCAAAAGACAGACTGTGAGCCCTGGCTGTCAACATCTGCTCCAGAGACTGTACCATCTGCCCCGCAGCCCAGGGGGAGCATCCCTCCCGTCTCAGACCAGCTGCAGAGCCCCAGACGTAGACCTGAGCAGTCCTGCAGAGGCAGAGAACACGGCCAAGACGCAGTCAGAGCCGAGTTGAGCGCTGGGACATTTGTCTCACACACTTAGCTGTGTTGTATCTGTAGGGTGCAATCACAGCGAGGTTTAGATAAACAAACTTCCTCCTAATGACTAATCTTTTACTATTTAGTGGCAGAGAGGAAAGGTGCAGCCTCCTGGATAGCCATATACCCTGGATAGCCATATACAATCCAAACTGATGTGGCAAATGAATGAAACCAAGAATGAAAGGTGAGGAAGAACACGACCAGATGCAGCTTATTGTTAAGACCTTTTTATTTCATCAATTTGAAAGAAACAAGTAAAAACAGTGTACAAAGTTTATATTATTTGTTTACTAAAGCTGGTGTCCTCAGTCTCAGGAGTATGGGAGGGCAGGTACAAAAAAAAAAGTTGAAATAAAAAACAAAAAGTATAAAATGAATTTCCCTATTTTCAGAAGGTGACAGCAAAAGGGTGAGCGTGCATAGGAAGAAGTAACAATCAGATTCAAAAACTTAACAAAGGTTTGCAAACGATTGAAGTGAAAACAATATCATAAAAACCATTACATTCAATAACGTATGATGCACTTTTGAAAAACAAAATGATTATCTGTCATCTTAAAAATACCGAAGCGCTTTTGGAAACTTCTTACTACGCTTTGAAATAAGTTCCCAAGAGTCCCAGTTTAACCTCAGCTGTCCGTGAAAGGGGAGTCATCATTCAAACAAGCAACACTTGTTTTATTTGTATCCACAACATTTGAAATTATGTTATAAAAGAAACTAATTTAGTCTTTACCAACCATGAAGTACAAATAAGAGTCCAAATACAATCATTTTGGGGCAGCAAAGTGCATATCATTGGCACAGTAAAACTAATTTTAGTCAATGCTGGTCTCATATAAATAACTCAGAAGCTCGTGAAGGGACAGAAGTCCCCTAAAGTAGAAAATCAAAGATGACTCTGTGTTTTTTTGCCCCTGAAGCCCAGTTTGTTTGCAAAGTATTCTTAAAGAAGTGTATTATGTTTAAGTGACCTCATTGAGGCTGCAGTGAATGCACTGGGTGGAAAACACCCAATACTGTACTGTACATGGAGGAAAAACCCAGAGGAGAGAAGAGTTTCTGATGGGTCAGCACTGACTGACCCTGATCAGAGGGAAACCAGGAGGTGTCTGCAGCACAGCAACGAGATAGGAAGGCATCAAGAACTATAAGCACTTACTTCAGGGGGGGGGCTGGAGGAGCTATTTATTATCCTGAACAGGAAACTGGGTCTCACAGTGACTCTGATGTGCAAACAGTTAAGAGGGATCCTTAGCAGGGCATCTTTTACCTTAATGATTAATCACTCTGCATTCTTTCTGCCATTCCTCATATCAGACTGTACTGTACAATTGATTCATCAGACTCATCATGGTGTGGCATGACAATACAACAGACCGATTGGTGTCAGTTTTGCATAAGGGAAGTAGAAGAGTGATTAAAAAAAAAAATAAATGTCTCATGATCTCCAGAAGGTGGTATTTCAGTCTTGGGGAGAATCAGCCATGTGTTACAAGTATGCAGAAAGGTTGACTTTATTTGATGCGGTACATTCACTTTTGAAGCCAAAAAAATGTCCTGAAGTCTGAATGGTATTTGAATTGTTCAGAAGTCTTGGAGAGAAAAACATGGATTTATTACCCACTCAACAGAACAACACACTCTCTGCTCACATGATGGTTTTGGTCCACAGTATGCCTATTTCTATTTGAAATGGTTGGCTGATATATTTTCAATACAAAATGGCCCTTTTCAAAATTCACATCAGTGGCCTAATTTGTGCATAACATAACTACATTTCCCCATTCATTATGGTGTATGGATGCCTGCTCAGTATACAACGTAACAACCAGGAAATGCAGGGTAGTGTTAAGTCTCTCTCCGTGGTCAGTCTTCAAAAGGCCTCACAGAACAACCAGTTATCTTTGTTTTGTCTTGAATTTCCTCCTTCCTGGAAAACACAACTTGCAGATTGTAAATGTTACATCCACCAACGGCATCTGCAGACAATGCTGGGGAGGACGGGGCCACGGCCCCCGGTCTTTTGAGAGTGCAGTCGGGTGGGGTGAGGGGAGATGGTGGGACCAGAGGAATGCAGGAGAGTCGTTTAGGCCGTCCCACTGGCAGAGTAGGAGAACTGGGGGAAGTGGGGTCTCCGCTCGCTGTCGAATGACTCCATACTGTCATCTGAGGACAGAGGGCACAGAACAGCTTAGATCTTTCACATCTTAGGGGGATATGACAATATAAATGTGTCTACTGTGACTGAGATTTTGCCATACTACTTATACCTGTGTATCAGACCATTGTGAGGTTGCTGCAAATCAACAACCAGCACTGTTTCATGACTAAATTTGATTTTAGTTTGATTTTTGCATCAGTGTGATGACCTTGATTTGTCTGGTATTTATTTTACTGGATTAGACAAAAACAGACATTATTGCCTGGTTATTTTATTATTAACATTAACATATTTTCCAGATATCCCAGTATATATTGATATATAGATATAAAATTACATGTACAATAGTGTGACAGAGGATTTAACTACACCACCTACTCCTAGTAGAATATTAACTGAATTATTCCTATAGCTGGGGCACGCAATTTTACATTGTGATATCAGACTAGATATTATCTCTTTGATGTTATTATAATATTCAGTAGAAGGTTGACTTTTAATAGTCTTGAAAGCTGTATTACAGTAACAGTAAGTGGTAACATTTTCTGAACCGTCTTTGAGTGAAATAAACAGCTAATGCTGCACCTGCTTGGCCGCATTTTTTCTGTATCTTTTGAAAGCACCACATTTTCACCTCATATCAAAATATTCATATACAAACTATAAATGTTATTTGATTTTGCCAATGTCCCCCAGTCCCAATAATCCAATACACTATCGATTATCTTACTATTTTTCTTACACTGTGTCATCTCCGCATTTACTCACTGGCTGTCATTCACATACATGATGACTACTCTGTTTTAATGGCACCGACTCTCCAGGAGAGGGGAGACTCCTCTCAAGGGAGCGTTGCACGCCTGCAGAATGGTGTCTTTACTCACATTCATGAGCTCCCCAAAACTAACTCAACTCACACCAAGAATGCAGTTAAAAAGGAAACGAATCAAGATAATTTTCTGACTAAATAATTTTTTTCTCTTATAAGCCTGACAGCTTACATTTTAATATAAAATTGAAAATTAAAAGGAAACAGTGATGATCATTTTAGGGTTTTTGCATGAAAACCAATTCACTGACCCTGCAATGTTTCAAGGATTAGTAAGTCTGTTTTCATCTTGAATAAAGTCTAATTTCCCATTCTTAATAAAGTCTCTCGGGAGGTGGAGGGAAATTCATGTTGCAAGTTAGGAGGCATTTCACAGTTCTCATCTGCCTTACTGTCACATTCAAAACACCATAAAGCTCCACAATAAGGAGTCTGATGATTTGAAGTTGTGTTCTGCCACATACTGTAAGCAAAGTCGTATAAATTATGCTGCATGTGCTGTGGGTGTGTATGGTTTGGAGCTACCTTGTCCGGGTGGCGTAATAGTGATGGTCTGTGCAGTAAACTCCTCGTCAAAATATCGTGTGTCCGTCTCCGAGGTAACTTGGGGCTTAAACGGCGGGACCAGCTGTTGGAGAGAAGAGACACAAACATATCAGCACATCAGCGCTGTCAATCAGCTTGATAACAGTTGTCCTCCTGACGACAATCTACATCATTACTAGATGGTGGGGCTTCAAGTGACGTAACTTAATTGATCCCTGGGGGAGATGGCACTAGCCCCTTGCCTGTGTCTGAGCTTTGGTGTCTTTTCACAAGGAAATGAGGGAGAAAATTACAAAGCAACAAGAACATTTTAGAAACGGACCTTCTTCTCATAAACATCTTGCCATTCAATTTCTGCGAAGAACTTGTGCTGCATGATTTCCTTGGCATCGTCAGGCCCTCCACCTAACCTGAAAGACAAGTACAAAAGGCCGAATAAAGCTGTGTTATGACGGAAAAAGTATCAATAAATATGCAAACTGGTAGCCACTTCTAATCATTTTATTTCCACTTTTCAGTCATAAACAATTCGATGACTCCACTAACGTAGAGGATTCAGTAGAGGCTCCTCACCTCTGCATTGGGTCTTTCTTAAGAAGGCCAGAGAGCAGCGAGCGTCCCTCAGGACCGAGTGTCCGAGGAAAGCGGATGTCTTCCATGAGGATGAGCTCAAACAGCTTTTCGTGGTCCTGGTTGTAGAAGGGCAGTCTGCCGCACATCATTTCGTACATCACCACCCCAAGACCCCACCAGTCCACAGCACGGCCGTAGTCGTTGTCTTCTAGCACCTTGGGGATGAGGAGGGGGATAAAGTTTTATTTAATGCAGCTGTTGGGATGCTCATGAGCTATTCTAACTCCTTGGAGAGGGGGTTTAGTATGAAGGTGTTCTATTTTTATATTATTATTTACATTATAAGACAGTCATGTTTTTTCACAGAATATTTGTACAACAAGCTAAAGAAAAAGTTTCTGGTTCAACCAATAAGGTTGTGTTTGGACATCAGAGGGCTGTGAAGACAGCAGCTCTTTAGGCTGAATATACAAACCCTAAAGCAACTGGGTTGTCCCCATCCCCCCACCACCACCAAAATCACCTGCTCTCCCCCCTAGTCTGGGCTTTTGAGGCAACACCAGCCAACACTGACTCACATCTCACATTAGGAGTGAGGATAGAGTTTCCCCTGGAGCCCTGCATATTTAATCACCACAGGGCCTTCCACACATACACAAACACACATACAGATCAACAAGCAGCAGAGGCGTGGGTCGCTTAAATAAGCCAAAGTGTGGCAACAGACACAGAGCGGTCTCACAAACAAACCGCTCAACGAACACAACTGGAGTCACAGAGGGGGAAACATTTAGTCTTATTATTTCCATAGGATGACTTTTCTCGACAGTTCTTAATGAGACAAACTCCTCCAGTGTTGTGCTTACTGAACAGTGCAACCTGTTGCATGAATAATGTGCTGCTGAGCAGAGTTGTTCCAAGGTCTCTGGGGACATGTACTGGATTCTACCTCGCCAGGCGGATGTTGAAGGTGAAATCAAGACAATGAGAACAGTCTGTTCTCTTAAACCTCAAGCAGTGTGATGCCAGGCAATTTAGACCTAAGAATAGAAACTTAGGTAAAAAGATGTGGGCGGATTAATAGAATTAGATATGGACACAACGGTGCACAGGCCGAGAGAGAGGGTCCTGGAAAACAGATGGACGGATGTGTCCGTAAAAGGAACAAAACTACTGTGTGTGTGTGTGTGTCTGTGGGCACTCCGCCTGGCGCTGCGGTGAGTGGTGAGCATCGAGAAGGAGGATTGGGAGGGCAGGGGGAGTAACGTGAAGCCGGTGTGGGGCTAGGATTACTGGGCCGTCTCTATTTCCAGCGCTGCTGTCGTGTGATTCACACCGTGCGACAGCTGGGCCCGCAGCTGCCCCATATATGTAGAAGAGCGCCACAGCTGTGAAGCTGCCAGGAGCGCAGGAGCCAAGCTCATCCCTCATATACGTAACCAGGACTGCCTGCCTGCTTGGGCCTCAGCCCCAAACTAATACTGTTACACTGCCCCAAAGGAGCAGAGACAGGGGGAGGAGAGAGGGAGGAGAGAGCAGATAAAAGCACAAACACTTGCTGCTGCTCTGGACCTCCACTCTGTATGCTGCACTTTCTTTGCTCACAGAGTTCTGCGCTGACAGACACTCATCTTCAGAGCTCGTGAATCCTGATCAGTTTCAGTGGCTACATTAAACTTGTCCACATGTTTCTTTGTAGATATTCCCCTAAAGCTAATTTCCTCTTGTAAATACTTGATAAAAGTGAATTTGTCTCACTCCTTACTCCAGAGACAAACAGATTGGGTCTCTCTCTCTCCTTCCTCTCTCTCCCCCCTGCTCTGGGTGGAATATTCCCAGACGTTACAGCATTCCTGTGCAGCGCACACAACAAGGTCATTGTTTACTGCAGAACAACCTGTAACACTGCCTGGCCCGCACTCCATAGAGACGCTCGCCAGCGACCCTGTTGCCATGGTAACGCCCCCTGATGTCTCCCTGCTCTCCGCTGGAGCTGTCATAGACTGTGCTACTCTGTGGAGGAGCGAAGTGGGCTAGACAGAGTCTGGGATGGACAGGTGCGGTTTATAGAAGTACAGGAAATACACCATTTTTTAAATGTTTGTCCAGGTGTGAAGAAGTAATTATTCACACGCTAGCTCGGCCCAGCTCTTAGCCTTGATGCTCTGGTGCTGATGGTTAGAGGCAAGTTTGGTCCGACTGAGAAAAAAAAACAGGTACATGTTCCTATGAGGCAGCCTGAGGCACTGTGGGATAGCGTGCTCATGACGGCTCTGGCTCTGCCCAGGTCAGGCGAGGCATCCAGGGCAGCAGAGGGACTGTGGCTCCCCTGGTGCCACACAACAGCTGTAGCCAATGTGGTCTTTTTTTTTTTCTTCCTTTCTCCAGTGGCGGAAGCTCACGTTTCCTGAGGCGCTGCCAGCCAATCACCCCTCCTCCTCCTTCCCAACCAGAAAATTCCAAATGGAGGCTAAAAACAACGATACGGCAACTGTGTCAACATGGATACCCTTCTCCGGAAAACATTTTTACGGCAACAGGCGAGGGGCTAGCACAAACACTCACACACACACACCGCCTACACTCACAATGCAATATCGGGTTACACGGCTCACTCCAACACTTGTCATACCTGCACGCAATAGGGAGTAGCCACACCCCCTCCACATACAGCAAATATGAGAGCAGGCCGCCCTGCCCTGGGCACACGGCACACTCATTAACTCACAGACTTCAGCTGGAGATTAGAAAGGCATTTTGGGACAGCTGCCCTTTCTTCCACATGCTACTCATCCACTGATGTCCAACAACACACGCTGCATCTTTGTTTGGAGTTGACTCATGTCACGCACAATAGGACTGACATTCATTTTTGGGCTAACATTAAGTAGTACATATAGTAACATTATAGCCAAGAAAGCTCTGAGCTCTCAATACATACATATTAAAATATATCAATAAAAAATTAAAGGGAAAAACTGAAGTGAAGAAATATAATTAATGCTGGTGATCACCAATTTGATGGGAGATTTTTGAACAACATGTTAGAGCTCTCCTCGACCATCATTGCAGAATAGTGTTCATAGGGTTTCAGAGACTTTGATGCAGTTCTGGCAGCTCTAAAATGGCCTGACACAAGACGTCATGTTTGTTTTTCCTTTGTCACCTATCTGTATGTGCCTACATAAGACTTTGTTGAAAGAAAGGGTGACGGTAGACCGAATCCCTGTAGCAGTTACCTCAGGTGCTAGGTACTCTGGAGTCCCACAGAAAGTTTTCATGGTGGCGCCATCTTTGATCCCCTCCTTACACAGGCCAAAATCTGTGATCTTTATGTGTCCATCTTTGTCCAGCATGAGGTTTTCCAGCTGAGGGGGAAACAGAAAGAAAATGGATGTTACCATCATTGTAAAATGACTCACTGTTTACAGGAGTTAACAAGCAAAGACTTCTGAGAGGTGATGGGAAAATTAATTTATAAATGAACAAAAACACAGGCATCAGTGATCGTTATGTTTCCATCAAATTATTAAGTGAATTTCTGAAATGTTGGCAATATAAAATCTCAATCAAATTCAAGAGGATGTGACAAGATAACATAATCAATTGAGCACCAGTAACTTTGATGACATTTCATTGCTGGAATTGGTCACTTAATCCATGTGTACAGTGTGGTGTTTTTATCTGCAGCGATTGTGATGGAAAGAAGTGAGATGAAAACACACATACTCCTTCAACACCTCAGTTGTTTTTCTTCTTAATTGAATGGTAGCATGTCATGCCTTTTCTACAGTAGAATAAACTGATGCAACTGAAGTACCATGACGAAGGTCTGTTTCTATCAGCATTTTCTTTTTGCATTTTCTCTTTACTTTTCCACCAAGTATAAAAACTTGTTTACAAAAGTAGAAAAATAGAAAATCCTTAAACCCAGGTGGATGGAAACATACTTAATGATTTACATTACAATAAATTGACCTAACGGCCTTAAAAGATGTGCGTCATGCAGTGTTACGACTTGAGGTTGCATGGCCTTTTAATATCATTGTGTCCTCCCTCCCTCTCAGTCTCTCTCTCTCTCTCTCAGTTAAAGTCACCTGGCAGCTGTAGCTCACACGTGGCCAGCAGTGCCCGGCCAGAGTCAGCACATCCTCCAATCCTGCTACCCTGGCATTTTCAGGAGAACCCTAGCAGGCTGGGAGCCTGCCTCATAAACCCAAGGGAGAGAGGGAGGTAAGGAGGGAGGGAGAGAGTGCTGTGCTGACCTGGCTGGTATAGTTTTATCAGCTGGAAATAGTAGGGCTACAGATGCCCACTGCAATACTGATAACCCCCCGCAGCCCTCCTAAACCCAAATATGTCCTATCAGTCTGCGGCATCCATCTGAAACGCAAATATTAAAAAAGGAGCAGCTGAAATCTTGCAGCATCTTGACTTTAGGGTGATGATGGATTTTTCTTTGTTAACTAATAGCGAGCACTGCCAGAATATAAAATGACGTCAATCACCCACTGAGAGCACTGTATGCATGCTATAACGGGAGGCGGTGGCGATCTGTTCAAAGAGGACTGGTGGTTATTTCTGTCTAGCTGCAGTAAGCGTATGGACCGAGCCTCCCTCCAGCTGCAGTGAGGTCTGGAGACTGATCTTGTGGAGGCAGATCAATAAGCCCTGGCCACTGCCACTGCTCTGGACGGAGGCAAACACTATTTATATCCTGCCAGGGGAGAAATGTAGTAGGGAACGGGTGGGGAAAGGAGAGAGAGAAAGACAAGATAGAGGCTGACGGGGAGGATGAGAGAAAGCGAGGACGTGTCTCCCCACCTACCTTTAGATCTCGATAGACCACATTTCTTTCAGCATGCAGGTAGTCTAGCGCTGACACTATCTCTGCACCGTAGAACCGCGCCCGCTCCTCTGAGAACACACGGTCCCTTGACAGATGGAAGAAAAGCTGAGGGGAAGCAGGGGAGATTGACAGCGAGAAGAGTTGGTTAGTCCAGGAAAAATAGGAACAATAACACTGTTTAAATTCAAAAGTATTCTGATTCACTGAGAACTGCAGGTGCATATTTAGTGATGGTTAAAACTGTTTACCTCACCGCCGTTTGCATACTCCATGACAAAGCACAAGCGGTCATGTGTCTGGAAGGAGTATTTCAGTCCCTGCAGACAGAGAACGAGAAAGCTCAAAGCAGAACTTGGTAATGTTTCTAGCTAATTCAAGAGGAAGCTGGCATTTAAAACAGCTGATTATAACGAATGAAACATCACAATGCAGGTTGCAGCTTTGACCCTTCAGTTACATTTTTAAGACAACACAAATGTCTAAGGAGAAGAGAATTTTTTTTAAAAACTACAGCGTATAGTGTATTCAGTGTGTTGAGGGGCTTTTAACAACTGTTGTGTGGCAAACATTGGCCCCATTCATTGCACTGAGCACATCACATTATGTGTTGCCTCCACCCACCACTTAGACCCAACATTTTGGAGGAGCTTTTCACTGCAACCCACCTCAGACTTACAGAGAGGGTTAACAGATAAAAAAAGAACGTCCAGTGTTGCTATAAAAGGCCCAGCTCGACTGCAGCTTTTGTAAGAGCAGCTCTTCAAAACTTTCCTGGTAAAACTGCCCCCTTTTTCTTCTGAAAGGATGCTGCAGGGTTGGATTGAAGAGGCTCCAGAGGATCTCTGTGAGTTAAAATAAGGTTTGGTTTAGGTATACGGAGGGGCTCCTTACTGTCAAGAACGGATGCTTTGAATTCTGGAGGACTCTGTTCTCTGTGAGTGTGTGCGCCACTTCATCCTGAAAAAAAAGAAAAAAAAAAGAGTCACAAAGAGTGTTTGTGCAACTCTCACAATGGCTAACCATTTAGGTATCAGTCATTGCTCCACTGCCCTCCCCCCAGTGTCTTTTCTCCCCTTTACTGGCGTCCACTCACTTTTGCTACGATCACCTCCTTCTTTAGGATCTTCATGGCGTAGTAGCGTCCTGTGGCCTTCTCCTTTACCAGGATAACTTTGCCAAAAGTGCCTTTTCCCAGGAGTTTGAGGTATTCAAAGTCGTGCATAGTCTGGAGAGCCAGAAGAGAGAAAGTGGCATCTAGTTACAAACAGAAGCATTAACAAACTCATTCTCTAACTAACCAGGACACACAATCCCACTGACAACAACACAGAAGCATTTAAGGCACTATTTCACACACCATGCAATTTCCACTCCTCTAATGGTTTGGCCTATATGTGGTTGTGTCTCAGTTAACCTCTGACCCCGGCGCTAAAGAGAATGTTGAAAATGGTTGTGTGGGGGACATCCAATACGGTGGCCTTGGACCTTCATGTCATGACACATGTGGGGGTTGTGAAACCTGGTGGACATGCTATCTGGTGCTAAGCCACCCACGGCTGATGTTGAGAAAGTAGAGAGTAGTTGGGGACAGGCGACAGAAGGTGGGCTGAAGTGGTGCAAGTGCAAATAAGGCAGAGAGTAATGGTCAACTTGGAGGACCAGGATATAATCAGGGTGGGGGGAACAAAGGTGGTCGGTAAAGGTTTAACTTAATGCACACTGGGGTGTGTCAATGTGGGGACAACAGAGCAGAGTGTAAATGGACCATACCACTTTGTGTCTGATTTTGGTCAGGTAGACCTCCATGTCCATGGGGTCTGGAGAGGAGTCCATCATCTCCTCCTCTTGTTTCTGCAGGCCTTCAGCCACTGCCTGGATGGCTTTAGTCCATTCTTCCCTGAGGGAGGCACAGGCAGCAGAAAGATTACATCAGCCCATTTACCACCATGCAAGCCCAGCAGCCCAATCATGTAATTGTCTTCTTATCAACAGGAAGGCAATTTCAAGTGTGAGTTCTGCCAATAGCCAGTGGACCTTGTGCGAGTGCATAACAATGATTAAATGTGTATGTTTGCGTGTGCGTCTACATGTTAGGAATGGAACTGCCAAACTGCTTTCTAGCAACAGGGGCAAATTCTCTGCATGTAAATGATTTGTGTTTTACTACTCTGAGCCGAGAGGTGTGTGCTTCTCGCTTGCCTCTCCTCGGGGGTCTCCACATGGAAGGTGCGCTCGATGACAGTGGTCCACTGCAGGCAGCGGATGATAAATGTGTTGGGCTTGGGCCGTTCCGTCTTCATCAGCTGGCACTCTGACCACAGCCAGGGAGGAAGGAGAGGGAGACGGCGAGAAGGGCCAACGTGCAGGAGAGCAGAGGGGAGAGACAGACCCACAGTTATAGCCATTTATCTTTATCGCCACCCTAACAGACACTGTCGGCCAATTTGGAAAAGAACAGGTGCGCTTTGGAGGAGGAAAACAACTCAGATTCTTAACTTGTCAGCCCCTTTAAAACTTAACATTTGCTAATATGGGTTTGATAATAATTCTCTGTAGTATACATACAAGCCAGAACTCCTTACAACAAACGAATATATTAATAAAAACAAATTCTAACATTTATTGCAGTCCAGTTTGCAATTCTGAATTTTCATTTTATTTTTACTGACTGAGCTACAGCTAATTTGTATATACAACTATTTTCATTACTGATTTATGTGCCAGATATTTAATTGATTAATTGAAAAAATGCCCTGTGTAATTTCCCACAGCCCAAGGTGACATCTTTCTCAGACTAAACATATTAAATTAAAGTGATATAAAACAGCGAAAGAGAAGCACAATCCAGAAGAATTATTAAAGGATATATTAAAAAGCAAATCATCACCTCCTTTCCCTCAATTCTCACACTTTTGCAGCAAATAATTGTCTTGTAAGCAGTTTGCAAAAAACAATTACTCACAAACAGTCTAATAACTGAATTTAGAAAGCAGAGATTTCCATCTGCACCTCCTTCACATTAACATCTGTTCCCAAAATTAAACATGTCAGCAAATATGTCAGAACGTGACACAAAATGGCCTCTGTCTGATAGATGGAGGACAGGGGAGTGGACCACCACTGAGATCCAACATGGCTCCATCAGGGTGAATATGTAATCCAGCTGCAGCAGCCCCGTCAGCAGCGGCGCACCATGTGTCCTCTGCGGTGGGGTCGCAGTGGTGACAAAAACCGAAGCCACCACTGATGGAGACAAAGCCTCAGAGCGGAGCCCAGATAAATACTGGAAATCAGGCGGCTAATAGCCACGATAACTCAAGAGTGTCGGAGAGGAAACATTTTGTTAAACAAACAGTATGCTGTCTAATTGCTGTGTTCAGTCATCTGCACAGCTTATCACAGCGACTTTCTTCTGATGTGAAGATCGAGTGGGCTGGGCTGCTCTGGGCATTTCTTTTGTTGTTGTTGTTGTTATTTTCTGTCATAGTGTAAGGGCATTTGGGGAAGATGCATACAGAGAAGAGGAATGATTCGATGTATTAATGCGGGGAGCCAGACATCTTGCATGCACGTTTAGTGGCAGAGCGTGCTTTGCCTTGGAGCAGTGCCCCTATCGAAATAAACTTACAGTGATTCTGTTGAGATGATACTACAGCCAATTTGCTAATGTTTCTATTCATAATCATTTAAAAGTAACACACAATGATGAAGGGATCTTTGGCCATAATATCAGAGACAACTCATTTCCATAGTTTTACCTCACAGGCACTTTGGCGTGATTTTATAAAACAGTTTTTTTCCATTAATAATTACTTTTCAGGGTGGATAGAGAGGCAACATACATGTAAAATCAAAACAAGTATGAGAACATATTTGTTACAACAATGCAAGTAAAAACAAGAAAGCAGCAAACAAAAAAAAGGGTGAAACAAGCTGCCAAGAAACAGAGGGGAAAAAATGCAGTGGTTTCTCGGAAGCAGATACTCACGTGCGACAGAGAAGTTATTTAAGGGGGTTTCCAGCTGGTCAACATCTTGCGGTCGCTCTTTGTAGCCAATGAATGTACCATCACTCTTCAGGAGAAAATACCTTGGCCTCCAGGTCTTGATGTATTCTCCTGATATGAGAAAGAGATTGAAAAGGACTGCTGAGTTATGGGAGACAAAATAAAAACAACTCGTGATAAAGTAATAGAGATTTGGAGGGTAAAATAGGGGGTTTCTTCTCACCGACAAACATTTATTGAGAAACTTCCCGTGCTTTCACATTCTCAAAATGCTGAGCAATGCACAACCATTCTGTTTACATTGTGGTTTCATGATTAATGACAAAATAGTGTTGTCCTTTCTCTTTCTGTTTTAATTCCCAGCGGTGCAACCCATTTCCTGCAATCTAATTACTATGCTGTTCACCAGTGCTCCCTAAAATGACCATGTTGTCACAGCCTTTCCTTTAGTGTAGGTCAGCTGCAGGACAAATGGTGGTTTTAGTAGGAGTCAGGACCCTTTCCCCCCACCCAGTCTGTCCCCTTTCCAGCAGTCACTTGCAATGTAGGCTCTCTGGGAACATTGAAACTGTCCAAAAACGTTTCTGTCCTCCTACCGTTTGCTTGAACTGGCAAGTTAAAAATGTAGGATCGACGTTGATGAATGCTACCAGGAAGGAATGAAAAGCTCTGTTCAAAAAAAGTTGTGTCTACTTTAGACAAAAACATAACTTGATTCGGATGTGTTATGCTAGTAGGGAATAAAGGGGCTAAAGATGTCTGGTAAGCTCACAACTTTCCAACCCCACACACCCAGAGTTATCATTTTCAGGCGCTGCACCAAATAACATCACTTGAGGCAATCTATCAAATCTTGTGCAGCTATCTAAAAGACTTTATACAACTTTTTTTTAAATATGCATTAGTACTCCCCATGACCTGTATAAAGACTTTGATGTGTAAAATTATTCCCCCTTTAAAATATAGATGCTAACTGTAAATGTATTGTCATTTTATCAGTCACAACCAGTCTTCTGTCTCTTTCCTTTCAGTCATTTTGTAACACCAGCATCGTGTTTGCCAAAGTCTCAATTTGATTTTCAAATAAAAACTTTCCACAATTCCCATTTTCTAGACAACACCCATAACCTCAAGCCATGCATGTCCATCCCATTCACTTAGACACACTAGCGTCACACAAATGAATCTCTCGTAGGCAGACAAAACTCAATTTATTCCGGTGATGCTTCAGGAAATGTCACGCCAGATGTTGTGCAGACGGGGGAAAAAAATAGCTTACATACCATAACAAGGCAGTGGCACACAGTGGAGAGGGACTTGAATATTTATACAGGAAAAGTGTAATTTATTTTTAATTACGGAGCCGCATATTAACCCCATGCAGAGCTGTAGCAAGCTGTCCTTAATTGCCCCATTTCCTCTAACACAGAAGTGTGGCATGTGTGTGAGAGAGGGTGTGCGTGTGTCTGCAGGGGAGAGGTAGGAGATCTGTCAATATGAGCTTCTGTTGCCCTCCTTCAAACACACACACTTCTGACTGATGAAACTGATAACAGATCATGCTTAAAACAGTACAGACCAAACAGCAGCTACTCATGTCTCCTCTGTTTAGTGTGCGTCCCTATAAAATATTTAAGGAGAGGACAACAATTTGAAATACTGGCTGACTTTTCAAGATTTGTCACTTTTGACAGCTCAAAATTATGAGCTTCCTCATCCACATTTTTTTGAGAAAGTGATGGCAAGAGCAGCAAACTCTAATAGGACATTTTCCATGTGGCTTATCTCTCTCTCAAGATAAAAAGCTGAGGAGGAAAGGAAAATGACAGATATTCTAGTTGACCACATACAGCAGGATGAAGCCTTGTAAAACAGGTCGCCTGTGCATTCCAACAGAGCATCAAGCCATTAAACCCAAAGAAAACACCAAAATGTAAAAACACCTGATTTACCTCGACTGGCAAGGAGGTGGCACCAATCGCCACACTAGAGGAAACATCTGCCCCAGAGCACAATATACTTTTTTCTTCAATTCACAGCAGATGTCCAATATGTTATTACATTTTTCATCATGGCACAGGAGATTTTTCATCTCATTTTCTGCAGAGTAAGTGTTTTCACACCACACATAGCTCATTTAGAAATTAGCTCGACGTTGTCAGCCATCAGATTGCCATTCTCGCCGCCTTCCAACAAAGCCGCTCGTACTTGTTGTGTTGTACTAAATGAAATACAGTCCAGCAGGATTTCCCTCATGCCTGTTTCAATGTAACACAATTACCATGGCAAGTCGTTTGTCTGTTTTAAACTACAAGCCTCGCAAATCAACTACCACATCAGTCACCCGCACGTGCACACGGGTCTCCAGAGAATCTACATGCATAGTGTTATTTATCACAGGCCTTCAAGAGAACCAAACTTCCTTACTTCAGCATAAAATCTAAATAATCAAAAGCACAGAAGAGGTGCCATTTAAGAGTACGTGTTGTTAAACCAAGAGCCTGTTCAACACAAACATAAGTTGCTTCAATCTTTCACACTGCGGCCA
The DNA here is from genome assembly GCF_043641665.1 of Enoplosus armatus. NCBI lineage: Eukaryota > Metazoa > Chordata > Actinopteri > Centrarchiformes > Enoplosidae > Enoplosus > Enoplosus armatus. Next base: position 8,272,176 of record NC_092194.1, read on the forward strand.
GAAAGTCTCCTGAGCCCTCTGTGCCGAGCCTTGTTTTCCTCAGCTGGGCCCCAGCTGGTGCCTCACTCTGTGGTCAGGTTTTGGCTGACCCATATCCCCCAGCTATAGCCCATGCCAGCCCACAGTGAGGACAGTATGTGCACAATGCAGAGACAGCATAATGAGACCCCTACCTGACACCATGACACCAGACGAAGGCTGGACGTACATGCTTGTCTCACCGGTGGAGACTAAACTTTCAGTTTAGAAGTTTTGGTTTGGCAGCAAGAATGCAGCAAATCACTTCCAGACTGAGTAAAGACCTTTGATAGAGTATAGCATTCAGATCCTGATGGGCAGAGACAGGTGTTTATGTGTCCGCATGCATGTGCTTGTGTGTAAATACATAGGTGTGTGGGTAGTGAAAGGTATTTGTGTGTGTAACAGATTACAACAACATCCAGTTTAGAAGGCTCTGAGCTTTCCTGCCAGCTCAAGTGACGCACAGCACCCACCAGAGGTAGCATGGGTGGTCATACGTGACGCAGCAGCGCATGGCATGGCGTGGATCAGTGAGACATTCTCCCACAGTGAGGCAGCCTCGTTCACATGGATGTCGCAAGGATGACAATGCCACCTCACCATTCTCAGTCGCTAGACTCTTTAAACAACCGTCACTTGCTTGAATTATGCCACTGTGATATTAAAAGACATTACGACAAGTCTGCAGGGTCACTGGGGCGAGGCCACACAAAACACACAAAGAGGTAAACAAGCTCATGAAGGAATGTGACACTCGAGGTCTGAACCCCTCCTGAGATTAGTGAAACTGCTGCTGTGATACTGTAAGTGCAAAGACTGAAAGAGCACACTTTCCACAGGTGGATGTAAAAAAAAAAAAGAAAAATTGTTTGTGTGAAGATTTTGTTATCTTTTTTCTACACTGATATCTTCTACATCTTTGACAAAGACTGTCACAGAGATGCTGCACCAAGAAATGAAGTAACTTCACATCTGCAATGCACATCCTTTACTAGCACAAGCTCTTTCTAGACAGGAGGACACTGCAACTTCCTTGTCTGTGACCACAAACCTGGTCACATGACAAACAGTGGAAGCAGCTATATCCGGTTGTCTGTGTATGTGTGTCTCCACAGCTCTGCAGTGCAAACCCCCTCCTCACACACAAACAGTCTGCGCTCAGAGCATAAACAACAAAGATGACCCTTGTCAGCTTCCTATTTACACCCATTTCCCCTTCTTCTACTTTTATTCAGTTCTACTTTCCACACTGTGGCCTTTATTAAGCACTGACATGACAAGAAAGTGAAACTGACAGCTGTGTTTTTTGTGCTTTTATAGTCGACTCGAACAAGAGAGTAAATGTGGAAACAGCATTATATTATACAGTAGCTGTAATATAGACCAGCATAATAAATCAAGACCAAATCTATTCACTAGCTAAATATCATCCCTGCTTTCAACATTTTATACGACAATGCTTTGCAGAGCAGACCCCAAATACATCCTGTGTACAGTTAGAAACACAGTGCAGACTGCTGACAAAGGACAATGGGCCTCATAGCAACACAGGAGAGCCTTCTGCTTTTAAGTCAATTCATCATCACTGATGTAAACTAAACCCTTTTGATGTCAAAGTGTTCTCCAAAAAAACAGGAAACTGGCCAACAGACTGACCACAACCTAGATAAGATAAAACCTCCTTCAAGTGTCAGGTCTGACTGTAACTGCCGAGACACACACACACAGAAAACACTTTGTTATGAGGAAATCCACCGAACGATCTGTGTCTCAGAATCAACGCTTGTCTAATAAAAGTGTGACAGCAGACATGTGGCTGAACTCAAGCAAATTAGGGGAAGGACAAAAGAATAGGAAGACTGATTCGACACCAGATGAGAGATGAGGGAACTAGAGGGGATGAGAAAGCTACGCAGTGTGCAAAGAGTTGTGCTGAGCGGAGTGGTAGTGAGACAGATCACTACATATGTTCCCCACATATGCAGGACTGTGAGCAGGGGGGTGTGAGCGCAAGTGAAGTGTGTATGAGCCATGCGTACTGTGTGTGTGTGTGTGCGCATGTGTGTGTGTGTATGGGAGGAGCTGTCAGGGCCTGATAGAGTGTCTTTACATGACAAGCAGCTGCTGAGGTCTGGGATGCGCGCTGGGCAAAGTGGAAAATAATGAACGGAGAACTGCTGCCAAACAAAACAGAATTCATCTTTATTTGCCAACTGCTGCATGGCCCTGTGTGTGGACAGCTCCAGCCTGCCACTGCCACGCCCTCAGTAGCCCAAACACACACGCACACGCGCACACACACACACACACAGGAGAACAGTTCGGCCACAGCTGTACATGGTGGAGCATTGCTTGTTTGTTTATACACGTGTTTAACAAAACATAAGCAGTTTATGTCTATGTGTACTAGTTTACGATCTGAAAAGGTACGCCAATCAAGGACATCACATTTTAAAAGTTAACAAAATTGAATCATTCGATTCCAGATGCTGAAATGATCACAAGAGGGTGTGCAACTTTGCAAATCTAAAAAAAAGCTTTCACCTGATTCCTCAAGGACTTGCAAGAAAGAAGGACCCACAGGGATTAAAATTTACATTAATGTTGTCTTTTGATACTGAAGCCATTTGCAAGTCAACTTGGCTTAAGAGGCCGTAACAGTGAAGGCTGGCCAGGCAGGCTCATACAGACAGAAGGGGGAGAGAGAGAGAGTGACAGAGGTTAGTGGCTGTTTCCGAGGAGCGTCCTGTTCTGTCCGTCTCTACGTGACAACGACAGGAATGTTGAGGTCCCAGCTGCTGTGGCTTGTTGGCTTTTAATAAGACACATCATGCAGCATTCATCGCACGGCCCCCAAAAGGAGAGGCCACAGTGCCCTAACAATGTGTCCAAACTAACAGCTCTGTTGCATGTCATCCCTTTCTCTCCCTTGTTCTATCTGTTTGTTTTTACTTTGAAGGATTTAAAAAAAAAAAAAAAAATCAATCAAAGAACAATAATCTGAACATAGAGTCCCACCTTAGTCATCTGGCACTAGATAAACTATGCACACACATTCACACGACATGTGGTTAAATGTAAGCACACACACAGTGAGAGAAACCAAGAGCGGGTCAGACAAAATGCGCCTCTCAGTGCCCACACCCAGTGGTTGGACTTCCTGAAGGGGCTGCTGTTGGGTTTTATCCCCGTCTGGCCATTCATGGCTTGGGGATGAGAGGAAGGGAGCCAGTGGTAACTGCATGAACTGTGCATGTGTGTGTGTGTGTGTGTTTGAGTGGTGAGAATCGGATGAGAAGGGGGGTAGGCGGAGGTTGAGGATTAGGGAATTAGAACTCCAAAGCGAGGGAGGAGGGGGAGAGGGGGCTGTGCCTTTTGTTGGTTTTTCCTCAGCCGCCCCCGCCATCCCTTCGGCCCTTTTCTGCCGGGTTCTGCCTGTAGGCTGCAGCTGCGGCCTGCCACCCTGTGCCCTGCATCTCAATGAGCCACGGGCCGCCCGCTCCAGAGGAGAGGGGGCTCCCTGATGCAGGGGTCACCACTGAGCCCCAGCAACCACAAACTCCGCCCCACACCATCCCCTGCTCGGAGCCAAGCTCTGAGCTGGGATTTTCGTGCTGCTCGGACACCCATCTACCCATTTGCCCCTCTCGGTATGACCATATAAGGCAGCACCAGGCTCACATGCCATCCTGAACTGTCCAGGAATTTGGGCTCCTTCGTTTTATTCCCTGCGTCTTTATGTCTTCCTGACATCCCCCTCCCCTCCTTTTGTTGGCCCCTCTCTCTCCCATGCAGCTGGATGGAGGACTCCATTGCCAGGGCTTTGGCAGCAGCATCAACAGGTTGCGGGGAAGGGCCACCCTGGCCTCCAATGTAGCCCTCTCTGTCTCTTCCCCTTATCCCGCTCTCTTTCTCTCTGTCACTGCGGTTGCTGCTGCTACCCCAACAGGAAAAAAAAACGCAAGGGGGTGGGGGAGGGAGGGGGTTTGGTGCAATGGAGGCTGCCCCTCTTTCTCACGCTTGTAAGAAAGCCCTCACTTCTTCTCCGTGGTGAGTGACACCTGCTGATTACCATAGAGACACTGTGGGAAGTTCCCCCCTGCCACACTGGGGCTGAGATTTGCCCCCTCTCCCTGGGTAAACAAGCAGTCCATGGATTAGTTAACTGGGTTACTGCATGGCAAACAAATAAACACACATTATTTAGAGCAAATTAGTGCCAATGAACTCTCAATGACCAGTGTAAGATCTAACACCCTCAAACGAGCAGAGGATCCATTTTGTTTTCAGAAGACAGGTAGTGTCCAGTTGTTGAAAACTGTCAGGACCAACTTCCTTCTAAAAAGTATGATAAAACTTTCTGTATGGCGTCTGAATAACTTATAAAATATGTTCCGAGTAACATAATAAGCTGATGTGGAGGATGTAACACATATCTGAGCATACAGTCAACTCTTAGTCTGCAGACAGCTGAGCATCCCCTTCATCTCTCTGTCTCCCCTACCCTCCCTAAACTGGAGAGAGGTGCCAGTGATGTGATTGATGTCGGAGACTGGGAGCTTTTTGCTGGTCCATAGCCGCTTCCGCCATGGGTCTGAGTTGTCAGCAGGGTCATTATCCTAGCAACAGGATGGTGGGGCTGTGGGTGAAGAGTGTGCGCTGGAAGTGGGGGAGGACCGAGGGCGTGGGGGGTGGCAGAGGCAGAGAGGAAAGAGGGGAGTTAATAGAGACAAGGAGAAGAGACACAAAAAGGGAAGAGAGTAACAGAGACGGAGAGCACTGCCGAGCACCACAGTTGTGGCGAGCAGGCGGACTCTGCACAGCAAAGTAAGCACACAGCGGGCTTGCCGGGAGAGGAGGCGAGCGGCGGAGGTGTCACCTCCCTCAGCCTCCTGGCCCCCCCCCCACCATGCCAGCCAGCCTGCCTGCCGACAGCTGCACCCCAGTAATTTACTTCTCTCCACCACATTTAGCAGGGAGACTGCTTCCCATTACCCAGGGCAGGGGGTCCGCGCTGATGGCCAGACACCCGGCCAGAGCGCTGGCTTCCCGGTGTGACACCCTCTGCTGCTGGACTCTGCCTACAGGGCTCCACTCCCAGATCGGCCTGGCACTTCAACTTCCACTGCTGGTGATCTACTGGGTAGTGTCGGACTATTTAATCACCAAAGTTGGAGTTATCAGTTGTAAAGTTATTTGCACCAAGGTTTTAAAAAGTAACACATACTACATCTATTACTAAATTACCCGTCATCACAAAACTATATCCCCAGTTTACTCACTGCTGCCCCTCTAAAACCTCTAAAGACCTCTCCGCTCCTTATTTTGAAAATTAAGATTTTTATTAAATCTTTAACATGCCTTTAACAACCTGATCTTTCATTATTTTGTATCAGCTCTGATGTTAATTTGTCACACGTCGGTCATTGTTCACCGTATATATCTAGATAAAAAGAACATTAAAATATCTTGTTCTTTAATTCTACATCTTTTAATAAACAACTTATAAAGTGTTTGAGAATTGCTGTATAAATGATCAAAATCATTCCCCTAATGTACTCTGCAAATTGCTGATGAAACATCAGCTAAATGGAGTTTCAAGTTGTATAATTTGTTACTTTCAAATACTTTTACTTTTGAACATCAGTTATTTAAGTGGCTTTAGTTAAAAATGTACAGCAGACAGAAATCCTTCTTTAATTTGGACTTCACAACAAAAAGGAGATTCACAATAGGTTTAATAATGTAGAACTATATGTTACATTACTAAAATTAAATAGTAAAGCACTGCGTAACTTTGTTTGGATAATATGTTGCGGTAATAAGGTAACTTTAATCAGAAACAATAATTTTGGGAACCACTTAACAGGATTTAGTAATTTTATGTTCACTCGAGACCCGTTTGTTATGTGAAAGGCTTCACAATGAGGGTGAAAATATTAGCTCCAGCTCTGCAGTAGTGTGTGTGTGTGTGTGTGCGTGTGTGTGTGTGTGTGTGTGTGTGTGTGTGTGTGCGTGTGTGTGTGTGTGTGTGTGTGTGTGTGTGTGTGTGTGCGTGCGTGTGTGCGTGCGTGCGTGCATGCTGCAGCAGTGTGTGGCCCATGACAGCCATAATGAGGGGATGTGTAGGAGCCTGGGCGAGCCCAGCAGCAGAGCTGGCAGCCAGTCAAAGTCCTGAAGTCCTGAGACAGACATTGCAGCATCATGAGACATTCTTAATCAGGTGGGCCTGCTCCTTTGAAGAGCATTTAACTGTGCAGGAAACACCACATTCCCTTACTGAGATCGTGAATACTGTAATCATGTTCTTTACAAATACAGAGAGAAAACAAATACAAACATGGAAAACGCTGGCTGAACTGTTGGAGGCTTGTTTTCCCAGATGCACAAGGCACAGATATTCAAAAGATGAAAAAACATTTTCATCTACACTGACTACTGTGTCTGGTGTTTCACAAAACCCATGCATGCCTTTCTCCTCTCTGCCCCCCCCCACCCCTTGTTCCCACTCTGTGTCTCATGCACTTTCCTGGACCACCAACAAGGTCTCGCTTGGAGGAGCAGCTCATGGGTGTCCTTCAGCCGCATGACCAGCAAAGGAGCCAATCAGCTGATGAGCTCCAAACCAAACCACGAGAGGGTTTCTGTGGCATGTCGCACACAACATCCATCCACTCTCCTGAGGCCGACTGGGTCACTGAGCAATGTTCTGGGAACATCACAAAGACGCTGCTCAACTTCTGTCTCTCTCTCTGCTTGTCCCTTTATCTTTCCCTCGCTATCTCTACTGGCGTGCCCTCTGCTTTCCCTCCCTCTCTCACCCTCCTCTCATGAGTTGGAGCCAGCTGAGCGTGCTACCCAAATCCAACAGTTGTTGCGGCCTTCGTTAGCCTAACGAAGGGGCCGGCTCTTTATACTTGTCAGGGAGCAAATGAGTCAAACAAACAAGGGCCAGGGAAGAGGGGAGGACAAGCGAGCGCTGTTCTGTTGAGCTTCACTGGGTTCTTGGCCGCAGCACTTCCCTGGAAACTAGGGAACCCACAATCTGCCTCTTTGATGTCTGATGATGCTCTGGCTTTGATGGAAACTTTGGAAAAACACACTTGCAAAAAGAAATAACATGCTGCTCGGTCTCCGTGGCCACTAGAGGCCGTAGGCACATTCAAAGTGTGTGGGTGCACTCTGTGAAGGATCTAAGAGGGAAGTATCATTTGGGGATGCATAACAACTGGTTATGATAGTAACAACAAAGTTACAGTGTTTTTGCAAGCCTATACTTGCAATGCGGTCTGTGCATAAGGGCACTGGGTAATGTCCTGCTAGCAGTGGAACTTCTGAATAAATATGCTTCACACTGTCCATACACTTACACATTTGCATATGCATGTCCAGACGTACACACACACACTTTTCCCGTCTACTCGGCTGCTTTGTCTTGCATTCCAAAACTGTCCTTCCTAAACAGACAACCAAGATAACAGTCCCAACAACACATCCCAGGCTACAATCCAGACACATTACTGCAGCACATGGCTTAAGGAGAAAGTATGAAGGTGTGTCCTTCAGAATGAGATCATTTCACTGAGCGCAGCCTGTCTGGAACAAATGTACAGAGCACTCCAAGGCTGAGAATCTGCAGCTCTAATGACAGATTAGCTGTACTGGAGGGGTTTACAGGGTACTAAAGGACCAACGCTTGCTCTACTTTCTTTCAGGAGCCTCCACACAGTTTACACGTGCACGCTGAACATGACTAATCAGAAAGGAATCAGAGAGCGAGAGTGAGCGGCGTGGATGTGTTCATCTGACATGCCAGAGCTCTGGGCCTGTGACCGGCTCACCATGAAATCCATTCATCATGTAGCACCATTAAATGGGAATTACTGCAGGACGAAACCATATTTGAAGTGTACCTGCTTTTGTTAAGTCCTTAGTTTGGTGCTAGACCATGTCCATGGAACACACACACACAAAATGTTGATGGAAATATGGAGGGCTATCTTTTGTAAAACATTAAATTGGTGTTTTGAGTGCACACATGGGAGTAATGAGCATGCTGAACACACTTGGAAGCGGTATAAGCCATTTATTATTACGCCCACATGGAGATGTGAGTCACTTGGGTGGCGCCACCACACACACACACACAAAGTTCCACTCAAGGTGCAACATGGGATGATAGTGGTTGACTGGTGGCTGCCTGGCTGAGGTGACGGACAGCGAGACAGGAGCTACTGCAGGCTCACCTTCTGTGCAGTGGCTCTGGGGCAAAGACTGCATGACAGTGACGCGACACTAAAAGCCTTCCTGTCAAGGAGGCAGGTGGACGCCCTCCAATCAAAACACAGAGGCTCTGGGTGACATTTCACAGGGCACAGCTGCTGGGCTGCAACAGCATGCCAACTCACTATTCCTGAAGGGTTGTTTGTTTAGTGTGTGTATGAGTGTGTGTCACAACCAGAAGGGTGTCACTGCTCAAACTCTGTGTTTGTGTATGTGTACACTACCGCCACACAACCCGACTGTTTTTCTACCAGTCACTATTTGACTACTCTCATAGTTATATCTTACACTGGCTCTCGATGAGGATCTTCCATTCTTATCAGCACTACCAATGGTGTGGAAAAATGGACCTGTGCCAGTTTTGTGGCACAAATAATATACAGAGAAAGGAACAAACACCAGAAATGACTGAGTATAGACATTTACAGACTGAATTACCCTAACCTTTTTCTGTCGTGCCTAACAAATGTCATTTTGCATGTTCCCTTCCACAGAAAGGATGTTCCTGTTGTTGTTATTCCCTAAAGAGAGATACAACAAAATAGTTTTCCCTCTAAAGCTTGTGACAATTAATTACAGGAATTTTGCTTTATAGATTTTTATGAAGAGCTGTAGGAAATCCAAGATTGTCGATTAGATAAAACTCTATATTTTTGTCAACTACCTCCTAACTTTGCTGCATTGGTCTATACTCAACAGAACTTGTGCAAATGAAACACTAATAGCACCCAACATTTTATCCTTTCACTCACTGGAAGACCCAGGGTGTGTCTGCATGAGACCAGCTGAGCCGAACCAGGCTGACCCTTTCCTAAAACAGCAGCCTGTTATGCTCTTAGCCCAAGCCTTGAGGAGGGGGAGCGTGGGCTAACACACCACAGCGGCACACTGTTCCCCACAGAGTCCCAGGAACTCTCCTAGTGACCTGCTCCCATCACCTTATCCCCTGAGTCGGAGTCTTGGTTTCCCCTCTTCCAGTAAAAGCCTGGTCCCTTGGCACTGGGCCCAGGAGCCTTCATTGGTTTTGGAGAAGTTCCTTATCCTATTTTGCCCCTGGTGGTGGTGGTGGTGGTGGAGGCGGTGGTGGAGTGGGCTCCGTGAGGCAGAGTTAGTATGCACACATAAAGCTGCTCAAAGCCAGCAGGTATGTGAGGAATGCCTCTTCGTCCAAACAACAGGACTCACGCCCGACACAGAGCCACGCCACGCCACACAGCGCTGTCAGAGCAGCTAAATGGGGCCCTATGGGGACTCTGCAACTGGATGGTTTTTTATACTAGATCTGGCGTACAGCTGTTTAACTACGGTTACCCAGTGATCAATCATCTTGCACATGTGTCATTCGTTCAGGCACTTCAGCAGCATTTAGAAAACAAATCTATCAATAGTGTACTACAGTGAACTCTTGCAAATCCAAGTACCTAAGTCATGAAGGTAATGCAGATTAGTGAAATAACATACTCCATTTATGCCCCAAAACATTAAGTGCATGAAAACTGAAGTGTGCATGTATTCCATGAAACCATGAAATCCTCTACATGTATCAACAAGGGATTTTGAAATATTTGCATAACAAACATATCTTAGGGTCTTTGCATATTTTGCGTTCTTAGCTAGCTTGGTTAACCCGCACGTTTGCATAGTTGGGGTTTGTAATACATGAGGCGATGATGATTATACACGATTTAATCGAGAAAAAAAATATACACAAAAGAAAACACAGCACATAAATAAGGAGGTACATACAGTAATTATCTTATTTCACTTTGGTTTCAAACACAGCACAGGTTCAAGTGCAGTTATATTTGAAACAAGCCAAAAATAAAACTCTTTATAACTAACTGCAATCTGTGCATGTACCTCTTTTATGCAGCCATCCCTCCTTGACAATCACCACATTGGTCATGTTGGTGGGCAGGGTGGAGGATCCAGGTTTCCCACAGGGAGAGACACAGCTTTGTTTCCTAAGTTTCCTTGACTCGGCCCTGCACAGGAGCCTGGAGACGGGGTCCTGGGGTTTATAGCCGCCTTCTCAATGGTGGTTACCTATTAGATGAAGAAGAGTAAAAATTAGCCCCATATTGAGGTGAAAGATTTTTTCCACTTGTCTGAATATTAACCCTCAGGTCAACACAGCAGAGGAGAGGTTGTGGAACGAGAGGATCCTTGTGCTTTATGGCCCAGTTAGTGGAGGATATGCTAAAACACACAGTTTACTCCCTTTCACATGTGAAGGAACCTGCAACATTGCACAGTTCAAATATCTGTGTGTGGCCGTGGTTTTTGGCATTCATAATGAAGTCTTCTCTTAATGGAAAATTGCAAGCTTCACACACGACACAATCTTTCCTGACACAATAAAACAAGGAAACAAGGATTGTAAAACATATTTTTAGGTTGCATGGCTGTTTATCCTCATGGTTAAGCCAACGGTATGTTTAGGATCCAAATTAGATCCTATGTGTCATGATCACACCGATGATGATGATGATGATGATGATGATGATGATTTTGTCCACTTTATCCATTTTGCTGGATTTTTATCCTGTAAGCAGGTAGCAACAGAGTTCAACTTTTTGTCTAATGGGTCTTGTTAAGCTGTTAGATGAGTGTTTTTGTTTGTGCCGAGTATACTGCGGGATGTGAGTTTCTGATTATTATTATCCTACTTGCAGATTTGTGTTTTGGATAAAACTTGGACTGGATTGGATGTCGGACCTGAATGCAAAATTATTTTCCAATTGCTCTGAGCTGAACAGAGCATTCCCTCAGGTGCTCCATTGCATGTCACAGTGTAGTTCAACATGAACGTGTAAGGTGCTTAATTACTATTTCTTTGAAAACATATTTTACATTGATTATTACATTCCCTATATTATACATTTATGACCATTTTAACTTTTATCACAGAAAAAAAAACATGTAGAACCCAGCAACTACTATCAGCTACTTAATAATAATAATTTAAAAGTACTCCTTTAAATTATTATTATTATAAATTAAGTAATCAGAATTGAATTTCATTTTATTTCATGTGCATAAGAAATAATCAAATGTGAAATCCATTATAGATTTACTGTCTTGCAATGAAATATGTGCTAAAGCAGGCCTGCAGGCCCCTTTAAACGCGTGGCATTATCCAACCAGATTTTTATTTGGTTTAAAAACTGTAAATAAATGCAGCTGAAATTCAAATATCATATCACATGATGAAGATCCAGCACATCTTTGAGTTGAGATTATTTAGTTAACTGTGAAATGATTGTACTGACTTTACATCACCTGATTTAAATATTAATTGGAAAAAAAGTTTTTCCACAATTCCTTGATGACTAGGCAAACTCTATCTGCTGATGAAGATCATGCGATATGCTAAAAAGCTCCAGCTACTAAATGGGTCTCGAGGTGAGATGGTGTCTGTTAACAAAATAAACAGGTTGCGAGGTGAAGGCACATTGGTCATTGAGGATATACGTAGATATACTTGTGCGCCGCATCTGTGAGTGTTGTTGTTTTCATTCACACCCGACCTGTGGTGGTAGCATTACGGAAATGTTACTAAGTCCTGACTGATGTTTACAGAACAACAACTTGTAAATGTGCGAAAGGGTCTGAGTGAGTGCAGCATAAAAACTAAACATGGGTAAAAGCTCAAGCTACAGCAACAGTCATACCTGTCCAAACGCAAGTCAAAATGTATGACAGAAGACAGAATAAAACTGCACTGACAGTCCTCTGATAGACCGAATGGAGCTGAATTTCATCACAGGCTGGTTATTCAGCAACAGCACATACTGAAAACCTGCAGGCTATCATAACCAAAACGCTTGACCTTTTGATTCATTGAGTACTTCTTTATGATATAAAGACAGCTTTGAATGCAGGGCAGACGCAAAAGAATGATCAATTGCCATGATTGTTCACACAAATGTCGCATAATGCATCAGGCAATCTCTGACCATCCACTGAAATCAATTCGCCTGCTGCTGCTCCGTCAGAGTAAAGCCATCAAAAGAGAGCTCTGTCTGAGTGGCCTCATCCAGCTTACTGGTGGGGACAACAACAGGAAGTGGATGTGACTATTGACAGACTACGAGTCATATCAGTGCAGCCCCAGGCTCAAATACATCTGTCAGTGAATGTGTGACCGTCATCTTGCCTTTTACTGCCATTCTGCTCACTTCCATCAATGAGCAGAACTGAGTGTATGAAAGCACAGTTTATTTTTGCTCAGTGTTTTTGTTTATTGCACTGGGGTTGTGGTGCTTGTGTCACACAGTCGATGTTGGAAGGATCTTGGAGAGGGATTTGAAAAAGCACACTGAGTGCTATTCAAACTAGGGATCACACAAACCGTTGGATCCCTTCGGCATCTTAGTGTGTACTCTGTGACACAGGCAAACACACATTATATACACATTGGGATATATCACACAAACAAACTTGAGCGCACACACCACAGCCAAAAAAGCAACACATGCACAAGACTGGCTCTGGAGCCACAACAGAGCGCTGCTGTTTTAATGGGAGCGACCTGTTGCTACTGCGGCCTGTGTGGAAAAGCTGGGCTGCTGCCAGCGCTGCAGCCCAGCAGCCACTGAATGAACCCAGTACCCTGACAGCAGGTCACATGGTCCTCAGGCCTCTGGGCCACCGCCTGCCTGCCTGCCTGCCTGCCCTGCTGTCAGTGCGGCTTTCAATCATTCATCTTTCTGGCTCCAGCTCCTGGGGCCACCCCATTCAATGCAAATCAGTGTCATGCAGCAAAGATGCCACACACTGAGACCGTCACTGAGCCACAGAGGACAGTCCCATGTATTTATGGCAGGAAGCAGAAAATCAGGCCGACATCACCACACTACCTCCTTCATCTCAGATCAATAGATACAAGTCTGTTTTTGCTCTATTTACTGCTCGGTTAAACAACAGAGTCAGCAGCTGGATCCCGGTTACAAAGATAAAACATTACACTCAAATGTTTAAAACGATGAGCCTAAATGAAATGAAGAGCATCAAATATGCTCACCTGTTGCTGGAAAACAATCCCTGAAGTGACACTTTGTTTGTGTTCAAATGCCCCAATGGAACCAGTACTAGTGAATTCTACTACACAGTACCAAGTTCCTCTTTCAAGTTCCCTGAAAACACATCCCTAATGATAAGAATATTGTGTGTGTAGCTGAATACCAAACCACAGCTACTGTACCCTTGAAAGCTAAGTAGACTTGCTGCGTTAATCCTGTGATGACATGAACAGCAACCCCTTTATGACTCATCTTAATGTATTCATTTTCATGCTGTTCAGACAAGCCAAGATCTAAATTAAAGATAGAAACTGGAATTATTCAAATATACACGTAACTCATTCTGTCCTCTGGATAACACACAGAAGAAGTCCTGGTCTCTTTGGTTCGTTGCAAATCAAATAGCTGTTAACGTGAGAAACTAGTAAACAAGATGAATGATTCTGAGTTTTTTAGGCTGTGGTGTTCTCTGTTTTGTGGCACAGACCGAGAAGAGTACAGTCATGTGATGCTGACAGTGGGCTACCATCTTCCTCAGTGATAATACATCTAAACTCCTGTGGCGCAGGCAGGGGGGCAGGCACAATAAGTCTGCCTGTGTACAGGGACAACGAATTTCAAACAACATTCCTCAGATTCTGCATGCAACTGATGGCACATTTGCGTCAACAGGGCTGTGAAAGGGATTGGGTGGGAGGTGACTGGTATTTTCTAAATAGAACAGGGAGAGCCAAGGAGTCACTGGCTGCATCATTACGCCAGCTTGTTGCGTCTTCCCTGGGTCACATGCCAAGTCCCCCTGCGTAAACACACTGGACAGACGCAGTCTCATGACCGATGAAAATATTTTGACACTAAAGGCGTTACGGGTACAACTTGCCCAGGGACAATGTTCTCTTTCCAGGCTGTACATGAATATGTAACCCCTGGGAGATAGAGGAAAAAACAGACACCAACATCAGCAAAGCAAGCTTTATCTCAAGTTGGACATTTAAGCTTTGCATCTTGCAGGTCCGTTGAACCTGTGCTGCTCAGATGTGCAGCTGACAAACCCTCTCATTTGGACTCCCACCACATCAGTATGTTTCACATCACAACTGTTCAAAATGAACCCTCTAAACTAAATTCCTGTAGTTAGCAATAATTTAGCAAAGAAATACATAACTGTCATCATTGTGGGTGGGATTATAACAGTGAGGAACACCAAAACAGTTACACACACATGTATTTTGCAATTGTACTGATTACAAGGGAGGAAAATAAGCATATAACTCTATTATACCTTTTCTTTATGACTTCCCTGGTGTCCAAACTTTGGACCTAAATAGGCTCTTGGGCCCCATTTTGAGAACCACTACAGGGTAGTAGCATCAAGTCACAACAAAGATGTACCACTCTGTATCATTGAATGTGGATGCAACACTCCTACAGCAGTACAGCAACAAGCTAGCAAAGCTAACGGCTGGACGTAAAAATCATTGTCTGGCGATACATTTCTCACTCAAACAAGTAAACAAACGCAGTGGTAGTCCATAACAATGAATGAGCTGCTCTCTTGTCGAGCTTATTTGTGTTTTCGTTTTGCCTGCTGAGCCACGAAGTACAAGCAAAAAACAACTTTCTCGTAGAGGTGGACCGTTTTAAAGTAACATGACTGCAGATATTTTGGCCTGAGGGCTGTCTCAAAAGTGGTCATTGTCAAAAATGAATGGTTAACGTCTGAGGACAGACTCGCTGTTGTTTGTGGAAAAACAACAACGCGATATAATTCACCACAGGACGTTTATAAGCGCTTGGTTTTGCTGCTAAATAACTTCCACGGCGAAGTGAAGTCAGGAAAGTACCTCATTTCAGGTTTGCATTTAGCGATAGAAAGGATATGGGGCCTAGCAGGGCAGCTTGGGTGAGAATAACCGCATCCCATGTAAGTACAATGGGGACCTACCCTGTCTAGCTGTCGACCTCTTGTAGTTAACCATGCGAAGGAAACGCGGACATTTACCTGTACAGGAATTCAACAATGTGTCCGTCTCATTATAGTGAGCTGTTTCGGCGGTATATTAAGTTGATAAGTCCTTCAACAATCTGGACAAAAGTGCTCTCATTTACTCCGTTTCTTTGCCTTTCTTCCACTACACCTCCCAAACGCGCTGTCTGCAATGCCTCTGTGGCAGCCTGCTCTCCCGGGTCCTAAAGCCGACCCATTTTATGAGTCACACTCATAGGAGGAGTAGTAGGCTGTCAGACGGCCCATTGAAAAAAATCCTGCAGTGTTCCTGTAGGGGCTTATTAGGGGCTGCGTGGCCTTGTTGAACTCTGCCTTGTTTTATCTGTGCCGGTGGTTTCCAAAACTGGGGTCCTGGGACACTACACAGGCCCCTGCTAGGTTTCCAGGGGATCCTCACTACAGTGAGGGATATCATTGTTTTTCACTTCCTGGAACAATCACATATGAGATAATGTACAAGACTGACTTTTTTTTTGTTACAGCTGTTCAGTAATGATTTAATGTTGGTGCTTTGGGGGTAGGTCTGTAACTAATTCTTATTTTAATCAACCATTAATATGCAGATTACCTTCTTGATTAATCATTTGGTCTGTAAAATGTCAGAAAATAGTGAAAAATGGATTTCCCAGGGACCACGTTGACATAGGATACATTTGACATATTTATATTTGTTGTTTTGTTTGACCCTTTGAGTTTTGGACATTTTGGCTTTAAGTTATTATTAAAATGAAAAATGAATTTCCAATCGATCGACTAATCGATTATATGACCAATGATTTCTGCTTTAGGCTGTAGACAGTTATTTAATACCCCTTGAAATTATATCACAACAAAATGTTATGAAAAGTCATTTAATGATGATTTAATTATTCAATTTAATTATGTAAGAGTAGCAATGTAAAAATACTCCAAGCAGTAAAAGAAATGGCTCAAAGTTGTACTAAAACAGAATTAAGAAAATGTAAAAATAAAACATTAAAACTCAAAGAAAAGGATAAAACATTTCTGACATGGATTGCTGTATACTTTAGTAAATATACATTAAACAGGTAACCAATGTAAGCAGTGTAGGCATGAGTGTGATGCTGCTGTTTCTTGCCAGCACTCAAGCTGCAGGCTTCTGCTAGTTGATTTATTTATACTTATTTTTGGAGACACCTGATTGGAGAACATTACAGTAGCTAAGTCTGCTGATGCTAAGAAAGACATTCTTTCACTCTGAGTTGCTGCGAGGTGGAAAAGGCCAATGACATTTCCAATAATAGGCACGGAAGCCATGAAGTGAAGTTCAGAATCAAACATAACCTTTAGATTTCTGACTTTGTGGCCAGGGGTGAATCCAACTAAATGCACTTTTACAGCCACTATCTCTTCTTTTGGCACTTCAGCACATCAGTTTTATCCTGGCTGAGATGAAAACAAGTTTTTTCTTGAGCTTTTAACTGCATCACATGGTCTTCATCAGTGGATCGAGGGAAATCATAACAACTACTGAGCTTGCATATCAACAGATCCATCTCCATTATTAATGGGCAAACTTCATCCAGTGTTGAAAACTGGATGATACAGTTGAAAGCTCCTAAAAAGCGAATAAGTTGACCTTTAGTTGGCATTTGTTTTTTGTCAAAATATTATTCCCAGGGTCCAGAATGAACTCTCGTGCCTAATATTTAAAAATGGCATCAGTTGTGTCAACAGATGCAGCAACATAAATTTACAGATCAGATTTATCAGGACAGCTGTGAAAGAACGTGGCCTGATGAAGCTGCTGAAGGGAAATTAATTAACATTTAGCTGAGGTGAGGTTACATCAAATTATAACCCTGCTAGATAAACAGTCATGTACAGCTCAAAGAACTCCCTGCTGGAGAGGTAGGCGTTAAACCAGTCCAGGACAGGTACAGACAGGCAGCTCAGTCAGACTTAAAAGAAGTCATGGATCCTCAGTATCAAATGAAGCCCTCTTATTACTTGGTCTACTCGGTCATGTGTCTGTAATTTAAATGTTTAGAGAACCTCTCTCCATAACATTTCTATAATATCCCTAGAACCTTACAGTCATATTTATGAGCTTTTTTTTTTATCTGTAAGCATAACGTCTTCATCAGCTTTGGTACAAGTGCAGTGAACTACAAATATGCAAGACAATGATTTTTGAGGGGTTGCGCAATAATAGAATAAATAATGTTAGAAGAACAGGATAGCAGGGACAGCTGCCAGCGTTCCCTCCGTGATGAAAAACATACTGGCCTCTGCCCTCTGTCTCTCAGCCTCCTCTGTTGTCATTTCCCCTCTTTGTCACTCACACTGTAATGTGTTCCTCACTGCTACTATGCGTCAGCCTTGCCAAGCTGTTCCTGTCATACAAACAGAGCTGAGTGAGGGTATCCCATATTTTCTGCTGTTGTTGTTCAGTGGTGCCCTCCTCCACCTCCTCCTCCTCCTCCTCGGCTGTGTCTGGTCCGGTGATGGGAATGCTTACCCTGTTGTTTTGCAGGTTCAAAGCAAAAGTAACAAGATCAAAGAGTCAAAGTGAGTTAATAATATCCTTCCTGTCAGAGACTCATCTGGTCTCCTTTCTTGTCTGCTTGCAGTATCTGTATCTGTTCAGAATAAGACAAACAGAGGAGAACAGAACTTAATGGGCTGTTGAAGGAGAATAGTTAACATGCGCAGCAACAATTAGACACAGAAGGGCAGGAGGACCATAATAGGGAGGAAGTGGTGGGGGGTCCGACCAACACAGCATCTCCCGGCAACTGCAGTGCAATGTTGCTACAACTGTCACATTATTTTCCAGGATGTATTATCCACCTGTTATGCAGCTTTGCCTACAGCGCCAGAGATTCATAGATTAAATGTCAGATGCACAGAGAGTTTGTTGCATTGTATAGAGGATTTCCCAGCGTGCTGTCCTATAAGTTTGCCATACATAAAAAAATAATTTATTTATATAGCCCCAAGTCTTTACAAGCTGTACAATATGTGCCACTCTTTATCCTTCAAAAAAGGAAAAACTCAAAAAAACTTTAATGGGACGAAAAATAAACTTTAAACAGGACAATACAAACAGAAGGAGAGGGACATTTTGATAAATATAACAATAAATATGTAAGTAAGTACAAGTAGATCTGTAGAATGAATGGGGTGTGCAACAGTAGTATGAGTAGAGAACGTTCAACACAGTATATTTATATTATAAAATATACTATATATTATATACTATACTATATTATATTTTATTTGATATAAACAAAACATGTGATGAATCAAGCTATCTTGTTGAAGAATAAACCCCCCAAACATTCTCACAAAACTTTATTTCAAATTTGAAGTGTGAAATTGAAGATCCGAGGGTTTTCACAGATACGTTAGGCTGAATTTTGAGGAAATGTATATAAAACTGATGCTCACAACATCAAGGAATTTTCCATTTGATTGAATTGTGCAGCTGTAAAAAAAAACAACAAAAAAAACCCACATATTTCTTGAGAAATACAAGCTGGAACATGCTGATAAACACTGCAGTCAGAAAGTGTGGAATATTATGACTTTTTCAACATAAAAGTTGCTTAAGGGAACATCAAAATGTGTGTTAAGATGATTTTCAATGCATGCGGATGCATTACAAGCATCCTCAGAGAGACATCTACAGCACAGCTCAAGCCCACCCCTATGGTGAGACTTTGGTCCAGTGGGGAGAGGGATGTGGTTCAACTGTGGCTGGATGGCTGGCTGGTTGGCCGGTCAGGCTACACTGGAATGCGGGGTCTTTTGTTTGTCTGAGAGAGGAGTGGGTCAGGGGGAGAATGCCATTGATGATTGCAGAGAGGAAGAAAGAACCTCCAGGAAGTGTTCTCTCTCTCTCCCCGCTCCCCCACTCTCCCAGTCCCATTCTCTCTCCCTCTCTCTCTCTCTCTCTCTCTCTGTCTCTCTTTCTCTGTCTTTTTTCTGTGTGTGAGAACCTCCACCGTGCCGAGCCTCTCTCTCTGAGGCCACGGTCCCCAGGCACAACCACTGCTTTGTCTTGCCCTGTGAACACACACCCCTCCTCTACTGGGCGCCTACGTTTGCCAGGGCCAGGGAAACACAGGGCCACTGCTCCTATTCTTATCCGCATCGCTGCTCCTGCATGGTGTGTGTGTGTGTCTGTGTGTGTGTGTGTGTGTGCGTGTGAGTGTGTGAGTGCTGAATGGTAAATTGTTTTTCATGTGGCACCCACATCTGATGCTTTAGGATAAACATTTATTTTACTGGTGCTCTGTCAAAAGTAAGAAGTCGTTCATCACTTGGTTTCTTGCTCAATACCAATTAAGCTGTTAGACCAAATAAAGAGAGTTTTTTTATTTAGGGAGCATGACACTGTCTTTCTTATGATCATCTGAACATGACCAGAGTGCAGATATCCCCCTCCTCTGTAGCAGTAACAGCGAGACTAAAAATGGAATAAAGCAGTAAGTGGATAAGAATCCAGCCGGTGGCCCCTTCCGACCAGTGGCTGCCACCTCCCGTCACATTGCTCATTCCCCTCTGTGTCAGAAGGCTGCGAGGAGCTGCAAATGGCCCTTTCAAAACACACGGCAGCTGGAACACAGGGCAAAGGTGACCGAAGCAGTTGGGGGAGCACAGGGAGGGACAGGAGGAGGAGGAGGAGGAGGAGGAGGAGGAGGAAGGGGGGGGGGGGGGGGCACGAGATGAGCAGCTGCAACCTCAAGCTTCTGTTTCTCCACAGTGCCACCATCTCTAGCTTTAACAATTACAGACTCCGGAGGCCACATTTTCTTGATAGTGCCTGAACAAAAGTGTGTCTCTTTTCAAACTTGGTCCACATAAATCAGCATCATTCCTGTCTTAAGACCATTTAGGCTAAATAAATCACAGCCAGGACCTGGTGTGGTCTGGGAAGACAAAGGCACCGGGTGGTGTGGTGCCAGGGAATTCCACAACCCAAAGCAGGATTAGAGAGAACAGCCCTTAAAAGTGTTTCTTTCATCCGCAAGAAGATGTAAAAACCACAGGCAACATTTTGGGAAGCTGGCAAATATACATTCTGGATTTGAACTTTATCTTCAGACAGGTCTGGATAGAAAAGGAAAGGGCAAACGGAGCGTTTCTTCAATTAAACAGCATATTTAAACTTGCAGCTTTAATGATTAGACTGTCTACTTGATGCCATATCTTACAAAAAACTAGATTTTTTTAGTCTGAAACTGTATGAGTGTCAGTCATCAACAACTGCCCTATCTATCCATTCCTTCTCTTTGCCACACTTATCATCCTGAAAGCACCCCCCGCCCCCCTCGTTCACGGGACAGGTGTTTTAATAAGACAGCCAATTGATGTTCCAAGTGTACTCTGCTACTTGCTGCCGCTGTGTGAATTCACGGAGTAGTACAGAACTTATTGTGGCCGCGCGATATCGCGAGACTTGTGCCATTATCAACCTGCTTGACACACAGCAGCGCTGAGTGCAGCCTGCCTTGCCAGGGTCGGACTGAAGCTCAAGAAACGACAAGGAGAAGCGAACATCTGGCCGCACATCATGAAAGGACATCGCTGCTTCTAGGAAAGAACACGACGAACTGGGCGGAAATAAATGTGAGTACAGGGCTTTTGGTGCTTTGAGACGGGGGAAGGGAAAGTTAAAGAGTGTCCCCTCGCCGCTTCGTTCAGCGCAGTTGGCTTTGCTGCGAGTTCCTCTGCTGTTTAAAAGGCTCCCAGCAATGCGTTTCCCAACACGGACATGGAGCTCGGTTTACTGCGCCCTTGGCTCCCCTGTCTCCTACTTGCACTTTTCTTTTTAAAAAATATTACTAATGCGCGCAAAATTGCACTTACGCACATTGTTCTCGGCAGCATCCAACTTTAATAACCAATTCCCTCGAGTTTTTTTCCTCAACATCTGCCCTTTCTGTTTTGAATTAAACAAATATTTCACAGTTGTGCGCGTGTCCTATGAGCGCGTTAGAAGGGCCACAAAGCGCTTTATTCTCATCGGCGGTTGTCGGCTGCAGTTTTCTTTGGTGATATTTTACCCGATTAAAAGAGTTGGAAATGCCGTGTAATTTTGTGACACTCGCACCAGATCGACTCCTCTCTTTTAGTCTTTTAAAATAAGTTGTGTGTCTTGTTTGGACTGCGTCGCCCAGAGTTAACATATGGCGTAAAGGGGAGCACAGCTGGAGGTAGCGTTTCCATTGCGGTGATGTCAGAGCAGCTGACTCCACAGCTTGCAGTGTAATTAGCAAACAGAGCACCAGTTTACTCACTCTGCACCGCTCGTAGTTTTTCACGTTAGCCTCCTTCCCCGATGGACCAGTGGTATCATTCCCACTTGATTGTTCTGTAAACACCTCTGTTTCTGTTGTGCGCCTGGAAACGCGCCGTTGCGTCACTTTTCGCATTTTTTTTTTTTAATCGGGAAGCTGAAGAAGTAGGCTGACTACTACAAGCCGGAATACTTCGGATCATTTGGAGAGTGGATCCGTTTACACCGTGATACATGGGTGGGTGAGCGCAGCGTAGCGTGTCCTGCACCACTGGAAAGAATGTAGGATTTCTGCTCTCAAGTTGGATAAAGTTATTGATGTAGACCGTAAGGTACATTTGAAATCTTCCTGAATAAAGTTTGGAAATTGGGAATGATTTTATGAACTTGTTATTTTAAACACGACAGGTTTAAGGTCCTGTATGTTTGCTCATACTTTTCAATCAGCATTATTTATCTTGAGTTACTCCGCACATTCTCTCTGCTGTTGGTGACTTGGTGTTTGCCCTGATATGCGACTGCAGCGCCGCCGTGCCCTCTAACTGGCTTCATTTCGTTTATCCGGTATCCTGTTTTTCCTGTTTTTCATCAGGTTATGAAGGAAGAATGGAGTTCCCAGACCATAGCCGCCAGTTGCTGCAGTGTCTGAGTCAGCAGCGTCACCAAGGTTTCCTCTGTGACTGCACTGTTCTTGTCGGGGAGGCTCGATTCAAAGCGCACAGAGCCGTGCTGGCCTCCTGCAGCATGTACTTCCATCTCTTCTACAGGGACCAGCTGGACAAAAGGGACGTTGTGCATCTCAACAGTGACATTGTGACAGCCCCGGCTTTCAGTCTGCTCCTTGAATTTATGTATGAGGGGAAGTTGGAATTCAGCACTCTCCCGGTGGAGGATGTCCTGGCAGCAGCCAGTTACCTCCACATGTATGATATAGTGAAAGTGTGCAAAGGCAAGCTCAAAGATAAGGAACTGTCCTCTCTGGATGAAAAGATGAGTGAGGGTTTGGGACTCAGCTGTCTGGACAGGGAAAACTCCTCAGATGGCGAGCTGCACAGTAAGCAGCTCATCCGGCGACAGCCCCAGACAAAGTCTCAGGGGCTTCACAGGGCCCCCCCAGCAGAAGAGTTTGACATGGACAACAGCGAAGTCAGGCTGGCTGTCACAGATTGTGATAGGTCTACACAGAGCAGGCAGAAGGCAAACGGTCACTCTGGCAGGTCCCCGGACCTTGTAGGTGTCAATTATGTGTCAGCAGAGGCCGAGCCCTGCGTCCAAACAGCTGGAAAAACAAAAGCTGATGTCAGTAGTTCCACCGTATTGCTGTCCCAGAGGTCCCGGGCTTCGGATGACATGGACTGTGCACTGGATTTGTCTTTCAAGCCTCTGTCTAGCAGAGATCCCTTACACCCCTCCTACGTCTCGGGACAGCTGGCCCTCGACAGCCAGCAGCAGGGCACTGAGCCACTTGTTAAAGACGAACACGACTTGCTGTCAGAGCAGGAGGACAGTGAGCCGATGAGCCCTGAGAGCCAGCGCTTTGGGAATAGTGCCAGGAGCTCAGTGGTGACAGGGTTCGCTGCCCTCTTCCCAGGCAACAACGGCTCCACAGCCGCCCTGCTCTCCCAGGAGGAGGACCTGATGGACGAGGAGGGGGAGGCCTGCAGAGGGAGGGAGGGTGCCCCGGGCAGGGAGGTAGAGGAGAGGAGGGGGAGGCTGCTGGGGGACAGCGAGGAGGAGGAGGAGGACGACTTGGCCTCTTCAGACATCTCCACCTCCAGCGGGGTGCTCCTGCCCCCGGGGCAACAGGTGTGCGTGTGCCCCCTCTGCAGTAAAGTCTTCCCCAGCCCCCATGTGCTGCAACTGCACCTCAGCTCCCACTTCCGCGAGAAGGACGGTGCTCGCTCCAAGCTGTCCCCCGACGGCTCAGTCCCCACCTGCATGCAGTGCAACAAGACCTTCTCCTGCATGTACACCCTTAAGCGCCACGAGCGCACACACTCTGGCGAGAAGCCATACACCTGTGGCCAGTGTGGCAAGAGCTTCCAGTACTCCCATAACTTGAGTCGGCACGCTGTAGTTCACACACGTGAGAAGCCTCACGCTTGTAAGTGGTGTGAACGGCGCTTCACCCAGTCTGGGGACCTCTACCGCCACATCAGGAAGTTTCACTGTGGCCTTGTCAAGACTCTCGCCATTGGATAAAACACCTCTCAGCAGTGCCATGACATAAGACAGCATGTCTTTTCATATACTGAATACTACTACTGAACAATTTTCCCATTAGTATACATATGTTGGCAGTTTGTTGGAGACATATCTTTTGGATTCTACCCCATGTGGCATTTCTCAAGTTAAAGATGTAGCAACTGTAAAACTGGAGCTGTTTTCTGTGCAGACATGACGGTCAGAGGCAGGCAGTTGAAGGGTGCACAGGCGGTTAGGATAAACATTGGTGCTGTGAAACTCAAGCTGGATCTGTGTCGATGAAGGTGAACAAATCAGATGATGCACTTGTTTCTTTCTGTCTTGTTTGTGTCAATCTGTTGAGTTTATTTGAGGAGTGTGTTTGCTGAAAGAAAAAAAGCATCCTATGTTCATACCCTGTGGGCAAATGGGTGATGGCTAATGCTAACATATGTTAATACAATCGTCAGAGTGAGTGAGACTTTTATTTGTGCACATGGGAGATCAGAACCGTCCGTGAGTAGCAATATATGCTGTTTTTTTTTTTTTTAACTCCTACATTATTATTATTATTATTATTATTATTATTTATTTTTTGGGATTTGTTTAGTCCTTAACAAGTAAACTATCATAAGGCAGCAAAACTAATGAAGTTTGACTACTGGAAGTATCATTATCTTATTCATGGAAGTAGAATGTTTGTTTGGTTGAAATGAAGTTGGTTACAGTTTTATGTTGTTTATAACAAGCGCAAGCAGACCATCATATCACCAGATTTCCTTTTTTTTGCCCTGGGGAGAGCTACCAGCTCTTTGGTTGCTAATGTGAGTGAGCACATATCGATGGAACGGCCTTCTAATTGCTACTTAAAAAGAAGTTGTATAATCAGCGGAGGGGTGGAGAGTAGTTAAAAGCTAATGCCTGTAACACTGGTGCCTACTGAAATTCTTGACACTTCACCTAGTGTACTTACTTAAACAAGATTGAGATGTATTGCCATGCCTTTCTCGTCAAATTCAGTGAGTTTTCAGGCCTTTCAACAAAAAAAAAGAGAAAAAAATCTGGATTACACTCCACATACCAGGTGGTAACAAAGGTAATTGCCTACTCTGGAATGCCAATTGATCCACGAGTGCCCTTAATTAAATCATTTACAAGAATGTAATAAAAGTATGTAAATCAAGCTCCCGTCAATTATATGTTTATTGACTCTTTTTGGTTAAAAACAAATAGTGGCCAGGAAATTACCTTGTTATTTCCTGGTATGGCGTGAAGGGTACACTGACGCAGGCAGGGAGGGGGCAGAGTGAGACAGGTGGATTCAGTACTTGTTGTTTTAGCGCTGTTTGTTCTTCAACGCTGTGCTCCACGTGCCATTCAGCTACCGACTTTTCTTTCTTCAAATTAACCTTTTCACATTATCACATCTTCTTACTGTATGTGTGTACGTTACTACTGATGAAGTTGGAGCCTTTAGTGGTGCCGTCCTTGAGAGAATCTGTCTTTTTCTTCTTCTGTCCGTTCATGCAGATGCTATACGGATTCTTGACAAGGGCGGAGCACTAAAAGTTCATGATATTTGTCTAATCTGTCCTGAGAAGACTTGATCAGAATTTATTTATTAGTTTGACTTGGTTCAGGGTTTACTGTAGGTGTAGTTCTTATTTCTATGCTTGAAAGACAACGCGTCTTGCCTAGCGATCTTGGTACTCATTAACTGGTATTTGGGGCTGTCTGTTCATTTTCTTTGTGCAAATCGAGTTACTGTAATTGTATTTTAATATACCGTGTAGAAAATCTCTACGGAGTATTCAAGATTTGTCACAAGGAACATAGAGAAGCACTTGTTTTTAGCATGCATATAGTTTCAACACTATTGTCTAGGCTGCTATTTCTTACTATATGTATATTTAATGTAAATATATATTCTATTTATCAAACTGTTTGTTTTTCCGTGTTACAACACATGCAAGGTGGAGAGAGTCAGGTGTCTTACTAAGGCTGCAGTCTCTTAAAGTGTCACGTATTCCCCAGGGAGTTTGGTTCCTTTTCCATATTCAAGATTGGACTCACTACAAATCAGAACAGCTAATACCGCTCCGAGTGCTGTTCTGCCACTGGAAACAGTTGTTCACAAGCACAGCCATGCTGATATGCCATTGGCTACCTATAGAAATGAGACAATACAGGCATTGTCCCCCCCCCCCCCCCCCCCCCACCACCACCAGGTTCCAGGTAGTTCTCAAGGGATCATTGTGAGAAAAGGCAGCGCAAGTCTCTTTCTTTGCACTTTTCTGTATTGAATGGAGCCATTGGAATGTGAGAAATGTATTTAGCAAAGGGAGACCAAGGACAGGTGTATTGTTTGGAGGCATCAAGGAACAGCACCCCCCCCCCCCCCCCCCCCCCCCCATCCCAGCATGCAGTAAGTAGACAAATGCTTCATTGTTCCTCTACATGGAGGGGACACCGCAGTGATTTGATTGCACATCGGTCAAGAGAATATCAGAAAATTGTTTTCCAAGTGCTAGATTTAGAAAAAACTTTGTCAAAAAAAGATTGTCAATAATATTGTCTGGCGACTGTGACAGTAGAGGTCAGATGTGGGTGCTGACTACCTGCCCATTTCAGCATAGACACCCTAAGGTGTTCCTTTTTTGTTGTTGGTAGACTTCTTTCAGGACACAGAAACAAATTCCCATGTTATTTCTCAGCATTTTAAATGTTTTTTGTCAGCAGTTTTTTAAACGGAGGAGCCCAAGTCAAGAAGGAATCAAACCATTTCTCTCAGAATTACCGCAGTCTGTTTTTCATTCTGCTCTCTGACCTGCAGTCAGTCAGCGACGGGGCTTGAATGAACAAGGCTTGTGTGTGATTTTACAAGAAATGTGATTTTTAGCTCCCTGTTTACCCTCACAACACTCCTGAGAGTTTAATCGCTTTGGTGAGTGGTCAGAACAATAGATATATTTGTTGCGTAGTGTTAATAATGTATATTTCAATCAGAACACACAGGAATGTAGATTTTGTCACTGTTTCAGTTTTTTTAAAGGAACATTTCTTATGTGGTGCAAATTAAATTGCTTGATTCTCTAATGTACATGTGTACAGAGGTAGAAAAACTAACGATATGTGAAGAATTTCTTTTCTTTTTATTGTTTGCAGTCTTTATTTATACCTCCAGGATGATCACCAAATGTGCCTTGTAGACACACGAATAGGTGTTGCATCTGGAGAAGCCCTTTTTCTATATTGTACATTTTTGCCCTTGACTGCGGTGGCAAAGTTCACATCCCAGCAACAGTGGCCCGCTGAAGTGATTCACAACTGTTTTTCTATCACATCAAAATGTTAAATCAGACAAACTAAAAAAGACTTTTGAGTCCATTTATTTTTTTGCTGCTTTGTGAGAGATTACGTTGACGTTTTGAGATTTATTTGACCATTTCTGTTTTATGTGAATAAATCTGTTTTGGACATGTTCAACTGAAGACAAGCATTTTTGTGATTTGGCTTTTAGTAGCCAATACTACTGGGAACTAACAGTGCAGTCCTTTTAGTTAATGTCACTGTTGAATGTGAAACACTGAGATGTTGATTGTTGACTTCTGTGGAAACGGCGCTGCTCTTGATTGAGGGCTATGTTTGCCTAACTCATGCTGTATGATCTTTAAGTCTAAAAAAACTTTACCGATACTGGAATTTTGTCCTCTGCAGGTTACAACTGTGAAATTGTGTATAATCATGAGAAATATTTATTATTGCATTTGCTTCTTGTGCAACATTTGACTGTCTCAGTTTTAATTTGGTTTAAAAAAAAAAAAAAAGCTTCTAAATGTCAAACAAAAATCTTTTTAATAGAAATTTGTAGAAGTGCCATTAGAATTTAATATAATTTTTTAATAAAAAAGGTATATTTTATAGTAATCAATTGCTTCAGTGTTAGTGGTGTAGAGATTAGACGACAATCTTTATGCAGAATTGACATTGCTTAGATATTGAGGCAATTTACTTTGATCTATAACTGTATGTGCATTTTCTTTGTTTGCGCTTTTGGAGTGTGCTTGTGTGTGTGTGCTGTGGAAATGTGACAATCTTGATTTAGGTCTTTCTTAAGATTATGCATAGAATTAAATGGAACAACTTTCTCTCTGTGTGTGGATTTTATTCATTTACTAATCTTTTTTTTTTTGCACTGTCACACTGTTTTCACACCAGTCAATATATCAATTTCAGACTGAACACTTTTAGTCAGCAGCATGAAGTGAGCTTTGAATTTAATAAGAAAAGTAAAAGTAGTCTCTGACACACACAGCAGCAACAATCAGCCAGACAGTATGGGGTGGGGGGGGGGGGGGTGCAATGTGTACAGAGACAACAGAATGTGATAATACTGCTGGTCTTACTGGTCTATCCCTCTGAAACCATAAACTGAGCTCAAGGACGGAGCAGTTTCAAGATGGGCTCCCATTGTTCCTGACCTGTTGCCAACACTCTCCAGAGGAGATAAACCTGGGAAAACAAAGCCAGTTGACTTTGTTATGTAATTATCACTAAAACTCAACCTGATTATATCTGCCACAGCAACACACACACACACACACACATCTATTTATAAGTAAACATACCAAATATGTGTCTACTTGAGGGGCTTCATGCCAATTCACTGGACAATCTCAATGGCGAGAACTTTTAATTATTTCCCCGCTGCACCATGAAAGAAATCCAGCTGCTCTGCTACGTGATCCCAATGGGGATGTGCTCGGGTTCCCACCACCCTCCCCCCAATCCCAGCTCACCCATTCTGGGAACGCCATATAGACAAGAGCCGCATCCAACTGCCCCTGCCCCCCATTTATCCTACCTCCACCCCCACAGCCCCCCAAAACCACGGCCCCAAACCTCGGCCTCATCCCACCGCTCCATTGTGTGCGTGGGTAGTAGCTCAGCCAGGCTATTGTCTGGCCCGGCTCCCCAGCACGTACTTTATGCACAAACAGACGACACAGCGGCGCTGGCCAGGCAGCTCCGACATAAAGAAAACAATGTCCTCCCAAGATCATTCATAAACACCCTGAACAGCCCCAGCCAGCTCACAGTAAATAAGGGCCCTCTGCAGTGCTGCGGCCTCCTCAGCACTGTAAACATCCACAGCAGCAGGCCTCAGAGCGCTGGCTGGCACCAACATCTCACATCTGCCTAACGGGATCCAGGGCTTACACACTGCCTGGTGTGTGTGTGCAATTCTTATGGACCAAAAACCTTCACATGGAAAGTAGGGGCCATGTGATAGGGCTTAGCTGCAGGGTGACGAGCTGGGATATGTGCAGTGTAACTCGATGGTGTAATAAAACATTCCTCTCCGAGGCTCAAAGCCCAGCTCATTTGGCTGTGAGTGGTTTTGTGTGTGTGTGTATGTGTGTGTGTGTTTGTGTGTGTGTTTAGAGGTACTTGAGAGAAGTTGAGAGGAAAGTTGTAAGTGTCCACCACCTCAACAAGGCCAGCGGTGGGAGCCCTTGACCTCTGAGGGGACGGACTGCCAGGGACAGCTGGTGTGGCCTGTGTTTATTTATTTATTTCTTAACAAAAGACAGGTGGTCACACTTGAAAAGGGCACACAAACACAGTCACACACATGCGCTTGTGTACAGACAGTGCACACACACACATGCATGGGTAGATTTCTTTTTCTTTTTATCCCTGTTAACACACATGCATATGGTTATCATCCACTTAATTGTGGAGGAGCCATTCTTTTGACTTTCAGAAAATCCAAATCATGTTGCGCCCAAGAATACAACGTTTAATTCCCAATTAATAATTTAATAGTCTGGTGTAAAAGGAAAAAATCTCAATAAGTGACCATCATTGCCAACTTGTAAGGCTGCATCCACACTTGAAGCAGCATTTAAGTTCTTAATCACAATCTAAAGCTACAATCTGAAGTGTATATACCAGATATCATCTGCATTAAGTGCATAAATACATATCAACTAGTGCTCTCACACTGGGTTTGCCTTTTTTGGAGTGGCTCGCCCTGACAGTGCCAAGACAGTGTGTCCTTGGTCCACTGTACAGCTGTCACTTACTCACACTCGTTGACGCATATTTATAGCAGCAGCATCATTGGGCCTGACGCTCGCCACACTCAGACCACAGCTGGTCCCCGAAAGAATGGGTGAAAGACAAAGCCACGTGCTCCTGCTGGCCGACTGCAGTCGGTCCTGTCTGGAGCGCTGTGGGTGATTATGTGGCCCCCTTCTCCTCGCAGACACCCAGCCACCAAAGTACAAGGGAGAAGATGGGGGACCGTTCCTGAGATGGGGGGGGGGGCCTTCTTTTTTTTTCCTCCTTTGAGTGTCACTGGATGGGGATGTGCTGAAAACCTTGACAGCTGCGCTCTCTTGTTTTGAAGACACATAAACCCATCACATCATTATGGAGTAAACGGAGAGCCTTCCCTTTAATAAATCAACAATGAATATGGTTTTGGAAGACAGACCAAACCACTTCTGTAATGTCTTGTATCTGGAGTCCAACTGAACTGGTTTTTATGACAAGATAGGGGAGACCCATATCACCAACACTGTTTGCTTTAAGTATTGAGGCAATACCTGAGATTAAACTGGGAACAGTGGATGATTCATGAGACTGTGTTCTTAGAGGACGACACTCTTTTCTCCACTGTCATGCATTATATTTCTCCTTTCTTCAACATACAATGGATACTGATGCAGTGATGGACTAACTGGATAATGAGGATATCTGTGGGTCACTTTGACTCATGAATCCTGACAGTGTTACTCAGTTGATTAAGACAAACTCAGCTTCCAGGATGAAAAGGACTAGAGGGAATAGAGGTGACCAGGATCAAGTTCCTTCCTCTTTTGCACCAGTAACTGTTTGTGTGTGTCCACAGCACAAAATGAGACTTCATCAGAAAAAAATTATTGGGCTTAATTACAATATATAAGAATAGGTATTTCACACTTTGTTGGAAATGTTGTGGCTTACTTGTTGATTTGACATATTTTTAAGAAGAAAATAAAGAAATAAGGAAAATAAAGACAACTTTGAACACGTAAATATTATTTGGATACTGTCATTTTAGGGACTTTTGTATTTTAGGGAGCTCTCTAATAACTCTGAAAAATGTCCATCACAAATTTAAAGAGCCCAAGGTGACGTCTTCAGGTGCCTTGTTTTGTTCAATCAACTGTCCAAACTCAAAATATTTACTTTACAACGATGTGAAATGGAGAAAATTCCAGAGAAGCAGGAAATGCCAAATATTTAGCTTTTTTCCCCCCTTGATAAATTACTTTAACCAATGAAGCTATTATCAAAATTGCTCCCAATTAATTTTCTGTCAATCAACTAATCATTTCAGCTCTATAAAAAGTATAATTATTTGGCTCAAAACACATTCACCAACTTTAGAGTTATGGACGCATCAGTTCTTCTTGAGTCAATGGTTGTTTTATCTTCAATAAAAGCAAAAAAAAAAAACTCTAAAAAGTGAGTGCCTTCATGTAAAGTGCTTTATGTCCACCTCTGCGTTCCTTAAAGCATTATCAAGAAATGTGCAGACAACTTGACGCCTTGCTTGCCAGCAGCTGTCTGTTCGCTCAGCCAGAAACCAAGCGGTGCCCTCGGTCACCAACTGCAGAGCTCCCCAAAGACCGGAGCCACAACTGGCCCGCTGAGCAAGGGGATGTGACTCAACAGCTCATAGGCGCATTTGCAATAAGCTCCAGGAAGTGCACTCATCCAAGCTAATATCTATAAGACCATGTCATGTGCTTGATTTCTATAAAGCAGCGCTGAGGACTTCTGCCACCAAGAACAATTACTCACAGTGTACAATACCTGACCCTGAAAGCAGTCATCATCAGTGACGAGCCGCAGCCAAGAGAAAGTGATGACTACGCCTCAAGGTCATGTCCAGCAGGGATAATTGCAGCCAAATTGTTCTGCTGCGAGGCCCTGGTTCTGTTCAACCTCTGGTTCTTCTTCTTTTAATAAATACATTTGATAGCAGATTCTCAAGGTCAGCCTGGAAAGGAATTTCATTTTCATTACCAAGCAAAGACAAAACTTTCATACTTCAACTAAAAAGGTTGAAAATGTGCTTTTTGAGCAGTGACATAAATATGTTCATCCAGTGAGGAAGCAGGGTTTGTGCATTTCCCTGAAAACAGCTCAGTCTGAAAGGAACCCACCCCTCAACTGAGTCCTTAAAGTGTGCTGCCATCTGCTGATGCGTCTACCACACAGGACGATAACTGTAACCTTTCAACTAATTGGCAGATCTTTGTTCAGACATCCCGTTTTGATTCCTGTATTAATCAACAATTACCTCACTGTGCCCCTTTAATCAAAATACCTACTGTGACTCCATTAATGACAGATGAACTGAAGAGATAACGGATCACAACATGTAACTGTATACAAAAGTGTTCAAGTTTATTTCAGTTACTGATGCAATACATATATACAAGAAAACATATAGATTACATAAAAAACAAAACAAAATCACAGGTGTAAAATGCAGTCTTAGTAATATCTCATGTGAAGCAGCTACACGTGTTCAAACAGAAACCTTTACGTCGAGCAACTGCAGCACAGTACTTCATCATATCGCCCGCTGTAACTGTGGAGCAAAGAGAAAATATTGCATTATAATTATTTAGCAAACACTTTGGTTAAAAACAACATATTCTTCTCCCCTCACTACACACTCATTGTGAGCAGTTTGGGTTTCAGCATCTTGTTTAAGGCATGATGTGGAATTTATGGACAAAATATGATGTGCAAGGCAACAGTTTCTATCCTTATCGACAAGAGTAACTGTATAGAAACTATTCTTTAACAGATTGCATGTTTGCCAACTGTTGTACCAAGACCCCAACCAAAAGTTCTTTGAGTTCTTACAAGCATCAAATCCTCACCCCCTGGTGGCTTGAAGAGTGATTGTAACAGTGTGTAGTTTGTTCTTTACAAAGATCAAAAGATTAATAAGCAGATGCTTTGCTTCCGGCTTTTTGATGTCTTAACATCCAGCAAATTCTCTTTTAGAGCTCTGTTTGTAACTTACTGGCACTGCAGCCAAAACTGATTAGAACCCAACAAGATTCAGGGTTGAGTGGGGTCATTGTTTTGGCTTGTCCATGAGTTATGCAAGTATCTCATTTTTTAAATGTAAAATATGATGCAGAGCACCCTACAGCACCGCAGTCTGCAGTTCTGCAGAATGCACCCATAGTATAAGCACGAGAGGAATGCCTTTCACAAAACAGATGAGAAACAGTTTGCACCACACCTCTCATATAAAAACATGTCTTTCATGCCAAACGCATGAAGTTATCAACCTTGGTCTCTAAGTCTGAAAGGGACATAATGATACGGACGAGGCCTCTTTAACTCGAACAATGGTGGTGTTGATAGCTTGTAAATATGTCTGTGCATTAGGACGTTGAAGCCCTTTGGCAAACTGAGTGACTTACTCTATGATGGTGCAGACAGAGCAGCAGAGGCTGGAGCAGCAGGAGCACTGCCGGGTACAGGAGGAACAGACTAGACGGTCACATTGAAAGCATGGTGTCCTGGACCCCTGGGTCTTCTGACACACACAGCAGCCTGTAGGAGTCACTGCCGCACCTAGATACAAAGCACACGTCCATACAGCACACTGGATGAGCATTTAGCAAAGCACATAAATTTCAACACAACCAAACTGAGCACTTAAATCTGTGAAAACCCTGACATCTGCTGGTGAAAAGCATGAACTGAACTAACCATCTGCTTTTGGCCTTTGAGTAAAGCAACGTCTTTTTTGGTCTGGCCTGTCCCATTTAAAAAAAACACTTAGTTCCCAATAATTAATGTGTGTCATATCCTTGTTACCCAGTAAAATCAGGATATGTTATGTGACCACCATTACAATAATTCTAGTATGAAATTCCCTCTCTGTGCTTCCCCAGGTGGCGTTTCCATGATGAGCTGCAGTGGAGGAGCGGTAACATAAATGGGAGTCTTGTACTAAAAATACTTGATACCAACTTGATTTTTCTAATTCAGACTGCTGAAGTCTCACATTAGCTCCAGCTGAACTTTGGAAGGTTTTTAAGCAGAGTAGGGATTTCCAAGGTGGACAGACAAGGGAAAACGTCCAAAGATGTCAAAATTCCAGCAAAGGCCACAAGCTGAAACATGTTAAGATTTCTTTTGTCTTTTTACACAGAACTGGGGAACACTGATCACTTGCTTTAGGGCCAGTATAGACAGAAGGAATGATTACAGAGACCAGTAACTCTTCCAATGTACATCTGGGCATGCGAGTATTGCATTAAGTTAAATTTGAAAAACTGTAAACCATATATCACATTGACTAGATCAAAGAAACACAGCAACATAATAAACTGAAGTTGTGCAAATATATATTTATGATCATCTTGGTTTGATTTAGTTTCCTAGTTTTCTATTAGGTATTACAGGGCCTTATTTGGGGAGGAGCAGATTCAACGAGTGTCTCAGGTACTCCAAAAGGATCCACTTTCATTGGTGGTGTCGGCATGTTTTGGAGGACCCAGCTCTTTTCACCTGGCTCCAAAGATCAGCCACTTCACTACTGCTCTGTAGATGTCACTGGTCTCGCATATTTGGACCTTGTTTAATCTTTTAGTGTCAAGATTTTCTGTTTCAGTGACTATCTGCCTTATCACTGTAGACCTCGCACAGATGTGTTCTGGGGATACATTACAGAGGACAAAAAGTTCTAAGAAATAGATGGATGAATGGTTGGCTACTGGTCGATGGTTGAAGAAGTCACACGCGTAGCAACTGGTGTTGTATAAATATAAATAAAGAATATGCCTGTTTGACAAATTTTTGTCTTAAAGTGCTGTAACTTCTGGGTGTTTAAATGCATTTTACTCAAATAAAATATGTGGATCGTCATCTTTTCAACTGCCTATCAGTTCAGGCTCACCTTGTGCAGCGTTTGTTCTCGTCAGTCTCCCATCATGTCCTATCAGTGTCTGTCCTCTCAGCAGTGCCTGGCTGCATGCAGGTGTCTCAGCCTGTCCAGTGGGCTGTGGGTGAGCGCACCTCTCCCCTCCGGTCCATAGTTTGCCCATCACAGCCTTGGCACCGTTGAAGAGCAAGTTCTTTGTTTTTTCTTGAGAAACAAAAAGACCCACTCATAAGTGACATTACACGTGACTAACTCAGCTGATGGCCCCCGGCTACCCAGGAAGCTGATGTTTACGGCACATTAAAACCAGTCTGACTGCACCGTGATAGTTCAGAGGCCAGCTGGCAGTAATGGCAAGTAGACCATGAATATCTAGTCCAACAGTCGCTATACTTCAGTAAGTTTTTAATGTCAAGAGGCCAAACAAATGAGGACACTACTAATCGTTTTAGGAATATGAACAAATGCACCAAAAGTGACCAATACGACTGTTTTATGGACGTATAAGGGAGATTTGTTTGTATCCAACGACTGCTGCACAAGCAAAGACAACTAGCAAATGTGCGAACCGACGGAGCTAACATTAGCTAAGACAGCAACGCAGCGATATATCCGCTAACATGTACTTACCGTGGATTTCTTGCTTGTATTTGTTCCCAAACACGCCGTAATTATTCAGCTCTTGTTGTCCGATATGTATTTTGTATTGGGAGGAGAAGGTTTCCGGAAAAGGACAAGCTCGTTTCGGCATTTTAGCTACAAAAAACGTCCTGTTGTGCTCCTACGGACTTCCGCACTTGTTTGTTGCGGGAAAAATGCAAGAGAGGCAGCAAGGAGCCAATGACACACATCCTTTATTGTCACGTGAAAACTCAGAGCCAATCCGACAACTGATCTGCGGTCACGTGATTGTTGGTTCTCTATTAAACTTCGCCCACAGCCGCCACACTGTGCTGCCTTCGCGGGCTATGGCGAATTTAGTATTTTCCGTATTTTAATTTCAGAAATTACTTACTTAGATCAGTCAAACTGGGCTCCAGAAATCAAACCAGTATGAGTGATTTACAGAGCGTCCACCATGGATCTGTTAACTTTTATTTGAAAACATTTGTGCTGGTTTAATAGGTGATACGTCCATATATTGACACTGAATTAAATCTAATACTTGTAATAATAAAAGAACAAGAATATTTCACTACAACAAAACATAGCCAACACTACTAAAAGGTTACATGGGTGTTTTGTTTATTAACTAAAGAGGAGAAGATCATTTTAGGTGATGAAAAGATGCCACATCGTGCCACATTGTTTGTGCTTCCATCAAGGGCAGATAAAGGTTTCCCTTTAGAACATCTGGATCATGCACTCTCTGGACTTTCCAACACCAACCCACTTGACTAAAGAGAGAGAAAAAAACAAAGAGAAATATTAGAAGGTGACAAAACTGTAGAAGTCATAACCATCCATATTGCTTTCCAATATGTTATATAATATTTATAATATTTGGCTATTTATTATAAGTGCAACAGCGCCACCTAATGGATATAATGCAGTTTCTGCATTACTATTCATTTTGATTTGGAGGCCTTCAGGGGAAGTGTTGATAATAGCTTTCTGATGTCTTTTATATTTATTTGTGTGCTCTGCAAAGTAAAATTAAGATATGCAAGTTAGTTATTTTGTGTCAAACATACTGGGAACTCCAATGTGGTTCTCAATGAAGCGGATGTAGTTTTGTGCCTTGGCTGGGAGGTCGTTCCACTTTCTGGCTGCAGATGTGTCCGTCTTCCAACCAGGGAAGGTCTCATACTCAACCTCCACTTTGTGCAAAACGTCCATGTTGGCTATGATTGAAGGAAATCAATTATTACCAATACCATTACCAATCTTTGAATCAATGTTATCTGTCATGAAACAAAGCACATGGGTTTGTGAGTCGTATTCCACATATGGTGTCTTCTGCTAATTACCTGGGAAATGGGGAATTCTTTTTCCATTGAGTTTGTAGGCAACTCCGACTTTAATTTCATCCAGCACATCGAGAATGTCAAGTTTTGTCAAAGCAATGCTGTTGGACAGGTAACATGTCACAGGAGAACTGTCTAACACGTGTTTATCATTATCATAATGTAATTTATGATGGTGCTGAAAAAATGTAGGCTTGTCGGGAAAATGTGCGTGAATATTCAAACATAACAACCACAAAACACCTGATGATTTGCTTAAACTGCTGTAGCCACTCACGCGGTAAAGCCATTTATCATATGAGCGTATCTGACGATGACAAGATCCAACCAGCCGCATCGTCGCTTCCTTCCTGTGGTTACACCCACCTCATGACCCCTCGTCTGCAGCAGCTCTCCTACTGCCTGCAGTAAACAGGGAAAAAACAAACAGCCCTATCTGTTACTTTATTATTCATGAACGTGAATGATGTCAGATATTTAATAATCCAACAGAAAGCTAAAAATATGCAATCAGCACACGAGCTGTATACACAGCTGAGTACAATAAAGCATCACACAGGCCGGGGGATAAAGTTTTAACATCTTGACCTATCCCTATGGTCAGTTCCCGTGACAAGTAACATAACCCCAGCTCGCACAGTAAATATATCCTGAACCCGTACTCTGGCCCTAAATTTATCCCTGTGAACATATGATCTGCATAAGAGGTAAAGGGTGTTTGAGCCCGTCTCACACAAAATTTGACAGCTGCACTCAGAGCCAGAGAACAACCCCACCCCACCCCACACCTCCCCACCCTCTTCCCCTCCACCAGCCCTGCTGCCTGTGTGTCAGCCACATGATCGCAAGCAAGCTATGCATGTCAAGCTCAACATCAGCGAGTTACCTAACATGTCATGTGTCTCTTCTTCATACAATATGAAGGCCAGGAGAGCACATATAGCTTACATGTCCCAGTAATCTTACTGATTTACTTAACTAATATCAACCTCTTACATTGACTTGTTCTGTGGGGAAGGCTCCAATTCCCACTCTGGTGGTGTAGGCCTTTGACACACCGAACACATCACCAATATTCAGCGGAGGGATGCCGAGACCAGTGCATGCCCCGCCCACAGTGCAGTTTGATGATGTCACAAAAGGATATGTGCCTGGAGGGAACAATTTTACATGTTACTATAACACTAACTCCTTCCCAGCCCCCCCCCCCCCCCCCCCCCTGCTGCAGACCTTACCAAAGTCAATGTCAAGGAGAGCAGCATTGGCTCCTTCCACCAGAATTTTCTTTGGAGGTCCGTGAAGAGCCTCATACATGTAATAGACCCCGTCTCTCACCATCGGCCGCAATCTCTCACCATATTCCTACACGACAAAGAAGGAGACAGAAATATGTGTTTTTTTGTTGTTGGAAGCAATGACAATCATTCATCACTGACTTGTTGTTGCTGTCTACCTTGAGTTTTTTCAGTTGGTCCTCCACATCAACAGTCAAGGATGGATACATGGATTGATACTGGTGGACAAGGTTCTTGAATCTGAAAGGGAAAGGAAATCATGATCATGTCAAAACCGTATATTATAGTATTGGTCTTGGTGTATGAATACCTTCCCACCATCCCCTACCTCGTAGAGAAGTCCTTAAAGTCACCCAGGAGGTCACACACACGTAGGCCAGTGCGAGATGCTTTGCTGGAGTATGCAGGTCCAATGCCCTTCTTGGTTGTTCCAATGCTGTTATTATGAAACACAAGCAAAAAGAAGTGATGTAAGTGATGTGTAGAATTAATGTACTGATGTAGTGTACTGTGCCGTATTATCTTTGGGAAAAATGTCAGGTCTGGCTCGCTCTGAACCTTCTCCACCTTCCCTACCCTTACTTCTTTCCTTCTTGTGCTTGTCTTTCAGTTTCCTGTAGGCCATCAACAACCTGATGGAAATCAAACACTGCAGAGGGACAGCAAACAATCAATAAACGGCCAACTTCACATTGTTAAAATAACATGATTTATGCAGGCTGTACTTATTTGAATAAAGCAAACCTCTATAAACAATTACGTATACTGTACATACCAAGGTGAGCTCTGTCTGAGACAATTAGTCTCTTCTCCCAGCCTTTCAGACCTGGTCAGAGAAGAGAAATCACATCTACGTGAGTATACACTAATCTTTATTTACACTAGTGCATTGTGTGTGAAGTGTATTCTTTCTAAAAATACCTTTCTTGTCGTTTTTATCGCCTTCCTCAAATAAGCCAGGTAGATGTATGACCACTCCGTTACCTACAAGAGCAGAGGAGGAGGAATATGTAGACTCAACTGCACTAATATTCTTAATAATGCAGTCTTTATAAAGCTGAAAATTAGTTACCGATGAGTGATATGCTTTTGGTGTTGATGATTCCACTGGGGAGAAGGTGGAAGTCATACTCCTTGCCATCCACGACCACTGTGTGTCCTGCATTGTTTCCCCCCTGTAAATCAAAGCAGGGTACATATTATGACCACGTGAGAACATCAATGTTTTCATGACGATGTAATCAAATACAGTATGATGTTAACACCCACGACCACTAAAGAACATCCAGCCACATCCACGCGTCTCATCTTATTTTCCTGAGACGGCGATAAGCCACCCTCTTCCCAATTCACAGAGCTTTTCCAGCACCTATTTTAACAGACTTGGCTGGCGCTGGTGGATGCTCCACTCTTTTCCCCCCTGGCTAAGACCTGGCCTTCTCACATATCAAGCCACCCTGAGAATGTGACCTAGCTCTAGCCCCTGGGTGGGTGGGGCTCTCAAGCCTCCAGAACACAGGGTGCTAGTCCTGTCAGTGGAGAAAGTACAAGTACAACACGGCAACTGTTGGCAGGTCTCGCTGTGTGTCCCCGAGCCGGAGTGACCTCTGATATCTGACCAGAGGTCTATGTGTCTTATGTAAGCAGACAAAAACTGGAGTTGCCTTTATTATGAATTTAATACATCTCAAAGCCCAACCTTTCCTTCTATAATCTCTTTGTGATCAGCTGAATGAGTGAGTCACAGCAACTTTACACTTGGCAAGAATTAACAGAGAAATCAAGCTTATAAATTGTACTTACTAATGCTATAATGATTAATAAGGATATTTTAAATTTGAGTTTAATCGCCACAATTCCCATATCCCATCATTTAAATCATTGAGTGCACCGTTAGGAAACTACAGTACATACTGGTTTATTGTAATAGTCAAAAAGGTTTCCCATGTTCTGTTAAGTATTCCCCAAATCACAGAGGTACAAGTGTTTTCACCCTGAGCACCTGTTGCGCTCCACCAGGCTGCCAGTGAGTGACAGATTCCATTGTGGGGTTATGAATTCAGAGAAAAGAAAAAAAGGCTTTCAGCAATACGCCCCTATGGATCCTCAACTGAAAATACCAATCCAATCATTTACCTGACATCTGCAGACGAAGTCAGCTTCGGTCGCCAACAAATCGACCACTTTTCCTTTGCCCTCGTCGCCCCACTGCGCGCCGAGCACCACCGTCGCTTTGTTCCCCGCATCGTTGCGCGACCGCTTCTGTCCGGTGGCGGCCGGTTGACTCATGTTTTTGTGGTCCTTCGCCGACCAGGTGAGCGACATGACGGCGGTGGCTTTAGTCTGCCCGCCTCAAGAAGACTAAGCCGTCTGCAAGAGTGGCATTGCCATATCTGTAACTTCATAGGCGATGATGTCAGAGCCAGACGCGCAGGAGTGCGTAGCTGTGCTCGAGCGAGTTGTCTCCAAGGCTGTTAAAGCAACGTGGACAAAAAGACCTTTCCACAACATCACCCGTTAGACGCTTACTATCACAGTTACTGTACGTAGCATAATAAGCCTTTTCTAATTCATTTAGTAGGCCTCATTACTGCCAGCTGTGTGAATGGGTTGATTCAAAACAAACAAACTGAACAGTAAATTCACTTTTATTAAAATAGATTTCACATTAAAAGTTACAATCCATTAAATACTTTGCTTATATTTTCTGCTAGAGATCATCTGGATAATATATAAAGAAATTAAGACACAAATGTCAATCTGTTCTGTCTTGTTGAGTTAAATTAAACATCTCGCCCCAGACACTGCATCTTTCTTTCTATTAGGTGCTGAAAGGTAAATAGAGCTTATAGCAAAACACATTCACTTGCATATTACAACAATTATACAAAACATATAAAGCATATTCAACTTTTTTTTTTGAATAGTTCTGAATCAAAACCACTCATATGCACAAAAACCTCAACTCATTTTACATAAAGTGACACAGTTAACATCCATGCTGTGAACATCCCAGCCTTAGATGAGTTTACTCTTCTTGGTCTTGGAAAACAAACCATTGCAAAAGGAAGACTTCTGCATCCTCTCGAGGGAGTCAATATCCATGTCGTCTCACAAAATACAATAAACTTCAGTCCTTCCAGTTCAGAACTCCTGTGTGAAATTAACATTTTCTTTTTCCTCTCGATTTCCTTTTTCTGGAGTCACCTAGGGAGACAAAGACTAAAATGAATAGATAGAATCAAAATATAGCTAAATAAAATACTTACTAAATAAATAATAACTTTTAAAGTTATCTTATTTACAGTAGGATAACACTACAACTGTTGGCTCAAAGGCACTTGGCAGACAAATTTATTCACCATTGTTTGGCTTGCAAACATGACTACATCAGTCTTTAATGCATTTACATCACATACAGTGTCTTTCGTCAAAATCAGATTAACAAAGCACAGTTTACAGGAAGCACACGAGACTGTTAGTAGGTTAAAACAGTCCCAGTTGCAGATTTGGGGAATGGACAAGAAAATATGGAAGGAGAGACACAAAAGTGACAGCTTTCATGACAGAACCGAGTCCACGATGACTTCACAATGACTTCACAGACTGCAAGGCTGTTTTGAGTTCAGAAAACAGGGATGTTAGATTACTTAACCGCTGATTAAAAAGAGGATTCATTGCTGCACATAATGGTACTTTTAGGATTAGTTTTCCCCAGGTTTGATGGACATTAGAATCACCTCAGACACATTTAGTCAAATACTGTTAAGATTTGGGCCTGAACCACTGAACTGGAGAAGTGTTGAAGAGAGAGCAAGTGTTAAAAGCTGGACAACAGAGACAAATGAAATCCAGATTCCAGTTAGACCAACAAATGACGTGTTATTTGGGACAAAGCTTCGACGACGGTGATTGAGTTCATTAGGATGATGTTCCTGCTTACAGTTTGCCATCCCATCGATTTGACCTACCTCACTGCAACACACAGCCTTTTTTATGTTTAGTGTGTCCTTTCCCACTGTTACCTTGTGTTTCAGAGAGTCAGAATGGAAAACAGAGCATTCAAACAAACTGGCCATATTTAAATCCATTCAATATTAAATCTGCAAGTCAAGTGCTGCACACTGCATCCATGTACTCTTTAATAAAAATGCATGTTGTCATGCAAAATACTTATGAATATACACTAAAATAGACCATACATAAAATATAAAACATTAAATGCAATAAAAACAATAC
Source organism: Enoplosus armatus (assembly GCF_043641665.1). Lineage (NCBI taxonomy): Eukaryota > Metazoa > Chordata > Actinopteri > Centrarchiformes > Enoplosidae > Enoplosus > Enoplosus armatus. The sequence continues at coordinate 8,314,440 of NC_092194.1, forward strand.
AAATAAGGATTTCCCTTTAAGACACCTCAAGAGACTAGCATTCCAAGCATGATCTTTATTGAAGTTAACGGAGAGATTACCTTGGTTACTCTTCTTTTTGTTTCGTTTAAAGAGGCTCTGCTGTTTCTTTGGTTCAGGCTTAAGGGATGGAGGCACTGCTTCAGACACAGATGGCAGATCTTCTGATCCCAGTCCATCTGGGACGTCGCACCCCTCGATGCCCTCACTGACTGTAGTCACGTTGCTTTTAGGGTCCGAATGTTTGTAACCCTCAGCCTCATCTCGACCGGACGTTTTTACAATAATGTGTTCCCGCTCCTCTCGTCCTGCAGTCTCTGTTAAATGGCTTATTTTGTTACTAGTTTCACCTTTCCCGCCTCCCATTATATTGCTTTCACTACTCTGTGGCACATTGTCTGTATTAGGTAAAGGACTTTCCTTGATCTGAACATTCACACTAATGTCTGCTGGCTCCTCAGGCATCAGCTTCTCGGGTACCAGGCTAGACGTGCCATCTAACACGGCCTCGAGCAGGTCTGAATCTGAGAGGGAAGATGGGCTGAGGACGCTGGTCTCAGTTGAATCCAATGAAAATCCATTTGTGGGGAGACATGGCTGGTGTTCCGCTTCAACCTGAGGCAGAGGTTGTGTCATATCTAGTGAAGATACTGCAGGTTTCTGCAGGTGTTGCCCCTCCTGCAGGGACGCAGGTCTTTCCAGGGGCGCCTGCATGGTCATGGCTGGTCCTCCTGGGAGTGTGCTGGGAGGTACAGCTGGTCCGTCTTGCGCTGCACTCTGTGGTGCTGGTGGAGTCTCTTCTGATGGGCTGATGAAGCCGTTCAGGTTGCTTGTGCTGGCCTGGTGACCCTCTGTCTGAGGTTTGGTGGGAGCGGTAGTGGTGGCCATTTCTACGGCTTCTTCGTCTACAGGCTTCACACTTGATCCTGAGGGGGAGAAGTAGGCAGTATTGATGGTGAAGGTATACACATTAAGACCATTATTATCTTTGAAATGGGGTGATATTTCACAGCGAGCAGAGATGCATGAAAATATAATGCTCTCCATTTAAACAAATGCTAATGTAGCTTGACAAAGCGATGGAGCTAGCATAGCAAGACAGCAGTGTTAAAGCACAAATGAAGGAGCCTAGATAAAGCAGCAAGGCTGTGTTGTGGCTTGCAGTTAAGTGGCTCAGGAGCGGAGCTAGGAACTGCGGATGGAGGCCACAGTCTCTTGTCCTTACCAGACGGGCAGGTATCCCTACGCATTTCACTAGAAGGGAGGCTTTCCGAATCGCACCTTGGCCTGGTCTTTCTAAGGCTGAAACCTTTTCTGATATCCGCCAGGAGGTGGTCGATGATGCAGCCGTCATTCTGTGGTACAAAGCCTTTCTTGACTGGTAAAAAGAGGAGGGAGGGTCATGTTGGTTAGGAATTTCCAGTGCAGTGAGAGAATGGAGGGCTGTTCTTAACTTACTTATTTTTCCATTCTCTCCCTTCTGTCTCTTGGACTCTTCCTCTGCCAGCTGCTTCTTCCTCTTCTCAGCCTTGGCGGCCTGCTCTCTTCTGGTTTTGTTTTCCTGTAACCATGAAAGTGAGGTTGTCACTCACTGCCAAGTACAAAATGTACGTAGCAATTTGTCTTTGTATCATTTGGGCAGAGACATATCAACATCTTCCAGTTTTTCCACAGTATGATGATACCCATGTTCCAAAGAAAACACCAACCCCATACACAAGAGGACGACTTAGCCGTGCAGTGTATATATAGAGTGTATTCATGCGCACACATTCACAGCATACAACTTTTAGGTTTTGTAGGTTTAGGAAATAAGAATTGTAGGTTTAAAAACTACACAATATAAAAGTATAAAAGACTACAAACATATAAACATAGGGACAGTCATGTAATGACTAACATCAACAAAGTATCCTCCCTGACCTTCAGTGCCTTGATGAAAAGTCCTCGGAAAGTCCGGATGGTTCCGAAGAGTTCCTCCAGCGACAGCTGATTGGTATCTTCACATAAGTAGATAGCCAGCTCGCTCTTCTGCTTCTCAATCGCAGTGAACCTTTCAGTTAAAGCTTGACACGCCTCCAGACTTTCCTGCAGCAGAGTAAACAGAGGAATTTGGGATTTGGATCCAACTTTGTGGCTCTGTCTGTAGGCAAGGCAGAGACTATCATCTGACCTCAAGAACTTTTGCATACTGCTCCTTCATCTCTTCGACAGAGTTGGAGACCTTCTTGGCCGTCTCATTCAGTCGTTTTTGTAAGGCACTGGCTTCTGACTGAATAGAGTCCAGATTAACTCTGAGGACAAAGTGGAAAACCTTTTTGTTACAGATCCACTTAGAACCAATTAAAAAAAGAGCTGAAGTCCATGTGAAATGCTTTTTATATACCCAGCTGCTTTTTCACAGATCTCTATATCATCTGGCAGTGCCAACAGCTCCGGGTGGTTCGCTTCTGCCTCCTTTGCAAAACAAGCCACACAGAGTTTAATTAAACAGGTTCACAAATGAGGGGGAGAAAAGTTATGGCAGCTGTGAGCCAGTTTGTGTACCTCCAGGATGTGATGAAGCAGCGTAATGCGGCTCTTGTTGGCCTTGGTCTCTGTAAGCTTGAGCAGAGAGCTAATCTTGAACCCCTCAGCGTTCCCAGTGTGACTTCCCTGGAAGTAGATCGATGATTAAAAATGCAAGCTCCTTCTAAATGTCAGCTTAAGTAAAATATACATGAGACCAAAGAGGTTCTTACATAGTTGAGAAAATTTCCAACGTCAAGGATGAGCCTGCAGAAACTGGGCATGAGCGTGCTCGTTTTCAGAGCTGAGAAATGAGAAATTACATCGTGTTAACTTGATATATATATAAAATACTTATCTCGAGATGGATAGTTGGGAAAGAATGACAACTGCATGCATGTAAATACAGCTGAAAGTATAGGGTTTACTTACACTGGCAGGCCTCCTCCACTAGCTTGACTTTAGGTTTGAGCATATCCAACACTGATGAAGTCTCCTCACACAGCAACATGCACTCAATCCTCAACTGGTAACTGGGGAGACAAGCCAGACAGCAAAGTAAATAAGCAGCCAAGTATGACAGTATACACTGGATTGAGAATATCAAGCATGCAGCATTCACATAATTAAAAGTTAAATCAGAACTGGAGTAAAAAAGTTACCACGGCACAGTGAGGAGGGAGGTGTAGAAGCGGTCAACATTTGCCAACTTCTCTTTTTCTCCTTGGAAGGACTTCAAATTTTCAATCTACATAAAAAAACAAGATAGTGACTCAGACATTTGCCATTTTAAAATGAACCCTTAATGGCAGATAAGTGTGCAAAAATGCGTCAAGATAAGGATGGAGAATTGTTAAGAAAACAAACCTCATGCTTCTCTGGTAGGAGCTTTAGAAGCTGCTTTAGCACCTCTACATCAAACCTAGTGCGGTCCCCTTTCTGAATCATGGCTACAAAGTCCTCATTTGTGCTGGACAGAGAAAATGAAAAATATTGAGCTGGAAAGTGGACCAAACATACATAAAAATACATCAAAATAATGTGTAATCTCTTACCATTTGAACTGCTTTAGGAATATGTTCAAATTCAAGTTTTTCTTTGGATCAATGAATGTAATCTACAGAAGAAAAAGAGACGTTAGAGAGGAATATTGATTATTCAGCTTTGATAATCAGGCGTGTTTGTTCTGAGTGCTACAGTTCTGAGGAGCCGTGTCGAGTGTTGACCGAGCACACCTCTTTAGGCTCCTTCTTGACAGGAGCAGCTGCCCCCTTGTCTTTGTGTTCGGTCACCGGGAGACAGAACAGCTGCTCGATACTGCTGTAGTCCGGCTCCCGAGGAGGAGGCTCTTTCTGAACTGAGGCCCACATGGAGTGACCATCTGTGTGTGCGCAGGGAGAGAGAAGCCCGTCATGAGCTCATGTGGCTCCATTTTGTATCAACATCACACCATGGCTGAAAACTCATTTGAAAGTGATGCTTCATTCTCTCAACTCTGAGGGGAATCCTCTGCAACACCCACATTAAAGAATACCCAAATCTGGGATAATGGTTTGTTTACTTTTCAGATGTTGCTGTTCATATCAATATTCCATCCCCATCAACTATTCTCTACACAGCTGCCAATGTCTATTGTTCTATTTAAACATATAAACGGCCTGAATGGCTGAATAACATCTTGATGAATGGAGAAAAAGCTTCTAAACTTTCACTTTTTAGTCTTAGCATATATCAAAGGCGGCTGACACTCTGGAAATTTGATTCAGCCAGAGTTTGCTGCTTTCATAAAAAGGTACATGGCAGATTGTCATTAAAATAATTTCAGCCTTTACAAGAATGTTTTATCCACTCACCAGTAACACTGCGGAGTTTCTGCCAGTTGAGCTTTTTCATCCTCAGTGTAGGACATCGGTATGCCTTTGTGGGTGCAGCGCACCCCAGAGCCTGGTTACTCTGAGCCACTATCATGCCTGGGGGAGGAGGAGGTGGAGGTGGCATGCCAGGTAAGGGGGGTGGTGGTGGGGGTCCACCAAACCCTCCGGGCGGTGGTGGAGGTGGTGGTGGGGGAGGCATGCCTGGACCGCAGGGCAGTGGTGGTGGTGGTGGTGGTGGCGGCATTCCAGGCAAGGGAGGAGGTGGGGGGGGCCCACCAAACCCTCCAGGTAGCGGTGGAGGAGGTGGTGGGGGCGGAGGTGGGCACTGGTTAGAAGGTTGGAGCAGGGGCCCAGTCATACTAGGGGGCAGAGGAGGAGGTGGAGGAGGAGGTGGAGGAGCGGCACACAGCGGCTTCTGAGAGGAAGTTATGCTTTTGTCCGACTTCTCTTTGCCCTGATGATCCAGATCCGTCTGCACAGCCTTATCCACCTTCACAAGCTGCCCGTCCACTTCATGGTGACCCTCACAGCTGTTGCCTTTGGAGAACATCAGCCGCTGCATGATCTTCTCACAGGACTCCATCTGAGCTGGAGTGCAAACACACGCACACACACGCACACGCACACACACACACACACACACACACACACACACACACACACACACACACACACACACAATCTCTCACTAAACTCACTAAAACAAAAGCTTTCAGCCATCTTGTCAACAGCTGCCTATTATTTCACCGCTATGATCTATTTCACCCCCCCTTCACACATGAATCACTGAGCTGGCCATTAGCTAGCCATTAGCCTCTTCAGAGTGTTGACCTAAAGTGAATGTATTGTTGCTTCGGTGCTGACTCACAATCCTGGGCCAGCAGTATGGCTCTGTTAATGATGGCCTCCAGGGCCAGCCAGATGTCAGAGCGGCCTGGCCCCAGCACCAGCAACGTCTGCAGGATGGACAGCAGCTGCAGAGAGGCTGGAGAGCTGCTCACCTGCACACGCCAGCACATGCATATGCACAAATTAAGAGGGCCCGTCATGTTTACACACCTAAGATAATAATGATAAGAGGTACATCTGGACAAGTGTTGATTTATTCACTCTCATTATCTTTAGTTCTTAGTGGTAGAAAATAAAGCCAGTCAGACCTTGTTAAAGAGTGTAGTGAAAACCTCCAGGTGATTACTCATGTCAATGCCCCCATAGACCCGCAGCAGCTCCTCCTCATCTTCAGCCATCGCCTCTTCAAAAGCTTCACATTGAATAATCAAGTCTTCATCCTCCTGCTCCCTGCACACCACCCACACACAGACCACTGATGGGGACACTTCATCGCATTTAAATGCCATTTTCAATTTTTAAAAAACTATGATAATGGCCTCAAATTATTGTCATTAATGCACACAAATTACAAACATCTTTCTGTAAAAGCACCATTTCACTTGCAATAATTATGGACTTTAGAAATAAAGCACAATTTGTTGCATAAAATCTACTTTAGAGATTAAGAGACTGACAGAATCAAATGTGAATAACAGAGGGGGGGGGGGCTCACCTTAACTTTGGCAGAATATCAAGTAACTGAAGCCCTGCAAGACAACAACAAAACAAAGCTCTGTCTATCACAACACTCGATTATCAGTTTTTAAGAAAGTTCATCTTAAAAGGGTGTCACACATCTCTCCACAGTGGCATATGTTAGTTTTTTGGTAGAAAGTCACAGGTGGGCAATCACAAAAGAGGAGTGGCCAGACAAATGGCTGATTGGTCTAAGGTGGTGGGTGGCATTTTAATGAATTTGGGAGGGTTTATATAGCTGTAACTGTGACATTCGTCAAACTGTGGTGATCTTCAGGCAGCTTGGTAGGTCAGTGTTTAACACTGACAGCTCATAGGAAAAAAGGTTTCATGTCTGAACTTTCAGTCTGAGGTTGATCCTGTTTTTGTCCAGTATAGAAAAAAAGATGGATGGATAAAGATAGATAGTTATATTTGGCTGATTTTCTCACAAAGATATAATCAAAATCACATTCGGCCGGTGTTATTTAAACAGTGTAAAAGTGGTGACATTAGATAGTTACTAGTTATGGTGTAAAATGCATGAATACACAATGCTTTATCCACCTGAGATTTGTTTAATTCTCAGGCGTTTTGTCAAAGTGAGAATGAGGCCATTAGACCTATTCTTAGACAGATCGAGTGACAGAGGTATTTGTAATAGAGCTCCTACTGATGGCCTGCTTACCCCTCTGCATTCACTCTTAGCACAGAAGGGGAAACAATTTACCACAGTGTGACCTTACTGATGATGTGACTCTAGACTCCTGATTAATTGTTAAAACTGCAGCAGAATAGAGAACCCACCGATAAACTCCTTTCTCATCTTGTCTCTCTTCCTGAGGTCATCTGTCCCGAAGATGAGGGCGTTGATGACACTGAGGAGTGTAACCATGTACGGGACGTTATCTGTGGCCTGCAGCTCGTTCATGATCACACTGAAGCGGTACTGCTGTGTCTTCACACCCTGAAGGGGAAATCAAAGTCAGCGCAAGTAATCACCTTAGTATCACTGAGGAAGACTGTGATTCTGCAGGATTATAATGCCTGTGCTTGCAACCCACCACTAGAGGGAACTGTTAGGGGATTTATTGTTCAAAGCAATGTAGGATCATGTGAGGTAAATCCCACAACAGCCTCAAAAACAGTGTTAGAAGTATGACTCTTCTGCATGTTCATGTACTTGCCTTGTAGTGGTCCAGGGCATCCAGCGCCAGGCCATGTCCTTCTGTCGAGAACATGCTGAGGGCGGCAAGCAGCTCATACACCTGCTTCTTCACCATGGTGTTGGAAGTGTCCAGGGCTGTGGAGCATCACGATCACACACATCAATACAGGTCCAGTGCTCATATTTCCCATCTATTTCTCCCATGTTTCTCTTAAAGCAAGCCCCTATTGTCTACTCTTTTCCACTTGTGTCTCGAGCCAAGCAGGATGCTTTGTTTCAACAACTCAACTTGAACTTTGCCCTCTAAAGATGTGGCGTTGAGCTGTAGATAAACATGTGATTGTGTGTTTTGAAGGTGGGGAAATCCAATAGTCATGAACACACTGTGACTCTACATTTTTAGGGATGTCCCAAAGCAGCCCTTAATGATTCATCTCTGTATATAAAGCTGAGTACATGACTGGGAAATTCAGCTCAGCAGAGTGAGTCACAGAGAACCATTTAATCACCTGAGTTATGACCAATTTAGCAAAATATTACAAATGTCACATTATATGTAAAACAATAAGTGGAACCTTAAACATGAGACGGCCTCTTTTGAATGAACAGGTTGATTTAAATATCTATATTTATATATATATCTATATATATGTCTCTGAGGTTACTCAGAGACACATTCATATGAACAGTATACGGAGAAAGTGGATGTTTTGTTTTCACAAAAAGAAGGGTATGGTCAACCTTGGGAGAGCTTCCGAATGTATCCCTCATTCTCTATAATGAAGTGGATCCCTGCAGACGAGTTCATGACCGCCCGGACGCAGCTGACGCAGGTGAGTTGCAGGAGGGCATCGGCTATGCGAGAGCATCCCCGTCCTGAGAGCCGATCCAGGGCCTCCAGGAGGAGATCCAACCCGCTCAGCTCCAGGAACTGGACCATCCACGTCTGGTCGCTGCCCTCCAGGCGACGTTTCAGCCCTGAATAGTTGACCACGGTGGGAACCTGTAGCAGCCTGATGCACAACTCTGGATCAGCACTCTCCAGGTTGGCCTCCTGCGGGGTATCGGAGTCCTGCGAGGAGCCCAGGCGACCCCTGACTGCTGCCCACTTCTTTTTCCCATCTGACCTCCCTGACATGATGGCTGTGGGGGAAAGAAAGGAAACGTGTTCACAGATGACAAGAGACAATTATTTCTTTTTCAGAAAATAATTCTGCATGTTTTGGACAGCAGATGGTGTCTGTTTGCACAGATATCCAATGATTTTGTCCAGTATACAGAGTCGTCATTGCACTCCAGACCAGAGGAAGCAGGCCAAAACAAGGCCTTATCAGAAAGGAAAACAGAATAGGAAATGATAGCTCTGCACTTTTGTGGATGAGCAAAAGATATGTCAGCAGTCCAGTCATCACCAGCTCTGCCAAACATTCCTACTTAATCCTGCCTGAAAGAAAAGAGACTCACAGTCAGCTCGTCAAACCTCTCCACAAAGCCAGGCTTGACATTGTCTGCACAGTGCATATTGCAATTTACATGATAAATAATTGCATTTTCAAGCTCATTACAGGGATATAAACATTGGAAAACATGCACACAAGGCACGCTTGTGAAAAGCTAATACATAGAAACAAGTGTACAGGAAGAACCTTTCACAAACATCATACCAACAAAGCTGACGCTGACATGAATGCACACATTGATCCCACAAGTGCTCTTTTCTGGCACGACCCCAGAGCACAATCCCGTCTTTTACCAATCTCACCCCCGAACTTCTAAAAACTACCCACTGCATGTAACTAGTATAAACATGTTCCCACACTCTAATGAAATCAGTGGGATAAGGGTTCGGGCCAAAAAAGGGGAAAACTTTCTCCAAAAGTCTAAAAATACTTGTGATATTAGATGGTCCAACACAAAACAGTGAGTGGTTCTTCTGTCTCCTGTTGTTGACTTCACACTTGGCAAAGATAACATATACAGATGAAACATTGAGTGATGAGCATGAACAAACACAATGCTCGGCAAAAAAGGTCATTCAGAGAACCAGCCTGGAAGGAATTATATCCTCATGACTCTTTTGTATTTACATTTTGGGAGCTCAGTAAACTGAACACAGTTAAACGCAGCTTGCAAATGTCTTGGATTTCTCTTTTTTCAAACAGTAATTCTCAGGGAACAGAAGTAATGACTTGTGAAAAATCAGACAAACTGGATTTCTATTCACTCGGGAGAGTCAAGGTAAAATTAGGCTTTTCTTTTCTCACATATTCTGGCAAGTGTTTGTCAGCTCTGACTGCAGCATTTTAGTCCCACTGCCAGTGTGAGAGTGTTACCGTGGCAGCAAGCAGGCAGACAATGGTGTTTTACAATAGGCCTTCTCAATGCTCTTCAAAGAGCTTTGTTCATCAGCCACAAAATGGATGGAATGCTCCCTGTCCCCTTTCACACTAATAAGGGTTACGCCAAGCAAACATTTATACAACTTCTGATTCAAGAGAACATTGTTGTTTCATGTTCAGTGTGAGATGGGAACAAAAGTTGCAAATTGATGCTTGTAATCTGGAGAATTTTCACAGTCATGCACTTGTGAAGCTACTGGGGTTCATCAGAATGCACTGAGAGTTGTGTTACATGGATTGACTTCCTGCAAAGTTATGACTAAGACACTTGAAGAAAATGGTGTGTGTGTGTGTGTGTGTGTGTGTGTGTGTGTGTGTGTGTCATGTATGCTGTAAGCCGGACTCCACAGCACGGCTCAGGAACTTTTCAGAAGGAAGGAAAGGACTTTCCCAGGACAGGAAACTTGGCTCAAGATAAACATGCTATTGTGACAGCTCATGTTCCTCTTTTGAAATTTCAGTTTCATTCCAAAGGACATTGACTTGATCCCAAGAAGCTGGATATTCTCTTCATGTACAAACATCTAAGTAACATGTCGAGCAACGCCAAAGATCAGCTGTGACAGAATCATTTGCATATTCTTTTGTGCACTCCTCAAATATAAGCAAGTTTCAGTAGCCGACCTTGTCTTCCAGAGCTCCCACATGTACCTCTAATAGCAGGCTGATTCACTGCACACACACAGGACAAGCCTACTCATCTGTCCTCTGGTGAAGCCGCCCACACAGCAGCCCATTGCTACAGTACGGCATCAACACTTAAGAGCATGCAGGAACATTGCCACTGATTTATTTCCTCTGAGACATATGCAAAGCTTATGCATGATACATTTTTTTCTACAAATGTTCTATGTCAGAAATACTAGATGAGTGAATAAACTAAAGGATTTAGCTGGAATTCGTAAAATCTCATTTACCAGTTTACACATTTTCCTCTCTTTTCTCATTTTGTTTTCCTTCCACTTGTTTTCCAGATATAGTTGGAAGGTAAAGGACGGGGATATGTATTAAAAAATTGAGATTTTACCTTTTGAGCATTGAAATGATGACAGTCTAACCCTAACCCTGTATTTCATGCATTCAAAACATATGCAAACACATGGAACATATGTTGCTTGGAGATTGTGTAATTATAGATAATTATTCAAGCTTTATCCCAAATCTTTTACAGTATTTGCAGAATGACTGATAACATCTGGTACACATTTAACTCATAAACTCCTCTCCTCCCATCTCAGCTATTTAAGGGAGTGACCGACATGCCCGCAAAGTCTACGGGCACATTTTGGAGTTGGAATGTATCTTTCAGTTGTAGTTTAGTTTCCTTTATTCCCAGACTGTCTGAGGGTTTCTGTCTGAGCAGTTGTCTGACTGATTTAACATCTGCACATTGACTAAACACGAGCGACAGCCCATATGGTCCAAACACAGTCCTTAAAACGGGAATCCTCAGTTCAAGTGGATTTCAACACGGTTTTTTTTCCCATCACAGCCTTCTTCCTCTTCATTCTGTCCAAGGCAAGAAGGTTTGGAGGAAACCACCTCCCGCAGGTCTCGACAAGACTATGAATGCTATAACTGCCAGTATGCCAATCTGCATTGGTCCATTATGATACGACGAAAAGACCTGAAATAAATAGCGACATTAACGGTGCACCATCATTACTTTGCGCTGCGATTTTTCCCACATACCAGTGGGGCATAACGGGACTGGTCACCTTACTGTGGCGAGTAAAAAGACACCAGAAAAACAAAACGATAACGCCAATTACTTTCGCTGCCGCACATGTTCCATCTCAATGCACTGTTGCATCGTTATAGATCACCTATAGCCTCACTATGATCCCTTACCTTTTACCTTATGGTTTTATTCCATAAATATGCACTTGAAGACTCGCCCTCTGGTGTGTTTCAGATGGGGGGGCGCTTTGCAGTCATCCGGACAACCTTTTATTCTGCCAGAAAAATGAAACATGGGCCCATGAAGATTTCGGCAGTGTGCAGCAGGTCAAACCCTGTGCGGTATGCAGATGGCACCGCTTTCAAATCGCTACAGCCTCTGAGCCTTCACTCACTTGTGAGAGACTGACAGTGTCAAAGAAGCGACATTATTGAGCTAAAACGTCCGGTAAAAACTTTCAGAATAAAACCCCCGATATGAGACCAAGACAATTTTACTGGAGGCAATTGTGAAACTGTGACTACAGCTGAGCACGGCAAAATACAAAGATTGTGGTTACAATAAAACGCCGAAAGAAGACACAATACAATAATAGTTACAACTAGCTAGAAAACGAAGCTACTAACTAGCTAACTGTTAGCCAGGAAGGTGTAGGCTAGCTAGGTTAACTGACAAATGAGTTACATTGTTCTTCAAGAAAGAAAACAAAGTATTACTCCTGAAAGAACAACAGTCATATAGTATAGCAAGTACAACACACGTAATTAATCAAGTCCACAAAAGCTTGCTAATTAACATCGAAATTAGTCCAACAGAAGCCAAATTAGTTAACTGACCTAACGTTAATTTAGAATGTAGCATTAGCAACACATTAACCCCCAACAGCTAGTATAGCTAACTTAGCACTAAACTGACCACAAAAAAATCATTTAGCCAACATCTCATATTACATACACAAAATAGCTATTACAAATGGAGTAGCTTACCTACTGGTGTTTGGTTAGTACCTGAAAGATGCCTCCATGTCTGGTCACATCTTGCTAACCAAACTGTAACAATGTCAGTTGGACTGTAAATGCAACGTAACCGAGGGGTTACTGCTAGCAACAGCTCTTAAACACGAAAATAAATGCTCGAGGAATAACTTATATCATAGCAGATTTATCTAAATGTTTTTCATTGAATATTCAAACTTTCAAAGTTTCTGTGGTCTGCGTTTTATTTTCAAGATAGAATTGCCTGATTTCCGGTCTTAACGTACCTGTCGTTGTCTGACTTGAAGCTGTAGGTGATGCTGAATGCAGCCTCCCACACTCCCCATCCCATCAGCTGGATCTGACCTCAGGCGGACAGTAGCTGCTGGAGGAAAATGAACTTCGGTTCCCTGATTCCCTAAATCAGTCTACGACTCTTGACAGTACAAGCTGCCTGTCACAGTCACAGAATCTCTTATACTCTTGAGTTACTGTGGTTTTATCTGATAACTGAAGACACAATGTCCAGCCTTTAGGGTGTGTATAGGTCTGACTGCTCTGAGGAGCCTTGACCTAGACTACTCCTCCTCCTTTCTCACACTTTTACTTTTAACTAAATCCCAAACAGTTTTTCGGATTATTTGGATCAGGATCCAGACGTGATCTGGAGACACCGAGACATAGGCCTAATCTTTCCTCAATGATGTGTTTATATAACTTCAGGAGTTTACGAATGTTAGAGTGAAAATGTCCCTGAATGAACAAAATGTTCCTGTGACTAAAAACACTAAAAGAACACAAAGTTCATGAAATCCATAACTGCCTTGAATGTGTTTGCATTTCTCCTTAAGGACAGTCAAGATAAGCAAGTTGTAATGGTGTGGTTATCATAGCTTTTGGTTATTTATGTTTTTTGAATTTCTCTTATCACAGTATATTGGTATATGCGTATAGAGCTGCAAAATATAAAGAAATCTTCATTAGGCATTTTCATTTAGTATCTGAATCAAACAACCTGTACTGTCAGAATGACAATTGTGACATTTGTTTGGATCTGGGTATTTTGTTGAGAATTTGCATTATTGCATTGTTGCAGTGCAGCTGTTATCGTTCCCCCTGTGACTTGAGGCTATTTGGCTTGCTAGAGTTTCAATGCCTCAGAGAAAGGGAGCTATACGGTAATTGTATTGTTGTGCTGCTTTAGGTCCCCTGGGCCAAAGTGTCATCACTGTAGGAGGTTTTGTTAATCTAGAGGAAAATGGGGCTTCTATCAGGGAGACCACTGAGAAATCAGCAGCCTAGGCACTCAAGTTACAACACTAAAGAATATGCAGGATAGCTGTAAGCCCAGCCTGTCATAGAGAAAATAATGGTTACACATGAGACTGCTTTGTTTAAACAGTGCAATAGCAACAAAAGCTATTGAGCAAATATTACAAACGCATCATGAATAGTCACCAGCTGTCTTGCTGAGCTAGTTGAACAGGATCATGACACCCCATCAGTTGGAATCAAGCACCAAGTACTTCAAAGTCAAAGTCAACGTCACTGTCACGTTTTCCGTTCATTGTTCTGTATGCGTGTGTACACAACAAGTGATTTTCAACCACAAATTCAGGTAAAACTGACCCATAACCTAATGGTCCTGCTGCAAAACCTTCTACCTTATGGGCCTCCAGAAAGGCGTTTTATTATGTTTGATTATAAGATCTAATTCTACTGTGTTTGTCATGGGTATCCTGGAAGGAAAGAAAGGTCATTGCAAGTGACACGATGGGCTGAACATACTAAACGCTATAGGGGGCAGTAACAGTTATTCAGGATGAACATCCTGAGAGAAGCCAATCTTTTTGAACACCCTGGGGTGACAGAGTAATCCTAATATTTCCAAACTGTTTACACATAAAATGTTGCTTTTTGTGACCTTTCACAACCATATCTACTAGATTTCAGAAAAGTAGAGCTGCTCTAAGACATGTCAGGACATGTTCCTGATTCTGCATCTCTATGGATCCCACTTCCCACAGGAAATGCTGCAGCAATTGATTAACTTGGTGAAGAACAGCTGGGTTATCCTGAAACCACAGGCAGACCCATATCCGGAAAACAAAAACAACAGCTTATCTCTCTTTAGGAAATTTCATTAGGGTTATTAAATAAAAATGAATTCTACACCAATAGCCTACGATACATTTTGTCCCCAGGACCCTTATGTGAGATACCAGATGTGGATATGCTTTTGGGCTACACTGGCCTGCTGTTTGTTTGCCACTGCTGTGTAGTGATAACAGTGGCTTTGATCAGAACAGCTGTTTCTTTAATATTTGTTTATGATCCTTTCTTCAAATCAAAGCAATATTATTATTAGTATTCAGTGTTTCTCATCTTACTGGTGACCCCTTGTCTATCAAGGACACCACGCTGGCATGCACTAGCCCAGATAATAATAATCATAACTTTTTAAAATATAGCTACAATTAAAAACACAAAAGAAATGGTCCTTGGTGAAAATGTCTAAATAGAAGCACTGAGTTTTCTGTTTACATCTTACAATTGATACAAGGTGTTGTCAGGTTTAATTAAGTAAAACCGAGGACTAAGCAGGCTAAACCATGATTCAAATGTAAACAAAGGTGGAGTCTGGCTGCCAAAAATACAAACTGACTGTTCTACTGCCAGGCTGATGCTATAAGTCGATATTGGCTTAACTAAGATATATACGTATGGGTGTTAAATATACTGAAAAGAGGTCGTTTTTGGAGACTGTGTCACTGTTACATAATTTGTCCACCAGAGAGCACTCTGTTGTTACAACAAGCTGATGCACCAGAGCTGGCGGAGTGAATTACAACTGAGCAGATAGGTTTATTATTAAAATGTAAAACATCACAACTCTTATATATACAGATTTGAGGGATTCTTGGTAAATATAAATATAAATATATGCCTATACATCAATACTGCCCTATTTACTTTCAATTATGAATATTTGGAACAGCCTCAAAAGGCAACAGTATCATGATACTGTGAATAGTTTGTTGACATAAAACTATTCATGAATAGCAAAATGGTTGATAAACACAATGCATATTTTCCATCTACAAGTCAATCTATTCAGAATATAGCTCAGATGTATTTGGTCAAACTAATTACTTAATGGGGAGGGAAAATGACATGAGTGTGATTATTCTTAAAAGTAAATGCTAAGGTAAAAATGGCCAAAATCTTTCTGTATTTATCCTTCAGCTCCTGGAAGAACAGCGGAACAAAAACTCCATTTCCCAGATTGCAGTGCACAGCCTAGTTGAAAGGTCGACGACGTCAAACGCATGCTGCCTGGAACTGGAACAACAACAAGCAGTTGAATTAGCCAAACGTTAACATTGCGTTTACATTTGTTATTTTTCTGTGTTGGTACTGACGCTCGTTGTCGGCAGACATGTCCGGAAAGGCCAAGGATATCCTACAGATGGACCTGTATGGTTTACTCGGTATTGAAAGCACTGCTACGACGAAAGAGGTGTGTAAATGAGCTAAGCTAACTCTGAAGATAGTGAGATAAAAAGCTGTTACCGTAAAGTTAGTAGTTAGCATTAAGTGTATTACACGCTGGAGATTGTTGTTTTAGCAGACAGTTTATCCGAGTGTTAGCTAAATGTTAAAAAGCAGTTGTGTTTCTACAAAGAGAGACTGCAGTGTTAAGTGTGTGAGGACATTTCTGTCTGCAAGCAGGATGCTATTATAGTTTGCTACTATGGAGCTTTTAGAAGTGTGTGTGTGTGTTTGTATCATGTGTGCGTGTGTAACTTACACAACGTAACACAAGGAGTCCTTTTTCTGTTTAGAGGAACACCAGGTGAGTAAAGCGAGGAGAGACATTTTAGGTCCAGCAAGACCCTAGGTAGCCAAAGACAGACAATGCTAATGGCTGAATCGCAAAGGTGTGACACACCGAAAAGGCCACTGAGTGGCGACGTTGCATCAGTTAAGTCTTCCAGTTTTCTCGAATAACTGATTAATCGTTTGGTTTTTGAAATGTCAATAATGTGAAAAATGCCGGTCACAATTTTGCAGAGCTCAAGGAGACAACATCAAATTGCTTGTCTTGCAAATATCTTCAGCTTACAATTATATAAAAAATATAGAGAAAAGTGGCAAATGGTCACAATGGAGAAGCATATGGCAGTTTGTTTTAACATTTAAGTGTAAGACTGGATATATATTGCAGATATCTGTTATTCAGTTCTTCCCAGTCAAAAATAACATTTCAGATATCCACAATGACATTCTTTGTAGGACAAATGACATTACTTCACTAATTTCCAATATCCAAAGTATAATTTTGAATATCCAAAATACATTGATACAGTGACTTGGAAAAATGGCATTAAGGATATCCACAATTGGCATTATGACTAGTAAAAATGCAATTGCAGAAATTCACAAATGTATTTTGGATATCTGTTGACGAGTACAGTAAAAAGGCATACTATCCTTTTTAACATTAAAAAGGGTTCATTGACTATCCACAATTATATTTTAGATATCCATAATAGCATTTCTCTTAGTCAAAATTATATTCTTATTAGTCAGAATGACAATTAGCGATATCTGCAATGACATTCTTACTAGACATTCTTACTTACTAGAAATTGTCAACAGTCACGGCTACATTCATTCTTTAATTAATTCTTTAATATTTATTATTATTTTAATATTTATACAGATGTCCACAGTTGCAGTGGTACATATCTAGAATGACATTGAGTCTGCCAACTCAATGTATATTCTTTATCTAAAACTAAGCCAACATAACTGATCACATGTAAGCTAGGAGTAGTAATATGATGATATCTGATGATGCCTGGAAAATTAATCATTTTTTGGGCAGAAAATGCTGTAATACTATGGACAGTGTGTTTACATCAGTTTGCCCACCTCTGCATACTACAAACAGAATGACATTTTGTGCCTGCATGGATTTCGAATCAACTTGGGGAAGGTTCCCTGACTCTCCTCTTCATTTCCCAGCCCAGAGCTGTTCGCCATGATCTCCTGAATCCAGCCTTTTCCCTACGACCACCTCTCCTCACAATTCCCAGCATCTAGAATCCACAGGCCCGAAGGGAAATTAGAATCGCTGCCAAAATGAGGGAAGAAGTTAATTTCTTAATTGGATTTCAAAGTCCTGTCCTCCCGAGAGGATTATCCTGGAGGAAGTTAGTGGTTTTGGCTTGGGTAGAATTGAGGCTCCAAAATGCAGAAGGCTGGTTCTGTGAGGTCTGTTGATGGTCGAGGGAGATAGCGATGGTTTATGTGTGTGTGTGTGTAGTGCATTGAGTCTGGAGGGGCTAAAAAATCAATTAAGTGTGTGAAGACAGATGTCATCAGATGGGCTACTTATTCCAGTTGTTTGGCCCGCTGCTCCACCACCACTATCAGACATGTTGTTTATCATAGAGCTAGGGGAAGAAGCTCTTCCCAGGGCCTGTTTATGTGGGCTGAGCCACAGCTTGTAAAACATTGCCTTGACGTAGGGGATTTGCGTTCTGCATCTCCTCCTGGTTCTATTTAGCATCTCTTTCTGTTATCACTGCTGTTGACCTTCTTCGGAGCTTAGCTGGCTGATAAATGATGGGGAAACTAGCATGTCAGAGTCTATGATTTAACAACTATGGATGACTAGGGTTTGCTTTATCCTTGTAGTGCTGAGCGATGCTGTTGCTGAAGGCTAGCCACCATTTAAAGATTTATGCTCATGCATATCAGCAGGGCTTGGGTAATAATCACCCAAGTGTGGGTTTTACTTACCACAGATTGCTTGGTGAAACAATCTCAACTGCCAAGACCACACAACATTTCTTGTGGTTTATTGAGCTACTTAAATTGTGTGTACCTGATGTGTTGCAGTATATGCTGTAACTACATGCCTGGATGATTTACTTCCAGGAGCATCCAAGGAGAGGTGATCACATTATACTGTGATGGCGCATATTGTAAACTCATTGCTTTCAATGATGAGTTATTTCTTTGAGTGTCTGCTTGGTCAGGGCAGGTATATGATGATTGTTATTGCATCCTACGGTGCACTGGGGTACATAATCAGTGATGCAACCTGCGGTCATTGGATGTTTCAAGTCTTTAGACATCAGACAGCATCACCCAGGCAATTTTATGTTCAATGCATTGATCTGTGTTCCACAGTTAGGCTATACAGTTTTATATTACATTAGACAAACCTCTTTCCATATGATGTAAATAAAAACCTGAATGAGAAACGTGTTAGTGTTCAATTATAATTAGCTTGGAAACATTCATATGATACAACAGCATTTTGTAAAATGATACCAAAATGATCATCTCATCTTGATACATACCATTAAAAGTTAATATAATACTGAATTAATGCCCAGTTCGACTGGTCTGGTTCACAACCACATGGGAAGTCAATCAGTGTCTCACAGCTCTCCTTTTGTCTGTGTGTGTGTTCATATCCTCTTTGCCCCTGTCCTTGCTTCTCTACTTCCTTCTCCCCGCTGTGCCTGTTATTATTTTCCTCCAGCTGATGATGTCCCGTAAATAGCAGAGCGTTGTAATTAAGGAGGATGGGCCCATGGCAGATCAGGCAGCTTATCAGCCACACAGGCTAGGGGCCCTACCCGGGCTGTGCTGCGGCTGCACCAGGACCAGTTTGTCAACTATAATTGGCACCAAAGACTGGTGTAATGAGGACAAGATGTGGGCATGCAGTTAAGAATGTGGCAAGCAGGGATCAGGGAGGCACAGAGAGCCTGTTTTTTCCAAGGCACTAACCGTTAGGCTACTGTTGGCCTGCTGCTGCAAGATTGGAGACACTCCTTGATTTCTTGGGTCCTCCTTCCGCAAACTGAAGCGTGGGAAATAGTTGACATATCTGCAATTCAGTTTGTCTTGTGTGTGAGATGAGGACAATAGGCATGTGACAATCTTGAATAATTTGAATCGGAAGAGACAGAAGACACAGCAGAATTAAGTTCTAAAATTTTTCCTCATCTGTAAGCACAAGGGACAGCAGTTGGTATTAGAGTTCTTATGGTTTTCTCTTCACGTCTTACTCATAATTGATTCAAAAGCCAATCCTAAAAGGTCATGGTGAACTGCACAAAGCAAATTGCTACAGTAATTGACTGGATTAGTCCTGTAGGAAGATGCCACTCTGAGAGCTCTTATCCACACATGTGCTAACCTCTTCAAAAGTTGGCCTGCTTTGGCCTCTAGTTTGTAGGACCAAGGGGCTTCAGGGGCTTCAGGGGCTTCCAGCATCAATTTAGGCTTGCGTGTTACGGCATTGATGGGAGTAATCATGTATTATTTAACAAAACAGCGCTGGAGGCGCAGTAGAGACGAGATATCTTGAAGGATGAGGAGAGTGGAAAGGAAAAGAGAGGAGGAGGAGGAGATAGAGAGAAAACATGAGAGAAAGGGAGGTAGGATAATTGACTGAAATTTAGATAAATATGTGTTAACAAGATCTTTAACTGAACTTAGTGAGACAAAGATGACGACGCGCAACATGGCTGCTCTCCACCAGAACAGCATCAATGACGACAGGTTGTGCTTGTCAAGTAGCTCAGCTGGCCAGACATTTGTCCTGACAGCTGCTATGTTTACAGCAGATGTGGAGACATGTTTATCTTGTCAGCTGGCTGCAGGTGGTGAAGACCATGAGAAGTACAGTAGAGTGAGTGTGAACTGAGGACACGACACAAGCTTTCAAAGGACCATAACAGTGGTTTTGCATATTTTGGCCCACTTTATTTCAAATCACACATACTAAACTTCACAGCTATTCTATTACTATTTTATTCTATTATCATTTTTATATTAAATTAATGGAATCCAAAAGCTGCTCGAGGCATTTGAAGATTTTAAGACTCTCTTTCTCAATGTGTTTGTCAAAGCACAGATTAGGCTGTGTAAGGCAGGGAGTTACTCGGGATGCAATTCACCATATTCACATGGCGGCCATTTTCCTTTGATGTCACGCTCAAGGTGGGAAGCTCAAATGCTGTTTTCAAAAGGATAATGACAGTCGTAGTACTGCTCATACTGCTAGGAAGTGGTTGAATGCTAACGTGAGCTGTTGTCTAGCTCATGGGTTATTAAATATGTTTACCTTGAAATATGGCCCTCTGGATTTTCACTATCCATCGTCTTTTTAGTTGCTGATCAATTAGGAAGCGTGAAATGATAATCATTTGTCAGATTCCCTATGTTTATACGACTTGCAACCTGGAACACAGTAGTACGACATTATCCTTTTGATAACAGTATTTGAGCTTCCCACCCTGAGTGTGATGTCAGAGGAAAATGGCTGCTGTGTCAATATGGTGAATGGCTTTTCTTGCTTCATCTTGGTCCCAGAGAGAAACATCAGCATTTCATTAAATTGTACACCTGTATACGGATGAATAACAATACATTTGAGCTTGAGTTTTAATTTCCTTGTGCCTTACCAAAAGTCGTTGCAGAGAATTGGACAAAGCTATGATAGAGAGCACAGAGAACAGAAAAGGGAGAAACTGACAGAGGGAGGCTAAAAATGGGAAGTAGGCTTAGGCCAACAGTAAGCATATGTGTCTGGCGCCAGTCCACAGCCCTGTGTGTCAGTCTTGATCTGTACGAAGGCTCTGTGTGCCAAGCAGCCAGACTAAGTATCTCTTAATGAAGTCTAGTCTCTCAAAGCCCTCTCAATGAACCAAGTTCTCATTTACTGTTGGAAAGAATCTGATGTTGACCGAGAGATAGAAGAAAGGACTTGTGACATTTAGGAACTGTCTGAGCCACTATAATCTCCAGAGGGCTCACTGGAGGCTTGTTGCTTTCATATAATCTTGTGGAGGCTTAGCTCTTGTACCTTGGACAGTGGGCATCTAGCCTAATGTGTCTATGTTGACTGTCATGGAGACTCGTTGGAGTTGCTGTTAAAAAGGCTTGGACACTGATGGATTACACCATTCTGCTCAGTTCCCTCAGAGTTGAGTTTTGTTTTCCCCCCAGTAAAGTCAGCTCTGTATGCTTTGGCGTGCATTCTAGAGATAAAATTGTGCAAAACAACACACAGGGAAACACTGCATATGCCAGAGGACAAGGCGTCCAATGCAAACGTTTCCCAGACATGAAGAAAGGACCTCCCAAATTCTGTGGCCCGTAGCATACTGGCAGGAGATTGATTTGCGCTAAGGGGGGTTATGTGAAAACATGCAGAACGTTGGCATGGCTGATTAAGACTGGTGAGAAAGTGTCAGTGTGAGTGTGTTTGTGTCTGAGCTTGAATGTATGGGGGATGTATGTGCCAAATCCTTAGCATGCAATGCAAATATATGAGCGTGTGTGCAGAAAGCTTCAGTGCTGCACTCTACAGCCCCTTCTGGTCTCCAAGGAAAGTTTTCCTGCTTCCCTTCGTTCTCCAGAGGAGCGGAGATCTAATGAAAACCACCTTGTCATTAACTGGTCCCTAGAAGGACCAATGAATGGTTAACATTCCAAGCAGTGACCCAGAGTTAAATAATCAGCTATAACTAAAACCTCATATGACATTACAATACTCCAAAGTATTGTTTAGTTTTTCCACTTTGGTTCTCCGAACCCCCCAAAAGTTTTGGCTGCCAGCCTAAGATATTAATGGCGGCCTTCTCAGATTTGTTATAGACAATGGCACTCTGTTTGTGTATGTTATTGTAACATTTTTTTAAGTTTGAATAAAGATGGACTAATACTAGGCTGAGACTCAGGCCACATTTATCTTGCAAACTGGCAATGGGCCTGAGAATAGTTTGGAATTCTTGTGCGTGTAATACTCCGTGCAGTGTGTGCCGCAGTGGTTAGATTCCATTAATAACATGTCAAAAGGACACAAAGCAGAGGATCAGCTCAGGTGTTGATTTGATCCAAACAATACAATCCCTGATTTTTATTCAAATACAGACCACATTTCACCCCCAGTGCTTTTGTGTCAAGACTGTTACCATTTGTGCCATTTTTTCTTTGGGACCATCAATTTTTATTCAGACTTTGTTTTTTCTGGGCCAAGGACGACAGGATAAAGATAATTGTTACTGAGAGTAAGAATCCAACTCTCACATGGCCAAAACCTGTGCTTAAGTGGATGATTCGTTCTCCTTGTGTCCTAATCAACATTTTCCACTCCACATAACTCTAGGGGTTCTTGTGTTTTTCTCCTAGATCAAGAAAGCTTATCGACAGAAGGCCTTGACATGCCATCCAGACAAGAACCCAGACAACCCAAAAGCAGGTGAGTTAGCCAGTTAAGTGTTTGTTTCTCTTCACCTTCTGTCCTTTTCTGAGCCACAGACGTAGTAGAACTAGAACAAGATTTATGATTTGTTTATCCAATTCCTGCATTGTTTTCCGGAGAATTAGGGTTAATCATCTGACCAAGCTGCCATCAAGCTTTCAGAACCAAAAATGAATGCTTTAGAGTAGCGCTCTCAGCAAGTTATACCCTGCCAGACAGCCTAGCCACAGCACTCTGTAGGAAGTCTAACCAGCGCCTGTCTCTACCGCCGGCTTTCCAGCCAGACAGGACCAGCCAAACACCACCAGCACCACCATCGCCACCAGTGTTTCCGCACCCTGTCCGTCCTTGGCTTTATGAGTCCTTCCGCTGTCTGTCACACACCAGCATGTGAATAATCAGACCAGGAAATCTCAATATAGCTTTTTGTCAGGAGAGGGGGGAAAAAAAGGCACCTTGGACAAAAGACTGGTCATGAGGCATGTTTTCAAGTGAGGTTTATGTGGTTCCTGGATGCTTCAGACAATTCCTGATTATGTCAGGAAAAAAGAAACAGGGAAATTGGTGGGGTTGGGTGGTTGAGAGGGATAATACAAAAGCAGGGGGTCGGTTTCCCAGAAATGGAAAAGAAGTGGTTTGGAGGGCCTCAACACTTGAACCCGCACATGGACAGACTCTGTCTCTATCGCACGAGAGCGGAGCGAGTCTTGGGACTTGCTGCCCCGCAGGGGAAGGTTGTGTGCATGTAAGAGGTGACTTGGGGGTCATGATTCCTCACTGACTGAAGACACCCCCCGCTAGTCCCTCATTTTCCTCAACCCCCCATGTTGTGACACTCTGAGCTGCCTAGTGGGCATGGCAGGTCTCCCCCAGTTGAATTTTATTCCAGCCCATTATATGCATGTAGGTAACCTGACCGCCTCTGCTGGCAGCGTGATCTCCAGAGCCTCCTGTTAGTGTGCACTGCCAGTCCCCACAGGGAGTAACAGTATCGGTCCGTTAGGCCTCCCATAAGTGAATGATTAAGCTTGGCTGGTATAGTGCAGTAGTGTGGCGGTTGTATGATGGGGAGTGGGATTGTGGTCTCCCTGTGTACATTAGTGTGTGTGTGTGTGTGTGTGTGTGTGCGTGTGTGTGTTAGATGACACAGAGTCTTGCGTGGTAGTGGTGATTGCGGCAGTGGCCCCTCGAGGTGCCCTAATGGAAGATCGATGGAGAGGCCAAGAGTTTGTGAAGGAATGCACGGCTGTGTCATTGGAGGAAACAGGTTTCGTGAGACTTAGGGCACCATTTAAAGAATAAAATGTCTCAGTGTGTCCCAGCTTTTGGCATAAGCCCCCTGCTGATGTAATGCTCTCTTCACTCTTCACGTCAACATCACCATCTTCTATCTTCCATCTCTTGTGTATAAGGTGTCTGACAAAGTTACCTGTGTTGTATCTTTGTGAAATTGCAGCCATATTTTTGTTTTTAAAGCTCATATATTCACATGTAAAACATTGTTTCCTGAAGCAATAATATAAAACCCCTCAAAGTGTTTCTTTGTGTATTCAGTAGCAGCATTTTCAGTTATCCTGCTTCTCTCATCTCTTTCTTCTAGTGGAGCTCTTCCACCAGTTGTCCCAGGCTCTTGAGGTGCTAACTGATGCTGCTGCCAAGGTAAAACCACTAATGCCTCCAATCCTGTCCTGTGCTGATACACACACACACACACACACACACACACACACACACACACATATATACAATTTATCCTAATTCATCTAATACTGTTTTCAGGCTGCCTATGATAAGATTTGTGCTGCCAAGAAACGAGCAGAAGAAAGAAACAGGAAACTAGATGACAAGAGGAAGAAAATTAAGCTTGGTGAGTCACTTAGCAATTTTCAAAGCATTTCAGGGTTCTTGATTCATTCTTTATTAAAAATTATTGGTTTTGCGAAGGGCTATATTTATTTAAATCAGTTTTTATTGTTATTGTTGCTATGACAGACTTGGAATCCAGAGAGCGACAAGCAGAAGGTCAGAGCCAGGAGGAAGTGCAAATCACTAGGACACTTGAAGAAGAGGTAAGAGAATTTATAGAATCATGTGAGAGATGATGCTGCACCAAACATTGTCTGGAGAAGATGTAGAAAATAAAAGATGCATCCAGGAAACTCTGAAGCACACCAGGTGCTTTTATTCTGTTTTTCGTCAAATACTCCCTTCTGATTGAGTTGAAATCTTCCAAAAACTTGGGCCAGGAACAAAGGCTCTATCTGCGAGAGGCTTTTTTTTACTGCCCTATCATAATTATCAGTAAACCCATTAGGTGATATTGCATGACTTGATGCACTTTGTTCAGAAAGCCAATGATGAATAAAAATGGTGTGCGTGCTTTCAAGGTGAGTCATGGCATGTGCTCAAATGTGCTTAATGCATGTAAATATGTGGCTGTGTGCCTTGCCGTTGGGGGAGGAGATAACCAATAGGTGGCACTGTTCCATTTTCTGTCTCATCTCAAGGTGTTATTGCCTTAACTGAAGAAATAAGGTGGTCTGCTTTCTCTCCTGCAAACACAGAATAGCAGAAAGGGGGTCTTAGAATGGGAGAGCCGTACAGGTGATGAATTACATCAGTGCTGTCACTCAAAACCAGTTTGTGCACATTACTGTGTTGTATGTGTTTTCACCAGATTGCCCGTTTGAGAGAGGAGGGATCCAGGCAGCTTGAGGAGGAACAGAAGCTCATCAGAGAGCAGATCCAGAGAGAAAGAGAAGCACAGCAGCAGCAGCAGCAGCAAACAGGAGGCTACGCTCAGAGAAGTAATGTCCACTTGTCCACCGAGATTTTGACCTAGTCCAGTTTACTCCAGTCCAGGTTAACCAAACCAGTTCTGTGCAGTCCTGCTCTGCCTGGATAAATCCAGTCTGACCCAGTGAAGTCCTCTTACTATCCTGAAAGCCTCAGCTGAGTGAACCCCTATGTTTCCCAACCATCACACAGTCAATCCAACCACAGCAGTCACCAGGCACCCTGTGGTACACCAAATATTATACACATAAAAAAAACAATAATAACTGAATGTATATTTGAATTTGTGTTTTGCTTTAGAGGTCTATTTTAGTTTTGTGGCATTAAGACAACTTGGCAAGGTAACATAGGAATGCCAAGTGACACGCACACACTTAATTGTCCATCAATTTTTTTACCGCTCAATAATATTTTTGCATTAAAGCCTCAGTGAAATGAAACAATTAAGGGTCTTGTAAAATAAGACTATGGAAGAGTGGGTATTTAAGCGAAGTACCGATTCTTGGCCCTAGACTCTTGGTGCTTTTTGTGGCTGGACAATTACTCATGCACAGCCAGCACGTCTTTTGAGTCTCTTCCATTTGCACGCAGTCAGGCCCCCCCCCCGCATGAGCACTCCGTCTGTTCCATCTTGAGAGGCACTCTGTGGATCATCAGACTGTAGCAAGAGCCATACATTTACCGTGTGACAGCCAGTTTAATATTGCTGTATGTATGCTGTCTGCGTGAGTCCCTCCACTGCTACCTTTTTTTTTTTAAGATTATTTTTGGGGGATTTTCACCTGATTAGATAGCAGAGGCAGACGAGGGGAATTACATGCAACAAAGGTCGCCGGCTGGAATCGAACCACCGGCAACATTGCCATAACCATTTGGCTACCAGGGCGCTCCCTACGCTGCTATCTTGAGTGCCAAATGTCTTGCCACAACAAAACAATTGTTTCTTTGTCTTTTCACTGAACTGTCATCTGTCATGTTTTTCCTCAGATTCAGGAGTGGAGAGATGTTCCAAGAGCAATGTGACCCCCAAATTGAAGGTAAGGCTTTCAACTATGGGGTTTTAGTCAGAGGAAGAGACTGGGAAGAGAGGGCGGGATGAGCGTTGGAGAATAAAGCAGGAAGATGGAAAAGAAGGGTGGGGGTCCCCAGCATGTTTTGATGGAACCTTTGTAACATTTGTAATTCATTATTTGGAGACCACATACGCCGTCTCACCACAAAGCGCACAGGCTGTTCTGACACCCATCCCTCCAGAGTAGGCCCGACGTCGTCAGGAGACCTGTAACTATGCCAAGAGAGGGCTTATTATATTTCCTCCTGGAAACGGCCAAGGTTGCGCATATAAACGGACACTGGGGATGTTAGCTAATGTGTTTAGACATTAAATCTGGTTTTAAAATTTGATAGCTATCTAGTGCAGCAGTGTATTCCCCTACATTTGTGTATCCAGTTAGAAAAACAAACAGCAATCGTAAGACTGACAGAATCACGGGTCATGTTCAAGGACATGGGAATGTTGCTGCATAGACCTATCTCAGAGGCTGTGGAGTTGTGTCTACTATTACATTTTTTAATCCAGTTTATTTTGTTAATGTCCTTCTTGTGTTGTCTCTAGACTCAGATCTAGTTTTTATTTCTTTTTTCCTGTCCAGTAGAAGTAGTATTATATCTTTAATCTCATCAAAATTATCCTGGTATTCAAGATTAAACCTGAATCCTGTTTTGATGGATGAGAGACTACTGCAATGAATCTGACGTCAATCATTCCTTAAAACAAATCTCAGTGATGTTTGACATTAGGTAAGTGAACACCAAAAGCAGAAAGAGCCATTTGGTTTGGTTCCACTAATATCTTTCCTATGTGTATATTTATTAAAACTAGGAGCAGGAAAACACAGCAGTGTGTCAGTGTTGTGGGCTAAAACCATAGACATCACCTCATGCAAAAACCTCTTATTGGAAGATTAATGAGTAAGGAGGTTATCAGTGGGTACTGGAGACTGCTCTTGGAAGGAGAATGTACGTTTTCAACCGTAATTGTTGGTAAAAGAGGGGCTATGTAGACATGGAAATTCCCAGAAATCCTGTTTCTCTGACAGTGAGCAGAATGCTGGAGCTGAGTCAACACTTGCCATTTATAATACTACTTTAAGCTGTTAGTGTGATATTGGCAAGACTCTGCTGTACTTTGTACACGGATAAGAGAAGTTGCACAATATCTCTTTTCACGGGAACTCACATCAGCGTTTAGTGACAGGATTCCAATCAAGTAAAACAAATGTGATGAATTATCTTGATGTCTTTTGTGGAAGCTGTTCATTGGAGCTGTACATCTCTTATGTAGAAAATTGCTGTATGGTAATTTCTAAAACAGCATTTACACAGTGCAATATAGCAATAAGTATCAAGACATAAGTAACGTTGTTACACAAGCAAATAAGTTAACCACAGTTGAAACAAAGACATTCCAGAGGGGGACTGCCTCTTTTTCTGCCCACGACAGAGTACCATGGGCATGGACCTGCTTTTGATTACTTGGTCATTATTGTGTCTGGTGTTGCGATTTATTCTGTAGAGATATAGTTAAGCAAGTGAGTCACCATGTATTCTCTGGTCCAGGGCTCCGTGTGTTAATTTTCACCTTTTTTAGCTGTCCGTCACCCTCGGTATGAATGGAAATTGACTGCACGTCTCACAGGTGGTGCCAGGGTGATGTTCCAAGAGCTTAACAACGTCTTTCTCCCGTAGCTGCAGTTTTGTCCTGAAGGTTATGGTAATCTGTGTGTCATCAGAGCCAAGCCTGCCTCGCATGCTTTGTCTCCTGGTCAGCTGAGTTTAATCAATTGTGCTCTAATGATTAGACATTGTCATGCGCGTCATTAATTCTTGGAAGTCCTCATGACTAATGTAGGCTAATGTCTCCTTTCTGTCTCCTTTCTCACACCAGTTAAAGTGGAAATGTAAAAAAGAAGACGAGACGAATGGAGGCTACTCTGAAGACATTCTTTTCAGACTTCTACAAAAGGTAAACGTCCTGAAAACCAAATAAGTTGTTAGAAGACTAATAATAACACTTAACTTGGCTTGCCTTTAGGACAACACAGAGTTACAGTAAGGGACCATTTTGTGTTGGGTAATATAATATATACCTTGAGAGTACCGATGTAGCTATATCTTTAATAAATCTGGCTGTATTAGGAAATAATGAGCAGAACTGCTTTACAGGGATTTTGGATTTCCTGGAATTTTGCATCAATGTGATGAAGTATTTTAATATGTGAGGTCTTTAATTGATGGGATTAACCAAAAACAGACATTCCCATCTTGGTATCTATGAATTGTTTCTTAATTACATTTTCAGGGAACTGACTATATCAGGATATATATTGCTATTGCAATATATGAAATGACATATACTGTATAATGATGTTATCTCTTTATCCTCACCAAAGCAGAGCTCCACTGTTAGAAACCTGCCTGCAGAGTCCGGCCATATTTGAGGCCTGCATGACATCAGCCTTGTAGATTTTTTTTATTCCTCCTCTTAAACAAGGCCCATTAAATTTTGTTGCAGTGAAAGTGCTGAGGGCAATGTTGTAGTGCCCTTTTAAAGCCATGCACGCCATTGTTTGTGCCCCTCTTACCAGGTGATTAAGCAGTGCCAAGGGAGGCATTAGGAAATGTGCTCTTCTCATGCAACCCAGTACCACCTTATGCTATGATCCGTCACAGGGGCTTTTTGGTGGGGCATAGGTTGGCCTGAAATGAGGATAGGGCAAGTGCCACTGACGTCAAGCTGTCCGGAAAAAGGCTTCTGAATTTCTCCTCTGCACGAACTCAATCAATATGGTCCAAGGCATGAGGGCTGTGTCATAATGAAGACTGTGGAAAAAAAGTGTTGTTCCTTTTTAAATTCTTAAGCAAAGGGAATACGTTTTAGGCAGAAATTTAGTTTGAGATGGCAAGCT
This sequence comes from Enoplosus armatus, assembly GCF_043641665.1. Lineage (NCBI taxonomy): Eukaryota > Metazoa > Chordata > Actinopteri > Centrarchiformes > Enoplosidae > Enoplosus > Enoplosus armatus. The sequence goes on from NC_092194.1 coordinate 8,343,689, forward strand.
CCAATGAGTGACAGTTAATGGTTTGGGCAAGTAGAAATAGCCACCACTGCGTGGGAAAGCGAGTATGGTGTGCACATAGTTCTGCATGCGTACGTGTGCGGACTTGTGTACTTTGGCTGCCTAAAATACTACATCTTCGTTTCAGGGGGAAAAAAACATGTTAAGATATTTATATTTTATGAAACGGAGGCCTTTTGAGAGTCTCGTTTGTCACTGTTGGCTTGCTCCAGAGTGTCCTTAGTAAGCATTAGCATTCCTGGACTTTCCCGTTCCCAGAAAGCTACATTTTCACAGGATGAGATTGTCAAAGGCCACGTCCCTCCTACTCTTTGCTCCCAAGCTCCTGCTTTAGGCGGGCAGAGGTTAATGACAGAAGTCCTCGGTTATAGGTGATACAAAAAAGAAATTTAGGAAACCCTTTGCCCTCTGCTAATGGCTGCTAAGATGTGTTTTTATCCTTCCTCCTCTTCTCTCCATCTCTCTCAGACAAAGAACAGGGAATGACTGACATTCTCTTCGCTCCTGCTCCCCCTTTTTGGCCAAGCTTTCCTCCCTGTTCTGATTTGTGGCAAAGAGTTGGATCTAATTTCAGCCTCCATGCCAAAAACATTGTTTATCAAATGTTGTCACTGCACAAGGAGTAGCTGAAATGATGACAGCCAGTATTGCCTCTTGTCTCTTTTGAGAAGTCACAGAGGTTTTACTTTTGGACGTGATGTTACTTGAATGTTTTTTGCAGTATTACCGGCTCCGTCCCAAACATATGAACCCTATCATTAGCGATTAGGTTTAATAACCAAACACATATTGAATCCTAACTTTTATTCCAGAAGTCTGTTATATTCACCCGTGTTTTGAGTTTTTCAGTCTGCATATGCTTTGTGTTTTCATGGTTATGGGTTGTGCTGTGAAAGGAAATACTAATTTGAATGTTCTGCATCTCTCCTCTTCCTCCTTTTGACTTTTCTTTTATTCTCTCATTTCTTACCTCTAGTATGGGGACGTTTTGAATGTGATTGTATCGAGTAAGAAGAAAGGAAGCGCTGTGGTTGAATTTGGAACTGTGAGAGCAGCTGTAAGTACCTAACTCTTCCCCAGTCAGTGTCTTCATTCTGTTGGTTAATGCAAATCGTTTCCAAAGCAGACATTTGCATAGAACCACTTTTGTTTACCACTCACTTGCCCCAAAGTTTCAGGTCACCTGCTGAGTTAGATTATTACTGAGAATGACACCTGTCATAGACTTCCCAGCCTCAGGACTGAGACCTAGACTAAGGTTTTAGTCATTCTGTAGTGTAGAGATCTCTGTGCTGATGGTTCCTGGATGGAAGGACTTCATTGTTCCACACTGTCTGGTTCCTCAGGCCTTTTGTCGTGATGGTGTACTTTTTTGTTGGGGCTTCCTCACCGCAACGTGTGGTTTCACTCCAGAGAACATGTCTGCCAGTCTACAGATGATCTGGGCACAGGTTCTGTGGTCTCTGCCTACCCAACTCCAGGTCCCAGCCTTACTCTGGGTGTTGGCCCAGTTACAATCCACCTTTGTCCTTGCCTACATGTGTTTTTCATATGTAAAATATACCAACAGTCCCTGCACAAATACCCAGGTGTAAGATGGATACAACACAAATTTCCCAGATTTCAACACAGGGAGAATGTTCTTTTTTTTTAATTAGAAAATATTTATATGTATTTTATAAAATTATAACATTACTGGCAGAGAAGATCCATCAGAAGATCCACTCACAGACTATGTTGTGTTTTTAGGAGCTGGCAGTCAAGAATGAAAGTGGCCTGAGTGAAAACCCCTTGAAGATTTCGTGGCTTGAAGGACAGCCCGAGGTTATTGCTCCAGCATCTCAACCTGGCCAGTTCATGTCTTCACAGGTACCAGTGTAACTTGAAAATACTAATTCCCTCTCTCATAAAGCATGTTGGCCCTATGTTACAAAATCTTCCCATGTACACAGCTTCCAACACAAATACTATTGCCTAAACACTGTCCCACAAAGTGAGGTATGTAAACCCTCTGAGGTTTTATTTTCGTATCAGTGGTGCAAATATTGCCTCAGTGCTTGCACTCCCCTTGTCTGGCCTAGAACAATGTGTTTGGTTAAATGGGCCTCAGTTTATTTTCTTTGGAGTGGTGAGGCGCTGGCCCGCTCTGGCCCAAAGCCCCTGGTCGGGCGCTCATTAACCGGCCTGACCTGGGAGACCCCAGGAATGCTGAGCTTCACACAGAAACCCAGAAGAAGCAGTGAGCAATAATGGCAGCCTGGCACGGGAGAGTGACTAAATGCCTGCAATGGTGCCCAGTGAGCCTGTGTCTCTGTATTGCTAATGATAATAAAATTGAGACATTCATGGATTTTTGGGTGGAATGTGGTTGCTCATTTTGAATTTGAAGGATTTACTTTCTGCAGGCCAAATGTTTTCTGCACAGCACTAGAATGCTTTATTGAGAAATCTTAAAACATTTTTCCCTCTGATGTGTTGCCTCTTGTGATTTGGAAATCACAGTAGTCTATATTGAAATCTCGACTTTTTAAATTAATTTTGCACGCCTGATATTTTGTCTTTTGCTGCCAGCAGACACCAAAGGCACATTAACTCTTTTCCTGTCCAAGGATAATCTCATTTCAGCTATATTCACTGAGAATCTACAAAGTTTTTCTTAGATTAGATTAGTATGAAGTAATGTTTTTTTTCTCCGCAGTGTCAATTTTACGTTGTGATCTTTACCTGTGAGGGATTGCAGATCAGTAGACTTTCTCCATCTTATATGTGTCTCCACAGCTGCTGCTGAACTTGGTTTCACCCCTCAACCCAGTGCAGTGTCTCAGACCACCTTGTCAAGGCTAGCATGTGAGACTTAGCCTGCACATTGGGACTTGTCACACTAATCTCTTTAAATGTTATTATGGTAACCCGGTTTGCCTTACAGATATCCAAAACTGATTGCTTCATCTTTTTTTGGCCTGCCCCAGAGAATGAAAACATTACTATGGCCGGGTAATTTTCGCATTAGCCCTTAGCGAGAATACCTCTTGCTAAAGAGGCCCTACATGACATAATGGGTGAACTAGTGTAGATATTAGTAATGTTGTTCCACATCTGGCCTGGGGTCAGTGGACATGGGGGGCATTTAAGAAAGAGAGATAGAGGTAATAAGAAGCCAAAGCCTTGGAGGTTCTTCTCCTCGGAATTGATCTGAAATCTAAAAATCTGATTCCTCTCCTGTCGTCTACCTCTCCATTGCTTCCCTACACCAGCCAGCTGCAATCACATAGGAGCAACTTGGGTGAGGACTTGCTTTTTTAACCTCATCAATCCAAACATAGTGCTCAGAGAGTCAGGGACTCGCTACAGGGAGCCCAGAGACACAGATGTATGACTTCAGCCTCAGCTTCAGTTCCAGCTCTGCTCGACTTCATACATTAATCTGGGGCCAATTTGAAGGGCCAACAGAGTGTAGGGTGTAACTTCTGCAGGTGCTGCATCAAAACACATACTGATGGCAAAAATCTGAAAAAAGATCTGCACACTGTGCTGACAGCTCAGTGTCAATCTACTTTCAGACTGGACCAATCAGAGCGGAGCTGGATCCAGCTCTGGACCAAACTCTGCTCTGATTGTTCCTGAAATTGAATTTGCTGGGAGCTATCAGTACAGTGTATAGACCTTTTGTCAGATTTTTGCCAGTGTGAAGGGCCTAATGGAGTGGGAGCCACAAAATCCCCTTTCAGACCCCTCTCAGGGTCTAGAGACCTTGAACATCACTAACTATACCATGGTGTGTTTGATTTTCACTGCTTTCACAGAGAGACACTGCTGGAGACCTGTTGAACTGTTGGCTCTGTTTTTGTTCAGCTTGTCCAGAAAGGTGATATGACATGATTTATAACAGGGCCCCACTGCATTCACCCAGTTTTTCTAACCATGGATATTAAACATTTCAAAATATGGAAGGGCCACATCTTCCACACTGTGTGGAATTGCTCCCCATGCTCCTGACTTAATTCAGACCCCTCTCTTGGGAAAGGATCTAGTTTCATCTCCAGACTGTTCTTTGTTGTTTCTTTACCCTTCGACATAATAAACAGTCATAGTGAGAGATTGGGAAATGGCTAGGTTTATGAGAGAGTCATTCTCGTTAGTGCTAGCATTTGTTTTAGCATTGCATTGTACACAGTCAAGTAAAGATAATAAACAGTTGTTTTATATTAATTGTAGCCTGTGGCGACAGAAACAGTGCAGGGCTCCGATACTGTATACTACATGGAAGTGCAGTGTTTAATGAGAGCTGTAAATAGTTGTTGCATCAAAATATATGTGTGGCCGACATTATGGACTCCACAGAGTCCGACTACTGAGTCATATCTCACCTCCCAGATTGTCTCGGATATGGAATTACTATCTAACCATCTGCTTCATCTTTGCCAGACGTAATGTGTGTGTCTCTGTAGATGTAATGCCATCATTAATCACTGTGGGTTGATTCATGCTTTTATTGCGTTGTGTAGTTTACCATATTATTTAAAGTGAATCTATTGTAAAGGATTTAAATTTGAGCTTTCTGCGCCTGCTTCTTCCATCTAGAGCCATCGCAGGCTTGTCACGACACAAACCAGATGCAGCAGATCAGCTATTCTGGGATTGTTTTTCCAGCCTGCCGGTGTTCTAGTCCTTGTAAAGTGCACTCTCACCTAAAATAGCCCCTGAGTCTGGAAGAGATGCACTGTATGTGGCCGTGCTGTTGGCATAATCAACCCTGGCCTGACCCCCTCTCTGAATGGAGATAACAGAGCTCTAGGAAGGAGACCAGCAGGCTTCTGTATTTGGCTACGATCAGACCCTAAAGAAGGAAATCAAATTATTATTGTTGATATTGGTTGAAGAGTGGCTGACCTTCTGAACAGTTAGTACTTGAAATTGATTTTGTGTACCATGTTTGAATGGATATAGTAGAGAGTAATCAGCGGTATACCTCATAATATATGAGGTTGGAGCTGTTGGCGACATATCATCTATGTATAACAGGACCCTCAAGGAACAAAAGACCACACAGTTTATAGAAAAGATACACTGGTTTAGGATAGCTTGAAATATATAGACGTGTTTTTGCATTTTCTCATTAGACACAGAATGAATTGCCTGGTGTGATTACAGTGTGGTCAGAATTTCAAAGTTATTGTGTAGATTGTGTTACGCCCAAATACGCCCAGTTCATCATGCATGTCATGAGAGGGGATAGCTTGGCCCTAACCGTGTATGGCGTGATAATATGTTCTGACATGATACAGACAGCATAAACAATATCAGTTTCACAAAATCCCCTTTTTGTGTGACCCATGTTAAATCATGCAGCATATTTCAGCAGCATCAGGTTGTGCTAGGAGATGCAATTTCAGTCGAAGGACACATCTCTTATTTGCCAAAACAATATTTTTAGTTTTTTAGTTAGTACCTGACAAAATAAATAACTCATAACAGCTACTCTTTAGTGAGATGACAGGGCTTCTTGGTATTCTGTATGACAGCAAGTTTAGATTTTTGGAGGGAGAGAAGTGGTACCAGATGTGATTGGGGTACTTCACAGCTCGGCCAGTTTGTGCAGCATAGACAAGATAATTTGTCTCCAATTACAGGCTCTTTCTTCTCGCATCAGTCATGTGGCCGAACACTTGTTGAGCTTAAGTTTATGTGACTCTTCACACTGAGAGCTCTTGTTTAGCCAAGGACTTTTGTCTGCAGCAAGGCTTTTTCCAGAAAAAGCAGACAGCAAATGTTAATTATTGAAGGTTATAATGAATGAGGATGGGTTTTCATAAAATGTGTCAGTGGTTTTCTTTATCAATCAATAAGTACATGAAATAGTACTAGTACTAGTAATAGAATGTTTTTTACCCTTACTTGCATGCAATAATTTGTTTCCATAGTGACTGAGTGACATTGTACAACGCTTCTTTCTCTTGATCGTTGAGGGTCATTGTAGCAATGGGAACACTGTCCAATGTAAAGTCTGTATGGCTGAATAGCTCTTTCTCCTGCTTATCTGGAAAACTTAGCCTGTATAGAAAAGTCTGAGAAATTGCAGACACACCCTGGTTAGCTATTGAATGTCATGTCTTTGTGATACAGGTGTGCGTCAGACCAGGGCATGCCTAAGAACTCAGCCGTTGCTTCAAAATCCAGTTTACTGTAATACAGTATTTATGACCCCACATGAAATCCTGCTTGACATGCCTGCCTCATTTAGGCTTCTGTGTCTCTCCACCTTGAAATGATATTGTGCTCCTTGTTGTGTTGTATAATCCAAGACTATAATTTCTCCAGAAACTGTTGGGTTTAAGTGACAGACGAGGCTTATTGCCTCCACAGTGGCCGCTGACAGTTAAAAAGACAAATAAATGTCCATCAGGGTGTGTAAACAACCTCATACAAGTTCTCTTAAAATGTTGACACGAGCAGTTCTATCCACAAAACCACCAATCGTGGAATTTGAAAGACATTTTTCTTTTACTTCCCCAAAATACAAAACAGTACATATTTCAATGTAAAAAATGTTTCACAATGTGTTATTGTCATAACATATACAAGAAAAAGGTGCAGTGATATCCACTTTAAAATGGGAGATGCCAAAACAATGCAGACGTACCCACAAACATTGCCGTTTCTGTTTGGACATACATAGAATTCTAAATCTATTGCTAGAAGCGGGACACTTGTGGTTCGTTTATTTCGCAGCGTGACCCGTGGGGAAGTTAGGAATTCGACTGGTTCTGGGTTTGCCCCACAGCCTTTCCTGGCAACCCCCCACTAAGGCACAGACTGAGGCTCTGTCCTGACTCTCTCCTCTCCGGACCTGAGGAGAGTGCACCTCAATTGTCAGCACAAATCTCAGTTTGACTATGCGTGCTTACATGCACATGCATGTGTGCCAGTGTATGTGAGATGCAAGCATGGTTTTTTTTTGCATGTCAGGGGGTCTGTTTGATCAGAAGGTAGTGTTTAAACCCTCATCAGGACTTTTGCTGCAGTAATGGATGTTTCTGGTCCTCCTCCCTCGACACCCCCTGCATATGTGGAAGTATCACGTTACCCTTTACCACTTTCCTTCTCGTGCGCCACTCACCAGAGCATCGGACTCTGATTTGCAGCTAAGAAAACAGCCTGCTTTTTTTTTCCTTCTGAGGTCTTGGACCTGTGGCCTGGCTTGGTCTACAGCCCAACCTGCCACTAGTGGCTGGCTTTTATTGGAAGCAGAGCTAAGTGTTTGTTTTCACTGCATTGTTGGGAATGAGAGATGGGGGGTACCTTGGTCTACCTTTGAGTGGGGCCTCTGGGATGCGTGCGGAGGAAAAATTGCCCTCTGCACACAATAGATTGGCAAGCTCGCCAAGAGCCAAGGCATCACAGCTCAAGGACCTTGGATTCCCGCCACAGCTTTTCTTTTCTTAAACACAACACTCTTAAGTCTTAACAGCCGTCTTCAGTGCTGTGCTGTGTGGTTAGGGTTAGGTAAAAGAAGGTGAAAATGTCTAGCTTGGAGTTTGACATCAGTTCAATTATTAACTTGAATATTGTATGTACGCCTGCAATGGGTGAATTTAAGGAGAACATTAACCTTTTTTTTTAGTTTAATCTTTCAAACGTGATTATGTTCTAATAAATGCTGTGGATCACAGGGTGCTCTATAAAAGAGAAAGCTCCTTGAAATTTGCTGTGATGTCTGATTCAAAATGCAACATGTTTTACTGAAATTCTAAAAAAGGCAGAATTTATCATTTTGTATATCAGTCTTTTCAGTGTAGTAGTTTACCTCCATTAAAACTTAGGTGTGGCAAGTTCTCTCCAAAGGTTGTTTGTCACTACATCATAAGATCAGATATCTCCAGTTTATTTAGTACAGTCTTCCTGCGACGTTTCGCCACTCTTTTGTCTAGTTGTGGAGTTTGTCCATCACCTGGAGAACATCATCCAGGATTGAAGGGCCCAGGTCGAGGCTAAAGGAAAAGCCACTGTCCTCGTCCTTTTGCTGTCCAGCAGATTTGTCACAGGTGTCAGTGGAGTCTCCATCCTTGTCTGAACTCAGGCTGCCCCATCTAGGGCTGCGAGTCTGACTGGAAGCAACATTGTTCACTCTTTGGTACCCATCCTCCTTTTCCATCTCGCCGTCTCCTTCCTCGCTGTCCAGAAGCGGCATGGAGCTGCATTTCTTTCTCTTCTGGGACGCTTTGTGCTGGTGGCCTAAATGCCAGTCAGGGCTCTCTGAACCCTCTGCCTCATCCAGGTTCAGACGCGGGGGCTTGGGTGGTGGGGAGCAGGCCAGGAAGAGATTCTGCTCGCTCTGGGAGCTTTGTAGAAGCAGGTTGTGGCCCATTTTTAAGAAGGACAGGTCTCCAAAGCTGTCTGTATGGGCATCGTTGCCGATATGTGAGATGTGGCGGAAATCAGCCAGTGGTAGGCTAATCATGTTGACAGACAGCACCTCCCTGCGCTTGGAGCTCCTGCTGGGCCAACGACCAGAGGATGGCTTTCTGTACAATGACGTTCTAAGTGGCATCTTGGCAGATCTGGTTGAGAAAGACTTAAATGTTTTTATATATCCTTATATATCCTCAAAAGTCTTTGTATCCTTTTGTATTTCCTCCTTTGTTCGACACTGGATCCTTAGAAAGTGGTCAAGCTTAAAAGCATAACGTCATCTGCAACAAAACACACGAAAAGAGAAATTATAATTTAACAAATGGGAGTCTGATACCAAGTTTCCTTATATATATATCTTATACCAAGATAATCTTTTATCAACATTGCATTATAAATCTGTTTTGGATATTTCAGGTTTCCTTGCTAGAATATGGAGCAAGTCTGTGCATGTGCCTGTCATGTAATTCAGCACCAGATGTAGGTACTGAACTGTGTCAGTCGGCTTGATGTGAGTCGGCAGCCATTGTTTAGAGATTGCACCTGCTCCTCTTGATTTTGATTTCATGAAATTCAGCAGTGTTTTGCAGCGGAGGGATGTTCCAACAATGTTTTGAAGCTTTCATTTCTAAATATTTACTTTTCAAATCCCTGTTTTTTCCCATAAATGCAGGTGTGGTCTGCTGCATATAATCTAAAGGAAGTCTATTTGCCTACTTAAGACTTCCAGTAACAAAGGCAACAAAATTGCAGATTCCCAAATGGTTTTACCGTAACTTCTGTCAGAGATCATGATAACTTCACTTTGGAACACATGTTTATGATTTAGTGAAAAAATACAAATAGCTTGGATGCAGTCAGTTTATTTTGCTGTATTGTGAGATTTATTCATTGACTCTAGATGTAGAAGTCCATAAAATGAAATATTGTTGTTCCATAAATAACATCACACTGTAGGCATTACATGTCAAAATAAGTTATCCATTTTGTAATGTAGTTGTGGGATTTTATATTATTAAAATTTCTCTTCCACCAGCAAAACTTAAAATGAAACATCTTGGTCAAAACGAAACAATACAGTTACACAAAGAGAAAACCACTTTGTGTTTCGTGACATGTAATCATTTTATTGAGTAAAATAGAACTTGGTTCATCAACGCTGGCATGTAGATTAGATAATCGGCTCAGTGTCTGTGATTTTATGGTCTCCAAACAGCTTTGCCCACATTAGATCTGTGTTCGTGACTTGAAACACTCACTCTGTAAATTTGTAAGCCACTACAGCAAACAGGTTTTGTTGGCCTGTAAAGGTTTTACCGGCACTTTAGTAGCAGCGGGAGATTGGAGAGCTTGGACACAGCAGCATTCCTTTCCAAACATGTCAGTTTGGCCAAGGAGGAGTCTTAGGATTTCAGCCATGAGGATCATGTTCAGGAAACACTTCATGGCCAAGTAAAAATTAAAGAAGCCCATTAAAACAGATTGGCCAAGAAACTTGTTTTGAATGCTGCCATAAATTATCCGTCTTTGAGACAGAAGAGGAATCTGTTTGGTGAAAACTTTACCCAAGAATTACAAGTAATAGAATTCAAGATCTTTCATTCCATGTTGTTGTTTGTCTAGTAGGATTAAACACAATAGAATATATAAAGATAAATTACTTAGTTCTTACCTGTCTTGCTGAGCAAATACAGAATATTTGAATCCCACGCATGCACACACGACTCTGTCAGGAAACTAGGCAGCGTCTACCTGCACACCCTGACAAACTCTTCCTTGACATGATGGGGCTTGTTCAACGGTTACAGAGAAGACTTCATTGTACAGCCTTCAGACAGATAAACAGAGTCAGTTAAAATGGTATTTCCCCCAGTGACACAACCAAGTCAACTGTTACATTAAATTGTAGCATTTAACGGCCAAAAGAGTGTTTCTTACCTTTCTTACCTTTCTCTCTACACTGCTGCTTATGGACATTTGATCCTTTTCTTTGGTAGTCCTTCCCAGTCTACACTCCTTCTTGCATTGCAAAGCTCTCCAGGTGTGTTGCTGGTGAAAATCTTCTTTGCCTACGAGATAAGCCAGGTGAGGTCAGAGTACAAGTGTTAAGGCACCCAGGTGGAGCCTTTTCTTCAACTTTTTTTCTTTAGGCTTTTCTTTATATTTGCAGTCATCCCCCTTTTTAGAATGGTTGCCAGCCGTCAGATGATATCATCCTGGTTGTGGTGTGAGTTGGCCTTTTAGTCATAAGTGTTAAACTAAATCCTGCTGGTTGGTTGGCTGCACCCATTACCTGCGTGAGAGTGGGCGCAAAGCAGGAGCTGCTGATTCAAGGCCTGTGAGATTGAGACAGACTGAAATGTGGGAGAAGCTACGGCGCACAGCTCATTTCAAGAGCTGAATGGTGTGTTTGAGAGAGGGGAAAAGTGAGAGAGGTTGAGTTTGAATAGGTTAGTGAGTGTACAACAGGTTGTGTTTGAGAGTGTGTGTGTTTCATAGCCTGTGTGCTTGTGTCTAAAAGGAAGTCATAGTCATTGAGCAAACAGGGGGGGTTAACTGATCTCTAATCTCCATGTCATTGTCCCTCTGCTCTGCTGATTTCCTGATTTCCTGCTTACTGTTGGCTTGTCTAAAGCCTAACCCTAAAGCCGGAGTGGAGCCCCCTCCACAGGCCCTTCTGCCTGACTGGAGGCCTATAGCTTCTCTATGTAATCAAAGCGCACTATCACACACAGACATGTATGTACAGGCACGCTGGGTTGCACAAGAGAGATAACATGTTGCATTTCCAATTCTCACGCCTCCAGCGTGTTGTCTTTGGCAATGGAATGCTAAAGCAATGCAATAATGAAAACTGTGTCAGAACAGCAACCTTTCTCTATGGAATTTGTTTGTGTTAAAAATGGCAGGGTTAAAGCATTTTGTTGTGCTCTCACAGGCAGTAATTGTTGGTTGATCATGCCCTTTTGGTTGTCTTACGGTTTGGAAAGATTCTTTTTTTGAACTATTTAATCTGCTACAACAGGTGTCCCTGTGTTTGAAAGAGATTATATTAAAATCACCAACATGCCATGGTGCTCTGAAAGAAGTCCTATAATGAACACAGTGTTCCAGCAGAAAGGAGGACACGGCTGTAGATTCCTTTGTCCAAAGTCACAATGCTTCTCCTTGTTCACTAACCTTAAACATGCAGGGTGTGAAGGAAATGGACAAATGGTATCTTTCACTACTCCTCCAGTCCTTTCAAATTGATCCAATAAACAATAGGCGTGCCGCCTGATCCTCTCTTGATCTCCCTCTCTGCACTCCAGTGCCAGAACAGTCTGCAAGACCAGACACAATTACTCACGCAAATGAAATTATCATAACATTTACTCAAGACAGAAACAGAACATTTTTGAGCATTTCTCTTCTGAGAAACCCCCTCCTTCTTCCACCTACAACCACAAAAGTGCTTTCATGCTAGAAGACAATCAGGGTGAAGAGCGAGTGTTATCTGCGGTATTTGGGAATGACCTCACAAGACCTGCCGTCTGACCAAGGTTGGGCTCACTCTGTTAGTTTTGTTGTCATGCTATGTAGCCTCTGGGCTGATGCGTTTAGCCCTTGTTGGATTTCTGTGTAAGCCTCTTTTCTAAGGCCTGACCATAGTGGGCAGTGTGGTTTGATGCAGCTATGCTGGGCCTGAAATCTGGGATGCTGCGTTTTTGTTGTTGCAGGATAAAAAGTGTTTCCAGATATTGCTTTGACTGGCGCTACAAGCCTAAACTGAGGCTTTGCTGGATATTCTTCTGGTCCTTTGTTGTGTGTTCTCCAGCTTCCGCTGTATCGAAGACAGCCAGCACTTAGACTAGATTTGCAGAAAGAACTGTCTGATTCTTTTATATGAAAAACATTTTTTGATGACGACAAACATAGGACATACTGTACTTTGGGTAAATTCATGGATGTACTACAAGCTGAACTTCATCAGAGTATGAAAAGCACAAGACCAGACAGTCAGTCCCTTGCTTGAAATTGGGCACTCCACTACTCCATCTGTATCTGTCTCTAATACAGTCTCTAGTAGCTACTCTATGCCCTGTCTGGTGAGTACATCCACATTTACATTTGTCATCATTCAAACCATTGTCGTCACTATTTCTCTCCAAAGTTATGACTCAATGATGAGCTTTTTGAAGGTGCTCCAACAGAAACTTGGCAGTCTGGCTGCTCAGAGGAAGTGCAGACACTCAGTTGCATGACGGCCACATGACAGAGATCTGACACCAGTTAAAGTCCAGGTGTTATGCTGTTGAACACCAAGTGTAGACTCATTAATACATGACAAAGTTAGCAGTAGCCTCTAATCAACAAAGTAAGGTCACATCAGGTCCAACACAGTATGGAGGTGAATAGGCTGGATAATTAATGGAGGGATACAACATACATGTCTGATGAGGTAGTGTATATTGATGCCAAATACTACAACAATATAACACAGCTTAATTATTTACATGTTAGGTTTTAGATAAAAATGTGTTCTGATGTCTGTTTTTTGCCTTCTGGCACCACCCTACATTGTTAACCAATTACAAATGAGGATGTTTATGTTTATCTCTCAGAGATATAGTATGATATTTAAGGGGTGTTGTACTCTAGTGGGCTATGAGTAAAATACATAACTGTCCAATAAAGGCAGAGTTTCCCCGTCCAGAAAATACAGAAAGATATATAATGGTAATGTTGTGCTATTATACAGAGAAATCATGTACTTGTTTTGAGCTCTTTGTTGCACCCACAGACTTATAAAATGTTTAGAGCTCTCCATTTCGTTTTTGCTGGATTGAGTTAAAAAAGTTCAATGTACATATGCATAACTCATAACATACTAGTGTGGGCGGTCAGTGTAGGCTGGGAATGTGCTGCTGTGTGTCCTGGCATTGAATCATTAGTAACTATAAAATCATGGTTTGGATATCTAGATTACTTTGGAGACTACTTTACTTTGTTCGGCACATTGAATAGATAAGGAACCATGTATGGGAACACATAGGTACATAGATACAGTGCACAAACATTTTAAATGTTTTTGTTTGGAACCTTGATTTTATTTTTGTTTTTGTCTCCCTTCATAATGCCTGAGCTCTTTTTCTCCAAGGTTCAGATTGCATTCATGGCCCCTTTTGTTTTAACGGGAAATCTGTTGCAATCAGAGGGCTTTTCCCGGAAGGCCAGGATGTGAAAGACATAATTTTGCTTTTACAACGATGTATTGTTGGATATTAAAGAGGCCAAACCCCCACATCTCTCTATTCTAGGATCCCTGAGCTCATCCATCATAAAGAGAAATGCCAGGGCACCAGGAGTTCAGGTCTTTTACTGCCATTTCTCTCTTCTCTGTTTATTTCCTTTACTTTAACCGTTTCCAAAGGCACTCTCCGTCTCCGTCCAACAAGCTTCTATTCTGTCAAATACTGTGACCACGTAGAACCACATACATACACGTCCACACACACACATACACTTAGTACATGGCACCTCACATCCAATGATGCCTTTTCTTTCCTTCACTTTACCTTTGAATGTTATTGGCTGAGTCTGTAGTCCACACGCAACTACAGCACCACTACCTGCACTAAACTTTCATTTGAGTAAAACGGCATCTCTTTTCTATTGCAGCTCGACTTTGTGATTTCTATTTAGAATTGCTGTATTTACATGCAGTGTATATCTTTGAATTGAATTCTGCAGCTTGCATATTAATGATTGTCACAATCAATGATCTGTAGATGTGTTCACTAAAACTACATCTGCAGAATTTTCCCCTGCAGACGCATGGCTTTCGCTGTCAAATAAAAGGAGGCCTTGTCTTGGAGTTCCATTCAAAAACCAGATGTTTGCATGACACGTGCATGTAAAGGGTTAAATACAGGAAGTCGATTTGGGCCTTAATCTCTATGTAGTGTTTGTTCTTCACTAACAAAAACAATATAATAGACCAGACCTTTGGGGTTTTATGTCTGCCGTGTCTCATAATGAATGATGATTAATCCTCCACCATTTACAAAGCTTGAGTTTTGTCTGCAAAGGAATTTCACCTCGGCTCCAGTGTTGCATGTGTAGTACCCCTGCCCCGCTGCCTGTTTGTTTGAGTTAGCAGGAGTGCTCGGGCACCCACATATATACACACACACACACACACACACACTCATACTCGCACACAAATTATATCTAAATAAGTGTTCGCCTCTCATAAATCACCTAGCTCAGTGAAACACACACACATTTAGAAACACGCACTACGCCACCACACACACTCCAGATAAATAGTTCCTTGATTAACTTCACCAGAGTGCATTAGAGGCAGAAATGTTAGCGGGACCACAGAGTAGGCTTGTTAAGAAAAAGCCATTTCTTCTCTTGGCAGCACAGTCTATAAAATCACTTCTTGGCTCAGTGGCCATCTAGTTAGATATCTGGTGGCTGATGGTGTTAATGAGTAATCCAGTTATCAGATCCAAATTGGTTGCCTCTCAGGCTGCAAGATTAAGAGACAATAAGCATGAAAGTATATCAACTAAAAGTGTTGTAAAAGTCACTGCAGTGTAGTTTCAGTTTTGGAAGTAATGCAATCAGCCAAGAGGCATTGTTAAACCAAATGTTCTGTGAGAAGTCTCAACTTCAAGCCTCTGAAGTCCAGCTCAATGCTTTGATGGTTTCCTTGTTTATTAGGTTGCAGCACAAGCAGCATGTGTTGCCTGTTTGTCACACATCTCTTTCTCTCTCTGTGTTTCTCCCTTGTGATCATTTACATTTACATTTACATTTTAGGCATAGACCTGATGCTCCTAGCCAGGCTGATACACAGTACATTTCAACGGACAGCGACAAATGATCATGAGCTTTGTACTATCTGATTTTGATTTGTTAGAGAACAAGTAACGGAAATGAGGAATTGTTCTTGCTGTGTGTCTCCTCTTTCTGGGTGGCAAAGTTTGGTGGTTGTGGCTAAGTGGTTTCCCATTTAGCTGCATCAGTGCAGCTATACTGGATCTGCAAATCTACAGTGTATGCACAGATGGGCAATAAATGAGAACGCCTAAATGAATGTAGATGCCTCAGTACAGGGCATGAGGGGACACTGAATGGTTTGTGGAGTATGAAAATGATGTGAATAATATGTTATGACAGTCAAGATTTCAACCGTGTTACGTATTTTTGACCGACGTGTTAGACACGTCTTCACCACCGTCATAAAAACAAAATGCGGGAATATTGTTTAGAGGAGTGGTGTTCTTCCCTCCAGTAGAGGTCCAGAGACTTATTAGAATATATGCCAAGGAGCACTGAAGCTATCCTGGAGGCATGTGGAGGTCCGACACCTTACGTACTAAGACTATTTATGTTGGTTTGTCTTTATCTATCTGCATATGCATTCGTGTCCTAACACTTTTTAGAGGCAGAAGACCTCACTTATGCTTGTGATAATTTGCTGCAAAGTTTGTAGAGATAGTAGCAGCCTCATCTTATAGCTGCCATAGTCCACACTTTTCCTTCTCCATTGCATATACACACATGCTCATTTCCTCACTTACCCATTCAATCGTGCTCATACGCTTACATACTCAAACACATCTCGCATAAAGAAATGGTGTAATCTGCAGCTGATCTGACATCTTGTGCCGGGGGAACACAGTGGCCACCTGCGCTGCGAGATGCCTCCTGCTGTGTGTGGGAAGGAGTGTGAGATTGTGTGTGTGTGTGTGTGTGTGTGTGTGTGTGTGTGTGTGTGTGTGTGTGTGTGTGTGTGTGTGTGTGTGTGTGTGTGTGTGTGTGTGTGTGTGTGTGTGTGTGTGTGTGTGTGTGTGTGTGTGTGTGTGTGTGTGTGTGTGTGTGTAGTGTTACACTGCCTGACTCACAGCACTGGTGGTATTCATGATGTCATTACTGGCCCGGGGTCAGGCTGGGTTGTGCTGTTTGGAGGCCTATCCATGTGCTGATGTCACATAGCTAATCCTCAGCTTGCTTGTTTGTGTTTGTGTGTGTGTGTGTGTGTGTGTGTGTGTGTGTGTGTTTTACTACCATCCTACCTCTGCGGTGGCCTTGTGCCCCCCTCTCTTGGTTTTGTACGGGGGCCCATTGTTTGTGTTCTGTGGTTTCCTACTCACCCTTGGCCCCAGTGTTACTGCAACACACACACACACACACACGCGCGCGCATACGTACACAACCAAGTGTTTAGTTACAGAGTGATGCACTGGCTAAACATGTACATTGCAAGTTAACACCCGAGGCAAGGAAACATCCCTCATTCTGAGAAGAAATGCGTCACGCTGCCCATAAAGCACCTGTTAATGCTCTGAATTCCCCTACATCATTAGCCTGGTGCAGTCCGCCCGTGACTACACTGGGTAGAGAATAGGTCAGACCACTTGAGATTTTTCAGGTGCACTCCAGCAGAGTGGCCAGTAGAGGGCAGGGCAGAGTGTACATACATCTGCTGAAGAAGTTGGAGCATTTTCACCAGCTTGCTTGTGTACTTGCTTGTGTGTTGTTTAATTTGAAGATGCAAGAGTTGTTTATTTACCTAATGGTGTTCGCGTGATATTTCAGAGTTACGTGTCAGACAAGGGCTTGAGCTCACATTACTGGAATGATAATAGCAGCTTTCCTCAATCCAGGGGCGGGGTGTGGGGGGTAACTTCCCCCCTCACCGACCCTCTCCTCTCTCCTTCCTCCATACTTACCCTGTTTCTCTCAGCACATGGATGCTGGAGTCCCCGTGATGTTTTCCAGATGTCTTAGCTCAGTGAGTGCATTGACAACAACCTACCTCTCCTCTTCCAATCGCTCGCACTCGCTCTCTCTCAGTCCTTCATGCACACACTCACTCGCTCTCTCCTGCAGCTCACCGTCTTGTTAAAGAGACACTTCCTTGGCCCAGCAGACTTCCTGGATATAATCCTATAAAACAATGGCTTACTCTGTGGACACATGGCCTCCCTCCCCTTCAAAATGGGATGATGGTCTCTGTGGGTGCATGTGTGTGTGTGTGTGTGTGTGTTATATACATATAACACATAACATATGCAAATGTGTGCACCTGAAGTGCATATTTTAAAATGTGTCTCCGCTCTTCTTTAGAGTCCCTCTTTTTTGCCTGGATGTGTGTGCTGGCTTGTGTGTGGCATTACTGACCACACAGATCGTGGCCTGTGTGTGTAAGACGTCTGGCCTGTGTTCTGCCCTGCTTGATTAGCCATTAGCCAGTGGCTGCCCTCTCCGATTCCCCCCACAGTAAGAGAATCTCTTGCCATCGCCGTCCGAGGCCCGAGCCTTTCAAAGAAATCACACACACACACGCAGTGAGATCCCGGGCGACTGCCAGGCCTAATCCCAGCCCTCATTTTGGGGTTTAATGACCTCAGGCAGCGGAATTACCCTGTCACAGTTGCTCTGCGGGCACCCTGCCATCATGCTGATGGTAAGTGAGATGAGAGCGTCTGTCCGAGTCCGCCGCTCCTCCGCTCTGCACCCACAGGCCTGGTCGTGAAAGCAAACAGACAGTGGACGGTGACAGTGGTGTCATTTGCTCCATGTGCTGCCATGAGTCGCTGTTGTCATGACATAAAATATAGACATGTGTGACTTTTCTATGACTCCCTGCCAGAGTAATGGCTCATTAGAAATGTTCCTTGAATATTGATTAAAGGGCCACTCCACTGACTTTACACATGGAGATCAGTTTACTCGTGGAGAGTGCTACACATCCTGTGAACACAGTTGATGTGATGTCATCGGGGTTATCTCAACTTGGAGATTACATATTTATAACAGAAACAAATGTGCCTGCAACAAACTGAAGGTGTGGAGTCTGAAAGACATTTACCAGGCACAGAGCGACTAATGAAAAAAAAAAAAGGTGCTAGGTACTTGGTCCATAAAATGAAAATTGTGAAAAATGCCCGTCACAATATTCAGTTAGTCCAGTTAGTGCGCATGCGCCTGCTGTGCATGCAGCCTGTTACAGTTGCTCCTGATTTTTCAGGAGAGTTTTCTTGTTTTTTCTTACTTGTACAATTTCCCCGCGGGGATCAATAAAGTATTTCTGATTCTGATTTCTGATTCTGATTCAGTAAACCCAAGCTGTCTTCAATTGGTTGTTTTGTGGGACCAAAGTTATCAAGAAGATATAAAAGAGATACTCTTGAAAAATTAGCTGAGCAATTCATCGATTATCAAAATAGTAGAACATTTCCTGCCGCTCGACCTGTAAATGTTAAAAAAAATAAAAATCTAATTCATTCTTGGGCTCAAATACTTTACATTACAGCCTGATTTTGTGTGTATTAAAAACAGAAATGACACAGACTGGGCCTAAAAATGATGAAATGTCTTTCTAACATTTTCCATGTTGTAACAACTTCTCTGTTACCTTGTTTGACATCTCTCTCTCCTACAGGGCGCCCTGACAAATGAGCGCGACTATGAGAGTGTGGTGATGATGAGGATGAGGCAGGCTGCTGAGCGTCAGAGACTCATAGAACAAATGCAGAGAGATGATGACGAGGATGGCTCCAGGTCATAGCACAGCAGGACCCAGCTCGGTACCAGCCTGCAACTATTAAATGAATGAACCTGTTTCAGGCTTTAGTTTCATAAAGCCTCTTAAATGTTTTGTTGTTGTTTTTTGTATGTAATACACTGTGGCACAATAAATCTTTTTAAAAACTAAAAAAAAAATATTTTCAAATCTGTGGCTTCAATCAGCGTGTTATGTCTTTTCCTTTATCGAGATCGAAAGATGACTGAGGGAGATACAGAGTAGAGAAGAAGTGAGGGCTCCTGCGGGATTCAGAGTTAGGAGTCCTAATACTCAGGCTGCAGGGATGAATCAGTGCTGCACACTATCTTGTGTAAACATATAGTATCAATGCATGGATGCCAATGATATTTTAATTGCAGGTGGACCTTTTTGTCTGTGTGTTTGCAGTTTCAGATGGATACACACTCACTCTGTTCACTATTTAATTTGCTGCAGCAAACTGAGATGAAGATGTTTCATCTAAATTTATTAGATAATATATTCATATTGTGTTAGGTGTTTTTCTGATGATTTGGGGGATATAGTTTACAGTCATAAAATTAATGAATTGCAATATATCTTAACACATTACTCAGTGTATCACAAGTCATTAGGAATCTCAAAAGTATGGCATCCTGACTGATGCATCATTATAATATCGTACTGCAGTGCCTCTGGGGAATCAATACACCAACCCTGAGCACTAATACTTCAATTGGTAAATTATTTGAGATTTAAGGCATCAAGTGCATATTTAGTCTTTATTCATCATGGTCAGCTGTGACAACTCATTAATGTAGCCAACTAGCAATGTACCTTAAAAATGGTTATTGTCTGCTGTCTGCATACGCAGTCAGTAACTGTGAAACGAGTTGAGTGTTGTAGCAATCCAAACTGCAACCGTGCAATGTGACTGCGTCTTAAACCATGTTAAACCAGTATTCAGGCTGAGATAGCAACACTAGGTAAGACTTATAAAGGTATTCTTGTGGCCCCATTTGATGCAGAGTGAATATTCTCTGAAGGCCCACCGTTATAGATGTGGTGGTTTAGATGACTGCTCCCTGGGCAGAGCTCTTCTCCTCACTGAAGGTGCCTTGTGGACTGAAATCTCTATGCAAGCCATGTTACAAAAACTTTTAAATTCTGACTTTTTCCCAATATTAGCTTGGAAAAACACTTTGACATACTTTTTTGACAATTTGAGAAGGATGAAAACATTCTTTCGTTGAACTGCTCATAACTGTTGACCACACTAAGGTCATAACCTGTGATTGGGGGGTAGCAAGTAAGCATGGCTTCATTTTAAGTAGTTACAATTCAAAAAGGTTGAGAACCCG
This sequence comes from Enoplosus armatus, assembly GCF_043641665.1. Lineage (NCBI taxonomy): Eukaryota > Metazoa > Chordata > Actinopteri > Centrarchiformes > Enoplosidae > Enoplosus > Enoplosus armatus. Next base: position 8,364,023 of record NC_092194.1, read on the forward strand.
TGATCATTAATATCTGAAAGAGAAAAGGCCCTAACCTTTGTGTTAACCTAATATTGTTACGTGTAACTTTTTTTTTTTTTTTTTCACAAATAATTTTACTTAAAGGAACAGTTTGACATTTTGGGAAATACGCACTTTTTTTGCTGAAAGTTAAATCAATACTAGTCTCATGTCTGTCCATTTAATAGGAAGCTGGAGCCAGGAGACAGTTAGCTTAGCTTAAAGACTGGAAACCAGGGGAAACAGCTAGCTTGTCTCTCTACCTCAGCGCCTTTAAAGCTCACTAATTAACACGTTTTATCTAGTTTGTTTAATCTGATCAAAAACCAAACTATAAAAACGTCATGTTGTGGTTTTACAGGGGGTTAGGTGGTGAACTACTTCTTGTCAGGGAGAGGTGGATTTCTGGAGTCTTGTTGTCACCATTCGGTTGCCAGGCAACTAACGGAGACTCCGGGAAGTCACTGCTCCCCGCCAAGAAATTGTCTGGCACATAACCCCCCCATGCAACCGCATCTGGCTCCAGCTTAACATTAAATGGACAGACATGAGAGTTGAATCCATCTTCTCATCTAACTCTCAGTAAGTAAGCAAATTGCTTTTTTTTTCTCTGCAAGAGCAAAGAAATATTGCTTTAATCACCAACTAAAAAGCTTTCATTTAAGGAGTCCTGAAACAATTTGAACGACTTCTACCATGTAATAACTGCTACACTAAGCATGAACAGTGCATGAACATCCACTGTTCCTTCATGCATGATATTTGCAGAAATGGGTGTGCTTGTTTTTGGGGCAACCTGCCCACCTCAGTGTTTCCATTTCACACACTTCACTCCACCCTGGGTCCTGATGGATCCAGTCACAGGCCATTGGACCAGCTTAAATCGAAGAACATGCCACTTGCTTCAAAACCTCTGTGTGTTCTGTCCTATGATACTGTCCTCAAGAAATTTTCTCAAAGTTCAGCTATTATTGTTCTAAGCTGTTTCACAATAGGCTTATGTAACAGATACCAAGAAGATACTCTGTATTGTTTATTTATGCTCTCTGAAGTGACACGCTACCGCTCTGTGACCCACATTAAGTCAGACATTACAGTGCCAAACCACTGTGGTCACCCTGAGTTTTGTAACAAGGTCCTCTGCCTGTGGAACATCTATCCATCCAAATAGCCTTATTTTCCTGTCCCTTGGGGGACTATGGCGTAATGCTATGTCTGTATTTGTGGTGCTGTGTGGCTGCACTTTCTCCTGTCATTGTGTTATTTAGGAGCCACATGGCAGCTTCGCAACATCCAACCCAGTCATCCATCTCTCTGCGAGTCCTGCGCTGCCTCGCCGTGACTCTGTTGCACAATGTCCAGCTGTGGAGCGGAGCGCAGTGGTGTGGTGGGAGACATCTGCTCCTCCACTCCTGCAAAATCCCCTCATCACATGGTTTTGTTTATGCGTAGCCTTTTTCATATCCCGGCAATGTGAAAAAAAAGCCCAGGAACACACAAACTCTGTCCAAATGACAACAGAGGAAATACAATTACAGGAAACACATTCACCACCAGCCCTGCCCTGAGCCCACAGTGGCTTTTGCTGCATGCGATGGATGGGAGGATGAGCCCGTTGTATGCTCTGTCTTCAACAATTAGAGCCGAGCGTTGGAATTTGCATTATATTCTCTTCTGCTCCGGTTGTCCGTATATTGTCCAAGTCGAACTTGTCTCGATGGTGTGCGCAAAAAGTCTCTGGAATTTCAGAGGTCACATAAATGGGAAGCACCAGCACCTTTTGATCTTTAGTGCGGAGGTGGAAGCTAAGTCATGTGTGAGGCAGCAGGACTGGTAAGAGTTTGGCTGTGAGCTGGCTGGCAAAGTTTCTGGTTTGCGGGTTAGTGATCTGGGCTGGCCCCAGACATGTGCTGGCAGACCTGGGGCTGTAATGAAACCACCCAGCGTTTTTTGGCTCTCACAGGCAGAGTCTTGTACTCTTGTGTGCCTGCAGAGCTAGTGCCTCATCTTGGGTTGTGCAGCATCCCTGTAAGGTGCCACAGAGGTCACAATAAGAGCATGTTTATCATCGTTTATTTGTGCCGTTTGTCTGTTTAATGGATTTTCAGAACGCCATATACATTTTGTCTGTGGTACATCTAAGAAAGATGGCAAACAGTTTTTTTTTTTTTTTTTAATTTTAAGCTATTTATTTAAGCTATTTAAATACACAAGCAATCCACATCATTACATCATTTAATCATAAGCATGTGATACACAAAAACATCTTTACTCAGTGCTGTGAGTACAAACCTGTCTAGCATAGTGTTTTATGTACTTGGACAGAAGAGAGGGAGAACCGGTTGAGGCCTTCGGCACTGGCTGAATTTACAGACATGCCTTTAATTAAGTTTACATATTAACAGTAAAACTGGCCCTCATTCCCTGTGCTTGCATTTGGTCCTGTGTAGTAAATAGCAAACAATATGATATGCAATATGCAAAAGGTCTTATAAAATCTCTGGAATGTAGTTCGGTCTTCCCCTGAAATGGGTGACCTGTCACCTATCGAAGGTCATCTGAAATTTAACGTCTGAGATAATCTCAATTTAAGTACTTTGTTTTCACTTGACAAAGGGCTGGTCAGTGTGTCGAATGTAGAGCAGAGAACCGAAGTTTAAAAGTTCACCTTCATCACGATTCATTCATCCTCTTAAAGGCTAATAGAGGATTTTCTGATACAGTCAAGACTCGCTCCATGAGCGATCACTCCGTCTCCTTGTGGAGGCACCACACCAGCGTCTGTCCCACCCCCGTCATCGTCAGCACGCGGAAGCCGATCTTCTCCAGCTTGTCCAGCACCAGGCGAGGCGGGTCGTCCACATGGTACTCGGAGCTAAATGAGCATAAACACAAAGTAATTCTACTTTCCACAGATGTGGGATTTCTCTGTCTTTCAGTAAACTTTGCTTGGAAAGTAGAATGCTGTTAATTGTTCTGGTGTTTGTTCACTTCCTTCCACACCTTGGTTCATTTCCCAGCAGCATTTGAATCAGATTGCCAATGACAACACTTCCCTGATCTGTATTCCATCAGCTTGAATGGTTTATTCTAAATCTGCAAAGCAGCAGCCTTCCTTGACCACATTGGAGTTTTTTTCCCTCCATGTGATCTGATCTCAGCTCTGTCGTCAATATGTACACGTTAACTGCCAAAATGAAAGAAACACCAGTGTTAAGTGCCTAAATATGGAAATATGGCCCGGTGTGAGCACATTTACAGTACACCTGGGAGTCCATAGTCCATTCTGCATGTGTGGAGCCCTGCATCGGACCCTTGCCATTACAGATTATTATTCCCTATTTGTGAGATGGTGGTCAAGACGGTTTCACAAAACTGATGAAATCAGCATACAAATGCTTCCTCCTTCCTCCTTAGTGCTTTTGTGGATGACGCCCTGAGCTGAACTATGCCTACAAACCTCTCAGTTTAGTCTATCTTAAGTTATTGCCCAAAATCTGACCAGTTACCTGCCACATTTACACATTTATGTCCCCCCCACTACAATAACCGACCCCTATTTTCAATACTCACAAATTGTTTCCCAGCATGGTTGTTTTCCTTGCTCCCAGGTAATTCATGACAGCAGGATCAGAGTATTCATCTCCCACATTTGTTGGACCATTCTCCTATAAGAAGTAATTACATACATTAGCTATACAGATAATAGTTTGCATAAGATTGGTTGAGAAATTATTGCTTTGCTGAAACAATATCTGTTGTTATTGGTGCAGATCACTGGCTACACCTGCAGCCCTCTGGCAGGTGCGGATCATAATCTCTAATAACTGCACTGCCTAAAAACCCTCCAATACTCGGAGGCTGTAGAATTAGGTTGCTGGAGTCGTGTAGACAATCAAATGATCATGCGCAACAAGAGGCTGGGCAACATGTGTTTTTAATTTAGGGCACCACCATACGCACGCTGCTTGCTCCGCTTGTAGCCTTGACTGTTTGCTGTTTTCCAGCATATTATGGCAGAATATTACAGGCCACCGCGTAGCTGTAATCTGAAAGTGACGACCTGGATTGATTAGCAGTGTGCGCTGTGTTGAAATAAATAAATCCCAACCTAGATCTCCAACTCGAGCGCGTCTCTCCTGAAAGCGTGACACGAGTCATTCACAGATGCGGGATACACACCAGTCGGATCTGCGTGCTGATGAACATGTAAGGCATCCCTGCTCCCTGGCGATGGACCGCTATTCCTCTGGGAATGACTGAAAAGGCTTCCTTCGCAGACGCGACAGTCCCCTCTCCAACTCGGGCTGCTGCTGACAGCTCTTTCCGGAACGCGGAAACACCCACCGCGACGGACCAATCACAGCTCTTCTCTCAACATCCGTCAACAGTGTTGCCTGCTCAGTGCTTGAAGTCTTGCTCAATTTATGTGATCGTTAGTCTGTTGGCCAATGTGCATGTGCCAGAGGAAATGTTTGTTATGCAGAGTTCACTTTTATTACCCGGCTTGGTTTGTTTGTTTTCTTCAGAATTATACATCCTCAGTACAGAAGTCCCCTGGATTCTCATCATTCTGTGGCTGGGAAACTGTAGATATTGTGTCTAGTGTTTTCACCTGCATGGATGTTAAGTCATTTGTTAAGCAACACTCATGAGGTTTGAGTTAAAATGACAGAACAGCTACGGCTAAATGGATGAAGCATTTTCACTTTTATTCCAGGCCACATTTTCTTGCTTTGTGAAAAAAGAAATACACATTTTGAAGCAATTGTACTCACTCTGTCCATAAGTTCACAAGGATTCAGTTTGCATAAAAAAATGAAAATAAATAAATAAAAAGATATTTGTGTGCTTACATGTATTACATGGAACCCACACCGTCTGGAACTCGAATTTCCTCCCCAGAGATTTATTAATTTCCTCCTCAGTACAACAATAATAATTTTGCATCAGTCTTTGTGACTGAGAGGGAAATGAAAGACATAGACCAAAGGCAAACAACAATGGCGGGGACTCTGATAAAATCAGCAATATGAATGTAATGTCCCACTGATGCCAGAGGAGCCTGACGGACATTCAGTTAGGCTTTGCATGTCATGCTCAGTGATTTAAAGCCTGATTGCAGTTTGATATTATGATGGTGGGCAGACAGGAATCTGAGAAAACCAGAGCTCATTCAGAAATGGCCTGTACCACAATCAATGTTGAGCACATCATTTTTGTTGAGCTTTTATCATATATTGCTGCTAGATTTGATACAGCTCTGCATTGTGAGACTGCATGAATGCCGTTTGTTTACTGTCGAATGTGTCAGCCATGACAGTGTCATCACCGCCTCCTGAAATAATCCAGTGCCTGTAATCTGTAGCCCTTCCATTCAGAGGGACGCAGGTGCTTGGTGAGAATGGCTGAGAAGATTGCCACCTACTGGCTGCCAAGATGATTGTCGTCCAAGTTTGTGCTGCTTGTCTTTCTGAATTGTTAATTCAAATGAATAAAGGCCGTCACATTGCTTTCCTCTTTGGAAAACAGCCACTTGTTGATTGACAAATGAGTGTTTTGGCTTTCAGTAGTCTGTGAGATGAATGAGCTTCCAAATGAATCATTCGCTGGTGTGAAAAAAGAATGTTCCTGACGAATGTCTCTTTTCTTGCATTTTATCTGTCCCTGTTAACCTGAGACCTACTTCAGGAAAGAAAACAGGAAAGAAGCAGGGTTGTCGCAGAGGCCCCAAAAATAAAACAGAGACGCCCCCCTCTTGCCAAAAGAACACTCTCTCCAAACATGTTCCTACCCGAGCCACTTCCTGGAGTCCTGCGGTGTCTTCCTGCGCTCGCTCATCTGCTGCTGGTTATTGGAGTGCAGGGTCACCTCTTCTGTGACCTGTGGTGACAGTGGAGCTCGTCCCTGGTGGGTCCGCAGGAAGCAGTTTGATCTTTTGATGAGGCCTTTGCCTTCACCTTCTCAGCTAAAGTGTGATGGCCTGTTGCAGGAACGCTTCTGACAAATGAAGTGCTCGTGTCATATAAAGAATCTTCTGCAACTAAAAATATAAACATGTAGATACCAGAACAGCTGTTACTATGCAGAGCCCTTCAAACTTGACAAATACAAGGCAATATCCACTGCAAATACTCCAGAATTCTTCCTATATTATGATGTAATTATTGATATGAAAGCACTAAGAGCTGATCCTGCAACAGGTTCAGGAGTGATTTTGGGTCTCAGAACTGAAAATATCCGTCCCCTTCATCACATACCCTATAATGCATCTTGTAAATGTAGAAATCAAAAATTGGCACTAAGAAAAGTGAAAAACAGTCAATTATCTAACCATATTCCATACAGGACAACCTATTTAACATGTTGTATTCAAAATAGAAACATAGAAACACAAATCTCCAAAAAACTAAACTTTATGTCTTGTAATATCTAATGTCCGCTGCCTCAGACATCCCACACACAACATCAAGCTTTCTATGATAAATATGTCTGACGGATTTACTTGCTGTGAATATGTGTGGGTGAAGACCTGCCCTGCTAAAGCAATCACTTTAAATCACTGAGTGGGGACCGAATAGGAATGAATTATGCAGCAGGCAGCGTGTGTGTATACGATGATTTACTGTAGGTGTATGTTGGAGTGATGTTACATTATCCAGCAGAGAGATTGAAACTGTGGGAGAGCAGAGACATCAGGCAGCTCTTTGATAGATTGGGTGTTATTGCTACACTCTGCATGGGTTTACATCTGCTTAATTGTGATGAATCACTGTATTTGTTGAGCCATGTATTTCTTCGTGAGACTTTTATACTTGTGCATTTATAATTGTGTGTGTGCATCTGCCTCAGAGCAGGACTCTGAGGAGCTTCACGGTCCCTCCTCTACAAGGAGATACATCACTGACCTCCTTTCCTTCGCTGTTTTCCAGATTACACCCAGCAGTTTACATAAAGTGTCTCCGAGCTGCAGAGATGTTACCCAGCAACCTTAGCAAGGTTAAATTCTACTTTTCTCCTCCTCTCTTTGTCCTTCCTTTTCACCTCACCTCACCTCTCTCCCTTACTTCTTCATGCTGCGCTCACTGATAAATGATGACTGCTGGCACAACACACATATGGCTGCGAAACAGTTGCAAGCGCTGTCACCAGGTTAACATTTTGTTGAGAAACACCAGGATGCGGTTTTGGTGGTTGTGCATACTGGAAACAGTTTGTTTAGGGAGACTTTCTCTCAGTGATTAAGAATAATGTCACCAGATATTTGGATCGACACGTTCCTCCACACTGTGTCTCTTCTCTCATCACCTCGATTCAGAGCTTGATTTTGTGCAAGGAGCATGTCTCTATGGGCGACCACAAATGGGACCCATTGGGCTATTAGTAACAGGAAACAACATGATGCGTAATAAACACAGAGGAACCGAGAAGAGATTTAAGAGGGCTTGAATGTATCAGCTATATAGTTTGTTCATTCCTCATCCTTGTCTGTGTTGCATCCCAGTGAGTTTGACCACAGCAATGTGCATTTGGTAAGACTAATTATTACTACTTAGATACAGTAAGGCTGACTCTGGATGCTTTAGTTAGACAGAGAAAACAACAACAAAAAACGAACAATTATCCTCTTTGTTATATGTGAGTTATCTTCATCTGGGGGTCATTATAGTTCATCCGAAAAGCTCCGGGAACAGCTGTTCAAGATAGAAATCCTTTGGTATTCATTAGCAGATCAGTGGCTTATGATTCAAAAATCACCTTTTGGTGCACCTTCAACATGACTAATGAAATCAGCCTTTTTGTTCAGACTTTTGTTTTTTCCCCAGTGATTTAAATGATTTTTTCAAAGGACTGAAAGGACTCTCAGTTCTTAAGAAACTAGGTAGGCTTTCTAAAAGTCAAAACTATCCTTTTTTAAAGACCCAAGCCTGACCACCACTTTTCAGCTTATTCATTAACTTTTATTTCCTCTCATTACCAAATCATAAAAGCGTTTATTGCCCCCCCCCACAAAAAAACCCAACAACAACCAACCAAGCATTTGTTTGAATATCCTGAAATCACGTGAAATTAAAAGACAACTAGGTGAATAATTATGATACTGGTAAACAGTTATTGCCTTGCTTAAGTTTAGTGCATTTTACAGTCGTTAAATACACTTTTTCCTGAAGAAGGAAACGTACAGTAGTACAGTAATTACAGTTGTTGTTGTTGTTGTTAGATTTGAGGTGTAACTAAGTATTTTTTTGTGCAGAGAGGGAGTTAACGCTTTGAGTCTTGATTAAATTCTGATGGTGAAATACAGATACTTGACAGGTGTGTCAACGTCAAAACACATCATCTAAGTGCATTCTTAATTCCTAAACATAGTAGAACTGTCAGTTTATTACTCATCACAGCATGTCAATGTCTCTGGAAAATAGTAGCTTTATAAGGACAGGATAAAAAGTCTGAAGGAGATGGTTAATTGGACAGAAAGAGGAATGACAACATGGATGCATACCGCTAGGACTGAGTCACATCATGAGTCCCATCAGGCCTGTGGTTATTATCATGTTTTTTATTATATGTTGCAGCATGTGGTTGTTGTTTATGAACAAGTTCAGCAGAGGTAACCTGCTCAGTGTATCGCTGCAGCTCCACTACACCAGCAATGGCTGCTCTTAGAAAAACAACTACGACAATGAGCTTGGCAAGAGCGAGGGGACAGCTTGACTTTGTTTAACGCATAACAACATCAGCGAGACTGCACAATAGCCGCCCTGGCAGTTGCCCTATATCATACATCATACAGGGAGCTCTGAGGAGTTTCGCTGGTTCACACTGAAACACGTCTTAGCAGAATTGTGTGATGTGTGATATGATGACATTTTGAAAAGCAGCTGCTTAGCGTAGCAGTTGATATCGACATGGATTCAGCTCCTTTTCTTTAATGCCTTCTGGTGATCACTTATCGCCATGGTTACTTTGCTATCTAATGCTAAACTCAACCTAGCGTAAGGGCCAAAGTGTTTGTGATTTATTAAGACTGTGAACTCCGTAACGAGTGTGCGTCAGCTACAGAAGCAGACATTAACATTGTCCCGTTTTACTGCCGGACATGATTTTCCATTAATAAATCAGGAGATCCTTGAAATGAAGAGCCCGACTGTCTGCTACATGTCCGGTTGGGAAAGAACTGTATGAATAGAATATCCAGATGTATAGTGGTCTTTAATATTGCAGCCCACAGTCAACAGCATAATCAAAGAAAGAGGAAAACTTCAATAGCTGCGGCCTTCACTCACACTGACAACAAAGGAGAAAAGAGTCGACGGGCGATGAGAGTCAATTACGTGACAATGATGTCATGGTAGTACTGGCTCTGATCAAGGCCACATGTCTTACGGGATTCCCTTGCTGTCCCCCGTTCCCTGCATCCTTCACATCAGAAACTGGATTTTCAGACTGACAGGAATTGGAAGCACAGGTGACACATAACAAATGATGTACAAACGAGGTTACAAACCGCGGACATATCAGTAAAAAAAAGTTAGATTAGAATCAAGCTATCACCAGAGTGATTGCAAAACACCACTTCAGCACCAGATGACAATGAATTATCATCTGGCAGTGTGATTTTATTGTCTTGTTGTGACAGATAACAAGTAAATTGCCGTCTCTGGTCTGAATCCGTGAAGGGAATGCATCCGGAAAATGACCATTTAACACGTTTTTGGGGTTTTGAGGTACGCTGAGGCTGGCGTGACTATCGTGAGTAACTCAGTGGAAAGTGGAAATGTTATGGTGTTACAAGATGATAGATGAAGTCGAGGGCAGAAAGTCACATTCTTAAAAGTAGTGTGGTCGGGATTGGTTGCTGTGTTCCCAGACCAATAGCTCACTGACACTTATCTAATTCATAATTTGCTGCTTTATTACAAGCTTCGACTGAAGCATGAGGTCACAGAGGAGACATGGACACCCACACTGCTCACACACACACACACACACACACACACACACACACACACACACACACACACACACACACTTAAATGCTGTGTGCTATTCATGTTTGCATTTTCACTCTATTTCTCTGTCTGTCTCTATCCCTCACCGTATTAAACTGAGTGGGCGGTTGAGTAATGAGGCTTAACATATAATCCAGACCTCCCTTTCTTATCTTTGCTTGTTCTCTTCTTCATTTTCACTCTAACCACTTCTAGGAAAAGTCTGGGTTATTTGCAACACTCCTCTTTTCAGCATTGCATTCCACATAAGTCAGATTCTCCTTATCTCCCTCTGCACTGGGTCACTTCAGGATGTTGGGATGTCCCAGATGGAGCTTTGCCTTCTGCTGTGTTGCTCTGTGAACTCATCAACACTCATTGATGGGAGTTTGGAATTACGGGGTTGGAGCTTTTGTTTTGACTTATAGCCCAAGGATGTTTAATTTTACTTTCAAGTCAAGAGCAGTAAATTAGGTGACTGCTGGAATATCTTGAGTGATGGCAGTTTCCTGGATTTGGCTTCCCAGAGCTGTAAAATGAACCTGCGTCAATGACCCTGTGTGATTTTGGTTGATCAGTTTACCTGCAGATATTAGCACCATTTAGAAATAGCTAAATCTCCACAATTAAGAGCATTATTAGACATTATTGTATTGTTAACAAGAATCATGCTGACACACTTTTAAAGGGTAGATGTATGTATATATGTATATATATATATATATATATATATATATATATATATATATATATATATAAGTATCTGTGTTATGTTTTTGTCACATATGTTGTTGGAAGGTTTTTTGCTCCAGCTGTCTGTGTTGTTGGGTTTGTTTTTTTATTGAAGTAGATATATCAGTAAAATGTGACATGGAGGGTAGAGTGCTTTGTGAATAGCAACCAGTGGTTTTAAGCTATTGAAATCAATTGTTTAGTTAAATGCGTGGCGTAATAATGAAAACTTGTGTATTCATAAGTGGATATTCATCAAACTTTAGACATTACCTTACTTAGGAAGCGCAGCTGTGCAACATGGGTGTTTCTTATACGCCCAGACGTTGGGGATCACAGAGGTAAGAGGTCAGAAATTTCAACTGGGAACTTCCGATGTCCGACTTAAAATGGAACGCAGTGTGATATCCGAGATTCTGATTAGTAACGTCAAGTTAACAGGCCATGCTTTAGACTTTTCCTAAGATTAAAAATGAGTTTGTAGGTAGGCAACAAAATCAAAAAAAACATTAGACATGTCGTTCACAATGTAAAACCAGCTGATATCGGATTGATCTGTGACAAAGTGACACAATCAAACAAGGGAGAAAACAGAAAAGAAAAGCTTTTAATGTAATGTCTAACTGTAGAGCCATCTTATTGCAGTTGGTGGTTGTATTTCTGTTTAGTATTTTCTGATTTAATCCTACATGAAGCCACATCACACTTATCTGAAGTACTGTGTTCCCCAAACACAGTGGCAATAGTTTCCCAAGTGCTGCAGTGCTGAGGCAGGATACTAAATCAATTGACAAAGATGTGTGCAAGATGACCTCAGAGAGATTAGTACATAGCATTATTCTCCTTCGTGCTGAGTGCTCCTGTGGTGTTCCAGGAAAGACGAGCTTGTCTGGGAGCCGTTGTACCGCTGCCTCAAAGCCACAGAGGCTCCCCTTTCCCCCTCTCTGTCCCTCCATCTCCTCCCCTATCTCCTTCATTCCAACCTTCCTCTCCTCCAGCTCTGCCTCCATCTGCATCCATCCCTGCCATTCAAAATGCCCCCCACCCCCCCCCCCCCCAATTCCGATGGGCTGCTTCCCATCTTCCCCTCTTTCTAGGTGCACACTCCAAATGCACCAGCCTGGGGTGAGTGGCTGCTTCTTATTCCATGTCAGAGCGATCCCAACTGGGTCGGAGCCTAATGAATCATTTCCTCCGTGATACGGTGAGAAAATCATTTTCAGAATTTGGAGCGAGCAGTCGATACAGCATGAAGCTCATATGCCCTCTCCTCTCTGTGGTGCAGCCAGGCACAGTTTGTATACACATGTGCATACAACCAGTCACACACGCACACAAACCAACACAGAGAGGGCTGGTGTGCGCCTCTTGTTGTTTTCTCCATTTTACAGGCAGCTACTTAGGCTCCATGAAGCCACAAACTTGATTAAAATGGTTTTGGCCAAATGAACATATGGATATCAGATGTTGTCTCTGTCTTACTATACCGTCTTTTCTATCCTTTCCCTTCCACGAAAACGAACTTGGGCACGTATGTAATTGTCCAAACACGCTGCCACTCATCATACATATATGTATACCTTCATGAAAGCGCACACAGACTTTTTCGCGTTTGCTAAATATCCACTTTGGCTCCTCCAACCTGACACACACACACACACACACACACACACACACGTTCATACACAGCCTGCTCTCTGTCACGTACCATCTCCCTCTGGATTTCTGGACCTCCCTGCTGCTCAAGCTGTGTGACTTGGCAGTACATACCGTTGCGCAGAAAACACAGCACCCAGGAGGTCATCAAGTGTGTGTTTGTGTGTGTGTGTGTGTGTGTGTGTGTGTGTGTGTGCAAGAAAGAGGGGAAAGTAAGCGGTAGAGATACTGCATGCACTGCACACTATACAGTATGTTTTCACATGAGGGCGAGTGCATTCGTGTGTGCAGCATGTTTGTGTTTGCGCATGTTAGGCACCATTAAACAGGTGGCTCCGTATCGCTTTGCAACCAGACCCTGCTGCCCTCCTCAGAGGAAACACTCCTACAACTCCCAGGTTCCCTCCTGGCTTCTCAGATTTTCATTTCTGCACTGAAATGGCATTTGTCTCGCCTTGTCCCGTCCACCCCTCCATCCCTCCATCCCTCCATATACTTTATTTAAACTCCCCCCTTTTCTGGCTATGGCTTACCCTTTGCCCCCTAGGGCTGTTTGGCTTGGCCGCTCGCCCAGATTAGTACACATTCTGTCCCCCAGTCATCACGGTCATTTGGGAGGACTATTTTCCTTCATGCATGTTTAGCGTTACCCCTGAAGTTCCTCAATTTACTCCCCCCCCTCGTCCTCCTTGCACCACTCCATTAAACAGAGGTCTCTGGCAGCCGGGCAAAGGAATGAGCCAGAAAAAGAACATGCCACATGGAAAGCTTTATCTGCTTCCTCCTAACACTCATCTGAAAGAGATGTCACAAGCTTATCCAGAAAATTGGGTAAGAGTTGCTGCTCCCCTTCCCACATCAGTGAGACTTAGATAAAGTCACTTTCTAAAGATATGGTTCTGTTTTGTTATGCCCCAAAATACCCTACAAAACACAAGTTAATGTCAGATAATCACACACAATATTTTCAAGCTATTTGACCACATCAGATGGCATGTAGCGGCTAAGAGCGGTATCCAAGGGATTTAGAAATTCAGTCCAAATGCAAAGAAAATGCCAGTGAAAGCCTTGTTGGTCTGCCAGATTCCTGCATATTTCTTCTGCTGGTTCACCATTCTTATATTACCAAGGTGAGGACCTGCCAAAGTGGAACATGCCTCAAGGTTTTGTCTTTCCTTTCCCCTTTCAAGTGAGTTACTTCCTTGTCCTGTTCCCTGCCTACTCAATCAACAGTTTTGGCTGCACAGACTCTTGTGTTGGCATCAAGCTGCTCTTGTGTTTAGCTGTTTCTACATCCAATGATAAATGTTCCTGGTCTTTATGGAATTCCATCAATCCAGCTCAGTCATTTCCTCAGTGTGAGTGTACCATTTCCCATGTGTGTTATAGTTGGCATGCCGAGCAACAAAGTCTGCTTACATCTAATTAGCACACTGACAAATTAACACTCCTTGTGCTAAACAAATGTCCGCCTTATTTCCAGTCACAGCGTGAATGAGCGCAATTCCCCGAAATGTGTTGAGCAAAGGACGGACTATTTTCTTCAGCCTGCTTTCCGTTAAATCCGCCGTCTCTGGTGCATTCTCAAGAGAGAAACAATGTCGCATTATGTTTACCCCACTGATCAAGCTATGGCACATGTCAAAAAAGCAAGAAGACAGGTTTGCTTGGAAATTATGTTGTTGTACCTTAATACTTTCTAACTTTGTGGAAGCGCCATGGATATTAACTGAAAATATATCATATATCATATTTCAAACTTGTTTTATTGACTGGCCATGTCACTGGTGGAGCACACAGGTTGAGCACTGGCCTCTTAATGTTCTGATTACTCAATATAAGGTCAGGAGGTAACAAGGGTGAGTCACAGAGATGCTCTCTCTCTGTACTACATCACTCCCATATAGCCACTAATCTTTTCTAAATAGGCTAAATTGACACAAGTCTAAATACTGGACTATGAGAAAAATAAACAATCTGTGAAAATACTTCCCTAGGCAATTGAAGCCTTATTTTTTCAAATAATTTAAATTCATTGTTGAGTCTACAGTATTTGTCGTTGCTATATTGTCTAAATTGTTTGTAGTTACTGTAAGTATATTGTCAGTATTTTGTTTGGTGTATTTACAATGTCTGGCGAGATCCTAAAGCAAGTGATTAGACTTTGTTACAAATCAGCCTGCACATCTTGAACTTGATGCGTGTGTGTTAGAGAACATGATAGAGTGTTTCATTAAAGCTAAAATCATCAAATCATGTCTGTTTTTTAAAAAGGCCACGGGATAATGGTTAACATCACTGTCATGCTATTAAAACCACTGTGTGACCACACAAGCTTTATGAGTAGGGACATGGTCATCCACAAGTCACCACAGCCATTAGGAAAACAGATGCATTATTGGATGAAAGCTAGGGACCAACGTTAGTAGTGATTAACATATGGAGCTCTCTTTGGGATGATTGCAATATGTTGATGCAATTGCAGCGTTTGTATCTGTGCTTCTGCACTACAAGTCTATTGTATTTTCCTGTTAAGCACAGTGATAAACCACAGGTATTAATGACCAGGGGTCTCCTTACAGAAACGTCCTAAGTCTGAAATCCTGAAATCTTGTTTAGGATGACATTTAGGATTTGTGGTATTACGTAGAGTGGATATATCAGACAGCTGCCTCCTGTGACCGGAAACAAGGAAAGTTCATTTGCAGGGCCGCAAAACCAAAGCAATTAGTTGAAATATGCAAAAACGTTTTGTGGAGCTGAACAGCAAGGACGGGTGATAATTCTCTTTGGGTTTGTCACTGTTAGCGACCCCCTTCACATTACACATAGTCATTTAATCCATTCTTAGTATAAATATATTGATAAGTGCAGTTTTAATATTTATTTTTAGATCAAGTGGGCTCAAGTTTCTTGTGTCATGTGTTGCTGAGTTTTCAAAAACCCATGTTTGGCTGTACTGTAGTATTTTCCCATGTCATCCACTTCACATGATGGAAATGGATGTGACTGAACTGCAGTGTTAAGTATGCCTTTTCCTGTCAAATCACCTGATGTCCTTCCTTTCCTCACTTGAAAGCTGACATGCTGCACCAGAATCGATACTACCTTTTATGACTCGTCATAAATCAGCCCGTGAGGTACTGCATGTTAAACTCTTCCCTTGCAGTATATTATGAAACGAGGAGTAGGTGTGATGTCAGCTCTTGGCCAAAACAAATGGGTGCCATGGGATGTGAGTGATGGAATTCAAATATTCTATGTTGCAGAGTGTGTAGTGAGGAGTGTTTTCTCAGCTGGTCCACTCAGGAGGACGCAGGCAGCCGTCCCTTTGCACTCAAATGTCCACATGTTCGCACTGGACCTAAAATACAGATGTATCCATTACGTCAGTGAACATTCACGCTTCAATACATTCAAGTTGGTCTGCCCCAATATTGGTGACCCACCACAAGTACAAAGACAGATGTCAAATACGCATACATGTCCGTGAGCTGGTACCGGTTTGCTTTGTAGTTTGTCCTGTCTGCATGGAAGTTGTCAGATATGTAAGTGCTTTTAGATCTTTTATTAGAAACTTACTCACTGGATGTAAAAGTCTGTAAAATTTGCAGACATTAAAAGAAATGATGCTGAACTAATTATATGTTAGAGCTAGTTGTTCAGACCGTTTAAAGGCAAAACCAATGAACCACTGGGGTTGCAGGACATCCGGATTTCTCCTTACAACAAATGCTCAGGACCATGATAACATGTATGTGTTGCTTTTGTTCAGTCTGTGCGATGATCACATCTCCCAAAAAGAATATAACTAATATCCTGTAAAATTAAAAAGTCTTGTCATTATTTTGAAAAGGGGCTGCTCAGGGATCAGGGGTTTGGAACAGAGTTATAATTAGACTTGGGTTAAAGTTAGGGTAAGGATTACTGTAGAGCATTTCATTGTTGCGGCTATGATTAGTGTGTGGGGTTACAGCATGGGCATGAGTCAAGTACATGTCCTCACAACTGAGTTTTGTTTGTGCAAGTCCATCAGAAAGTGTATCTTCATGCCAGTATTTGTATTTCTTTTACCCATAGATCTGAACTGTGCAAAAGATGTTGGCTGGTTCGTTTTTCTAAAGCACAATCTTGGATTGGTTCTATCTGTTTTCAAAGTCCAGATACTCCCAGCCCACGTAATTGCCAATTTCCAACCTAACAACAATAAACATGACAAGTGGGCTTCTCCTGTGTGCATAGTAACCTATCTCAAAGAAATTGCTTCTCAAACTGGCAAGCCCCTATCTATACACATTTTCTTGGGCAAAGTCAATTTCTCTCAGAACCAGAGGGGGGAAAGAGGGCTCAAAGCAGAGTGTAGCTGTTGGCTGCAGCTTCTGGCAGCTCTTCGACCACTGTGATGCGGAGGGACTTGTGTTGCTGAGACGGGATGAGGCGGGAGGGAGCGAAGGCGAGAGAGAGAGCACAATGTCTTATTTTTGCTGGCAGAGAAGAGAAGTGCTACCTTGGAGGCGGTTCTCTGCAGAGGCCCATACATCTTAGTTCCTGGCACCCGAGCTAGCGGGGGGTGGGAGTGCAGGCGTGGGAGGAGTGAAAGGGAGAGGGGGGGGGGGAGGTTATGATGAGGGGCCTATGCTGCTGGAGAGTCAGCCAAAGTCCAGGACTCGCTTAATGGGTTCTCCTCTGCTATGTGATCCCAGTTTGGAGAATTGGAGCAGACACCCCGACTCCTGTCTCCCCAGCTCTGCCTACTGAGATGGAGCTTGGCATGTGGATGGTGGTGGTGGGGGGGGGGGGGGGGGGGGTGGGGGGGGTGGGGGGGGGGGGGGGGGGGGGTGAGATGAGGGGTCATGGATGCTTCTGTCACTTCTGGTGTCTCCTAGTCACAGGAAAGGCACTGGTTGACAAAACCAAAGCCACCTGTGTGCGTGCGCAGCAATCTGAGTCACTGGCAGTCATTCATACCAGAGACCCCCCCCCCCCCCCCCCCTCTGAGTCATCAAATGGCACTTTACTGATTTGAGCTACACACCTCCTGAGTGAAACTGCACTTGCAACCAGATGAGAGCACACTTCTTTTTTAGATACACAGAGTAAACTAAAACATCAACATGTCAGGTGCTGTTTCTGGACTGCAGATAAAAGCGACCACGTGATGAAGCAGCTCTGATCATAAATATCCTGTCAATTGTTTCCACTCTTGGTCAAGCAGCTTCTCTGACTCCTGAGTAAATGTTCTTGGGTGTACAGTAAGGCTTCTCACTGCCACCAGATGCCTTTCTTTATTTTCATTAACTAGTCATTTTTTTCATTTTCTAGTTCACACTCGAAAATCACAATCCTCCATCACGTTATTGTGATTCTGAATCGAGTCATTTATCTTCATCTGAAGAAGTCGGGATCAGATATTTTTTGAAGTGATTTTATTAGGTAAGAGTTTGGGCAAGTGAGTACATCGTATTTGAAAGCTGAGCTGTATCCCCATGTGAGAGGTCCCACAGCCACCACGGTTCACACAGAGGTAGCTCGCTGCAAATGTGTTAACTCCTTCTCTGCCTAAACTTAATTATGTGATCACCACCAGGAGCTACTGTACTGATGCTGGAGAGTTTAGTGATTTAAACTGCATTAGTTTATGATTTTGTTTTATTGTAAACATGAGAGCTAGAATTATTTCAAAAACATTTTACTCCACCGCCTCTTTTAAAAGCTTGGCTCAGGATTGTTATTGGGGTAATCAAGTTGAGCAAGCTCACCCAACTATTTCCAAGTATGGCAGGCAAAGAGGAGAGCTGCGTGCTCAGCGGCATGCACCTGAATGTCTCCCCTGCACTCAGTCTAAGGGTCTGGCACGGGCACCGCTGTCTTACATAATGCTATGAGATCACCCACCAAAGATTTAATGCTGCAATACGTATCTGTTGTCATCCGCCGGGTTGCATGGCTTTACACTCCAGTAAATTTAACAGCTTCTTCTCCAAGTGTCAATTCAAGTGTGAGCTGGAGGTGATGTACTGGTATGCTGAAAATCCCCCTGTTTTTGAAAATCTAAAATACTGCCAACCCATGACTTTGACATCTCAGATTAATCCCTCATTGGAATACTGAGTGGATACAATGCCACTGCATAAACAGTCTGGACATGATCGGCTTCTGTGTCCTCTCAGTTTTTTTCCCATCTGTGGGATCGAGCTTGGAGGAACCACCGGCCAAGTCCTCTAATGCTGGCAGGCTGAGTAAACGGTGTCTCCGGAACCTTGTGTTAGCCCCAGCATCTCCATAAGCACCCTTCATCCCCACTCTGTTATTCTTTATGATCCGCACCTCCGCTCCAGCTCAAGCCGTCTTACAGGACCTCTCGTTCTGCCCCGAGTGGGCCCTGCACCCCCTCAGATGCCTGCTTACAAGTGGAGTCCCACACAAGGGTCCACCGGATGTATCATCCTGCAAACCAGCTGATCGCCAGTGTGATGAAACTTGCAGAGTCAAGGGACCCACACTCACACATTTGACATCCTGTTGACATCTGTTTTCTAGGAATTGCTGCAGCTTCAGAGAGAGCTGAGTTAGGTAAGACACGATAGACTCAAAGAGACAACCCAAACTGACCTCTCCTGGTGCACGTGAACTGCTTATGTGCCGCTGGTGCCATGTGTGCTGTCATGAAGGTAATGAGTGCTGAATAAAGCATAGGGTACACAGTGTCTTAGCATGTCTCTGTGTACGTGTGTGTCCACATGAACAGAATTGAACTCCAGGCACGGACTCCTACTGATCTGTTGGCTGCATCATCACAGCTGATTTTTTTATCAGACCTTTGCAAAAGAAACCAAACCAAAAAGTACCATATGTTTAAGTGTATCAACCTGACAGTTGGAATACACTTTTGTGTGTTTGTGCAGTCCACATTTTCATTTTTTTTTTCATTTTTTCAGTGAAAGCAAAACCCATCAAAATAGGCACAACACATAGACGATGTGAAATTGTCGTTTAGGATAACAGGAACTGTAATATAACATCTCATACTGTCAACAAGCCGACATGTTCCAAGCGCAGATTGTTCCAAGTCTGAACAGAGCAAGGTATTTTCAGTAGAGTGGTCAGCTCCAGCAAAGTTATTCTCTCAGAGAGTGGGGAAACTCTGACAGGCAATCAGAGCCCACTACAAAAGCAGAATGTAAAAACAACTGAAAATGAATCCCTACGAACGCAAATAGCTTATTGCTAAATTGTTTTGGTCTGGCGTAAAGCGTTGCCAAGAAGAGGGCTTGAAGTGGGATGGCGTGAAAGCGAGGGATGGAAGGAGAGCTGAATTTTGGGTAGCTTGTTTGACATGGGAGCATGTGACATTTTTTTGTCGGGGAGTTGGTTACAAGATATTTCATACTCCAATACGTCAGCTATAATTTCAAATACACGCACAATGGAACTGAGGCAGATTATGACAGATGCAGGGTCATGACTCTTTCCTCATTCACCATTGTTCATCATGAATAATGACGATGGCACAAAGACAATTCTGCCTGACTCTGATATGAAAGACCGCATCTTGATTGGCCTTGATGTCAATGATGGTAATATGTTGCTCTCTCATTCTTACCGAACGATTATAAAATATTACATGGTCATTGTGGATTCAGATGGTTACCCTAGCTGCATTGTGCCAAGGCCACTGTTTCAGACCACAGACACAGACTCTTGGACTGCCTCAGGGTGTTCAGACTAAGATTAACCATTTACTGTCTGTTATACACTTAAGAGCCAAAGTTTTCGGACACCAAAGTCCCTTGGTTCAAATTTAAGGAAATCTTAATGCTACAACATGCAATATTTTAAACAACAGTAGCCTCCAACATTCTGGCAATGGTAAAAGATCTTTCCTGATTCAACATGACAATGTGCATCACAACATGAGCCGCCAGTAGGTGCCCATATACTTTCTTTGAGGTGTCCACATACTTTTGGCCTTATAGCGTACATCTAAATGGCGCTGTGCTGGACTATTTCTTGGCTGCAAGCAGTTGCCAGGCTACCAGCAGAGACTCCAGTTACTTGCAATAGTGCAGCAAGCAGTGGATGCCAAATACCCGTGTACATGATACTCTTTTAGAAAAGTTGACACACTGTAACTTTAAAAGTCTAATGCTTTTCTCCTTCAGTTGAAACATGCTCTCATTGTTTACTCTATTGTTAGGTAATATGCCAGTTAGTTTGCTAGATCTAATTTGATGATGAGCTGTGGAGCATGTTGAAGAGTATGTGTCTTGCCAATAGGACATGGTGAGACTTTGTCTGGCATGTGCCAGGCCTTTCTTGCGCTCTCTGTCCACAGAGCATGGTATAAATATCTATCCACAATTTAACAAAGCAAGTAAGTAAGATCAGTAAGTAACTTTTACCTTTCAAGCTAAATGTATAAATATATCTGTTTAAAGCCCTCTTTTATGCTATAGAAACGGAGAATGTTGTAAGTTTTAGTTCATTTTTTCTAACATTATTCTCCTTCTAATCTTTTTTGTTCTGTACATAGCTATCTGCACATCTTCTATTCATCTTCAAGTCTCTCTCCCACTCATGCATGGGATATCAGTCCTTCTCGTGTTACTTGAAAAAATACACAGAGCAATAATCTGATTTCTTTCCTCCCCTGTCAAAACAAATCAGATGTGTCTGCTTCTCAGAGACACTTGTGTGTGCCTCTTGAAGAGGTTCCAGTCTGGGTTACACAAGAGTGGTGCCAGTGGTTCGTTATCGTCTGAGCAGACGCCGCTATCTCTGACACACGATTGATGGCCTCTTGAAGGTGCTGGACCCACAGGGAAGTACCAGATACTCAGTCTGAAGGTCCACCAGAGCTGATTTATGATGAGATCACAAGCTATTTGTAGGGGAAATACTATAGTAATCTAATTTGCTTTCGAGGTTTGGCAAATAAAGAGGGAGTTTTTGTGTTTGCTTGAGTTAAACCTTGCTAAGCCCTGTTGTTCTTAATAGAAAGTAAGGAAATCCAGCTGTTTAGACACTGAAGAATGTGAATGGTGCAAAGGCAGTCTGTTAGCCTTCTTAGCCACATCGCCTCTTGTCAAATCCTGACACGACCTCAGCCTCTATATCAGCATGTCTCAGCGATGGAAGAATGTAGACTAGAGGAGAAGAGGTGCAAACTTTTCCACCACCACAGCCCCCACACCTCGTCTCACTCCACTCTGCAAACATCACACTACACTGCGTCCTGCGCTGGCAGTCAACATCGCCATTTAACATAAATCACAGGAGACAGGGTTGCTCAGTTTCCATATCAAACAAAAATGCCCACTTAAACACAGTTAATATGAGTGACTGTTTCAGAACGCAATGTGAACTCCCATCCATGAACAGAAACCACATGCTAGATGTGTTCTCATAATGACCAACACGGATCACTTCCTCCTGCACTTCCTGAAAATAATAGTTTGTTATATGGAAAGAAATGTGGCAAATGGAACGGCACATTGTGTTATTTTATATCAAAGGTCTTCTCCTTGCCACCGCTCCAAAACACAATCCCAGCACGGACAAAACAACAAGCACTAAATGTCCCGCCCTATAATAATGAGTTGGGTAATTGTTTATTGAAAAGGGTCACTTCACGTGTCTTCATGATGGTTGCGTGAGCTTGTATTCCAAAACATGAAGTGAAGGGTCACAAATCGTTGGACTCTGTCAGCAATGTGTTAAAATACAGAGTCTATAGCAAACCAAAAGGTGGCGACTTAATTATAATGTCAACTGGAACATTTTTATAAGAGCTGCTCAGTGTTTATGTCTATGACATAATTTCATGGGGGGGGGGGGGGGGGGTTAAAAGAGGGGAAACATTTCTTTTGAGCTAACAAATGGAACATCACACAAAAGCTCTTTCCACTGTTAAGTTCTTTGTACACTGCAAAGTGCTCTGATGACAGGATGACAGCCTTTTAAACACGGAGCATCAGTTTATTAAAGTGTCAGTCAATTCCCTTTAGGAGAAAAATGACCGCAGAAAGACTTTCTAAAATATCTGGTAAATCTGGTAGTACAATTGTGCTACTGTAAATGGAGAGAGGAGAGACTGAGTATTTGTTGACACGTAAGCACACATGGTTATTTGACTTGTCACCTTTGTCCATCCAATATGTTCTCTGGGAAAAAAAGAAGTTGATTCATAGTGACCCCCCCCCCCCCCCCCCCCCCCCCACACACACACACACACACACACACACACACACACACAGGCTATTTGTTCTTGTTATTCGAAGAAAAATGTATACTGGGATGCTTACTTCCATTTTTTTGGCAACAGAATGATTAATGATCTGCTTTGATGTTGGATGCTTTGGGTCAGATCGAAGAGCACGCAAAATTACAGACATATTATTTGTCCGCAACATCTTGGATTTAGCGTGTAGCTGTGGTCAGCGTGTTGGTGTTGAGGGCAGCGTTATAGGAAAGACTGGCTGAATAAGAACATGAGGCTGTTTCCAGCCAAGGCTCACACACAATGTTCCGCTGTGTTTCAGCAGATGATGGCAGTGGACAGGGGAAGAGATTTTCTGGAGAATTGCATTTGTCTGCCTCCAAGTAATTCTACCTCACTGTGTGTCATCTAGCAAACAGTGACTGCATTTTGCATGTCAAACCTCAAGCGGAGGAGAGGGGGTTTTGGATAGAGTGCTGAGCTGTATCTGGCGGTAGCGGAGAGAGAACCTTGTGGGAGGTCACTCTGTGGCTCTGTGTACGTGCAGAATGTGAATAACCTCAGAGCTGAAAAACTGTCAGCCTGTACACTTTTCTGTTTTTCTTTAAGGAGTGAAACTCGGCAGGTCGAGGGCTGCGGGGCATGTGGAGCGAAGAGCCGGTGACTCGGGGTGAAAGGGAGTCTTTCAGCTGGACACATTTCATGGATGTTTTGGGAAGCAGTGGTGGAAACGGGGAGGTTAGGTGGCCCATTCCTCCCCCTAGGGTCCTTACGGTGTCAGAGCAAAGAGGGGGCGGGGGGGCTGTTGCAGTACAGAATGTCTTCAGCCTGCTCTGTATTAACTTTAGTGAAAACAAGCCTCCCTCAGAGTTCAGCCACAGTGCTGCTCCTGCAAGTACGCAGGTAGACTCTGGAGCAATAAGACCACTCACTGAGGAAACGCTCCCATGCTGCAAGGAAGAGGAGATTAAAGGAAGAGGGGAGGATGGAAATGATAAGCTGCTAACCCACACAAGCAGACACTTCTTTTTTGTAAAGTTATCATGTCTTTTTATATGTAGAAAATCTTAATCTGAAAAGTACAGGAGCAAGAAGATACTTGTGGTGGAGTAAAGAGTAAATGTCTGAAAATTGTAATGTTTTATATCTCTAGTCTTTAGTATTTCATACTTTTTATTACTTATGATGTCAGTTAAAGGGATGAAAAACATCTTGGCGTACTGATAAATGAGAGCTAACACTGACTTGGCTGAAACTGAACGTGTTCGCTCAGAAACAAATGACACAGCAGTCAAAAGTACAGTGCGCTCCATGTTAAATATTGACGAGGTGAAGCTCGTGGCTGCTTTCTGTTGCCTGAACTGATGTACTGAGTCACAGCCTGCTTGTAAGGGGTGGAGAACAAGAGCATGCACGGCCTGTAACCCACATTAATCTTTCACAACAACACTGAGACCAGACATCAGGACCTATTATTATCCCTTTGACCTCTCTGGCCTCTGTGATTCTCAACACTTTAGCTGCTCTGACTGATACACCCCACAGATTCAGTTGGAAATCAATACAAAATGTTTATTGTACAGCCAAGGCTTTAATCAGAGTACAGACTGTATCACACTGGGTCATGCTCACTATGAAAACATTGTTTAGCTATTCTATACAGTTTATTATTCAGACAATGCCTAATAAATCATGTTGTACGGTGATGTATTATGTCTACTAAAGGAAGGAGACAGTATAACCAACAACAGTTAGTGGCTTTTAGACATATGTTACATGTGACATGAGTTATGATCAGAATACAACTGCATTATGCATGATTTAAGAGTACATGAATGTAGATGACTTGCACACTGTTTTTGTATCAAGCTCAAAACATGAATAAGTTCAATACATATGAAGATAAATGAGCGTCTGGGTAAATAATTGTCCAGAAGATTCAGTTGAGACCACACAGCTGGCACATGATTTCTCCCCATCAGCGAAAAAAACAAAATGCTTAAAGTGGAGTTTATTCATCACCACCGGTTTATATAGCAATTTAGGGTGACTCCGCTAAATACCCTCATATAAATAACAATACATACTTAGGGTTTATTATGAATTGTGGTTTGGGGCAAACGCTTCAAAGCTTCCATAGCATTTTTTTTCTTTTTCATTTCTTACATGATGTAGCAGATGCAGTACGGATATATTTAGGTTTTCTCAGTCAGTCACAGTTGAGGAGTAAAATTTCTGTTGGGTTCAGATGTGACTCACATGCTTTCTAATGGCTTTTAATACATCAACTGGCAGAAATGTTGTAACAGAGTGAAATAACAGTATTGGCTTTGTTTTTTTTGTTTTTTTGAATGTCAGCAGAAGTAAGAAAGCTTATCATTTGCATTTTTGGGGTTAATTAAAGCTTATTACAATAAAAATCCTCTGTGATGCAAAGGTTAGGTGTTTATTTTGGAGCACATACCTTATATTGCATCGCTGATCTTTAATTAGAGAACCCATTGTCATGTTTTCTATTGGCCTGTAAGAATTTCTCCCCTGAGTTTGGCAGCGATCTTGTAATCTAAAGGCTTCAGTGTCAAACCGTAGGAGCAGTTTAAAGACAGGTCCTCATGAGCACTTTTCTCAAAGCTACATTGGTGGAGAAGAATCGCAAAGAACAAAAATATCTCGACTTTGGCAATCTGGTCCCCAATACATCTTCTCTTCCCTGCTGAGAAGATCATAACGTTGTTGGTGAGATCCTTGTCTAGGGAGCCCTTTTCATCCAGGAAGCGCGAGGGGTCAAAGACATGTGGCTCCTTCCACTTCAGGGGGTCATGATTGATGGACCACTGATTGATGAAGACCACCGTGTCTTTGGGGATGTGGAGACCTTCAATAGTGACGTCTGAGGTTGTGGAGTGGGGGATGGTGACGGGGACGAAGCTGGTGAAGCGCATGGTCTCGTAGATGAAGGCGTCCAGGTATGCCAGGCTGCTTCTGTCCTCAATTGTTGGCAGCCTGTTTCTCCCCACCACCTTGTCAATAAGCTCATGGAGTTTGGTTTGTATTTCAGGGTGTTTAGCCAGCAGAAGGAGAATCCAGTGAAGAGCGGTGGAGACGGTATCCAGACCTGCACCTATCAGATCTGACACCGTCCCCTCTGTGTGGCCTTTGGTGAGTCCGTTGTCACTTTTGGCCATGTCAATCACGCCAATAATGGCGTCACTCATATCTCTCGTTACCTCTGGATCAAATGTCTCTCTGTGCTTCTCCACCTTGTTCTGGACAAACCCAAAGAACTCTCGATTCAGGTCTTTGAAGTTCTTGAACATACTGCGGACTGGATTAGGGAAGGACTGAAGCCATGGCATCACATCTACCAAGCTGCCAGCACCTACTGTCTGTCCAAACTCATCTACCCTCCGTAACAAAGCTCTGAACTCAACATCATCATGCCCATAACGTTTTCCAAAGCACAAGGCACAAATCACATTTGCTGCAGCTACCGTCAGCTCATGAGCGGGGTTGAAATTCTGGCCCTGAGCACTGAGTTTAAGGAAAATCTCAACCAGTTCTGTGGCCTCTGCCACAATATGCTGCTCAAAGTCTTTCTTGGTTTGGCTGTTGGCAGATGAGAACGCTCTGATCGTTGATTGAGCAATTTTCCTGTGCATCTTCCACTGTTTGCTGTAACTGGTGAAAGTCATACTTTTCCCCCCTGAGACAGCCTGAAAAGAGACAAAGTTTGGTCTGCCTGCAAACTCTGTGCTGTGTTGTATCAGAGCCTGACGGATCGCCCTGTCTCCATTCAGAACCACGATATCGCTGCAGCCTAGCCGTATCTGGTACACGTTGCCGTATTTTTTGGCCAGTTTGGTGAAGGTGATGTGAGGCATCTGGCCCAGCTGCATGGCGTTGCCCACCACGGGCCAGGCGAAGGGTCCCGGCAGTCTTCTCTTGAGCCTGAGGTTCCTGAGCCACAGACAGGCTTCCAGACAGAAGAGGAAAACAAAGGAGGTGACCAGAGCAGGCTGGACCTGTCCACTCCATTCCCTGATGATGCTGCTGCCCTTCACACCAAACTCTGCGTCCATTTGAGCCATCGTGTTATCCTTTAGTTTGCCTACCATCCGCTGCGTCCAGGAAAAAGGCAATTTTCACTAAAAAGAGGAAACCATTTCAAGTAGTCCCTCTTCGTATAGTCTTAAATGCGTTAAAATACAAATTCTTTATTTTTTCTTGTCCTATATCATAATCAGCCCATTGCCATAACAAACAAAGCAGCACTCACATTGTCTCACCCTTCCTCCACAGAAGCTAGAGAGAAGGGCTCAATCAGGTTGAGTGGTTAGCAGTGCAGCGCGTCTTCAGATGACCACTTGAGAAGAATGCAGATTCAAGCCTTCACACTTCGCTTATATGTATCTCTATGGTGGGAGGGGTCAGCGACTCAGGTTTTTTATTATCTCTCCCCTCCCATTTTGACCACAGCCTGCAGACCTTAGTCCTATTCCCACCCAGGCCTCCTGCCAGCAGCATCCCTTGTAGGATGACAGAAAAGGAGAGCAGCTACTTAATAGGCTCCATTGCCAAAAACTGCACATTTACAGTTTTATTGCCAAAGAATATAACAGATTACCATGACACTTTTTAAAAGATAAACAACTCTACATACCAGATGAGGCCTGAAAGGTATTTGTCGCAAAATATCTAATATCAATTTGTTAATGTTGAAAAAAGATGCATTTTAGCAATGTGATGAAATGGTAGCATGTGACACTTTCCTATGTACTTTCTGTGGTTATTTCAAACATGATTAGATTTCTGTCATTTACAGCCAAGCTGTTAATTATAACCATACAGGCAACAAGGCTCTGGGATCTCACCATGAAAGCTGTGGGCTTTAGATCCAAACAGCACGATTTATTGGGCTCTGTAAAAATATATATCCAGCGTTATTGTCGGTATAATAGCCATTTAAACAAAGGTCACAGAGATAATGTAGCTGTTAGGGATGTGGCTGCATCAAAATAGTTTTAAAGAGAATTCAGATGAGAGGAGTTTAGCCATAAATCTGTGTATGTGGGTGCTTGCGCAACAAAAGGAAGAACATCAGCTTGGGTTTAAGTGATATTCAGGTTTCTCTTTTTGTAACAATGAGTAATTACAGACATCTAAACAATGGTAGTGCCTAATATCACATTGTTGGCACATATCTGACAGTGCCAACATTAGCTAAAAAACATTTTGAGACTGAGAAAGTAGTTCATAGTTTATAGATGTACACTTAGTTTAGCAGGTTAAAAGGAGTATTGTGAGATTTTAGTTTAGCTCTAAACTCTAAAGCCTAAAGTGAAAATTAAACCAGACACATTGACCATTGACAATTCACTTTATTAATTTCCGAGACAGCTTATTTTTCCATTTTTCATCATACAAAACCAACACATCGATAACAAAATATCCTCTATGATGAATGCTTAAACATTCAAGGCCCACTGACACAGACAGAGAAACACATCCAGTGGGCCTTGTAACATCAATTCCTGAACGCAGAGGCTTAAAGAGAGTGCAGTGACATCCATGTAGCTTTGAAAGGGTTACTTTGTAAACAAACATGTTTTTTGACAATGCCTCACGAGTGAAAGAAATCTGCTGCACATGTGTTTGTTTTTGTACTGATGAAACGTGTGTGTTTGGTGTGGAGTAGCTGCAGTGCTTGTACAGTAAAACTAAACCCGGGATGCATAAAGTTTGTGACGTCTTCACGGTTCATGGCAATGTCTCTTCTTCATCCTCAAGACTGCGATGGACGCTCCTTGATGAAAGACTTCCTCCGTCACAAACATGCCAGTCTTTTTCTTTTTTCCACTTTGATCAGCATTCTTTGTTTAATGTGTTCGTATGCTTCGAGTACAGTAGATAATGAAACACATTTAATGTCTCTACATTGATTGTTATACCTGAAATATGAAATTATAAAAAAATATTTTGTAACTGCTTTACGTGGCAACGGTTAAATATATTCTTACACATTACAGTTGAGAACAATGAGTCATCAAGTGACTATAACATTCACAAGCATTTCATATACAGTTATATTAGTTTAAATTGACATTTAAGGAAAGTAGCTAATTCCTGCACACATACCATACCTGTACATGCTCAATAGTGGATGTAAAACAAGCACACAACTCTGAATTATGTACAAAATCTGATCAAGTATAGAGTATTGTGTGATGCAGAAATCTTACACCTTTGCCCTGATCCCAACAGTCCACAACCTGTAGCTAACATTACATCTTTGATATTCTCAGCCCTGCACCAACAATAGTTCAAATACAGGATATCCATTAAATATCATTATTAAATATGAAAGCCTTACAACAGTAGGATTTAGTGCAGGTACTGTATGTTGATACTCACTGGTAAAATGTCATTGGTGGAAAAGTGTTTGCTGGCCTTGAGTCACAGTATTGGGACATGTTGTTCATGCCGGGGACACTAAACCAAGCAGCTTTCCCCTGAGCTTGGCGCTGACACAGAATCGGAGGGGCTTCAGCGTGAGCCCATAGGAGCAGTCAAGAGTGAGGGGCTCGGAGGGGTCACTCTCAAAGCTGCACTGGTGCAGCATGACGGCGGTGAATAAAAACACTTCCACCTTGGCAATCTGGTCGCCAATACAGCGTCTCTTACCCGTTGAAAAAATCATCACGCTGTTGGTTATGTCCTTATCGAGGGCCCCGTTTTCATCGAGGAAGCGTGCGGGGTCAAAAATGTGAGGGTCCTTCCATTTCAGAGGGTCATGGTTGACAGACCACTGATTGATGAAGACTACCGTGTCTTTGGGGATGTGGAGACCTTCGATGGTGACATCTGAGGTTGTGGAGTGAGGGATGGTGACGGGGACGAAGCTGGTGAAGCGCATGGTTTCGTAGATGAAGGCGTCCAGGTATGCCAGGCTGCCTCTGTCCTCAATTGATGGCAGCCTGTCTTGGCCTACTACTTTGTCTATGAGCTCCTGCAGTTTGGCTTGCATGTCTGGGTGTTTGACCAGGAGCAGGACGATCCACTGCATGATAGTTGACATTGTGTCTTGACCTGCGCCAATTAGATCTGTGACGGTTGCTTCAACAAACTCTTTGGTCAGCCCGCTGTCCTTCCCATGCTCAATCACATTGATGATGGCGTCACTCATGTCCCGGGTCACATCAGGGTTGAAGGACTCTCTGTGCTGCACCACTTTATCTTTCACAAAGGCGAAAAACTCCTCGTTGAGGTTTTTGAAGTTTTCGTAGACACTGCGGACTGGGTTAGGGAAGGACTGAAGCCAGGGCATGACATCTACCAAGCTTCCTGCCCCTACTGTCTCTCCAAACTTGTCCACCTTTTTTAACAGGGTCCTGAACTCAAGGTCCTCATGTCCGTATCGCCTCCCAAAGCAGAGAGCGCACATGACATTAGCAGCAGCTACTGTAAATTCATGACCCGGGTCAAAATACCGTCCATTAGTGCTGTGGTGCAAAAATACCCGCACCAGTTCCATGGCCTCGGCTGTGATATGTTGCTCAAAGGCTTGTTTGGTCTGACTGTTTGCAGAGGAAAAGGCTCTGAGGCTGGACTGGGCTATTTTCCTGTGCACTTTCCACTGTTTGCTGTAATTAGTAAATGTCATACTCCTGCCTCCAGAGATCATCTGGAAAGAGACAAAGTTTGGTCTGCCTGCAAACTCTGTGCTGTGTTGTATCAGAGCCTGATGTATCGCCCTGTCTCCATTCAGAACCACGATATCGCTGCAGCCCAGCCGTATCTGGTACACGTTGCCATATTTTTTGGCCAGTTTGGTGAAGGTGATGTGAGGCATCTGGCCCAGCTGCATGGCGTTGCCCACCACGGGCCAGGCGAAGGGTCCTGGCAATCTTCTCTTGAGCCTGAGGTTCCTGACCCACAGACAGGCTTCCAGACAGAAGAGGAAAACAAAGGAGGCGACCAGAGCAGGCTGGACCTGTCCACTCCACTCCCTGATGATGCTGCTGCCCTTCACACCAAACTCTGCGTCCAGTGCCATTGTGACAAATTGTCTGAACACTCAAAAATGAAAAAAACTAAGTCTTTTAAGTTGTTGTATTTTTGGAAGTAAAAAAAAATCAATAAAGCTCTTGTATATCCATATCAGATAAAAAAAAAAAAATTCAAGATATGTCAATCAAATGCCAGTGAGGTCATCATAATGATAAAACCCTCAAATAACTGATAAAAGAAATGAGTTATGGCGGAGGTTTTTTTTTGTCTTTAGTCTTTTCATCAAGATTGAAGGCTTAAGTGCCTGCTTTTTGCTTCACTCTAGCTTCTTATATGTTTTGCAGTTTGTGGGCAGGGCTCAGGGTAACTTTCATACTCCTCCCATTGTGGTAGCCCTGCAGACCCCACTATATCATCCCGCTTGTGAGCGTCCAGGGACACCGTGAGCGTGCAGCGCGAGCGAACTGTCCGCTGCAGAGAGAAAAGACTCAGCAACTGGTGACCGATTCAGTAGGAAACGTGTCGAGCCAATTTGTTTAACTAATTGGAGGACTGGCAGAGTTTGCACATTTCAAAGTGTTTCTCTCTAACCTGATTTATTCTCTGGCGGCAGAAGACTCGGCGGACGCACTTTGGCTAGAAAAAAAAAAAGTGTTTGCATACGGTTTGTCCAACTCCAGACTGAGTTTATACTTTAATTCAATTTGTGCAAAATCTATTTAACAGTCATTATATTTTCAGTGACGTGGACGTGACGTTATTTATTTAATCTGTTGTTTAGCTTTTGTTTTCTGCTTGAAACTTTGTTTGCATGCTCTCACCGGTTAAACGCATCCTCTGTTGGGAAAATTGGAGTCAGTGGATTTAAGCAGATGTAATCTGAATTCAGCAACGCTTCTATAAATACAGCCCATGTTTATAATGATCAGTTCAGTGATTTCAAAAGCCAGTGTTGTCATTTTATTGTATTTCCCTCTGATTCTTTGTGTAAAAGTCACACAGTTTCATTTCATTTGTACAGCTTTATCACAAAAATCTGTGGAAATTTCTTTGAAGTAATACGGAAGATAATAAGCTGTTTTAAAAGATAGTCCACTATAAAATATCACACTCGCAGCTTTACATACTAAGAAAAATCACACCTCTGGTGGCAGATTGCAAAATATTACATATATAAATATCAAGTCTTCTTTCTTTCTTTCTTTCTTTCTTTCTTTCAGTTAGACTTATTTTTCACTTCAGCTTCTGACAGTGGCTGAATTATTTGACTGGAACATCTCACACAGCAAACAAGCACAAGTGTGCTCAGTGTGGACAAGCCATGAAATATTGATACTTGAATTTGCTGCGACATATTGGGTTTTTTCCCAACACATGAACTGCAGTTTTGCATGACACTCCAGATTACATCAGACCACAACAAACTTCAGGTGACCCCCCCTCCTCCTCTCGCTTTTCAAGTTACAGTGCCCAGAAATATGGGGGCAAAGAAAAGAAAAAACGCACTGAACTGAGGACAAATAAAGCAAAAGCTGAGGCCAAATCTTTAACTCAGATAGATAGATAGATAGATCGATAGATTGATAGATAGATACAGCCTATCTGTGGCATTCATTCTTCTAAACCTTCAGTTCAAAGTGATGTGATTTCCCCAGGCAAAACATTTCCCCTCTCTGTGCGGAAGACAAAATTTGTTTCTTGTTTTCCCACCAACTGTGAAGTTTATTTTTGCAGGGAGGTAATGACCCTAATTGAAGGTACTAAAACATTTCCGAAGTAAGGCACTGAGTCAGAGGGACAGAAACTTCACTACCACACAAACACAGTCAGACATTATCAGCAGGAATGGAGGTGGGGGGGGGGGGGAGTGGGAGAGGGTGATGGCAAATGTTGAAAATGATATCTAATTAAAAATGTGTGTTACAACAATTATTAGATGTGCACATGATGAGTTATGAACAAATGAAAAAGACATTATTACATGTATACTACATAAAGTCGGGTTATTGTCATGCACCAACATAGCAAAGCAAATTTCTACCTGATTCTGATTGAAGTCATGCAGCACACATGTCTCATAAGTGAAACAGAACATTAACCATGCACTGTCTGTATATTTCACCATAAAGTTTAACTGCTTCTGTGACAGTAGATGTTTTACAACCCTTAGATCTAGAGATGAAGAGATATATCAGATATAACAGAATGTTTTTTTTATTAAGCTACACTTTCACAATCCAACCGCACACACACAAACTGTAATGTGTTACAAGTTCTGATTTAATAAACTGATAAGTAACAGGTCTTATAGGCACAGCGCGCTTGAATTGTGAAAACAAACAGAAAGGCAACAATAAAAGAAACTTAAGTGTAACTACATTATGTGTCATTCTTTCACAATAATGGTCCTTAAGCAGCCTTCTACAGATGTCGAGAGTTTTGCTGGTTCAGAGCTCTGCCTGAGAGCTGTTTGTCTTGAGAAATGCGGTGTGGCTGAGCACCAAAGCCTCCAGAATGATTCCTTGGTTAACCAGAGACATAGCAATGTCTTCGAATACACTGCCTGCACTGGGGATGACTGTTTCTTCTCTCCTCTGTTCCTATAGGGGAACCCCCCCCCCCCCCCCCCCCCCACCTCCACCAACACCACCACTGCCTCCTCCTCCTCCTCCTCCTCCTGCTTGCCTGAGTCTGCTCCTCATACACATGTGGCCACTTGCATCCCCATCACGCTA
Organism: Enoplosus armatus; assembly: GCF_043641665.1. Classification (NCBI taxonomy): domain Eukaryota; kingdom Metazoa; phylum Chordata; class Actinopteri; order Centrarchiformes; family Enoplosidae; genus Enoplosus; species Enoplosus armatus. The sequence goes on from NC_092194.1 coordinate 8,397,364, forward strand.
ATCAGAGCCAGGTTTGTGGCTGAGGAAGGGGGTGGTTGGGGGGGGGGTTGTAGTTTGTGTGTATGTGTGTGGGAGAGGGTGGAGGTCTGGGTTGGGGGGGGGTGTCGTGTGTGCGTTTTGCGTGTGGCTGCTGTGTTTGCCTGTGATTACCCCTTGTAACCTGGCTGTGAAAGGTTGGCCCTGACCCTGCGTTGACTCTGGCTGGGGGGGGGGGTAGTTGGAGGGGGTTTGAGGCTGGGTTGTAGAGGCGGGGATGGGGTCTATATGCTGGTGCATGTCATGTGCTGGCGGGTGGGCGCTTGCTTTGTGGAGACAGGACCAATGGTAGACCAGGCAGCCCCGGCTCTGGAGCTAATCATTGTTTACTAGTCTCATTTCCACTTCTCAGTGAGCTACTGTCACGCACAGCACCAACAGGGAGGAAGGAAGAGGGAAGGGGGGTAGGGGTTTGGGGTGTGAAGAGGGAGGGGGGCGGGGGGGGGGCGGCAGGCAGAGGAGAGCCAGGGGTCCAACAGGCAGTTGGGGAGCTGGTGGGACTTGGGAAAGGGAAGAGCAGAGAGAATGCAGGAATTTGAGTGAAGATTTAGATTTCCATTTTTTCTTGAGAGAAACAAAGGTGAGCCAAGACTGAAAGCGCTGCAGCCAAAAACAACCCGACAAACCAGTAAACAGACCAACAAAAACATCCTCTGGGCCAGCGCCATCTCAGGCAGCCAGGAGGTAACCACCGGACATTGCTAGTTAGAGATGGTGATGCTTGAAATGCGAGAGTTTTTGCTTGCCAGACCGCAACTCAAGGAAAGAGAGATACTTGGGAAAATTGTCACTGTCTGACCTGATTGTTGTTTGTGTGTAGAAAGCCTGAGAAAAGACAAGCAAAGGCCCAATTCACTTGAGTGGGGAGATACCAAATGGACTGGTGGTAAAAGCCGTGTAAGTCAGCAGTATTTTCACATATACACACAAAAACTCAATACTATTGAGTTCTGCTCTCCGTCAGTTCTAAGCAGCGTTTCAGCATCTTTCAGCTCTTTGTCTTGGTTTTCTGGCCCACAAATGTACTGTTTTAGTTCACTCTCGCCGCTCTCAGATAAACCCACTGCATGCTACCTGGCCAGCACCAAACAGCAGACAAAGTTAGCAACGAGCTAGTGGATATAATGGAGCATTTAGCAGGTAAAGACTCAGATATATAATGGACTTTCATTCATCAGGTGGCCGCGAACGTGTCTCCAAATGAACACTAATGTTATTTCATATCTTCTGGATGTGTAAATAGGCAAAACATTCTCCATAGCAACATGTTAATATGTCAGTGTTGTCTTTACAGTTTGCTGTTCCTAAGTGGTCAGAAACATAAATTAATGCAGGTTTACCTTTATTTTTTATTGAAAAGCATTGTTGTTGAATATGCCACAACAATAATCCAAAAGTAGAACACTGACCATTTTATCCAGCATCAAAATGGTTAAAAGTGAAACTATTGTGCTATGGTTAAAAATCCTACTTTTGGAAAATGTCTAAATCCATGCTTAGACTGAATTGTGGTCCAAATCCATATTTGATACTGAAAGAAAAAAACGGCTAAGTAAAAAAAAAAACCAAATAAATAAAATTACAAAGCCTTTGGAGACCATTCTGCGTGTATTGTGTTACATAAATGTCACCACACTAAGCACAACGAACCCCAGGCACACAACACAAGACTAAATCATTGAGAATTCAATTCATTGTTTGAGTACTTCACTACTTGTTTGTACCTCCGTGGCTTCACTTGTCTGAAAGGCTCTTTCACAACAAACATAGTGAGGCACAGACAACCTGTTGGGGTAAGATGGGATGGATTACGATATCACAGCAGGTCCAATGTCCTGTGTTCCGTTAGATTTGGAGTAAAAGAAAGAAAATACCCTTACAAGGAATCTGGTTATCTTTGATTTCTCCATTGTGTTAGACCTGCTGTGCCCAGAGATGTGTCGCAGTAGGCAATATCAAACAGCACACATAAAAGAGGAGAGTACTACTTTTGGAGAATGCCTCCTGGAATGATTTAAGGTTCTTGGTTAAACCATGAAAACATGGATTTAGACCCTTCCCAAAACTCTGATTTATAACCTTAGCACAATATTTTCTCACACATACTGCACTTTCATGTGGTCCTGTAGTTGAATCTAGCAGCAACATATTCGAGGTTAGGGGTTTGACTCAATCCACTGACCACCCACACTACACTCTTTCCACACTTTCAATACTGCGTGCTATTGAGGAACTCATCAAAAGGGAGATATTAATGTAAAAAACATTATCCAGGGTTCCAGAAATTTAGCAATTTTAGTATGAAATGTTCTTTCAAAGTGGAACACAGTCATTACTTTCAAGATCCTGAGGAATGAAAGTTGTTCTTGCATGCACTTACCCAGATCAGCTTAAACTTTTAGTTCAAATTTCTGCATAAATATAAAACTTTAGGAATATTAAACTAAGCAGTGGTGGAAGAAGTATTCAGATCCTTTGCTTACATAGCAATACCACACTAGTATGAAAAATATTATCAACAAAATACTTTGATAAGTATCGAAAGTAAAAGTACTCATTCTTCAGAAAAATGGTCCCTGGCATTATTATGTATGATGTTTTTGGATTAATATAGCTGCTGCATTAATGTGTATGTTGCATTTTGCTGCAGTAGATGTTTAATGTTTGGCTAATTTTAACTTCTTTATATACTGTTGGTTCTACAGCAATGCATCATATTGTATAAGATCATCATATGTTTGTAGCGTCGCTGTCCTGTTAGAAAAACAGCTAATCTGAGGAGGATTTTAATTAGTTTATTTAGTTTAAGAAGTTGGATAATTTTCTCCACCCATAAAGTAACACTTTATCCTCCAGTTAATCAGAAACATTCAAATTCAAAATCACCAAATTTGGAGATACATGATTTCCAGTGGACAGGAAGGGTAAGAAAAAATTGCGATCTGAAAAGTAACTAAATCTGTCAGACAAATGTAGTGCAGTAAAAAGTACAATAATTGAGTAGAAGTATGAAGTTGCAAAAAATGGAAATACTCAAGTAAAGTACCTCAAATTTGTACTTAAGTACAATACTTATTACTTACTTATAATAGCCTATTTTTCTCTTTCCCCACACTCCTGGACTGGACAGTCTCCCTCTTCACTGTGTGCAGGCTGCGTGATAGATCTTCACTTAATGTGGCAACCAGGACAGGAGCCATGTATTATGTACCGTATAGGGATATTTGTTTCTAATCCCGTAGAGTTTTTGCGTGCAAGGGGAGCGGAGCAGGGATGAGCTTGCGTGCCATGTCGGCCTGGCGTGCGCGGAGCTCGGTCACTGAACTCCGGCTTCCCCAGGGAGCGGGGGCGAGGGGGTGGGGGTGGGGGTGTGTGGGGCTGCACTGAGAGATTAAAATGAGACGAGGGAGAAAGCACAAGTAGAAATGGCTTCCAGATGACCCCGACTCTGTAAGCTCATCAAAGACAGGCTGAGAAATCGGTAGGACACATTTCCCACCTCCTGTCCCATGAAAGGCCTACATTAGCCTATTTGTCTAATACTTTAAAGGACACTGCCACTGTAGCAATAATATACGTTTTGAGGCTAATCTACATAAAGATTTAAAAGAGCAGAAAAATTGGAAAAATTTTAAATGAATACATGGGAGACCATGTTAGACCATTTGAGTGAAGCCAAATCTGGATACTATTTTGAAATGTTCTTCTGACGTGCCACTGAAATTCTTACTTTGAACTTTCAGTCTCTTCTGCGTTTTTCAGCTCAGTCATCCATGTAACTTTGCAAAATGATGTCGGCTGACATTCTGGATTTTATGTTGTTTTTATACAAATTTCGTTATGTTCTGTTTTTGGAAAGAAATTTTTTTTGGTTCAAGAGGACTTTATTTTTTTTAAAATGTGGCAGCTTTTGGTTTTGTGCTCTCACTATGCCACCAGGAAATGATCACATAACGAGACAGCATTAATTATGTTTTATATCAAGTGTTTTTCTTAGCGTATAATTTCATTATTTTTTACCTAAACATTTTGTTTTAGGACACTTTGCAGTATATATGCTATTGAAACCGATTGTTAGAGATTAGGCCCAGGTGGCTCCTTTTTGTAAAGTTCAGATTGTTGCATTCATCATCAACCATGTAATACAACCTTCTCTAACTCTCTCTAAGTCACCTCTAAGGCACCTTTGATTAACACCCAGGTCTCCATAATGCATAGAGGTATGCAAATAAACTCACAGTAGTCAAGTCATTGAGTCATTGTAAAGTGTTTTATACACACTTAACCATACTCACGTGCTGAGATAATGCCAGAGTCTTAGTATGAGACGATGGCAGAACTGCATTTCATAAACTCACATTTTTGAAACTTATCTTTCAGAGAAGCTTGACAACAACATTATTTCATAAGTCAGCCACAGTTACACTGTGAATCATGAACTCTGAGTTATACTTTCTCAAAAAGAAACATACAAATACAACAAGATGCGTTAAGATACAAGATAATGTTAAAGGAGACAGGAAAGGACAGCACTTAAAGGACAGTTTCTAAGTACCCAGCTGTTTTAAGATGCAGTACAGTTACCAAAGATTTGGATGACACAGATATACAAGTTAACAAGTTACATCTTCTGAAGCTGCTGGGTTTACTGCTCCAGATCTTTTACAGTCTTTTTAGGGACAAAGTACTCAAAGTGATTTGCCAGAGACATGGCTACCTATCTGTCTTGCTCAACACTGTTTTTCACTTCTTTCTAGCCGTCATTAGACATTATCCAGTGTTGAACTGTGCAACAGTACAGTATTTCACTAATATTCATAGTTTATACAATTATATTTTTACTCCATATTGTAGATCCTGCACTGTCCCTTTGCATGGACTATGAGGCCTTGTTTGTTGTGTCAGTATGTGACAAAATCCATCATGTTAGGCACCTCTCCTGTGCCTTTGTTGTCTGTACCAAATGACACCACTTGTTGCTGCTGCACCTGTAATCCTACATATTAAGTACCCATTGAGGAGGGTAGAATATGGGATGATAATGAACAATGATATAGAAGTTGCATGTAGTATTTTTAGTGGTACCCAATGAAAGCTTATCAGGAATTCTGATTTCTGAAGGATTTGCAGTTCCAGTAATTGTTTGTGTTCTTATTGGGTTGTTAAAAACGTCTTGATAAGTCTCATGAGAACCAAATACTGGACATTTTAGATCCTACCTTTTTCAATATGTATTTTCAGTCCAATTAATTGTTAATCAATTAGTTAAGTTCTTTCATCCAGAAACATTTAAAATGTCAAAATAGATAAATGCAAATGCACACTTATGTATCATCTATCAGCATCTGTCAAGAAGTACACAGAACGCTCAATTATTCCAATTTCTGTGCAAAAAAAGTACTCAGCATACTCTGGTCAGGTTATTCAGGGTAGAGTTTGTGTCATTGTTAGTCAAAGCATTGCACTTCTGAACCCTGCTGACTGAGAATGAGCATGACTCTGTATTCTCATGACAACTAAGAAAGATGAGAGTTTGTCATGCAAAATGTTGGTGTGTTTACTCTTGCAATATAATACATGCTAGAACTTGGAATATGCTTTTTCTTCCCCGTTAAACTTAGAAATGGTTAACCATGAAAGCATTTTGTCTCTTGATACCCCAGAAATCACATCATCTGTAGAGCATCTGCTCAGTTTGCTGTGATCGGACCTGAAGTAGGCTTCTTTCTTTGGATATGACGCAGGATGTTCCTGTTTCTTCTCCATACTTTTTACTGATTCACATATTTATGAGCTGTTTTGTCTCTGTCTCTCTTTGAGACAGACTGTCCCAGGCTGGGATCCCTGCAGGTGGGGCGGCTGAGCTGGTTTGATCAGGGGCAGAGGGGGCCGGTGGCTCACTGAACATTACGTGCAGTATGGATACTACCAGCGGGTTGCTCTTCTCATTGTGTAATTGGGCGGATAATGTTCCGTGATTCCCTCTCTTTTGCACCTCCATATGTTCCGCTTGAGCAGCTCGGTGCATTTTAGTATCCTGAAAATGAAGCGGGGTCAGCGCGCGGTCGGGTTACCCCCCTTCACTGCTCCAATTCTGCAGATGAGCCGATGGTATCGCCACAGTAGCGGGGCAGAGAGCTCAGAGGGCCAGAGTTCATGTGCTGTCCTGGGCCCTGAGGAGCCCTGCTGTAGCCTCATTGGTGCACATATATCAGAAAAATGCTTTGTTTGTTTTGTTTGTGATTTAATTCATCCATACTGTAAAAAATGGTTGGCATAAGGAAAAGGAGATGATATATCAAGAATGAAATAAATCTTTGTGTTAAAAAACAGAAATATAAAATCTGTGAAAGTCATTGTGCTCTGGACTAGGAACAAACAGAGCTGTGTTAGAGGAGAGTGTGAAATAAGTGTGTGTGTGGCCTTATATTGAGCTCATGTGCACACCACAGTCCTACATATGTGGGATTGTAAATTGTGAAGCAATTACTGCGGAACAGAATGTTTAAGACCGGGGAATTAACTTGAATTACATTAAATCCTGACGACTGCAGACTGCTCTCCAGTTTTGCAAACGTTAGTCATTGCTCTTCATTGTTTATGAGTTTTAGAAATACACTAAATGTACAGTTAAGGCCTTCGACACTGCTGCCGCTCATTTTCCTTGATTGACTTTTGCATTGTCTTAAAGCTTAAAATGTTTTGTGTAACTCGCCTGCTTCTATTTATTCCTCACTTGTCATAGTTATAGATTCAGTGAGGGCAACTGTTCTGTCTTTGCATAAAACCTTCAGTGGTTGTCAACTCAGTTATCAGTTCAGCTGTATTAGTTCAGTTCTCACTTACTGATTGAATCTCTCCTATGTACTGCAGATATTCGATTCTCTCCTCGCTGCCTCTTGAGGTGCAGAGATCCCTGGAACAAGCTGCCTGAAGTGTTTATACTTCTGTCCACGGATACAAAAAGAGTGATGACAGCTCTTTGAGCAAGCTGACGTAAAATAACAGTGTGTTCCTTGGAGATGACACAACTCCAGCAGCCCCTCGCACTCTGGTGCTCTTCAAAGGCGCGAGTTGTCGTATTTGGCATTAGGTGACACATGGCCGTGACCGCCTTACGCTTCCAAGGGTCAGAACTTCTCTCTAACAAATGAATCCCAGATATTTCTAATCTCCTGCCTTCTTTTTGTGTTGTTGTTGAGTAATACAGCTATACTACACTGTCTTGAAAAGCGAGCAAGAAGGACATTTTTTAGAAGTTGACAACATAGTTACAACCTGGACTCTACATAGACCTTTTTATGTCATTCTGTTTGGCTCGTGAAGAGAAATGAGGACTGACATGTGACTGTTCATGTTTTGGAGTGAATAAAACCAAAAGGCCAACGCCAAGAACTCTACGTACATACTAAATGAAATTTCTGCAACACATGTATCCTGTAGCATCGTTTCATACAAATCACAGCTCACTTTCCAGGCTTTATTTCACCCTGGCATGTTTGCAAGTCCCAGCAGCACTGGAGTCCATCTCATCCTCTCTGTCAGACTGCAGCGCAGCCTGCGGCCCGGCCCATGTGGAAATAACCGGGAACCATTGACCTGTTCAGCTGTTTGGCTGAAACAAGCTGTACAGACGTGCATGCTCATGTATATGCATTTATGCAATGCAAGCAGACATAAGGATGCTTTCAAGAAGTCGTCCACATACAGATACAGACACATGCTGTTTGTGTAACCAGCACGATTGGAGCTCTTATATCATTGTACCTTCCCTTTCATGTATAGGCAGCCTGAGACTCTCAGGACTTTCATGCTGGAGAAAAAAATACATTTACAGGGATTGTATCTCGGCCATCTCCTCTGTTTAGGTATGGGAGTTCAAATGCTACACTCAGTGGATTTTGTCTATATAAGGCGTGTTCTTTTTGGTGCTACAGTCATTTATGGGGGAATGTAAACACATAGCTGTTAGCAGACTAATAGCCATTAGCAGTCCTATTGTTCGAGGGGAGAATGTCTAAACTGACATTGTCAAAGATTATCCGAAGCCGATCATTTAGAGTGACATGGTGGACCTGATTTCACACCAGAAAAAGCGGAACACGACACATCATGTATGCGCTTTACACCTTTCTCATCCTCTCATCTGTAAATTCCATATGGATATACTCTCATGTTTTACCTCTTTATTGAGTGGAGTGGACAAGGTGGAAAGTGGCGGTCGCAAATGATCAGTAGAGAGTGTGAAGAAGTCCTAATTCTCTGAAGAGTTAGTCAAATTCCTGTTAATTTGCACAACAGACCCCGAAAAAGTTCAATCGGTCGGGAACAGTGAAATTTTTCGTGTTTTATAATGAACCCTGCAGGCGTAGAGGGAGCGAGTGGCGCTGTCACTGTTTGGGAACAATTTCACAGACATGTGCAATGAAGACCAATGTTGGCCCTGTGTTTCATATGGGATGATATGCCTTTTCCTCCCCATTCGATATGCTTTGGTAATTCATTGACATTGTTATAGGAACCTCAGGGAGGAACTGCATTTGAGGCAGATGTGAAGACTGAAGCCCATATTTTGTGAAAAATACAGAGATGGACAAATAAAGAGGTCATGTTATTCTCATGTAGTAAAGCTCTTTTAATTTTAAGTAACATAATGTACATTTTGAAAGCCTACGGATGACTGAATAAATGGTGTAACTTGAGACAGGAGTCCTGCCATCCCCAGGCTTCCCACGGAGACAGACCCAGACACAAACAACCTTAAAGTTTGACCTTCTTACCCTGTCCCCCTACATGCTCTGCTGCCCCATTTTCCTTGTTGCACCCTCCACCGAAGGTGATACATTTCTAAATCCTACAGTTTCTGTAGGGAAAAGCGGGGGCTGCCTCAGAACCCAAATAGCTTAAGAGAGAACAGTCACGGAGGAGTCCCTCATGCACAATGTATTCCATATGCTCACTCAGAGGCCAAGAGGCACCCTGTACCTCACATCTGGCACAGACCACCTATGCTAGCTGACATGTTGCTCCTCAGACCATCAGACTGGCTGCCTCTCAGTGGAAGGAAGCTGGCCTCCTCAATGATCTCCTGCTTCTCTGATGTTTGTGTTTGTTTCCAAACTAAAGACATCCAATGGTAGCTGCTTTATCTAGCTGTGATCAGGGAAAATGAACATAATCTCTTGTAAATGGCATCTATTATTTATGAAATTGCAGGACGATTGCTCAGTGGATTCAACATCACCCCAAAAAGCAAGAATCTCAGCCTCAGTCCTCTCTTTGTGGAATTTGCATCTTCGTGTCCTTTGGTCTCCTCCCACAGTCTAAATACATGTAACTGAGGTGAACTGAGGACCCTAAATTGCTTTAGAGCAATAGACGTTCCCAAGCATGGCACATGTCCTTAAAGGTGGATGTATAGTTCTGCATTAAGGGGTTACAATGTTGCTACGTAGCCTACACATGCAGCTGCCGTAGTTACGCTGTGGGGATACCACATGGGCACCGCAGAGACTGTGATTGGGCAGCTTGGGCTTCCTGTGTTTTCTCCTACAAGTTCCTAATGCTGGTAGAGATTGTAGATAGTGAAGACAACATGAAGCAGGTTGAAGAAAAGTTCAGTTCTCTTTTTTTGTTACACACATCCAGCAAATACATCTCCACTGCACATCTTCTGATCGCCGCGATCACCGCCCTCTCTCTCAGCGTAAACACAACTACTGCATGGAAATAGTTTAGTAATTCTAAAAACATATATTCCACATATTTTTAATATATTGTATATGTATATGTAATTGTCTATTTTATATTCATAATTCTTGACTGTTATGCACCAAAATACCAAGGTAAATATCTTGTATGTGAAAACCTACTTGTCAATAAACCTGTTTCTGATTCTGAGCAGAATTCAGAGTGGACTACCTGCACATGGTCCAGTTAATGAGCTTTTCCATTTGTGAAAACTGATGAGACAGATCCTTGTGTTCCTTAAGTTTGCCTTTCTTTGAAGGTTAACTGAGGACGTGGTGTGTGTGTGTGTGTGTGTGTGTGTGTGTGTGTGTGTGCGTGTGTTTGTGTGAGTAAGACAGAGATGACTGCTGAGGCTTTACCATGTAGACAGCCTGCCACTCCGAGGTACGCTGAGGTCACCAGTTGTTTTGTAAGACTAGGTGAACAATATATCCTCCCTCTCACTTTTACGCTCTCCTCTTTTTCTTCTCCTTCGCTCCCTCGCTTTATTACCTCCGTCAGCCCTAATTTGGGTTGATGGGGTGGCTGTTGCATGACAAGACACATGTCTGGGCCCCTGCGTGAGAAGGCTGGCTCACTCTTGCTGGGCTTGTTTTCTTTGCGTGACCATGTCCCTCCCTCTGTCACTCCTGGCACCTCCCGGCGAGCCCCCCCTCTGACCCTGTTCATGCCCTCGTTAGCTGGCATGTGGCTGGTTTATTTGCTTTGGCCAGCCGCCCGTGTGAAAGGCACATTTTGACCACGCTCAGGGAGGGGTCATCGTAGAGTGGAGCAAAGGCAGAGGTGTTGGTGGAGGTGGAGACAATCTGAGGTGGGGGGGTGGGTGGCAGGATGAGCAACTGAAAGAGCTGCTGTGCTTTGCGTGTGTGTGGTAATGTGTGGCTGGTATATTTGAGTGTGTGACATCCCTGCCTGGTCAAAGGGAAATATGCCCCACTGTAGCTGCTTTTGAGGAATGACATGCACAGGCAGGTCACTCAGAGTTTAGCGTCCCAGTTGCCGTCCACAGAGAGTGCAGGAGAAAAGGGAGCAGGAGGATCGTGGCAGCGTGTGGAGATTTCACTTGTTCCCACTGATGTAATCCAACAAATGCTCACGCTAACGTTCATGTCTCTGAACACTCTCTCTCTCGCCAAATTTCCTCTATTGTGTTCTGAGTGGGTATACGAATATAAGTCGGAGCAGTGGGACAGGACCAACACGAATCTGCAAAATAGGGTTCATGCAGGGCGTTTGCACTTTAAGGCTTCTCCCCCACTCCCCCACTGCTGAACCTGTGCAGATTCTGTGCAGCCCCACAGCACACTGTGATGACACAGGGCGGATTAAAATTTATATAAATGTGAAAAACAACTTTAACTTTGAAGTTACTTAATCACATTACAAAATCAGTTACTCACTTATCTGAACATTGGTCTCATCCAAAACTTCACTCCACCTTCTATTTCAAAACTCGTTTCTTGTGTAACTTGTCCTACAAAGCAGTAGAAGTAAAGAAGTCCAAGGAATGAATGAATAAATAATTGACAATGTTAAATAGTTTTTGCTTTGCATTTGGGTGCACAGCCCTTCAATAACTGGCTTACAACTGTGTCCTGTATGTGTTAGTGTTTGTGCTACTTATGCCAGACCAGATAATAATGTACCAGAATCAGGGCTGATACTGATCCAAAGCTCGCCAAGCTAACTAGAGCTGATTCAGTCTATATCATCCCAAGTGCCCACCCCAAAAACCCATCCAAATCTGGCAGCCGTATATGGGCCGGGGCTTGACACATTTGGTCCTCCAGTGCCACGACATAGTGGTAGTGCTCTGATTCAGCCCCAGTCAACCCAAATCGACTGACTACCTGTGTTTTAATCAACACCATCACCAGACAAGAACGTCTTTATTGGACATTTTTAAGGATTAAATTTAATAGCAACATATTTTTCAAAAGGTCTTGCAATATCTGCACATTGCAACTTCTGAATGGTTAAGGTTTGGGGGGAATCTGTTGTTATGGCAAATTAAGTATGGAATGAAATGAAGTATAGGGCAAGATCATGGTTACAGTTAATTAAAAAAAAAACATTAATTGCAGGTCTGTGATAAGGTGTAAACTCCAATCTCCTGCATGAAATTCAAATGCGCTATACACCCATCCACCACGTTGTTACTGTCCGCCATGCTACTAGTAAAGGGCACACTACTGCTGTACTGAGCGTTGGCATTGGACGTAAATTGTGGGGTGCAAAATCATCCAATATGGACGTAATTCCTAGGGATTCTGGGCTGGCTCTAATATATCTATGCTCTTATCCATGACTGACTGACCTTGAGTCGCTTCTTATAAGCCACCAATGGAAATCCAACAATTTCAGGGAGTGAAACTCTCAAGTAAGCACAAGAGCAGTCATCATGCATAGGCCTTGGGCTATTTAAAAATTTGCCACAACTAAATAAATAAAGACACTGAGAGCAAGAGAAAACAGCATGTAAGCACATGTGGTCCTAATTCTCTGGATGCAGAGTTTCACTGGTTGTGTTGATTTTAGTCTCCTCAGTGTTTAGTGGACCATCATTATCTCAACACAACAGCATAATGAGACTGGAGCAGAAGATAGTTCCATCGTGAAGAGGAGGTGTGGGAAATAATTTGCCTGAGTCATCTAGTTCCACCTGGTGCAGGCTAAAGCACACACACACACCTACATATGGACACCTTGACACACAGACCTTTATGAAAATTATGAGCATAGACAGACAAGCAGGGAACTTCAGCTGACGTCACTTCCCACCGATCCTTTAAGTCAGTGAAGAGACATTGGTGAACAGCAGGGAGATGAGGCCCATAAATCAAGCAGGATGTCGGGACAGCAGGAAAACACAGCCCGACATAGTCGCAAGTATGTTCCAGATTAACCTCTGCCACCGCTTCAGTCAATACCTCTGCTGGGATGGAATCACTTGGAGCTGTCTGGCTCTGGAAGCTGGAAGTCATGCTTTGGCTGTAAACACAGACGCTAGTCTCTAACGAGGAGCCGTGGAGCAGGAAAAAGCCCACAGAGTCACACTGCTCTTTGGTCTCTTGAGTCCGCATGACTTTTATTCCCGGCACAGACTTGTGAAGTTTTCACATGATGATTTTTAAGCGTGTCATTACTGACCGACTGCTGCATCACAGGGGTAAAAACCCATCTTTCATTGCATGTGTTTAATGGACACATTCAAAGCAGCATGTTAAGAAGATTTATTTTTTCCAAATGAACACTCATCAAGCCTAAATTGTGCGGTTTGTCCAATACCATTTTGTGCAAAAGCTGGACCACATATTGGGACAATACACGAATTGCTTAGAAGAGCCACATCCTTATGTGAGACTACCATAAACGACAAACAAGAAACATTAAAAATGAGCCATGGAGAAGATGAAAAAACAACCTTCCTCTGCTGCTCCAGGAAACAAACTTTTCTGGTGGTCCCTCACATTAAACTGCCACTAACACACAGATACAAACAAGATTTGATTAGGATTAACACGAGAGTGGATGCTTTCCGTCTTTGTTTCCTCATGAGATCCTAGTTTATTTATTTACACGGAAGAATATATTCTCACACTTGGATGTGTAGAGGGAAGCACTATAGGGTGATTAAGGGCTCCCTATGGAGTGAGACAGAGGAAACAGACAGAGTTTATCACGCTTGGGCAACAGCGTAGCTTAACTGAAATCAGATCCCTGTGGGCTCAGAGTGCACATATGCCATAGACACGCACATTCGCACATGTTCACGCGAACTATTGAGACACACACTCACACACACTCTCTTCCTTTGGGATTTGACACAAGAAAGAAAAAACTATAAAAGTAATAACTTTAAGCCAGTGTTAATTTATTTTTTGGCCACTTGGGGACAGCGGAAACAAGCTGTACACTGACATATTTTTACCTTATAAAGTTAATACTTGAACTTGTTAGCAAGCTGTTGTTTGTATATACACATCTAGCCAGGCATGGGATAACCGTAGCATTCATGTGGAGTCATATTTCTGGCCACCTGAAGGAAGTCCAATATTCACTTTCTTTTAGCCCCGTTTTGGTCTCCACCAACTCCTAAGATCTCATTCAACTAAACGTCTAAATGTCACAAGCTGGTCGATAACTTTGTCTGTCTGCCATTTTGGGCAGGTAGAGTACACTGGGTATATCAGAGCTTTTCTTGCTGAAAACAACTGCCTGCTGCTGCAGGAAAAGGTTAACAATTGAACCAAAACAGTAAAGTTGCAGGCCGTAAAAACCAAAACAATGAGCTGAAAGATGCTAAAAAGAGTTTGCCATTACAAATTGTCATTACTATGACTTCTTTCATGCTGCACCAAGTCCCATTTTCTACCTGTGAAGATTTTGTAATTCAGCAGCATTAAACCAGCGGGTGAATCAGTCCCTGTAGTAAACTCCTCAGCATTGCGGGAAAGCCTGCACCATTTGTGTGAGGCAAATACCACAACTTCACCAAGTGTGAATTTTAAAGGCCCAACGACAGCCAAGTCAATAGTAAGCAAACTAGTCACAGTATGAGTGAATCCAGACGGCTTTAGCTTCTTAAACCATGAGCTTTCATGTCTCTAAAGTGTGGGACCAAACTGGTAGTTATGAGGTCTTTTTAAATCCTGCTTGAATGAGGAAATACTTCAGAGTGAAATGCTGGCAGCAATGTCTTCTAAGAATGAAGGATGTTATAATGACGTGTATACCGGAGTCTTGCGTACAAATAACTGGACATTTTAGAGATTAATCACATGTGTTGTTAATTTTAGATGTTGACAACTGTTTTTATTTATTCAGCCTGCTCTTGCTGCCACTGAAGGTTACTTTGCAAGTGGTTTTATTCAAACAGTGTATAGTAACAAACATTATAAATTCTCATCTTGTTTCTATTATTATTTGTCCTCTCTGATGGTTGAACAAAAGATCACCACAAAATTCTTTGCTCTATTGCATGCAAAACGTGCAGCAAAGCCCCATACTTGTGGGTGTCAGCTGCATGATAGAGTGATTGTGATAAACCTGGTGACATTTGATGGACAGATCTGAATGTGTGAGAGGTCCAGAGCCCACTTTCATCAGGCCCTCCTGCTTCACACAGTGGTGAGTGAGCGATGAGGAGCCGCTAAGGTCACGGGGGGACAAAGAGAACCCCATTACGTGACAAGAAGGGAAATGATCCCTCCTGCTGCTGCACATGACGTGAGAAGGGGAGACAGGCAACTGTAGGGAGGAGAAGATTGAAGTCCAGAGGTCAAGTTTTCAATCTGAACGTTTCAACAGGTCGCGCCCTCAGTCTCCCCACCCACCTCCCTTCCTCTTCTCCCCTTTCGTGACCCCTCCATTCTCACCGCATCATCTCCCCTCCTGATGAAAGACATTGATGAACAGCAAAGACAGAGCTAGAGCCGACTTCCAGGACTCAGGCAAGACAGTTCATCTCAGTCAGGTGCTGTGTGTGCGTCTGCAGCCATCTGGCCACCCCTCCCGAACTACAAGGTGGTGTGTGTGAATTTCCCAGTAACCTGAAAGCACCTTGCCCCCCCCCCCCCCCCCCCCCAACCCTTTCCCTGTTCTCTCTCTGTTTTCCTGTAGGAAGAGGCCTCATTTCGTGCTCCCTGCAAAAGTAACACAGTTCCTCTGACATGCTGAAACCACCCATCATAAATCTACACACTTAACTATGGGCCCTCAGATCTATCAGCCTGAGTGCTTTGAGTCTGGGGGCCACATCGTGACATGCGAGGAGGCGGGGGCGCTCTGTCACGCAAGCGCTGCCCCGCGCCTGGACCTCAGCCTGATTTTACTGCAGCCAGCAGGGAAACCAGACGCTGCAAAGGCCCCGGGTCCACATCAATTTCACGAGCAAAGTTACTAGGAAATAAATCATTTGGGGGATTTATGAAAAGGGAGAAGGGAGAAGGAGGGGATGCTAGGAAGTGTGTTGCCTTGACCCAAAGAAAACGTCAAAACAGGGGTGCATAAAATAAAGTCCAGTTAGCATTCGCATGCCTTGAGAATGCAAGAAGGGTTTCATTTTGATCTTCATGGTAACTCCAAGCTGATAAAAGCCAGTTATATAGCAGAACATTATTATTGAGTTAAATAAAAGATACCTCTACGTGCTTGGGTAGCTATATTTGACTAATCATATTTCCTCTAGACACGCAAGGTTCCAGGAACGCGACCTCGGGCTTTATAGGTCATTTGAGATCGGCAATTTGGCTTTTATAGGATTCAGTCCAGACTCCATTTAATAAAACACATACAAAGCCAATGTCTCTTAGTCCTGCACCTGAAATACGCCAATCATAAAACCAAACCTATTCACACTTTGGCTGTGATTAGGAACAGTGTTATTATTATTATTCCTGTTCTGCTAAAGACTAATGGTCTTCCATCAAAAGGAAACTGAGGTTCGAAGCACTACATGGTGGAAACTTTTCCAATAATAATTCCCTTGCTTAGTCAGAATATAACTTCTGTTTTTCTAAGTATGCGTCTTTCCAAGGAGCATGCAGCAGTGAAATCCACCCATGATTTCCTCCACCTGGGCTGTCTGAAGATGCATGCCAATATGTTGGTACTTCTCCAAGCCATTACTATACAAATGGTCACACACACTACTGATGGTCTAAGACTGAGAGCAATTAAAAGTTTTCTCAGTTTCTCTCCACTAAAGGAAACACATCTACACATGTTAAAATGTTGTTCTAACAACCACATTTTCACCCTGGTAACAGACAGTTTTCATTTTGAAATCATTTAGATTGACACACTTATTAAAGTGTTCCCAGAAGCCTCAACACAAAGGCTTCCTTTCATACATTTCTTTGAGATGTCTAGATTTATGTTTGTAGAAAAACAGTAAAACCGCACTTCAAATCCTAATCTCTGTGTGGGAAACCTTTACTGATATTTGATTTTGTAAATGAATGAATAGGAAGCTGTGTTGTTGATCTTCGGCTCAAAATAAATCCACATGCTGGGCTGTGAAATTTCTAGCCCTTGAAATTGACATATGTTTTCCCTAGTGTGTTTCACCATCTTTTACCACAGTACTGTGATTTGTAATCGCAGCTTGCGTGGTAATCTCAGCTCCTAGATGAAGGCTCTGCTGTGGTTTACCTAGAGAGCTTGAACGTAAGGACACACGCAGGTACATCATAGAGGCCTGCTGTGCTCTGCATGAAAGGCCTTTTTTTTAGAGGCAACACAAATCAGATGTGTATGGTAGTAATTACCCTAGTTTTTGGCTGGCACGCGGCAGCCATTTAGAAGATTAATCAGTCATAGATAAATAAACAGGCTTTTGCTCTCTGAATGTCATTCCCCAACCCTACACACCACATAAGGAAAGACTGCTCTGGTATCCACCATTAACTTTATTGCACTTTATTTCTGCAGACAATGTTGGTTTCATTCACAAAAGCAATTACACATTCATCTGAAGGTCTGCATGTTTCGTCCTGTCCTACCACATTTAATCAAAATAAACCTCAACAAGTGCATAAAATATGGCTAGTATATGGCCTTTAAGGCTAGTAAAATAAAAAAAACAAATAAAGAAAAAGTGAATGTAGGAAATGAGGCAGATATCTATATATCCAAAAATTATATAATGTTTTAAGATTGAATCTGTTATGAACGTACTTTAAAGAGAACGTTGATTACATTAGAGCTTAATCATATTGCATAAAAAATATTCAAAGGAATGGATAACAACACAAAAAAATACACAATTCCCAAGGATCCCTTATCATTAACGCAATGCCCTTAACACAACTTATTAAATGGTATAATTGCTAGTTAAATACAGACATATTTCAGAGAATAGTTTCAACATAATGGCATGCCCTCAGGCCTCTTATCACTATAGGTAGCCATGAGCTCATTTCTTGTTAGCCAGTTAAGGCTCCCCGCACAGTGGATACTGCTCTCTGTAGGCACAAGGTAATTATCTGCAGGCACGCAAAGCGCTAGCTGGCTAGCTCAGCCCCCAAAGCTGTAAAGTATGTGAGGGACAAGGCTTCCCTTCACCTTGTTTTTTCCTCTGCATTTTGCCATCTTCAGTCCATATGACAGCCATAGAAGTCATAAAAGGGTAATATTTTTCTTCCTATACATTTACACCGTGCATTCCAGTGTATGACTGAAGCTTTGATTTATGGGGTCTGTGATATATTCTGAGTGAATCACAAGCTTCTCCGCATGTTTCACAGTGAGTCAGACAGCGCTTCTGCTGAAAGAGTCATCGGCACAAATGACTTCCAGGAGATTACTCCCATCTCAGCTGTTAGTGCTCGACTCATTTGAGTAATTTTCTCAATGAAGGTAATCTGGATTAGCCATTTCAGAAGAGGGTAGTCATTCAGTCAGGAACACAAGGCATTTGGGAGGGGGGGGGGGGAGTCAGGAAGAATGAGAAACTTTTTTTTTTCTATCTACCAACTACTTGACTACATGAAATGAAATGCTGCCCTCTTGTGTCAGAAGAATCTGAGGTACAGAGCACTTTCTGTCCGCATTTGAAAATCATGCACAGTACAAACACATGACACATTATTCATACTGAGATGTGACAGCTGTGTTTGATGTAGCCGTGCTGCTACTGCTGACTGTGAGGCCTCTGTCCTCTCCAACAATCTTGCTGGAATTGTAATAGTAGATTAACAGGAAGACACCTGCAAGAACAGGGCAGTTGGGTCACAAATATTGCATCATTCTTGGTCTTTTAAGAAATTTGTACGCAATGAAAAGTACATTTGACTGTTTGAGTGTAGTTCAAATTGTGTGTGTCAGTTTGGAGTCTACCTTGCAAGGAGTTGAGGATGGTGAAGATATAGTAGGAGGGGATGAGCAGAGGTCCATGGCTGAAGAAAGCAAAAGCCCAGGTGATGCCGAGCAGGAGGAACAGGCCCAGAATGGAGAAAGAGTTTGTCTTGATGGAGCCAATGTCCTGAGCTTTCCCCTTTGTGTGCTTAAACATAACAATCTGCCGCACAGTTATGATGAATATAACAATGTTGAAGATGAACACTACGGCATAAAAACCAACGTTCACTCCCTGGAGGACATCCACATCCGAGATCCAGCACCTGAAAACCACAAATAAAATAATGATAGTGACATGAATCTCTTTTTGTGAATAATAAATGTGTTATGAGACTTACATTTTTGCTGAATGCCCATCATCAATGTAAATGACAATATAATCGTATTTTCCCAAGGCAAGGAGAACAGCCACCACTACAGCTGGTGTGACTAAAGAGAAACACAATTGAGTGTACGTATTTTTGTCATGCTTATGTAGTATGAATTTAAGCACATAGGGTTGTTTCTTTCAATGTCCGGTTCAGTTCTCTTACCCCATCCTGTGATGCAAATCTTCATCATGTAATGTTTGATTGTAGAAGGGAACTTCCATAGATTAAAGTACAAGTGTAGACCCTCTATGAGAAACCAGGTGAAAGTGGCCAATATAGTGTAGTGCAGGACTGCTGCCACGACTACACATGCCTCGAAGTTCCCCAGGTTGGCAATGCTCTCATTTGTCAGGAAGGACAAGTTCAGGGTGAACATGGCAACAAAGAGGTTGATAATGATCTGAGTTGCTTGGCTTGCTTTCCTTTTTCTGTGGAGGGAGTTCGTTTTTCGTTAAGCCTTTAATATAGTACGTTCAAATGAAAAAATGGCCCCTGTGACTCCCTACCTGATAAGACAATGCATGAAGAGAGCCACTGCCAAGAAAAACACTGACAGGCCACAGCCGATGGATGTGATGTAGGTCAGGGATGTAAAATCTGAAGAGCTCATGTTTCCAGGTGAAGGTGACTTGATTTGGAGAAATATTTATTAGATTATGTGTGAAAGGATAAAACGGATTACTTGTGACGCCATCATCTTACCATCAGTATTGCAAAAAATGTTAGATGAGAGCACTGGCACGTGATGCTGTCATTGGTCTCCTTTGTCTGGCAGCCATCTCGGATCCAGATCGCTTTTTTCCCTACAAAGGCAGAAGACATTACTGCACTTACAGAGAAAGTCTTCACATTGTGGGGGGGGGGGGGGGGGGGGGGGGGGCAGAGGATTTTTGATTTCTTGTTAAAGGATATTTTTACAGTACCTTTGCCATCCCATGACCTACAAGAAGCAATGTTTCCCTTCTGTATTAGAATAAAAAAGAATAATCAGTATAATCATTCTTTCCATAACCAATTATTATGTCTTTTAGCTGTCCTCTATTTTACCTTGTCCACATTTCTGTAATGAATGTCTACGGTATGTGAGAGATTGGATATTTCTGTTCCCATTTCAATTCCCACTATCTCATTGTTGAGGAAGAAACTGTTGGGGTCATCCTGTTGACAGTTCGTTTACAGTTATGACAGGCACAGGAAAAATACAGTTTCCGGTGTGGATGTAATTATGTAATCATTATGTTTATAATAGTGCGTAATTAGGGTAATAATAATTTTTTTTTTTGATAAGCTTTACCTGATGCTTCTCTGCAAACAGCATCATTGCAACAAATGAACCCTTTCCTTTTACTGCCATGTCACTGGCCACTTTGGGGATTTTCACCAATAGAGAGAAGTTTCCCCCCAAACCAGCATTATTCTCAAGAATCTACAAAAAAAGTAATAAATAAAGAAGCTTATCAGGAAAACAAGGGTGATTAATATTTACTTAACTTGACTTAATATCGTGTTTTACTCTTGTATCATGCCAAACTGCATACATCCATATCACCATTTGTTGTAACTCCCAAGTTTATGTTGGCTTGATCTTTTGGGTTGAGCTTAGAGATCATCCCTTTAATATCACCTATTACAATCGCTGCTGTGTTGTAATGGCCCATCTGTTCCAGGTAGAAGGAGACATTATTCATGATGTTTCTGTAAAGAAAAAAAGCAATTTACAGTCATCATCACAACTCCTAACAATGTCACACCAAAATGTAGCAGTTGACTCTAATAGTGTGTGTGCTGCATTATTGCCATCAATAAGTTAAATACTTACACTTCGTTTTCTAGGCTGCTGCTGGGGCCATTGTTGCTCTCCGGGGGGGGGACAGTAATAGTAATGTCTGCCTTTTTTCCTGGTAGCTTACATGGCACACAACTTTTCATATCAAGCATAACATTGACATTGTATTGTGTTTCTGCTAAACCTGTATATGAAAAAACACACACGCAAATGGCAACATTTGATTATCACTACCATGCTCTTTTGCTTAATTAATAAAAATATCAAATAAATCTAATATCTAACCTTTGCAAGCCTCTTCATCATAGGTTGCACATTTTCCAGAGAGGTCGTTTTGGCTCAATTTAATACTCGTCACTTAAACATATGAAAACATATAAATTGTTAGACATGTTAAGGGTGCTACCACTGCTGTTAAAGGTCTGCTGATATGCAAAGTAAGAGCTTTGTGACTTTACCTTTGTTCAAGCAGTCGTGAATGGGAAGGAAACCTGCAAAAGAATGAGGTGTATAAGATGATTGGTTAAAAGAAGAAATGTTCACTGTGTGTGGGACTTTTGGAGCATTTCTGTTTCAGTTAACATTTTTGACCAATAGGGGGCAATCTCCCACTGCTTTTGTGTGCAAGTATGTACTCTTTGATCGGGCCACTGTCTATGTCAACAGACTTTTCTTGCAATAATGCCAGTTACTATGTCTTATTTTGCAGTTCACATGGTGAGGGGGTTGTAATACCTGAAGTCTTGCTGTAGAAGTTCGATGGCATACAACTGAAGTTTTGCTCTGGCTCAGTCATCAGTACAATATCTTGCTTGGATAGAGTCTCTGCATTCAGACTTAGGCTGTAGTTGTAGTTTTTAATAAGCCATACTTCAAAGCTGCAGCTGAACTCTCTGTGACAACAGTCTAAAAATACAAACCACAATACACTCCCATCCATAAAATGACCAAGAGAAACAATTGTATGTTTTTTTCAGTGAGCTCAAATCAGGCTAATAATTAGGAGATTGTACCTGCATCCATCCCTTTTGTTCCATTGACCTTGAAACAGAGTTTACTTCCATTGTTCTCGTGATAGACAACCTCTGAAACATGATGTGAAACCACTGTTTACTCTGGATTTTCTTTTACATTTTCAGACAGTTATCTTTCTACAGTGTTGTCAAGCTTACTTGATGGAAATCGAAAAGCACCATCGGGCTTTTTGGTGCTGACAAACATTAATAAATTTGTGCCTGTAAAAAAAACACAATTACAAAAAACCCCAAACATAATATACATGTTCATCTGTTGAACAGACACTAAATTGTGTTGAGAAATACTGATTTGTTGCAGGTTAGCTTTTGTTAAACTCACCTGAGCTCTCACATGTGCTGTTCTTGAGGAATATCCCAATGAGCAGCATTGCTATTTCCACTACAAACATCCAGCGATGCTTTCTATCTAGTGGTGGCATCATCCTAAAGAGTAAGGACAATGTGCATTAGATTACGGGATTAAGTGATTTGACGTAACCTAAAGATATATATCTAAGTGCCACCCAGCAGTTTCCATTACCCGGGTGAGGCGATTTCCTGCGTTGCCACTTTCCACACTGACTCACATCCAGCTTACAGTCGTTATATGTTACTGAAAGATACACCATTGATGTTTGTCTTGTCTAATTTACCTTGCAAATAAAGTGTGCCCACATACTGTGTCTGCTTTCTCAGCTGGTAGATTGCCACATTTAGTTATGGACTGGAATGAAGTGCACCTGTTGTTGTGACCAAAGATGTTGCTGAAACCTTCTGCATGTTTGTCTTTTGTCGGAAAACAGAACTCAGTTTATTTCATTTTCATCCCAGGTATACCAAACAGCCTGGGTATTCCTTGCAAAGCATTTTTGTCTGTATAGTTCATCCTCAGTGTCAAGTTAAGAACTGAAGAATATGTAGTTCTTGTACAGCATTCAGGCATTTTATCAAATGTATGTCTCTGTACTCACATGACAGGATGGACACGAAATATGTGTTAAATACTACCATTTTGAACATACTTGTGTAAGCCTTAATGCTTTGGGCACGTGTGCAATGACCTTCCTCTCCGGGAGGCCTTCTGTTTTCTGTAAGATGTTTTACTTTTGAGACAAATCTCTAGAAGTCAAAGACAACTGAACTTAGAATGTCGGGCTGTCAAACGGTGGGTCGGTCCACCACTTTGCTCCAGAGTGAAATATATATATATATATATATATATATATATATATATATATAATAAACTGTTGGATGGATTGCAATGAAATTTTGTAGACATTCTTCTTGTAGACGTTCTCAGAGGATGAACCCTTCTTTGGTAATCCCTGTCTTTTCTTCCAGCATCATTGTTAGATCAGCATTGGATGACATTCCCATCATCCTCAGCTGTACTGGGAATGTCTGTGTATAAACATTACACCTGCTTAACACCAGCATGTTAGCATACTGACATTAACATTTAGCTAAAAGCACAGCATCACAGTGCTGTGCTTAGAATTGTTTATATACATGCTTATTCTTTTTCAGGGTCACAGGAGGAGCTGAAATTAACCACAGTTTATGTTAGTGGGCAAAAAACAGACTCAGAATTATGTTGATAACTGTTGACAAAATGTTAAAGGAATTCGCCTATTTGCTTTCTTTCTTATAGTTAGATGAGAGCAACAATGCCTTTCTCATATCTGCACGGTAAATGTAAGGCTACGGCCAGCAGCAGGTTAGCTTAGCTTATCATAAAGACTGGAAACAGAGGGAAACAGTTAGCCTGGCTCTGTCCTTAGGTAACAAAATACAGCTACCAGCACCTGTAAAATCACTAATTAACACACTATATCTTGTTTGTCCATTGTTTCAAACTCATGTGGAGCAGAGAAGCGTTACTCAAACCTACAAAATGACATTTTAAATTCTAGTCAAGGTCCTCAAGTTTCCAAAGGCACCCAATATGTCTGCTCATTTATAAAGACACCTAGAACTTGCAATCAGGTGCAATCAGATGACAGACTCTTGGGTGGGTTTGAATATTTGTCTTGGGTTTGAATATTTCAATCAGCAAACGTGATGATGCCAACAGGTGTGGAAAAATATTTTTCTCCACAGTTTAAGTTATGCGAAAGCTTTTTGGAAATACTGTCAGCCACAATCTACTAATACATACTTTAACTCTTCTTCTTTTTTTTTTTTTAAATGGTGCATGTTGTAGTCAAACCATCATAGCTCACCAGGCACATCCAAATCCTGTCTGTTTTGTTTTCATACAGGAAAAGGCTTGGATACTGTAAACTTAAAATATGCAAACAGAATAAACAAATGATGCCATGCGAGGACAATGGGGATCATGACAGTAACCCAAACTGTTTGCATTTTGGTGCGGATATGGTGAGAAAGGAAATGATTGGGTAAGTAACCTCAGAGGACTGACTGGGGGAGGATGAATGAGGTGGAATATGAATTTAATGTCTGAAAAATGTGTTGATGCTGCCCCCTGGTGAAAACTTGAATGTTAATACTCCCAGTATGTGTCTTGACATCATTCAACTGTTTTAAATATTTAAGGCCTTTTTTTTTTTTTTTGATAATTTCTGGCTGGAAACATTTTGTCCTTTTACACATTTTATAATAATCTTCCACAATGATGCCAACGTCTGACTGATGAAGACAAATGCGACCCTAAAACATGAGAGACCTGAACAAATAGCTCTGTAGATAAACAACACTGCAACTGACCATAAATTGACGGATGACAGAGCCTTTGGAGGAACAACTCGAGCTCCTCTGTGGCTGTTAACAGGTTGATAATGTCATTACCAGCAGCCTGCTAGCCTGCTAAGGCAATTACCGCCCCACCAGCAGCACTAAACACATTTAAGACCTGATCGCAGTCTGGATAGGCCTGGTCGGATTCATTGATGGGGTTTTTATTGACAGTTGGAGTTAACTCAACGTATTGAACCATGTGGTCAGTCTGGTGATGTCATTGTTATCCTCGTTAATGTCCATTACTTAGTTGTTAGCTGCGTAATGTGGGCAGGTGAGAAAGCAAATTTCTCCCTCCTTTAAACAGCCATTAGTTTCGTGCAAATTGAACAGCCATTAAGTTAGAGATGCTTGTAGTCAGTGTATTAAGTGATTTGTGTATTGCTCTTAGTTCTGCCAGTACTCATCAATAAATTAATCAGCGTTGCGTGGTGTGGGGTCAAAGATGATTAAAGTTGTTTCTTAGCTCTGCACTGCATGCTCTTTACTATGTTGTTGTTTTCAGGAGCAGTTTTCTTGGTGGTTTGTTGCACAATGCTGTGGGGACGGAGCCGAGGGCTCGGTGCCGTATGGCAGATGAATATTTGATGGCCCTTAATGGAGCCTTCGCCCTCATGCCGTAGCTCTGTTTTTTCCCACCACGTGCAGCAGAGGACTGTGGTGGAGCTATGTGGTCGGCATCCATTTTGGCACTTCCCTGGTGAATTTGGTTGCCTGTCTGGCCTTGCCACACAGCAGCTGCCTGTGATTTCATCATACCGGTTGGGGGGGGGGGCTTACCAGGCAGACAACTGGTGGTGATGCTGAAGCTCCGTGGTAGAACACAGTGCACCAAAATCCACACCCCTGCGCACCCAACCCTCACATGCAGCTGTATCCCCGCCCTGTGCCCTGTGCATGCACCAAGGTCAGCAGATCACCTGCCATCTATGACAGAGGGACAGCCTCATGTTACACACCATCTCACATACATCTGGGTACATGTGTCAATATTTATGTCCACTGGGTATAAAACATTGTCTGCGTCAATCCTGCTGAGGAGATTAAGATCTTAACTTGGGAGCAATGTGACCCAGCCTGTCGTTCCAATTAGAAAAGTAACAGTGAGGCAGAGCAGCTATGCATTTGCTCGGTGACCTCATCCTCTATACAGAACAATCCATAACTATCCGACAGAGAGTTACCTCCCACTAATGTTTCACTATTGGCCTGTTAGTGTAAATGGATCTCGCAATCAAAGTGTTTGGGAGTCTTAAGAGTGTCAGATGAAGGGTGAGAGGAAAAGGAGGAGCGGGCTCGGCCTTGTGCTGGAATGTGGGATATCAGAGGTTGTGTGTTGTGTTGTGTGTGTGTTCAAGGCACCTGTTTATGCTGTCTTTGCATGTTCGAGCCTGTATATATATATACACACACACGCACACAATCACAGCTGCCCCTCACATTACACAGCTATTTCTGACCTGCTCAGTCAGCCAGAGGCATGGGGGGGGGGGGGCAGACGGGTCAACACCACACTTTCTCCTTTGGTAAAACACTCACAGGCGAGTACAGCAGCCACACATCAAAGCTAATCCTTTTTGTGGTATCTTTAAAAGTACAGTACAGTGTCAGTGAGTGTGCCTGACTCTTTGTTCACCTCATGGACTGTCTGTCACCCTGCACAACCATGACTGATGTGGTGGAGTGTTGAGCTCACCGACTGCTTTAGAACCTCAGTGTAAAACCTGATCAGCATGCGGCTAAAATATTTCAGATATAAATCAGTTTAATGAAGCTTGGCTCGCTCTTCAGTTACCTACCCATAACCGCAGCACCCGCCTTGGGTCTCCATATGGTTGTTTCGTGTCAGATAGAGCATGAAGACAAAATATGGAGTAAACATAATTCATGAACTTCTGAGATTCTGAATGGCAAAAGAAAGAAAGAAAAAAAAAACAAGCGGTCAAATTTCTCACATTAATTTTTCATCACTTCTCTTTTACAAGGTCACATGTGGCACCCTATACTGAGGCCAGTGCTGCCTCCCCAGACCTCCACCACCCAACCAAACAAACAAACAAACAAAAACATGGACAGGCGAACACTCTAACCGTCTGAAGTGGAAAGTCTTTGTGGTTGACAGAAACGCATACGTCACCATACTAGAATTACAGTAGGCTCGCTCATGGTCACCTTAACCAGTGGACAGACTTTTGTGATTCATGATCTTTACTTCTCTTGGCCGCACTGACGATAAGAAAAAACGGAGAAAAGGTCGCTGGTCATAGGACAATATCAGTTGTCATCAACAAGAAACACTCAGTATGGGTGACACCATCTTGCCACTCTGAGATTCCCATCATCTGCCTAATTTTGAACACATTCATACCCCCACCTCCTCCATCACCCACCCACCAGATTTTCAAACATACTATGACGTCACCAGTCTGCAACTTGTCCCTGAGACGTCTCGCCATGACATCAGCGTCTACGCCCAGGCGGGGGGTATCTCTCTCCTTTCCGTGAACCAAGAACTTACCTCTTCTTGCCGGTCAGTGACCCCGGTACAGTAACCTTATCCTGGACCTCAGGCTCTACACAGAGGGGGATGGCGACACTGGAGCAAGGTGAAGAGTGAGGAGAAATGAGGACTAAAAGTGGAAGGAAGAGGGGAGGTGATGGTCAGCCCTCGCTTTTCAGGTGTAGGGTGTGGAGGCCACACTGAGGTGTGAAGGGCCTGAGAGAGGGCCAGAGAGGGACCAAGATTACAAACCTTGGATCCATGTCACAATAGAGGTGTGAACTAGGAGATGAGTCTCAGAGGAGTGTGAAAAAGTGGGGAACAAAAGGAAGGCAACGTGGAAGTGCAGATGATGATGGGTCATTGGGAGGTCTGCTGGGGAGGTGAGAAAGATTAACATCTTGACAGTTTATTTAGATGTTTGGGAAGTCATATGGTTAACTTTTTGTTCCTTGAAGTTTCACCCTTTTGTGAAAATGTCTACTTGAGGTTTAGGTTTAGGATTTATGTAAAAGAAAGATACCAAAAGAAAACACAGCTCTATTCTCCACAATTTCACCGCAGTTATTAATTTGATTAAGTATACTTGACCACATCCCTTCATCCTGTCTATGAAATACCCCCCTAAGGTAAGTCAGAGCGGCAAATAAAGAAAGGAATGATCTCACTGTGGGAAACGCCTACCGATCCACTTTCATTATGAATTGATGATTTCATCACACAGTGGTAGTGTTACATGCGTGCAGCAGGCAGAATAATTCAAGGCAATTTGATTGAAATGATTCTTTGGGGTGCGGTGCTTCCTCACAAAGCCTATATTATGAGTACATTGTGGTTTGTCGCCGTCTTTCAAATGGGCCATTTCTTCCAGCGGTAATATTGACTCATTGCAGCTTCAGAACATGCTCTTATTGCATTTAAACTTGCACTTTAAAATGAAAGAGGTAGCTATAACGGACGGAAATTGTAATTAGTGGTGACATAAACTCAAAGAAAAGCAACAACAATGGCTGAGGTGAAAATGTAGTCCAGTGAATCTGTGCATTTAGCAGCTCCTGGGTCAGTCGAGTGGATATAAACCAGCTCTGCACAGCACGCTGAGCCTCTATGCTATAATTATGAAGCGCTGAATGTAGGCACAGAGAAGGAAATGACTACAAATATGGTCATATTTAGGACTAATTGTTTCTCTTTGCCAAATTATTGTTGCCAACTTCCACTATTGAAGTTAACATTCATAGAATATGTATAATATGACTTTCCTACCTAGAGCTTGCATTTCAAATGCAAGTGAGCCATGAGAAATTAAACCAAATTCAAGCCTCAAAATGGTAAACACTGTTTTTCTTTGTAGTTTGCCACATTCCAAAATCACTTCAAAATGTTCCCATTATTTGAATTTAATGGAGTTGAAGATGGAAAGGAATCCTTTACCCCCCTAGGATCACTGTAAAGAGGCTTGCCCTGGCTGCTGCCCTAATGGGGGGGGGGGGGGGGGGGGGGGGGGAGGGCATGAATAGCCATCCCAGCTTGACCTTAAAGAGGTCCTTTTGTTGAAGGCGATCATTCCTGGGCTGTCTTCAGCTGCAGGTGGCCAGGAGCCCCCTGCTGAGTGCTGGAGAATCCCAGAGTCAGCACATTAGCCTGTCAAAAGAAGAAGATAAGGCAATCAGGGAGGGCTGGAGGGAGAGACCCCTGCACCCCCACTGGGTTACTGGCCTCCTCACTGCCTCTGCTTTACAGCTGTAAACATTTATGATTGTTTGACCAACTAATATAAACTTAAATATATTGTACTGCATGAATCCCACATGATTAATGAATACATTCATTTATAGTTACAAGACATTTTAGGCCTTTGGGATTTACTTTGCTTGTTGTTCCTTATATGTTCTCTGGCACTTGTCAAAGATTGTTAGCTTTAATTAATGTATCCTCAGACCTATATTTACAGTAGCCCTGCGTTATGTATACTGTATAGTTTATCTCCCCAGGAAATTCAAATTAATATTCAAAGGAAAAGGTCGAGGAGTTCAGTGAGCAACCTCCAGCAAAGTAATGAGGCAAACAAAGCAGTGGTGTGTTTGGAGACTAATTTCTTTGACCAGTTGGATGGAGACAAACAAACTTGACCCTCCATCGAGCTCACACAGACTGAGGAAGAGGTAGGGGGTGCGAGGATTGAGGTGGGAGTAGAGAAAAAACTTCTTCTGGTCTGAGAAAAATCAATAAAACTGCTTTCATGTGAACTTCACGGGAAGGAACGACCTAGAAACACTCACAGAGTTTCATTAGTGATTATGTTTGCTTTTTTTCTCACCACCGCAGAGAGGAGCCTGTAAGTAGTTGCCTATGGGCAAAGTGAAAAGGGCAAAAAGACAGAGAAGCAAGATGTTTGTTGGAAAGTCTATTGACGCTATACAGTGCATATCTTTGCCATATGGGACTGCCAACATAAAATATGCATGTTAATCCATATGTTGAGTCTTTTGTCATGAATATTTAACATTCCAGCCACATTGAGGGATATAACACGAGGCTTTACATTGTCTAATACAGTGGAGAGGTCCTAAGTGCAATGTCAGTCTCTATTTTCTTCAATCATCACAGGCATTGCGATCAATAAATCATAGCTTCTGACAAGAGGAATTAGAAGACATGAATTTCAAAAGTCAGCTGGGCTGACACCGAACCAAAAAAGAAAAGTTTGTTGGCCACCTGAATCAAAACAAGGAAGAACAAAGCCACACTAGGGGGAAAATATTGATCGAGAGCCACAGAGAGGTGTGGAGAGTTCAGGTGCATGTGAATATGGATCTGTGCATCCATAGTTTGGTGGGACAGATGTCGGGGTTATGTGGAGGTGAAGGTTACAGGTTCAAACGCATAGCAGCTGTGGAACGATGTTGTCTGAAGGTTACAGGAAGGTTACATCTTTTTGTTGATGCAAGAATGCATCTTTTCAAAACAATGTGGATTTGTGCATGCAACAAAAGCTTTTGCTTTACAGGAAAAGTGGCTTTAAAAAAGTACTAATTTTAAAAGGATTTGAATACCTTGAGGGTGTTATTTGTGAAAGATGGATTTTGTTTGATTTTCATTATCTAAATTCCCTCCCACTTGAAAGGGGACCCTTCCCCTCCATTAATAATTGACATCTTATTACTTATCCCCCTCACCGTGGCAGGCGTGCACGCTTTGATGTGAGCAGTGTTCTTTTATCAGCACAGTGCTGCGTATTGATCGCTGGGCAGATAGGAGCACTATCAAAGGGATTCCTCGTGGGGCAGTCAGCACCCGGTCACCTCATACTCCTGGAATGTGGTCAAGCAAACGGCCCAGCTCACTCTCACTATCACATCTCTTCGCATCCCTCCACTTCTCATTCGGCTCATCCTGTCTGAGCAGCCGCTTATCTGGGTTAAATATTCACAAAGAACAACAAAGCTGTTGAAATGACATCATCTGAGGTGGAAGGAGAGGATGTGTTCAGTAGGAGGGCAAATTTCCACCAAAAGAACCCAGTTAGGTCTCATGTTCTGGCTGAACATTACAGCGGATGATGATCTCATTCATAAAGCTCATTATGGTTCACTGGAGATGCTTATCGTCCGCTGAGTAACAAACAACTGTGGACAGTATGTAAACAGGGTGAATTACACCAGCTTGTGGTGCATTAGACAAATGCGGTATTTCTCTTGTTAACTGAAAACAATGTGAGAACAGTATTGGACTGGGATTGGCTTGATATCAGACCACAACAATAACCGGAAAACAAAGCCCATTAGTCACACGTGAGCAGTGGGAAAAGTGTTCAAGAGTGTTGTGAGAGTGAGAAGCACCATTCCGCTGCACGTGAGATGGATTATAATTTCAGGAGATTTATATAATCCATCCATATTGGCAAACACAAAACTCCTTTGTTTATTCTATCAGACGCTTCTCGTATCTAAACACATGTCATACGTTGAAGTCCCATATGCAGTTTCTGCTTTATAGGCCAGGCATTGATTGTTATTTGACACTCTGAGGCCAATCGTCAAAAGCACTTACAATAAAACACAGAGCGCAGTCATAATGAGCATATCCTATTTAACCTAACAGAAAAATACATAGTCCATTTTCACTGGTGAACACTTAGAGACCATTAGCAGTAGTAGTGTAAAAGCCAGGCGTCTTTCCATCATCAATATCCCATAAGTGGGCCGCTGCATGTGCGCCGAGGGCCCCGGCCTGGTGAAATTCTCCCAGGCTGCCAGTGCTGCTGTTGTTGATGACTTGTCCGGCCTGACTGACAGCACTTTTGTTTTCCGCGGATTAGGCAATCTGACTTCATCACGGTCCATGAGGGGGTTCGCGTAACGCTGCCTGGAGGTCACTCCACCCATGTGACCCCCCTCCTGTCTGCTGGCTGGCCCGATGACAGGCCGTCCGCCCTCCAGACCGAGACTAGACAGTGGACATAGTGACCCCACCCCGTTTAAACACACACAGGTACACACACACACACACACACACACACACATACATGCACATACTTGACACACTCTCAGACCAGAGTGTAAATTTTTAATGGAATATACATTAAGGAGCATTCACGGGCTGATACATGATGTTTCCCCACAGCTAATATTTCAGCAGACTGTGTATCAGATCAGGATTGAATGATTGATTTTCTATCAGGCTGCTTTTCTTGAATGAATAATTCAGGGTCATAGCTTGTGACACCTTCAGCATATTCCGTTACATGCTTTTCATCACACGGTTCAGTTTGATTTTTGAAAACATAATTACAAAATGGTAGAAATGAATAAAAACAAGGCTCAGATCAGATGAAAGAGGATCTCTTTGCGTGCCTCATGTATTTTTTGTCATAGCTCCGTACTTGTGTATTTGAGGATCTGTGTATACTTAGATATGTTTTGGTGTATGATGTGTTTTTAGGCATGCTTTGGGGAGTTTCAGGGGTACATGTATGTGCCTGTTGATGACTTTCTCTCTTGGCCTCCTGTCTGTGATGAGAAATGAGAGACGGCAATGTCTGAGGTCACACACTGATTACCTGTCCCCACATGGGGTCAAATGACTCTTAAATGTTTTGTTTACACTTCTACAACACCGACTAGGCTCTGAACCAAGTATACTGATGCCTAAAGATTGCATAAAATGGTGGAGTGGCCACGTTTTCTGTGGCCTCATGGCCAATGTGTCTACAATGTCACAAGGTGGGAAGACGTGACGTGGCTCCATGGACACGTAACTGACCTACAAAAATATGTACTTTATATACTTTACATATACTAATAATAATTACTTTATAGTTTAAATCTTTGTATATGTCTATGGTTTCAATTCTGAGCCTATTATGGCTATTTGTGTGGGTTTACGATAATTAGTGTGTTCTAACTTAATTATCCCTCCCAGCTTCATAAGAGTAGACACCAGTCACGAGGGACTAGAATCATGTGTTGATTCACAGCTTGAAGAAAGAGGATATTGCCGTGTTTTTTGTTTAATAGCTCCTGAATCTTTCAGGAGCATCTCCAGTTTCAGCTGGCTAGAGTCCTAGAATGGGACGAACAAGTGCTGGATAATCATCCGTACCAGTGTTAAGTACAAATTGCACAGACCGGCTCTTGAAAGGACTTGCTGAAGCACATCCGATACAGTAACTCTCCAGTTGGCTGCTAACTCGCACTGACAGCCTTTTACTTGTGCAAAGACAAGCAAATAAACAACATTTGAAAGACAAGTGAACACACACACGCAGCTAAATCAAAAGAAACACCTGACAATGATTTCTTATCATGAAACTGTCTCCTTTGCATGATAACTGAAGAGCATTACTCAGTGTATTCTGTTTCACCTGCATGACAATAACAAGGGCAGGTGGCCTGAGCAGACCAAAGTCATATTTGATGTCCAACATCAGGCTACTTACACCTGAGGAGTGTGACATCACGATGACTCTAAGCTGATAACCCAGCAACAAACCGGCAGTTGTTGTGAGGATAAAGGATTAGCCTCCGTTTGCTTTTGCTGCTCTTTGAACCAGAAAACACTGAAAAGAAAAGGGTCTCACATGAAAGGACCAACTTGCTGAGAAAGCACAGAATCGGGGCGCTGCCTCTCATCAAAGAGGTTGAGTCACTTCAAGAGCAGAGACTTCTTTCCGAACACCCATTGACAGGGGTGGGGGGGTGGGGGGGGGCTTATGTGTTGCTGCTGTTTGTCTTTGCAGGTGACGGTTTGTGTGTGTGTGTGTGTGTGTGTGAGATTTTCCTTTTCTGTCTGTATGTTGACCATGTCTGTCTGGTGTATCAGGTAAGGTCTCTGTCTCCTTCCTACATTGTTGGTGGATAATGAGGTGTGATTAAATATGAATGCTAAGTGTTTGGTGGCTGGAGCCCAAAGCTGAAACCGGATCCAGTCGGGCCCACAGGCAGCATAATTAGTAGCTGATGATAGATGCCATTTAATGGTGCTTTTCCACACGCCGCTCGTAGGCCTCTAAGCTGGACCTCCACGCAGCAGCAGGCCGCCTTTGAGCCATCCACAGTTAATTAAGCTGCAAATAAATGAATCCTGATATAGCTGCGGCGGTTCTGTAGTGTTTTTAAAGCCAGAGCACGGATTGTAATCAGCTTTATTCAAATTGTTTAAATATTAACAGTGATTAAATATTAAGCCATTTGTTACATTTATTTGATCTCTTTTTATTATCACCTCTGGGGATTTCATGTTGAAAGCATGATGAAAATCCTGTAGAAAACAATATCAGCATTTCAAAGCGTTGAAGGGCCAGTGTGACGCCTTTAATGGTGGAGAAAAGCCCTTTGTGCACACTTGAAGGGCTGTGTTGGGTTTTTGAGGGCTCTTTGGATTGTCATAACCCTGGTGTGAGATTGACTCATTCACGGTGAGCAGTCTCCAAGTCTTCATCCTCGGCCTCTCTGCCGCATGGCTGTGGACACCGCTGTGCTGCATCACTTCAGAGAGACAGAGAGACAGAGTCATGTCCACAGCTGTTAGGATATGCCTGCTTTGAGGTGCCATGGCTTTAATGTGGGGAGCAGATTAACCAGGGTGCCTTTGTGAAGGCTGGATAACTGGTCAGCTCTCCCACACGATTATCCAATCTTATCTACTGTGTGCATGTTTGTGCACGAGTGATAGTGCTGTTGCCACACACACACCCTCATATTCTCGCTAAGGGTGAGCAGAACAGCTCGACACACCAGTCAGTCTCATTAAGTGAAGCCCAGAGTTTGCCTACGAGTAGCCGGCGGGCAAAATATTGGAGGAACTCGAAGACAGGCTTCTGCCTTTCAATTGATTCTCCTCGCTCGACATGAAAGCATCACCTGCAGTCTGTGAATTGCTGGACTTCAGTGCATCTCAGCTATAATATAAACTACAGCGTATCATGCAGGGCTACGTTGCCTGCAGCAAAGATCAAATGGTGGTTGGTTCAGCAAAGGGTCAGTGCATGAAGAGCAGTTACACATGCCACAAGACTTTCAAGTCTCAGTTTTCCTCTTTTTCCCACAGAGGAGAACCTCCATGTGATTAATGGAGGAATGAAATAAACATGTCTAAGCTACAGATTGTGCTCTGACATGGTGACCATTGTTCTGTGGTTAGCATTACACAGTCATCACAGGGGTTTCAAAGCTTAATTGAATAAGAACAAATAATTCATCAACAGTCATTATCTTAGTGTGGCTTCTATACTACAGAATTTTATTTTAGCATTAAAGGACAAAGTTGGCAATATAATAATAAACAGGAGGGACTAGGACATTTGTTGGGGACTATTTTCAGCTGCGTAATTGCGGACAGTGTATTTGGGGATTGACTCAAAATAAACTACAGTGCCTAGTTTATGATGACCCAGCGTTAGAAGTGTCTCTCACTGATGTGTTTTTAATAGTTGTTGGACAACGATGGAGGTCTATGGCACAGAGGAATAATGTGTCAGGCTTTGGTTACACAATTCTTTGTTGGTTTCGGTCTTTTCATGTGATTTCTTGACAAATCCCGCGTGACGTGTCTTCAGACATCATCTAGACTACTGGAAACACAAAGAAGTGGGATGTCCCTTACAGTAAGTAACTGTGGTGTGATGACCTCATTCACTGAGGGATCCTGAAACACACAGCATTTGCATATTTTTACACCAAACACATTTGGCTTCTTTTCTATTTCTCTGTATTTCTCTTGCTTCAGAATGAGTTTTGTTAAATGTGGGACGATCCCCCACCATAACAACAACATACCTTTGTGTCTGAGTCACTTTGAGAGTGTGAGGTTTGGCCAGTAGTCCGCAGCCAGACAAGGATGTATGATTACCAGACAGCCCTTACAAAGGTGGCTGTTTGCGGTCCTCTCAGTTACGGCGGTAAGATCAGGTGTCATTGCTTCATAACCAGCCTCACCTTTGCAATTTCTAAAAGAAGCTGAGTTCAAGAACAAAATTACCCCACTCCACCTCTCCACGCCTGCTACATTATCCTATTATTATTATGTTAGGGGTTGTAGACCGACAGAAAAATGAACACACTTTCACCATTTGTAGGTTGCTTAGTTATAAAACAACTGGTAGGTGGGTAGACACACATTTTAACAAATTATTAACAAACTATTTTTACTCATTTGAGTGGTGCTAGTATACCCAATAAACATTGTTTATTGTTTGAAAGAGTAAAAGCAAAAGTCAGATATAGCATGAATTTTTCCGGGTCACTTGACTTGAAAACAACAGATGACTTTGATGATGATACCAAACCCAAGGCTATTCCCATAGGAGGTTTACACAGATGCCTACATGGATGCATGTGTGTGTGTGTGTGTGTGTGTGTGCACGTTACAGCTTCAGATGCTGTCAGACTCTTTGGTCCTGATCTGACTCTGCTGATCCTGATCATGTCCAGTTAAAATGTCTGGGGAAAATCCCCAAAATACTACCTGAATTACAGTGATATGACGGAAAGAAATACAAGTTTACTTAGTGTCTTTAGGGCTTTCTTTAGCTGAAGTTGACATGAGGAGTGCCAGAGAGGGCAGGGAAGCAAGCCCCCCCTTTTGTTATCAGGTCACTGCTCCAGTATGATCTCTGCCATTGGGTCAGTGTGCCGCACGTCTCATCTAACTGGCTGGCAGTCAGGATGCGGTTGCCAAGGAACATGTCCAGTTGGAGCAAATGAAATCCCTCCTTTCTAGTTTCCAGGCAGGATTCACATGCTGAGAATGTTTTGGTGGGAGCCAGGCAGTGTGTGAGAGTGTGTGTTTGTGATGGATGCGTGTGCACATGCATATAGAGAATGAGACATCAAGAGGGAGAATGGGCTTTTGAGGTTACAGAGGAAATAGGGCGTGTGATTGTGCAGCCATGTGTGTTTGAGCGCGCACGGGTGCGTGTTTCTTCTGCAAGTGTGTGTGTGGGCGTGCATGCAACCCTCTTCAGAAACAGCTTTCTGATGTAACATAAACTGATGCCTGCCTTCTCTCTCCCAGGGTTATCAGGCGTCTATGAGAACTTATTTCTGAACACTTGCTTTCCACAATGCAAACACAAGTCAATGTTAATATTGTTGAACGTTGAAGAGAGAGAAAGAGACATTAACAGATATTTGACAGGCACCGTATTATGTTAATGTAGGCTCACTTTCAGCGGGAGTTTTGTCTGGATAAGCTGTGCATAGTTTGTGGGTGTGCACTTCAAAGACTTGGAAACATGTCTTTCATCAACACAAAGCCATGATTCACATACTGATAGACATGGCTCAATTAGTTAAGTCAACAGTGTGATGAATTTATAATTTATGTTCCTTGGTAGTGGTAAGAGCTGCAGTGAATTTATCCATATTCATTATTTATGTTATAGAGGCCTGTCTATGTGTCCCACTGAGAGCTGCCTTATGGCCTCAATGATTTCTGCAGCTACTCTCAAACGCAAATACATCACAAACTAATGCATGTTAAAAAAACAAACAAAGTTTTTCATTAAGATATGCATGCTGTCATCAATACTGTATGGTAGGTTCTTAATCAATATTTCATGTCAGGACTTTCGAATAATAAACCAGTCAAACGATTTGTAAGAAATTACCATGAAAAGGTTATCTGATTTGTTATCATATTCTTACATTACTCTGCACTGGGGCACTTAAACATGGATACTGTTCCTACGACAATGACCTGTTCTTAAAAGCATTCTGACTTTCTCTTTGTAATTACAGGTGTTTTCTTGACAGTCTCTTAAGCAGGGGGGATCTTCTTTTGTTTGGCTGGAACACAAAAGGAAGCTGCAACTAATGCTCCCACATCTTTGCGCCTTTTGTTGTTTACAGTGGTCAGTCATGCAAGAGGTGATCAAGTTTCCAATATCACAGTGAGTGAGGAAACCAATCCCCTCTTCCACAGCGCATCCCCACCTCTTTGGAGAGGCTGCAGGTGGGCCAGAGTCCAAACCTAGAGGTCTATCCAATTCAGGCAGGACAGAGGAGGCAGGGACCCGTGACTTCTCACACAGTTAAGTGGTGGGACATGATCACAGCTGAGGGACAGAGAGAGAGAGAAAGAGGAGCTGGGGGCAGGGTGATGCTCTGTGAGAGAATGCAGAGGGTCGACCTCAGCTCCAGCTGTCCGAGAGTTTATTGATCGGTGATAGCCCTGAGGGGAGGGAGCGGATCACCAGCAACTGCCCTGCCTACTACTAGACTACTAGAATCACCTTAGCATGGACATGGTTAACTGTTGTAAATGACCAAGAAGATATAGGAATGTTAGTATATCTGAAATGAACCTGTAGTAAACAACATATTGTGTATTTGTGATGTCAGCAGTATCTGTATGTTTGCTAGACCTTTTTGATCAGAGTTTTTCCCAATTTCTAGATGCCACAGCACTTAACTTACTTGTTTTCTCTATAAGACAATCTCTAGAGCAGTGGTTCTCAAACTGGGGGGTAGGCCCCTCCAGGACTGGGGCCACTGCAGGGGGGTGTGGATGACCATGAAGAAAATACAGAGTGAAACTGAATTAAATTAATATGATTTATGTAGGAAAAATAAACAAACAAGAATTTGCTAATGCTATCGTGCTGACCTGAATAATTTCCTTTCTTTAAATAAAATTCCACTTGGCTCTCATTAGTATTAGTTGCATTCCAAATATTGATATATATATATAATATTTACGTGGGGTTGGGGGGTGTGAACTTTTTTGTCTTCTGAAGCGGGATGTCAAAAACCTGATCTGTGTCAAAAACCTGTTGTTTTTTTTTGTTTTTTGGTGACACAAACAACCTTCACACACACACGTTCTCTGCTACAGGTGCTTAATTAGATGATCGAGATCTAGGCCACTTCCAGTAGGATCTAGGTCATTTCAACTTATAATGAACGGAAAGTCACAACAGTTTGTTGATTTAACCAGAACACACTAGGGTGTTCAAAAACCTTTAAAATCTGGCAGTTAGATGTCACATATTAACTGGCAATGTTGTAATAAAATAGGTTTATAGACCTACAGTATAGACCTCAAGTTGGAACAGGCTATTAGATTATATATCTAGACATAGATGGACACTTTATTAATCCCAACGGGAAATTACAGTGCTACAGCAGTAAATATATACACCAATCTTCTACATCTATATGTATTCTATATCTAAATGTCAGTGCAATACATATATAGTCATACTGTACACTGTATATTGTTATAAGACAATGTAAGCTGTAGCCAGACATAAACGTTTTCATTCATATTATTATTTACAGAATAAATAACATAATTATGTTATTTAATTATTGGCAGGACTCATAAACATTACTTCTGTAAACTTTAAATGAAGGATAAAGATGGAGGGTAATTAAGGTCACCTATGAATAGTTGTAGCCTTGTGTGCTCCCTTATATTTTCTCTTTAACGTCACTGTGCATGTAAAGCTTCCTGGTGGCAGCAGCTCGCAGGTTTCTGACCAGATGAGCACAGCAGTAGCGCGAAAAGCGGTCTCGTGCTACGGGGAATTTCCCGTCCACGTGTCTGAATACGCGATGGGGAAGGCGGGATAAAAACAAACTCGATGATTGGTTACAGGGTCCGAATGTAAATCACCCTTAAAGGGACATGCCCTCGCCTGTGCTGAGGTGCACGCAGTCTGGAGACAGAAACAGCCGCGTCTTTAAGTAGAGTTTATTTACTAACTTTCATCACCACGCCCGGGCGGGCGGAGTCACTTAGGAGCTGACGTCGGCGAAATGAAATCGGCTTGTTGCAGTTTTCCTCGCAGAATGGAAGTAGTCGTAGAGGTGACACGGACTAAACTCGCTTGACTTGCCAGGATATTGAAGTCGTTGCCCTTTTTTCAGAGTATAAGACAGCCGTTACAACGAAGCCCATCTCTGTGGTAAGTTATTTAAAAACACATTTAAATGTCCATGTTCGTTGTACTCTTTACACCAGCTTGTCGGCACGGGCTTTAGCCTTAAGTAACATCCGCGTCCTTAAGAAGAAGCAACAAACAACGTGCCGCTGTTGTCGTTGAAACAGTTGCAGCAAATTAGTCTCGACATGTGGCGTGTACACTACCGTACCGAGACGCCAAGGCAGTCAAAATAAAAACAGAGTTTAGTGTAACTCAGCCTGTCATTCATACGGCAGACATTTGAATTATACCGGCTTTCCCGGTTTGAAGAGCTCAGTCGGTGAATGGACTTCAGACTGAGCGGCTGTTTTTGCGGCTCTGTGTCTCTGCCGTGTTTCAGTCTTTATTGAAATGTAGTGACAGCCGATTTCTCCATAGATTAAACTAATTAACGCGGGTAAACGTGTAATTACACATTTTAGACGTGTGTGTTATTTATTTTCCAAATGTGTTTTTTTAACTTTATTTTACTTTAGATTACTGGACAATTCTTTCTGACAGGATTTAGATTTTGGACATGCTTTTCACATAACTACACATGCTTAGCGTGTGGATTATTAACTAGATATTTAGTTAAAAAATTGTCCCGAGACTCTGGCTGCGCTTTGAGCTTGAGAGGGTCATGTGACATTTCAGGTCTTGATGTGCATAATGTTATATTAAGTGGAAATGGTGTGATGTGAGGCTCTTAATGCCATTGGATTGAAACTGTGTCAACAACAGAGCTGCCCCCCCCCCCCCCCCCCCCCTTTGTTAGGGTTATTTAGTTTGCAGCAGGGGGAGCCACTGTCTGACACAAACACACCGCTCACTACCAGGACAGTGGGGCAGCACAGAGCAACCCTGACTATCTGGAAGTTGAGCCTATGTTTTTTTTCTTCTTCTAAGCCTTACATGTTCTTAGTCTTTGTTTGTCAAAACAAAGCATTAAGTGGTTTTACACACAGGGTTTA
Organism: Enoplosus armatus; assembly: GCF_043641665.1. Taxonomy (NCBI): domain Eukaryota; kingdom Metazoa; phylum Chordata; class Actinopteri; order Centrarchiformes; family Enoplosidae; genus Enoplosus; species Enoplosus armatus. The sequence continues at coordinate 8,437,825 of NC_092194.1, forward strand.
TTGTGAACGCGCGCAGTATATTGTGAGGTCTGGGCATGCTAGAGACAGGCCAATCTGCTTATGTTGGGTGCAGAAATGAAAACTCCTTCTTAGGGAGCTGGCACGCTGACAGACCAGGGTAGGGAGAGTGGTTTAGGATTTTCCTCAAAGACTGTCATTACCCTTTAGCTGTAGACCCTAATTTGGAAGTGTGGTAGTAGTCTAACCCTGTATTACAACTTGATGGTGACTTGGGGGTTAGATGGTGAGGCAACTTGAATTTCACCCATATTTTGATAACTCTTTGACCCACTGCATGATTCAGGGTTAGAGTGCAGTGCATCATTGACACTGGAGAGTTTCAGTGAGATTCTTGCCACACTGCGGTGGAGTTGCTTTAATGATTTGTAATAATGCATTTTTTATCTTTCTTTTCATCAAGTTTACATACTGTGTAAATTTCAAATATGTACATGTGCACTGAGCACTGATGCCTGCTATTGTTTGCTGTGAAAGTGCCTGATATTAGTATTATAAGTTAGCGATAAAGGGACAGTTATTTAAGAAGCCAGGGTCCTGTCCACAGGGCTACTTAGCTCAGATGAGACTTTACCTCTCATTTAACTCGCCAGCCAAATTCCAAATCAACTGAGTCTCCTAACCACAGTGAATTGTGTGGTTTCATCACTGAGATGAACTGAGCCGTTTGTCTAATTATGCACTGAGCTCTTTGCCACAAATGAAGGCGGACCGTTTGCTCATTTTCTCTTCCCAACTTGTCCAGTGTGGTTTTATTGATTTGAGGGTACTCTTTATAAACCAGACAGGTTGTCTATAATGATAATGAATGCTTTGGAGGAATGAATGTATAATGAATGTGTCTGAGATCATCTCATCAGGCCTAATGCAGACTTGTCCAAGGTTACCATCATTAGTGAAGGAAACATGGGATGCCTGTGATTCATATACTCACTGAAAGATAAATATTCAGCTGTAGCGGTAACCTTTCTGTCTCTGTGCCGTCACTTTTAAGGCTGCTCATCTCATAGTGCCCCCGTATGGACGATGAGGAGGACGATGTGTTTGAGCCAGACCCCCTCTGCTGGCGCACCTCGTTCCGGGAGGTAAAGTGTGAAGACCAGGGCACACAGACACCTGGCCCTGCCCTGGCACCGTACAACGGCATGCTGCCCTGTGGAGTCGCAGAGGAGCCCAGACCACTCTTCTACGGTGAGGCTGATGACATACCGTATTTCAAAAGCGAAAAAGTTGTGCGTGATAACTAGAGTTATAAAACTGAAGCACGAAACTATAATGCAAGGTTTACTGTGAGAAATGGGTTACAGTGTTGCAGCACTGATCTCATCCCTGGCGCCTGATAGTCGTGATCACAGTGGCTTTTATGGTCTGTATGGAGTGTGCCCAGCTGCTTTGCTATTCAAAAGGCGCCAGACTGGCATTGTCACTGAAAGGACGGGACAGAAGTGCTTACCTGCGTGAGCAGCAACTGTACAGAGAACTGATCACCAGTGACAGCAAAGTTACATTGGCGCCATATACAGCAAATCATTCCAAAGTCAGACAACTGACTGACCTCAAATCAGACATCTGTTGTGTGTGAATGTTTCATGAAACTGTTAAATGACTCACAGTGTTTGATTACTGTAAAAAGAAACAAAACTACTGTGAAAGTTGTGGTTGAAGCCAAGCATTCTGATTGATCAAAGACACGTTCAGCAGTACTTGCCGCTCTTTGTATCAGTAGCATCATCAGACATAATAGACACAGTAACACCCCGTCAAGTGTCATTACTGTAGCCTACTTACATTTTTATACTGAACACTTGAGTTGTTGGCAAAATAATAAGTCTCAGCCTTGACACTCAACAGGCAACGCAGGTTTTCGATTGCACTTCCCGGCACACTTTGAGCTTGTTGGAGATCAGGAAGCAAGGCGACAAGACAGCGAAGAGGAGCAAAACGGGATGCAGCTACCCCAGCAGCAGCCCGTGGCCCGCAGTGTGGAGGCCTGCATTGGCCAGAAACTCCAGCTGATAGGAGACCAGTTTCACCGGGAACACCTACAACTGGTGAGGAGGAAATATACTTACTGTACAAACTCAAGACAGACAGCTTGGCCTCTAGTTTGATGGCAGTAAACAAGTGCCACTGGCGGATAATATCCCAAGCAGTAACATGAAGTGTTGCGTGCGGGCAATCTTGATGCAGGAGTGTTATATATATAGTCCTCAAATTTGTCTAATCGATTGTTACTTGTGACTACCACCAGGAAAACAAATATCTTTCCTGTTATTTGGACAGCCTCTCGATAGGCTCAAGCTGAGCTGGCAAATAAAATGTAGTAAAGCCAGGAGGATACACTCCAATCAAACAGTCTCTGACGGTTCCTTTAATATTATACTGAAACACCTTTTGGTTCTTCGCCTTTATAACAGCAGCAGTAAAGAAATAGTGAAGAATTTCACACCATATTATTTTTTATGCAGGAGGAAATCGCATTTGTTAAATATGCCACTGTAGAAACAAAATACTGCACATTAACACATTTAAAGGTGGTTGCTTATTTTTACAATGATTTTGGACCCAGTGTGCCGCAGTTGGATTACCAGCAGCTATATGCTCAGGGAAATGTGTTTTCTTTAGTGTGGACAGGAGACAGCTGGGTCTCAATTGTCAACTGAAACTTAATGTTTATGTTTTGTTGTGATTATGGCTCATTATATCAGTAGCTTATATGGGTCTTACATGGACAACCTACACAGCTTTTAATCAGCCCTACCTTTTTTGTCCATTTCCCCTGACTTTACGATAGTGTCATGCTGCAGATTAAAAATAACTCTACTGCCTTCAAACTTCAAGTTGTTGTGTTTGTCTGTGTCTTAATTTGTGTGTGTGTGTCAGATTAGACGGGCGTTTTTCTTTTGAAGTCAAAGTAGAAAAAAGTGCAACACCATCCACACTTTTTTTAATTAATATTTGGATCCCCTGTTGATCTGACAAAGATTTATGGTGGGGGGGAAGTTTGTTCTATTTCATTGTGTTTGCTCCATATTTGTTTTGGAGAGGCTGTGCACATGCTGAATCTACAGAGCCCAGTGTTTCACCCCGCCCCCCTCCCTACCCTCAAGCCAAAGACACTGCTGAACCAGGACAGCCCTTCCCCCAGCTCGCCAACCTCAGTCCCTCCCCCTGCCTCCTCTTCCTGTTTATTTCTCTTTCTCTCTCTCTTTTCTCCTGTTTCCTCAGTGTGCTGTGGAGGCGAGTGGCATTGAGGTTGCCTGGCCTCAAACAACACACGGCACTGTGGTCAGGGTGACACTGTCCACTGATTCCATGCTGCCTAATGTTGTTTTCTATATAGGGGGTGTTGAACAACCATGACACACTGTTGCTTCATTGGCTGTAACATCAAAAATATACATAACCCCCCAGGAGATTGTGTGCAAGTCTCTTGCACAAGAGGTGTAACACACATATTTATTCACACATGCACATTTAAACACACACACATCCACACATACTGATACGTCCAGGAAAGAAAGCAGAAGTGGCGGGAGTAGGTAAACATGTTGTAACCCGAAGCTCAGCGCGTGAGCCCAGAGGGGGACAGCTGTGGTTCCAGGGAGTCTCCAGTCTGCTCCTTCCCTCAGCCACAGGAGACACCCAAATAAGAGGTCTATGCAGCCATAGAGAGATGGGGTGGGTGGGCTCTATAATGATGGTATAAGCATGTATATGAGGGAAGGAGGTTTGGAAATGAACCCCAAATGATCAAGTAACAACCATCTTCAGTTGTCTGAAGGGGAACCTCCCTGCCCTACACATAATATAATTCTTCTTTTTTTATTTTGTATTCTGAAGTCCGAGACAGTTTCTGATTTTCTCATGCGCTTATCAAGTTAAAGTTATTTATACCTCTGCAGCTCAGCATGACTCATGTATTGTGACACTGGCAAACACACACAGACAACCAGACAGTCAGACAGGAGGGTTGCTGTGATGTGTGTGTTTGTGTGTGTGTGTGTGTGTGTGTGTGTGTGTGTGTGTGTGTGTGTGTGTGCGGCTGGGATCTACTGACGCACATCGGAGGCAGGCCTGGGTCAGGGGATGAGGAAGTGGCTTGTGCTCCTTTTGCTGGTTGAGTAAACGGCAGAGAGGACAGTCAGAGTGAGAACAGTCCTGTGAGGTGTTCAGAGTCTGTGTGGCTGTCTGTTGCAGAGGGATGTTTTTACAACCCAAACACTGATGTGGGTTTTTAGATGCTTGATTCCACTGCATCATCTGTATTTGCCATTTCTGGTTTTTGTTGTGCAATTAATTGTCTTGTGTGTGCGTGTGTACACGTTCATGCATGAATACACCCATACTTGTTTTTCTGCTTTTTGCTATCTCTCACCTCTCACTATCACACGTTCTGACAGTCAGTACAGAAACTCTCACTCCATAATAGCAGTACTGTTCGTCAGTTCTCATTTCTGTGCGCTCCTGTCAGTAGGTGATTGCAGTTTTTTAGTGCAGACACTTGTCCCTGAGCCATCCAAGTGCCTTTGCCTGCCATCTTCTTGATGGATTTGGGAGCAGCGTGGCTGTGAGTGTTCTCCATGGGAGCCTGTGGCCCCTGGCGAAAGGAGGGATTAGGTGGCGGAGGAGTACTAGTGGATGCTGACAGATAAATTGCTCCTCAGTCAGAGAGGGCTGAAGGGGACCTGAGGTCCCTAGAGGATGGCTGACATTAGCCGGCCCGCCATTTGAGACAAGGCAATAATGACTGTCACAATGGCAGGAAGACTGCTCCAGCCTGCACAGGGCAAGGAGCGGAGTTAGGTTTCATCCCCATGTTTTTTTAAGAGAGACGACTCCTGGTGCTTTCGATAGGAGGTGTTGAAAGCAGGGTTGAATATCGCCTGTGTGTGTGTGTGTGTGTGTGTGTGTGTGTGTGTGTGTGTGTGTGTGTGTGTCTGCACGCACGCAGTGTTTGTGGCTTTATCTCTTCACTCTTCCACCGAGGGCATGGCACTCTCTCCTTTCAGCACTTGTAGAGGGGGGAGGAGTGGAGCAGCACTGGAAATAAAAACACATAAAGCTGCCTTTGGATATTTACTTTTCATTCATTGTTCTGTGATGATTTTTGTTCACAGCGATGTCCATTTGTGCCGCTCTCGATTATCTATACCACTGCTCCTTGTCTCCTCCCTAATGTGACTAATTCAGAGTTTGTTGCTATTGAGGCTGCGGCTGTTTGCTCAAGCGATAAGGCAGAGCTTCTGAGCAGCTGGCTGGACAGACAGCCCGCATGGGACACTGATAAAGCACATCAGGCTAGTGTCAGAGTGACGACACCGAGCATCTGGCTAAACTCTGCCACTCCATCGCTGGCTAAATTTAGAGCCCGAGTCTCATTTGACAGTTGGTGGCGTGACTCATGACTAAGTTGCGACAGGCCTGTGCACACCTCTTTTTCTTATTCTCTCTTTCTCTCTGTGTGTCTCTCTCTCTCAGCTTGATGGAGACTGGAGAGCAAAAGGTCACAGGAACAACACATTAAGATGAGTTCCTTCTTGTGTAGCTTGTAGTAACTACACAAGCTTTGTAGCATGATAAGTTGACTCATTTAACTCCTGCAACGTTACTATCTAATGTTGAAACTCAAAGCACCATTAAATATTACATATATTGACCTACAAAATGGATATAATAATATACATGTACACTCTTCTTTGATGCCAGAACTATAGTCTCTCATATCATTTAGTTTTAAATTCATAATACTTAAGGCATGCCATGCTGGCTGTCAGCTCATCCACTCTGTGCTGCATATAAATATTGCCTATGTTTACATGAAACTAGATCCGTATATCCATAGCACACTTTGTTATAGCACAATGCATTGGAGAAAGGTCTGGATGAACCCATTACCATTCTGGTATATGGGGAAAAACACTTGCTTGTTTGTATTTCTTTAAACCAATCACAATCGTCTTTGGAGGCGCTAAGCCCAGGATACAGCGACGGTGCCCTTGTAAAACCTTGGTAACGCGTAGACAGCAAAAGGGGATAGTCAGCCAATGGCAGACTTATACCAACAGCCTACTTTATGTGAGTCAGACTAATATGAAGCAGACATTATGTCCTCAAAATACCCTCAGGTGAGATTTAGATATACCAAACAGAGAACTGGTCTTTTCAAGATTCCCAGCAGTCTATGCCCTGATATATTTATTTAATTTTTTTTACCTCTCCACTTTTCTTTTGAAGAGTAAGCGAGTAGTAAGTAAGATACACACATGCTGGTTGGAACCTGGCAAAGCTTATGCAACACCCTGCAATGTTCACCACAAATTGATAAGAGTATAGAGAACTCTCAGGCTTATCACAATGGCAGTTTTTGGCTGATAGCTAGGTCAATGTTTGGACACCACTTTAACAGTCATGTAAATATGGCATATCTTATCTCTGCCCTTTAGATATTTTGGCTTTTGTAAACAATAGCAGAATGTTTCCAAGAAAAGGTACACTGTGTGGTGCATTGTCATGAAAAGGTACTCCCCCAGTTTACAACCCATACGGACTGGAAATAGCCGCAGAATTATCAGGCGTGGTGGAGCCTGCCTTTCGTCTGCAGATGAGCCACTGGACTACTGTACCTCTCTCGAACAGATCCGTGTTTTCCAGAGGCTCCCTGCCTCTCATCAAGAGCTCCCTAATCCCATTTGGTGCAATTATCTTATCTCAGCTTTCTCAACGGCAGAGATAGCATTATCCCCCTAATCGCACGCAATCCAATTGGCTCGCAAAACCTGAGAGAGATCCTGAGCCACTGGCTGCTGGTCTCTGCCAGAAAGATTAGAAAAAGAAAGTGTGACCGTATGATGAATGTGTTTATGACTTGGAATGTCTGTTGGGAAGCCCGGATTGTGTGTAGGGATCCCGCACAAAAAGGGAAGCCTCTCTAATAAGTATTGTTGGGGACAGAAGCAGACTGTTGTGAAAATATCAGCGTTGTTCCGGTGTCTGGGTTTGGTTTACCCTCTTCTCAGTTGACCCTTTTTCACTGTGCTCACTGTCACTCAGCATTCATCACAGCCAACACAAACTAAAGCTCTCGCTGAAAACCCAAACTAGCATACTAACTATTTCACTAGTTTCAAAAGAGTAATAATTTGCGTGTGTTTCGTCTTTATTTGTTGTTTCAGTATCATCGAAACCAAAGGAACCAAGGGCCAGTGTGGTGGCGCCTGGCCGCAGCTCTGCTCAGCCTTCTGTTTGACAGAGGGCTCATTGCTGGAGGAGGTGGAGCAGGACGAAGGTGAGGGGGTCTTCCTTCATCTCTCTGAGGAACTGGACTCCTAATGGCACTGTCAAATCTAACACGGGTCTGTTTTTTGGGGGGGGAAAGAAAGGAAAAAGTCACCGCGGGACGGAGACAACCAACTTTTATACAAGGTCGTGTGTTTTTTTTTTTTCTTTCCAAGGAGATGCCATGATGCTCCGAGATTCCTCGATGGGACAATGTTCATATTTTGGTATACGTGTGGTGTAGTAGTTTTGTACAGTACATTTTTCTTGTTCAATTTTTTGCACTTCAACATGTATCCATTTTTAATGACCTCCACACACCCTGGGAATGCCTTATTCAGTGTCTTCTGCCAGAATGAGTATTGAGCAGTTTTGACAGGCGAGATGAGATGGGTAGGAAATATAAGGAAATGTGGTGTGAGGTTTTCTTTTCCGAAGTTTCCCAGGTGACCTGACACGTTTATTTACTAATTTCCAAAGAGGCTTCTCAGAACAAAGCATTTTGCACCTCACCTCAATGGAACATTTGTCTTTTCTCATTTTTTTCATTTTGCTTCCTGTTTTTGTTTTCTCACTCCTCCATTTTCTTCAGTATGGTATTCAGTTTGAACATGATCCCTCAGCATCATTCAAATATTGGAAACAAAGTAAAGTCTGCACACCTTAACTTGAAATCTAAATGTCTTTTTTTTTTTTTAGATATGCACAGATGTTTTAGGGCAAGCCTTTCTTCAGTCACATGCTACATGTCAAACAATTAGAACATTTTGATGGCTCAGGAAGTATCGGGGTGGAGTTTACACTACTGAACATCAGTGACTGGTCAAACAAGCCTGGTGACTGCCAGCAAACCTGTGTACAATAGCATTTGGTTTGACTGCAAGCAAGCACTGCTAACACTGATGCTAATATCAATATTAGGCATTGGGATTATTGACACTGAAAACAAAAAAGCAGTTAGCTGTAATTAACAGGTGTTATGTAAATTGACAAAACCACAGAGCATTAACAAACAACATAACAGGAAATGCATCATCAGCAGTGGAATGAGTAAACTGAATCAATATATTAAGATTAACACAGCTACTGGGTGGCTGGATGTTGTCTGAGGTGTAGCAAACTGAAGAAGGGCTGGGAGAGAAACTTTAAAGATACATGAAAAGATATTTATATTAAAGTTTATATTGTGCTGACTTTTGCATGCATTTTGGAGGTTTATCACCTGTGCACTAAATTGTGGGGTGCACAACACGACAAAACTATTGGGCCAAGTCTACAGTAATATACTCTCTGTTGAAAGTTTAAATTTGTTCCCAAATTCATTCTCAAATTCAAGTTGTCCCTGAGTTTTAGATATGTTCGTTTCATGTGATTGTTTCAGACCTCCATGCCCTTGAAGTGGAACTGTGGATCCACTGTTTTTGCACTAGATGTATACCCTGCAAGAGTTCAGATTGTTACCAAGCTAACTTCTGTCTTGTATGAAGGTTTTCAGTTAGGACTTGTTTTCTTGCCACAACATTTCAGATGTATTCATTCGCATGTCCAAGACAAATAATCAATGTTGAGATCCGACTGAGAACAGTCTGGAATCTGGATTGGATATGGGTTCTGGAAATGTCATGTACCAGTTTTTCAGGCTACAATAGAGTTACAATAGAGTGACGGGCCTCGATTGAAAGGTTCCTGTCCTGGTTTGTTTTTCACAGCCCGTTTGTGTTTTGAACACCAAACAATACTGCATAATCAATCTGTGAAACAGATCTTCTCAGGCTACTTTTATGGGGGTTTTACATCATTTTATATTCTGTCGGGTGATCTTGTATTGTATTTGGTGCTCAGATCCAGATTTGGGACATTTATAGTACATTTAACCACCGCTGACTCAGCAGACAAACGACAAAAAGACAAAAGTGAAAATGGCTGTAATTATTGTTGAAATATGAATATGTTTAAAAACACTGTTGAAGATGCTGTTTGTTATATTTTCCGTCGCTGAACCCAGGCCAACTTTTGGACCCAAGGAGCAGTACATATCAGGGGTCTGTAATTATATGCTCCTTACAATGTGTCAAGTTTATCACTGCATAATTAGGGTTTCCTCTCATTTTCTTAAAGATGTCTCAGGGACAGACTTTGTGGGCTACTGGTAACCTTGAGAATCTGTTGCATGGTTAAGAAGAAGAGCAGCGTTTTCACCCATTTTATTTATGATGAAACCTCCCGAGGTATTGTCAAGTCTCTTTTATTTTCATTTCAGTTCAAATTTACTCTTGGCCAATTTCTCAGCACACACACACACACACACACACACACACACACACACATAAAGGTACAGTTTGACTGAGGAGTCTGAGGCTTGCTGGCTGTGGCGGTGATGGGGGCTACTGAGCATGTAGTAGTAGGCGTGTGAGGTGCACTGAATGTGGTTGTGGTTATAGTTTCCTGCGGATCCTGAACGCTGAGCCAGTCCCTGTAGCGCCCCGTCTCACCATCGGCTCTTGGCGTCCTCTTTGCGCTGCTCCTTCGTAACGTGGGTATTGTTCATCGGTTCATTTTTCTTTGTAATTTATTTTTTACCTTTTTTATTTATTTTTGTACATTTGCCCATTTCTACTGTATACACTTGTGTGTGCAATTACTCCTTATTTTCTCTTTATTTGTTTTGATCTTGGACTTGTTTGTGCCTCAGTTGTTTGACTGGACAGGTTGGTCTGCATTGTACCTGACATGTGATACTCAACCCAAAATCTACTTTTTTAGTGTCATTCATCTCCTGTAGGATGTAAGCAATGTGAAGTTGGCGCTTTATGAAGAACAGCACCTATGGTAATGAAACTGCGTTTGGCGTATTGAGCATATAGGTAGACGGTGGACTTTAAGATCATCAATTGAGATATTGAGTCATTTTCATACTTACTTTCTTCTTTGAAAATGTACTGTTTGAATACACTGCAACATGAATTCACAATGACCACAGCTGCTGCTCTTCATGAAGAAGAAAACTACAAGCCCCACCTTTCAAACCTACATGTGTTTGATACTCAAAAAATATTGAGTTTTTGGGTGGAGTATTTCATTTACAAAGGGTTGTGATTTTCCAGTGATGTGCCCGACCAATTCAGACCTTTTTCATTATCTTCCCGTCATCATGGGTAGATTCACAATCTGTGGTTTAGAAAAGCCGTGGTTTCGATGCAATTTAACCTTTCAACAGGATATGACCATTCCTTTTTAATTAATGAGTCATTACCCATCCCACCCATTGCTAATGATACAGATGACGTTAAAAACACACAGAAAAAGGGTTGCCTTCATTCTCAAGTCACAGGGCGTCAGTTTATGTGTTCAATTCTTTAATCTCAATCATTGTGTTGTAATCAATATGCACTGGAAAGTACTTTGTTTCTGTAGATCCCACGGGTCCCTTATCTGTTCTGTGTTAATGTACAGCATATACTCTGGATTGTTCTCTTGGGCTCATCTTGCCACGTGTCAGACGTATATCTGCATTGACGATGTAGGCTCGGATTGATGGCCTGTTTGACTTATTGGAAAGGGAAACAAGCCACCACGGTGCCCTGTGTAGTTTTGTTAGGATGAGGTTCCCAAGCTGCACTCATCACATTACATGTGAGTGTGGAGAGTCCCTGGAGCGGGACATGTATTTTATGGAAACCGTCAGTGTCTTGAATTTTGTAGTCCACTTTATATACATTTGAAGTTTTTCGAGGAAGGTATTGATTTTGATTTTTTTTTTTTAAACAGTAACATTTCTTCTTCATGGTCTTTCTTAACTTTTTAAAATGTATTTTCTTAAGAAAAAGGGTCTGCTTTTATAAGGACAGTTCATGCTTGTAAAATAATTTTTAACACGAGTAGGATCCTGTTGAAGTCCATGAGATCAAGGGCATTTTTTTAATACAAAAATGAACTCGCAACATTCCTTGCACATCTCATCGTGGTGTATAAACAAAACAAACCAAAAGAACTTGTGGTTGTGGTTAATTTGGCTCATGAGCTTATAGTTATGAAATATTTGCCCTTTTTTGCAGAACAGATTACGTGTACATGTATTTCTAAAACCCTGGAATATGCCTTTAACTGCTCAGTTTCAACAAAGTCTTGATTATCACACACTCTCTGTATACCAAGAAATGAGACCCAGCGAAAATGTAGCATTTTTGTAAACATTGACTGTGTGTTTTCGAGACTCTACTGTGCACTCATTTTTGTGTTTATATATATTTTTGGTTGTTGATATAATATGGAAGTAAAGACAATTTGTTATGTAGTGCAATATGCTGTACATACAGAGCTTTGCTCTACAAATCTTCTTTCTGGATTTCTTGTTGTTTATTGGTACTTTTTTTTCAATAAAATTTTATTGAAGGTGTCAAGTTGAGTCAAGTTTATGTTTTGATGACAATATGACATAAAGCATCTCAGCTGGCTTTACAGGAACACACACTACCATGGTACCCAAACTTCCAATTCTCCTTAATGTGTAAGTGAAACGGGAGAAACCATGTGAGATTTCAGAGAAATATCACTCCACTGATAGCTAAAGTGCAATAGGAATACAATTTAAAGAAATAATCAAGTTTAGTTATAGTATAGTTTATAATCCAGAAATCCAGTATTTCTCACCTGAAATCTGTTGCTTCAACTAAAATTCAATGCTCCTGCCTTTGGACAAAAAAGGCTACAGAAGAAGAATTAATTCCCTCCTTTGCTCTGTCCCCACTCTTCAGAGCCTGAGCTTTTATTTTAAGGAGTTCTATTGTGAAAGTAAGCCACTGATGGATTAGCCAAGTGTCTGAGGCCAGCCAGGCATTTGAAGCCGGCCAGGCGTTTGGCAGAGACTGTGCCCATCACATCCCTCCTGCTGTTAGGTCATTAATTTAGTGGGAGCAACGGGGCTTCTACCCCTCTCTAATAACTGCACACACACACACACACACACACACACACACATAAATAAGCAAGTGTTGCATGACAACTGAAATAGCCCATGTATGGAGCAAATGAGAGGAGTTACCTCACACTGCATTACTGTCACTTCCTGAAAGGTTAAGGCCAATGCTGCTGAGCCTGCAGATTAGTTACACTGTGGCATGGATGCCCTGGAGGCATGGGACTGATTGATCACTCTTGACACATATAAACATGAAGGTTTAGTGTGTATCGCTGGTGTGTGTGGAGTGAAAAGGTGCATTCAAAACGTTTTAGCTCATTTGTATGGAAGACAGACAGACTAATATCTGTCCAATATAAGTGTTTACGCACTTTTCTAACAGTGAGCTTACAATCACACACTTTGTTGCTCTTTTATTCGACTTACCAGATGACTTACAGCCGACTCCCTCAGGGCTGACGCGTGGCACTTCTATTGTCACACATGCCAGGCACGGTTTCACGCTTCGCCGACACCCGACTCACCTGTTTGGCCACTTGCAGCAAAAAAAAAAACTCCCTTGTCTGTGGCCCCCCGTCAAAAAACACATGCACACAATGACGTGCGTCAGAGGATGTGGTTGAAACAGAACAACAGCTCCTACCCCAGTCATGGTTGGTTTAACGTACACAACTGTTCAGCACTCCCCTCTTAATCCTGTGTCTTGAGGTGTTTTAAATGTAGGAATTTCAAGCCTTAATAGGAGCTAATTAACAGTGCTATTTATACAACTGTCAAAACATATAAAGATCATGTAACTAGAGACCTCAGTGTCATCTCTGCTCAGCGGATTGCTTGCTTTTTTGAGATATTATCCTAAATTTTAACCCAAGGCAGCAGCATGCCAAGGATGTCCCCTTTCTCCTTTGCTGTTTACCTCGGCTTCATGGCTCCTGGGTCCTCTCTTCTAGGCTCAATACTTTAATGGGGAGAGCATTGGCTTTCTCTGGCCCAAACAATGGCTCCTCTGTTCCCCTGGCCTGGCCGCCTGCTGAAAGAGACACCCATTAGAGAAGCGTCTATCTCTGGGGTCAGGCCTAGGGGTCACGCACAAGTACGGCTCTTGTTTATGTCTGCAAAGCCAATCAAAACACTGCAGCCTACGCCGTTAACTCCTACTTGCCTGGCTCTCTGGCAGACTGAAGAGGAGTTTCTGCTTGAGTCACAGAGTGCAACGAATTCAACCACAGCTTCAACTTGTCCCTCTTACTCTGAGCTAAAGTGGTAGTGAATAAAGTAGCTGTGTGAGAGAGAATAACAGCAAATTAGTGTTGACAGGCACCTCAGCATCTGCTCCACCAGCCCTGAGACCGCTTCAAGTGGCTCATGACTCCAGCACACACAGGCAATTACTAAATTATCACCTATGAGCTCACCCTTTTCATTGAGTTATAATTGAATATAGGTGTGATTTGATTAAATGAACTGAAGTTAATTTTAATGAGTCTGAAGTTACATTCATGAGTTCTTTTAATTTGCAAGCAGTGCAATATAAAGGGCTGTATAGAAAAAGCGACATGAATTGTTTTCAGCTTCCTACATCAGCGAGGAAGCTTGTTTATGAGTCACATCTCACAGTACAACTTAAACTGGGAGTGAGGTGCATCAGTGGTTCCTGTCCAAAATAAGAGAGACAAGACACTTGACAGAATTCATTCATGGTTCCCCCGTAATTCCACCACTGACTTTGATGACTTTTCCTCTAGCACCACAGGAATGTTGACATTTTTGGTTTCAGTGAAATATCTCCACAGTTATTGAATGTATTGTCTTGAAATATGGTAGAGATACTTATGTCCCCCTATTGTTATAACTTTTATGATCCTCTGACTAGTATGCTACTTTGTGTTTAGTGCTAATTAGCAAATGTTAGCATGCCAACATGCTAAGCCAAGACTGTGAACACGGTCTTAGTTTAGCACGTCAAACAAAAAAAATGTTAGCATTGTCACTGTGAGCATGCTGGCACGCTGATGTTAGCATTTAGCATTAGCTCAAAGTCCTGTCCAGCCTCACAGAGCCGCTAGCATGACTGTAGACATTTGGTCTTGCTGGTTTGATGATGGTTATGTTCTTTGCTGCAGGGTCTATCACTAAGTTAAACAATGAAGATGATATCTGCCATGTCTGAGCCACCAGCACCACAGCCACTCCCACCACCCATACTTCCCCAACAGGCCCCACCCCTAACACACACCTAACCGCCCTCTTTCAATACTAACGGCATCATAACACTGCAGGCAGTGTACTTTTAATTAAATGGAATAGTAATAGGCAGTTGTGAAAATGCAACGTTGTTTTTTTCTTTGTTGAAAATGACTTTGCAAATACTGTGGTGTAGATAAATGCTTGATCTTCATGTCAGATGTCTGCTGGCCTCAGTGACTTTACTGTGCATTTGTTATAAATCTGCAAAGACACGAGCAGAAAACACCTGACACCAAACTGAAATCCTACAAGTGTAGGTCAAGGTGAAAGGAACGTCACGGACTCAGCCACAGATATGTTTGAACTCTTTCCATTCTTCTTCTTCTCCTCTTTGCACACATCTGGTGCTCAGGCGGGCAGTTGTCATGGGAATAAGCAGCTAAGCCAACAGTGTTGCATGTCGCTGTGCAGTGGAGGGGGGGGTGGAGAAGGGTTGATCGGGGTTCAGCTGGGCATGCCGTAGGCGCAGCAACTCAGCAACCACCCCCCCCCCCCCCCCCCTCTCTCTCTGCTGTGACTGAACACAGCTGACCTCCTCTGGCAAAGACACCCCCAGCCAATCCCCCTACCCAACCCCCCTCTCCACCTCCTCTAGCCTGCTCAGCTCTGCTCGGCCACCCTATCACAGCTGGGAGGAAAGCATGCAGCCACCGCTCTGTTAACACTTGGTAACTGACAATCAAACAAACAGTCCTGGTTCCTGCTATTGCAACTGGGTCGTTTTTCTCACGTTTAAAACTCCCTGCACGTATACTCTCTAACTTCTCCTTTAATCAGCAGCACTCGACCGGCTCTTTACTTTCTCTGTTAAAGGAGAGGTTGGGCAATCACTACACAGCACTGTGAGTTCCCTTTGTTTACCAAGAGCAACCCAGCAGAGCGCAGTGCTTTGTTGAGCAGCAGTCACTCCTGGCCTCACAGCTGTGACACGCACACACACAAGCACAGAACTGAAATCTCTGACTCACAAACACTAGCAGTATCCTGTGGTCAATGGGGAGGGATTTAAATCCTCTGAGCACACCACATGAACCTGCTGAACTTGTCCTCTCCGTCTCCTGCTGGCTATTGTTCCCCCCCACCCCACCCCACATTTCCCAACTTCATCACTTTTTTAAAGTCTTCAAACAGTACTTACCCACTACCATTTGGACCCAATTAAAAGATACACCCTGTAAGCCTGCACACAGTGGGCAGCTGTCTCTCCCCACGTGTGAAAATCCATGCACTTGGCATGTAGCTGAGAAAGACACAAGCCCGGCCTAATTATGATGGGGGATGTCACTCAATAGACAGTACATAAACAAGCAGGGTCATTGTTGGGAACTAATTGGCAGGAAAAAGGTTCCTGTAGCTAGATAAAAATAAGCAGTCACTGTGGTTTCCTGAGGACACACGAGGAGCCCTCTGCGCTGGCACGGCCTGTGGTGTGCAGTAATGAGAGAAGAGCTCGTCTCATGCCCAGTTTCCAGACGCACCGTCTTTGCAAAGCAGGCAGCACGCAGTAAGGGCTGGATAAAGCCTCCGAGCTACAGAAGCGGGCCAGTTCAGGGAGTGCGTTTTTTTTTTACCCAGCAGGTTGGCAGGGCGCCAGAGACATCAGGCAGGCAGCCCGTCTTGTTAGCACACCTCACCTTGATAACAGGAGTGTGGGGAGAGGGATGAGGCGAAGAAAAACAACTAGAGCACCAGGGGTGGGGCTCTCGGACAATTGTGTGTGTGTGTGTGTGTGTGTGTGTGTAGGTTTTGGTGCGTGTGTCGGCTCACGCAATGCACCTCCTCCAAACAGTAACAACTGCAAAAACATTGGGTCGAGTGTTAAACTCAGGGCAGTTTTTCCGAGCTCATGTTTCACAACAGAGCACCAGGCACTCCCTCCCTCTCTCTCTCCTTTTCTCTCTGGCCTCCCATCCCCCATTTCCCTGGTTCTCCTTTACTTCTTTTTCCCTCACTTACTGCCCCTGTTTTTATGCACTCCCTTGCTATCTGTATGTCTATCACAGAAACATACACACAAAACTTCTCAACGCCCCCCCCCCACGCCCCAATTCATCCTCACATACATGCTCTCCTTGCCCACCCCCCCTCTTGCTGGCTGTTGTTGCTGACTGACAGTGCTGATTTACTCCAGGTTTGGCAGGCTGCCAGCTACTCTCAAACAATTGCATGAGCTGCAGGGCCGGCTGGTGGAGCCAAGTTTGGATGGCAATAAACAAAGTCGGAGATTGGCTCCTCTCCTCTCCTCCCAGTCCAAACCCAATGTGATCACTGCAAAACTTTAAGAGCATTATTCTTTAGATTTTATTGTTACCAAATGTTTTGAGTCCCTGGGAGACCCTCTACAGGGATTAAATATAGCTGCACATTATTTATCCAAATAGCCAATAGTTGTAAGCGAAGCGGTCTATTTCCATCTTTTTCTCTCTGTTTTCCTCCGTCCTTAATTGTCCCTCAGAGAGGACAGTCCAGACATTGACCAACCAGTTCATTTCGTCTCTTCACAGACCGCCGTCTCAGTACTGGGCACCTCCAGCCAACTGTCGCTATCCCTGCACACTGATTGGCTAATGCGATTGCCCAGAGGACTGTGGGTAAACTCTTGAACCCGTACTTCTCAAAGAGGGAACCACCTGAGACTGAAGCTTGGAGAACCAAACACAGTCCAATCGTCTCATTTCTGGCTGCTCATCATTAACCTGTGGTCAGCCCCATCTCACCATGGGAGGACATGAAAACCCTGTTTAAGATAAACAAAACAACAGATACACAGACTCTGGCTAATAACTTTGGGGAAATGGGACATTGGATGTTTTGTGGGATTATTATAATATCTGTAATGTAGCTGTAATTATATTCCTGTTTTCAAAAACAGCTAACTTTTCGTATCTGGTGTTTTGGCACAATCGCTCCATTAAAAACCGGTGACTCTGACAGCCGGTCCCAGCAGAGCTGCATCAGGGGAGCGCCGTAAAGCAAAAACAAGACAAGCCATTCCAATGAACAGATTTGCTCATAAATAATTCTCTTCCAAGACAGTTGAATGAATTTCAAATGCAGGCAGAGATGAGGGTGGGCTGGAAAACAAAGTAACGGCATAATGTGCAGTCATGTGCATCATTTGTCTCTGACAAGTCCAGCCCAACAGTTAAACTGATTTAAACTTCAGCGGTGGTGGTGATAAGAATAGCTCACCGCTTCTATTCAAATGCTGTTTGTTGAACAATAGTTCACCTACAAATGCTATTATGGCCTCAAGGGTTGACCTTAATTCCTTGGTATTTCACTCTGTGCTCCATGTAGAGCTGTCAACCACCGCATGCTAACTATATGCAATGTGGTTGAGTTGAACGTGTGATGTTTATGTCCACTCCTATTACAGATAATTGGGCTTTCCAGCAGTGACCTTCTTGTTCAGAGAAAATAGATTGTTCTTAGTCCTGACGCTACACACGCACCAAAAAACACTTCAACAACTGCAGAATCATCCACTGAAGATGATGTGAAACTCCTGCAACGAGCATGTGAAAGTATCGCAGCGGTGTACTTTTGTGGCATGCACGCACCAGGCAGACAGAACAAGCAGCTCTGCAGACTTGTGAGGGGTGTGAAGGGTTTCATGTGACTGTGGCTGTGCACTGTGTTGTGGTGTGGTGAGGTGTGGTGAGGATGGGCCCTGCCTACCGAACGGCTGCGACGCCGAGGAGAGACGGCGGTGAGCCTTGTGGTCGAAGCAGACAGAGTGCAGCCGCTGAAATTTCACCGCACCGGGCGAAAGCAGGCAGGGGCCCTCAACTGCAGCCTGACCACTCCGAAAGCCACCAGCATACTATGTTATTACATCTTATTGAGCATTATAACATGGCTGATCATTTGGGTTTGACATGCATGGAGCTGCCAGCTTGTCACAATTGCAGTGTAGGGATGTCTGCGAGACCGCGAGTCCCCTCCTATCTCGCTGGCAAATGTTTATATAAACCCACGTTGTTTTGCTGATGAGAATGCCTCCTGATACTGTTTTCAAGGTTTCCTGGGGAAAACAGCGAGCAAGCGTGATCTGCCTCAATGCAGATAACACAGATGTAAATAACTCCTCGTCTCCAGCTTTGGTGATAACAAGAGGCCTAACACCATTGTTTTGGCACACCCTGACCTATGACAGTTGTCTGCGTTTGACAAGATCACAGTCACCGTCTCATAAACGCAACAGAAGTTGGCTCGCACTTCAAAACAGAGAGAGTTCTCTATCATCTCTCCCCCCTGTTGTTATCTTACCTCCAGCCTGTCCCTTAATGGGTTTACACTGAAAATCAAGCAGATTAAGTTTAATAAATCCAGTCATGGGCGCGATAAAGAGCGGGCTGGGGAATCTAAGCTGTAGCCACTCCCTCCCTGCTGGGCTCTAACATGGGAGCACTGCTCTAATCTGGATACCAGCGGAGGGATTTCACGCCATCGGCTACACTGGAAAAGGTGAAAAACAGATGCAAAAGTGGACATGGGGAATAGTTATATCTATCATGAGATGGTGCAATGGAAAATTCAGAGGTCTACATGAAACTGGCCCGGGAAATGATGGTATCAATGCTAAACTCTTACTTTTACCTAACTAATTTGGTAAGTATGTAGCTACAGCAACTTCGTGTCCGACTGTGACAATGTGGAGCCACAGTCGGTCTCATTTAGGCTGGTTGCCTAATTCAATACAGTGTCACACTGTATCATTTAGCGGCCGAGTCTCAGACGACTCATTCAAACACGTTGCTCCCTCAAAAAAAAAACAGATTTCTTGTAAAGGCCGTTCCACCTCAGTAAATAGAGGGCAAACCAGGGATGAATGGTGACTGCTCTCATGGGCCCCCAGACAATACTGACTCCTACAATGCCTTTAGCTGGCACACAGATTTCAGTAATTAGACTGTGACTGTTGCTGGCAGGGGGCCAGGGTCAGAGCCAGAGGAAGGAGGTAAAGGCACTGTTCCCTTGCGCGCACACACACACACACACACACACACACACACACACACACACACACACACACACACACAATGAATGCCCAAAGCGGTCCCCCCTGCTGCCCTGCCATGTTTGCCCCTCTGAGCTACTATCCTTCTATCCCCCTCCTCTATTCTCTTGTGTCGTGTTTTTATGGGTCTGAGTCAGG
This sequence comes from Enoplosus armatus, assembly GCF_043641665.1. Classification (NCBI taxonomy): domain Eukaryota; kingdom Metazoa; phylum Chordata; class Actinopteri; order Centrarchiformes; family Enoplosidae; genus Enoplosus; species Enoplosus armatus. Next base: position 8,457,447 of record NC_092194.1, read on the forward strand.
GTCCCGGGGTTTGTTGGGTTTCTTTTACCGCTGGGTAGTTTGGGCTTTTTTTTTCTTTTTTTTTAGGGGGGAGGGGTAATTACAATGGTGGGGAAAACAAACAGAGGATGGAGCGAAATGGGACTTGGCCCATGGTCACATGGGAGCTATTTATTCATTATTGGTCCAATGGGAACTTTTGTTTTCTTTGCTTTAGGATGTTTAGATGGGGAGGTACAGACAACAAATATATTGTGGACTGGTAAATCTGCTGATTCATTAATGGGCAATGGAAAACAGTGGAGTCTTCTCGTCTCCTGATGTAGTTAATATGAAGTATTACCATGTCATTTTTGGCTTGTTATTTCAATTTCTAAAAACAGATCAGTGTGTAGCAGAGGTCTGTAGAGTTTGGTGTGCTGCTGTTGGCTTAAATTTTTTGCTCTCTTTCTCTCAGACTACCTCCATGAACTCAGGCTGAACCGCCCCGTACTGCCGAGGTTTTATGATCTACGTATCATGGTCAGTCACCCCAAACCAGCGCTGGTTGGCAGAGTGGCGTCGAGTGGTTAGCAACACAAGACAAACTATCCAGATACGATCTTGAACTGTTGAACTTATCGCAAATATACAGCGAGAGAGCGGGCAATCAGTCTCACTCCGTCTCTTTAAATCTGTCTCTCTGTCTCTCTTTATCCCTATCTCTCTTTTTGTCTTTCAGGCTCATGGCAATTAAACTTGGCAGTGACTTTCCTAGTACAGCCAAACAAAAAAAAAACTCCAGGAACCTGTATGTCTATGTTGTTACAGTGATGTTTCGTTGCAAACAATCGCCTCTCATGATGGTTGTTTTTATGAGTTTGAGCAGCGAGAGTCTGGACATCGTCTTACCCACTCCAGTCTAGCATAGCTCCAAGTTTTCCCCAGGGGGAGTGCGGGGAGGTGGGGGAAGGGAGGCTGGCAACCCCCTGCTCTCACGCACCATCCAGAGATTAGAACATTAGAAATCACAAGTAGGGAACAAGACAGAAATACCCTCGGTGCCTACAGCCCCTCCTCCACCCGCTGTGACCCCGGGGTCATCTGCTTGGTAGTGACCTCTGCTAACCCACAACCCCACTCACAGTCGTGTCAGTGGAGTTGTTTACATATGGAGGCAATGAGAGCAGTTTGTGCAGAAGAATATGAACAAGGAAAATGCAGCTATTAATCAGAAAGGAAATTAAGTTAACAGGGAACACTGCAAGCATTGAGAACATTTAATTTGACATTGAACAGAGATTTGTCTCTTGAGAAACGGCTTTTCTTTTAAAAATAGCTCATACAGCTCATACAATAAATAGATGTGAAAGTCAGATTTTGTTAAGTTATTTCATTGAGATCCACATGATGATACATTTTAAATTAGTTGATTTCTAGCGGTTGGTTGTATCGAGTAAACAAGTCACCATGTAGTAATTGCTGAAAGTGTATTTAGTGCGCTTATTATCTCCTCCTCCAATCTCTCTTCCCTATTTCGCTCACAGCCAATCGTTTAACTCACTTATTTGTGTTGGCAGCACAAGCCAAGTTGATGTTTACGACACAGGCCCTCGTGGAGCAGTGTTTACCAGTGGCTGTATTAATTCAGTGTCATGCTGCAGCATTTGAATAATGAAAGCTGCAGCAGCTGGGCCTCTGAGAGCCAGAAACAAGAGACCTTGTCTCCCTTTTTCTCCGACTCTCTCTTTCTGTTTTTGTCCTCTCAACAACTTCTCTCACGTGGTTCTCACACCCCGAAACCTCACGCTTTCAATCACGGCCATGAGTGAGTATGTTACAATGGCTCGCACCAATTCCCTGGAGTCCGCAGAGCCAAGTCATGCTCATGTTGCTGCATGGGACAAGGAGGTTTGTGTTTGAATTAATGTGATAATCAGCACAGAGAATGCACATTAGCACTATTTTGATGTTGTACAGTATGCACCCTGTGATCTTGTCAATGTCAACAATCAATGCTTCATACACATATGTATATGTGGGCATTAAAATACGTGCAATAATGTGCCCAAACTTTTGATCATAAACACCCTGATTTGTTTACATGTGACACATGGCTTTATCCGCGGTAGTAAGCCTGTTTATTGGGAGTGCATGACTGTTTGGCTGATGCCTGAGGCCTGAACTTTTAAGAATTATCAATAAAGGGTTAATGACTTGACCTTTGGCGACTCTCAGATCTGCTTGGTAAATCTGCTTGGAAATCCCCCTCAAAGAGTGGCACTTCATCTGCACAGCTTAGACTCGTCCCCCTTCCCTCATTAACTTTCAGTCAACCTCCAGCTAACATCTATCCAATACCCCACCCCCACGAACTTCCCCCCGGTCAGTCTCTTTATCAGCTGTAGTGCTACAAACACCTTCGTACTGGTTGGTCCATAAGCGGACCTCAATCCCTCAATGCCCAAAGGCCTGTGAGGATGTGTCAACCAGAGTTCAGTCGCATGCTTAAGCTGTGATGGTTTACTTATCAGAGCAAGAAGCCAGCGTCAACACATCAAACTTAACGTGAGAGGAAATTATCTCATGTTATAAACTGCAGGTGGCATGTCGCAAATTTGGTGAAATAGGCCCAAGGACCTCAGCAGAGCCAAGCAAGACTGAGTCTAAGATACTGTTTATGGTTGTCATTTCACTGACATGATGATATGTAGGAGTGTTGTGATACCTTCTCTGGTTCAAGTAAACTTGCTCAGAAAGTCTCCCATTCATCCCAATTACTGCAGCTTTGTCTGATAACATTGCAAAATCTTTAGGAGAGAGTGGAACGTGCAGAGTATTGATTCCAAAGTCAATTGTGATCAATGATTAAAAAAAAACAACTAGGAATTCTGCTTTAGGGTTTGTTTCCCCTTTGAGATGGTCACTGACAAACTCAAGCCACTGGATCTCTGAAGCATCCTGATTGGTTCCACTGGAGCTATGCCTGATGCTCATCTGACGGTACAAATAAAACATCAGCAGATTAGATTCACTTCTGATAACAGCTCCACACTAGAACTGACAGGGTTTTCAATGGCAGTGACCTTTTGCCTAAAGCCTTTTCTTCATTGCCTCTATATTTAATCAGAGCAGTAGAATTACTGTAAAACACATTATGTCTCCTACCCTGTCTGCCTCTCTCTCTCTCCCTCTGCCTCTCTCTCTTTCTTTCGTTGTTATCCTCTTGTGCGTCCGACCCTGTTCTGCGGAGTTAAACTAAACAAGCTGATGTCTTCCTGGCCGGCTATTACTGCTGGAGGAAGCCAGCAGAGGCTCCGGTCTGAGGTAATCACACCACCGGGGTAATTGCACTCTGTAAAACACTAACTGGATGTTTATGTCCAGGCCCAGAGGGAAGTCATTAATGCCATCTTAATTAAGGGCAATAAAGCTCTACTCTGCCTTTTGGGATGGAGCAACCTTGACTTGATCTCTGACACACTGTATGGGTCAGTTAAGAGACTATCATTCGCCATGTCTTCACATTTACACACAGCATTAGCTTTCACCCTCACCTCTGTGTCTTGATCCTTGGTGCAGAGGAAATAAGATGATGGGTTTTGTCCGCTCTGTGTGTTTGTGTGTGTATAAGCAAACATGCCTGTTCTGGCATATATGCATGATTGTGTCTTTTTCTTATGCTGGTTAATCTTTTCCGTGCCAAGCCATAAACTTCTCTCACCCGCCTACTCACACAGTCACACACGCTCTTCTCTTGACATACTCATTTCACTGTGGCAACATCTATAAACAACAAAGTGTAGAACAATGAATAATTCATCAACAGGTCCTCTGTAACTTTTCCCTCTACACAGTTATATGATAAATAATTCTGGGCACCATGATAATGGGAAATGATTAACCTAGACAAGCATTTCAAATGAGTTGCTTCAACCACTGCGGCAGGAAAAACAGCCTGCCAGGGTTAGGCCAACACAGTCATACAGTGACTGTAGCTCCGGTGGCTTAGAAAGAATAACACAGGGTCAGAGAGGGAGAGAAGGAGACACACTGATATGAGTAATGGCAAACAGCTGCTAGGGCCGGCCGCTAAAAATACACACGTGTGTGACAGGTGTGCATGTATGTGCATGTGTCTGTTGTAAACTACAGTGTGGTGCAAGCTTCATTTCACAGATGAAAAGATAGGTTGCATTAATAAGATGAGAAATGTCCTGAGTTGTAGTAAGTAATCTTACTTGCTTGTCCTGGAACTTTTGGCCGTCTCACACCGTCTTCACCAGCGGATGATAAGTTTGAAACTGCTGATGTTTAAACTTATTTAACACTCCTCGTCCATTTTGGCTTAAACTTGAAGATTGTTTATTGTTGACCTTGGAAACAGCAGCTGACAAAACAATCTCCACTCAAGGTCAACTTACTCACTTGTTCCATATTGATAAGAAGTCTTAAAAGTACAAGACTAATGGAAAGACTGTACAGCTACAGTTCCACCACAGCTGAGTTAGCTTCATCTGCTGATGAAGACTGTGGTCAAAAGCTCCTGAACCAGCCAATAGATGGACCTTGTGTGGAGATTTTTTGGTCAACTAGTCTATGTACCGTTGGGTAGTTTAGTCTAGATGCACATATTTTATGAAGTGATTGCATGTTTTGCAAGTTCAAAGCGTCCTCGTTTTGTTTGTTCCCATGCACGTGCACAAGGATGCACATGTATGCTCATGTGCGCGTGATCCATATCCTGCCAACAGTTTCACACTATTCCACTGAAATGCAGCAACGTGCTGCTAGCAAGTAAACATGGATATAAACAATGCAGGTTTCGAACTTTCAAGAAATATCGTCTTGTTTTATGCAGAAGGAAATGCATTCAATATGTTTGTTCAGCTTCAAGCATACACACGATGCATTTTGATGAGTAAATTGATGATTGAATGTAAGAAACTTTGTTTACAAGAAAACTCCACAGAACACCTTTAATCTGCTAAATAACTATTAACAAGAGCTGTCACATTAAATGTAGTAAGTAAATGATACTTTCCACCACTTCTATTTTCATCCACACCAGCACTGCTGTAGCTACAAGCAAATAAATAGACAATCTATTTAAAATTGTGTAAACTAGTCTTGGTGTTTGGGACGCAGTTTCATCTCTCTCCCTCTCTTTATGTCCAACTCTCGGCGGGACCCCAGTGGGAAGGTCCACAGTTCCAGTAACAGGATCTGGAGAGGTAGGGTCTGGACCCCAGGCAGCAAAAACAATCATCTGGCTTCTACTGGGAGTCAGGAGCAGGCCCTCCGCCAATAATAACAACTCTCTCATCAACCGAGGGAGTGAGAGCAAAAGAGAGCTGCGAGGGGGAGTAAAAGTGTTTATCTCTCGTGTGTTGTGTAGGTGGCTGTGAGCGTTCTCTGCGATGCTTCACTTGTGGGATCGAACGTCGGAGGGACTCATGTGTGACCACAAAGTCAGCCTCATGACCTTTTGTTCTGTCACATGCACACACACACACACACACACACACACACACACACACAAACTGTCAAACAGCAAACGAAGCAACAGGAGGTACCTCTCACTGCTACTGCCACTATCCTCACACACACACACACACAAACATACACACACAACCATAGCCACGTAAAAACAACATATCTTATCAGGGACGTGGCTTTTTCTCTTCAGAATGGTGAACTTTGGATTTGCATCCTCGCACACACACCATCATACAGCTATCATAAAAAAGATGATAAGGTCAACACATCATCACACAACAAGCTATGAGTACACATCTAGATTTGCAAAATTGATGTTGTGACTGGGCATGTTTCTGGACCGAAACCTGCTCCCACTTGCGTCCTCCTCAAATGTAAAACTGTTTTGGAAATTCTAAAGTGTAAATATAGAGAAAGGGTCACAATGCACACACAGAAAAAACAAACACAGATGCAGGCAAGCAAACAAATTTAGTGATGTCCTGTTTTCTTTCTTCCCCTAAATATAGTTTGTGTGTGTGTGTGTGTGTGTGTGTGTGTGTGTGTGTGTGTGTGTGTGTGTGTGTGTGTGTGTGTGTGTGTGTGTGTGTGTGATTTCAGTCTAACTAAAGGGATTAGGAAGGCCTGTCTTAAATATTCTGTCTGGTTTCCCCTGAGGCCTTCTGGTGAGGACAGATCCCTGCTGGAGACTGGTTCTGTCTGCATGAATCACAGCGTGGGCGTGTGTATGTGTGTGTGTGTGTGCTTATATGTATCGGACTTTGTTTGCGCCTGCCCATTTGCTTTGCTGTATATCTTTTCCCTATTCCCCAGACACCCCCCCACCTTCTTATCATTATTTTCTGCCTGACAACCATCATCTGCCCAAAACATCTCCCATAGGCTCCCAGCTGAAAAGACCAATGTCATTTATATATATTATAAAAAGGCTTGTTCTGGTCTTCACTTCTGATAGTCACATTCAACGTTGCTGTAGAACTCCCCATTAATGCACACCTGTGACCACATAACAGCCACCCACACTGGTGCTTATGTGTCATTTAGCAAACCAGTGTTTAGCTACTGTTCAAACCTGGAAGAACATTTAAAGCGTGATTATCCAGAAATCAGTAGTCGACACTCCTAAATGCCTGTCTATCTGTCAGCTGAAGAGGGGTGGAAGTGGGAACAACAGGCTTTCAGCAGCACGTCGTTGAGTCCAGTTGAGTATTCTCTGACATTCCGAATGTGTCAGTGGTGAAATGTAACAAAGTACATTTACTCAAGTACTGTGCTTAAGTACAAATTTGAGGTACTTCTACTTTACTCAAGTCTTTTCTTTTGATGCCACTTTCTACTTCCACTCCACCACATTTAAATTGATTCCACACATTAATGCAATGATAATACTTAATAGTATAACAGTCACAAGGGCCACTTTTCTGCACTGACTACTTTCACTTTTATTACTTGAAGTGCATTTCCCTCTTACACTTACTTACACATACTTTTACCTAAGCAACATTTTTAGAGCAGGACTTTTATGTTTAGTGTGGTATTAGTACTTTTACTTAAGCAAAGGATCTGAATACTTCCTCCAACGCTGTCACTTACTGAACACAAAGAAAACTCTCCACCATTGCCAGTACAGTAAATGCAATTAAGTCATACTCTCCCCTGTTGAATCCCCCCTCGGAGATTTACAGAAACAGCCTCAAGGCTTTAAAGCAATAAACCTCTCTTTCCTGTGAGTTACAGTGACTCAAGAAGAGCAAGTGGATTTGTGTGATGGCTCTTAGTTGTCCTCAAGTCACTGTAAAATACAGCCTCTAATGGCTTTCTGCTAAAGGGTGGCTGAGTAAAGAAATCCTGACACTTCTTGTGTTGAGAGAAGAGAGTATCATTCTGTTTGAGACAAGCTGTGACGTTGGCCACTTGTGAGGATGTCAGGGTTTAAAAGTTCAGCAGTCAGACAGATAGAGGTTGAACAGGGTGGTGCTGTGAAAAACCTCTGTGGCCAAGTAACCCTGTGTGTGTTTCTGTGTGTGCGTGCCAGCATGTCCTTTGCAGAGGCAAGTGCGACCCAGTTAACTTGCATCCTCCAGCAGCAGAGAGAAAGACTCTTATCTCCTGCGTGCATCTGCTGGGTCTGTGATGAGGGGGTAAAGTCTGCGGTTATTCCTGCGTTTCATCGCATCACAGCCTTTCACAGCAACTGATCCGATGACCTGAAGTTGACTTATAAGCTACAGTCTTGACGGTGAAGATCACTCACTTTACCATGACTCCCCGACTTCACCACTGTCAAGTACACTAGATGTATAAAAATTACCCTGGTGTAACCCTAACAACAACTGTATTTAGAATTACGTTCAGATAAACAGGGAGAGAGTATTTAGTGCTGCTGCAGAATGGCTCACAGTAATCAGAGCAGGATCCCAGCTTTGTTGTACAGTTGGTGGGTCTTGCTCAGATTTGGAACGGCACAGACCCTTCCTGTACAACACCTGCGGTCTGTTCCTGGTTGTTTTGGAGTGTCAGGTCACAGTGTTCCAGTGAGGGCCATGACTGCTGAGAGGATTTGTCACCACAGCAGGGACACATCCTGCTGACTGAGGGCTCAGAGGGAAAGTGTAGTAGTAAGTTCACTGTGCCTGTCAATGAAGTCCAGTCTATCATGGAGGTTTAATATATGATAGATAGTAATGTAATAGTTTGTGTATTTTATGGAATATTATAAAATATAGTTAGAAAACTGGTTGAGCTACAGTAACTTCAATTGTCCAGAAACATCACAACCAATAAGACAGCTTGCACTTCAAGAGCGAAGAGTGTTCAAGTGTTGGAATGAGGTGTGAAAAAAAAGAAAATAAGAGTGATCATTTTCACTTATGTTTCTTGGCACCACTTCAGCTCTGAAGGTTGAATTAAAAAGCTAGAAAAAAAGGCATGTCTGTATGTACTCTAAATCAAGCTAAATGTGCATCTGTTGCAGGTTGTTTTCTTCTCTCCTCTCTTCGTCTTCTTCCTCCTCCGGAGCCTGCGGGGTCTGCCCGGGCTGTTTTGATTTCGCAGTGGCTGAGTGGCAGCCTCGACCCCACCTGACCCCCAGCCCGGCTTCTGCTGATGTCAGCGTCTTGCAGCAGATTGGAGCGTGTAGTTTTTAAACAAAGCCCCAGTCTCGGCCCCCCGAGGGGGGCTCATCCACTGCGATCCTTAAAGGGGCCGCGCACCAATTCAACTAGTGGCTGTTCTTGGCACACTTGGATCTCTTGTTTTCTCACGGTTCATGCCTCTGCTTTTCATTTCTGTATCACATGGCTGATCCTGTGCACGTAACAGTTTTAACGTCAGTTAGTTGCCTGAACAGTCACAACTTGTTACATAAGTAAGAATAATCTTGAGGCAAAACACAACAAGTGAAGCCAATGACAGCGCATGGCTGGATGCCGTGCCTGGTCAGGATATCCTGCCATGCCCTCTTCTTGTCTGAATGAGCTCTCTGTGGAGGAGGAACACACAGCATTATGAAACCTACTCATAACTTGTCCTCTTTTCACCACTGTCTGTCTTCTCTCTCATCTTCATCAGATTTATTGGCCTTTTGTTTACGCTGCAGAGTGTAGTAAACATTTTCTTCTGTTTTATTGTCCTGTCTTGGCCAGGACACTCTCAAAAATTAGATCTTTAATGTCAGTGAGGCTTTTATGGTTAAAAATATGCTTTAGTTGTTTTTTAACAATCATGTCGTGACTCCATCAACAGTTTAATATGTTTCAATAGTGAATGCAATACAAATGTGCATGTTTGTGACTGTTTTTGTGTGCCTGTGATTTTTGGGTTTTGCATGCTGGACTTTGTGTCTGTGTTCAGCTCACAGTTAGAAAAAAATAAAACACACATTGTGATTCAGAATAGATATTAGTGCATCAGACTTGGCAATAAAACAAAACAGGTATAGGAGACAGTCTGCACAGGGACATAACAGAGCACACAAAGAGGAGATCAGCTTGGTTAGGTCAAAGTAAACATCCCACACAAAACGCCCTATACATTCGTGAACTACTCACACTCACACTGTCACACACTGAAGTCATAGTGCTGGCATGTCGTCTGCACCTGACCCAGCTTTATTGCCCCTGTGTGCCCTCTTTGGCTGAGTGTGTTGTGTGTGGAGGTTTTGTGTGAACAGCTGGGTTGAAGACTCCAGGCTCCAGAGCCCAGTCATCCAATATCTCCTGGCTGGCCCTGAGGTCTCCAATCCTGGGGAAACACCATCTATAAAGAACCTCTTATCTGTACGGGGGCCCCTTTACATTGTGCTGCCAATAAAACACCACAGAGACTCTTTGACTGTATTCTAAATCCCAGCCATATTTTAGATAACAACTCTGGATCAAAAGAGTGAATCATGGAGGGTTTCGCCGTCTTAACCTCTCGGCTATTTGTTCAGCCTAACTCTCATTCCTCTAAATGAAATGACACGTGATGAATCAGTTGTTTCACAGGCAACTGTCCTTCTCGATTACCCTGGCAACAAAACTGACTTAATTCTGGCCTGATGGCTTTGATAGCGTCAGAATTATTTCAGGCTTTCACATGCAGAAAGAAACACATCAGTCAAATGAACCTCCACTTACTTAATTCCCTCTCAAATTCAATCAGTCACACAGGATGATTTAAGGAGCCACCATTTAAGAGTAATGTTACTATTACACAGATCTCTGTGAATCACATAAGAAGTCATTATCTAACACTGGCGCCACTGTCTGTGAAGCCACACAACACTGCTGACCATGTCATCATGAGATTCCCATTAGCTTTTGATTAGAACACTCTGGCATAGTTCAGGCAGAGATTTAAAGGGATATATTAAAGTTATAATATTTAAGATTTTCATGACATCAAACCACATTTTTGATTTCATTTATTCAATGTATTAGAGTACCCGACTCTGCCGTTCCATCTTCTCTATGGGTGTTTTAACTTGTTTAAAGGCATTGTTTTGGTTTTCCGACCTACTTTACCATTTTGATTCACTTTCATCCCTCTCATAGTGTCAGCGTCGGCCGTAGCAGCAGCTCTAAAAATGGACACTAACTGCCCTGCACCAAACTGCAGAGAGACAAAGTTAGCGACTAGCTGGTGAAAACAGAGGTGCAGTTAGCAACTTTGCAACTTAGCAACTATGTCAGGCACATAATTCCCACAGGAGTTGGTGAGAACAAAAAACAGAGCTAAAAGCTAAAAGGAGAGTAAATATTGGACTTACATATGCCAGGTGGCCAGAAACACAACTCCGAATTAAAGCTGGTGTTGCTCCATATCTTCCTGATGTGTAAATAGACTTTTTTTTCCAATACATTTGCCATATCAGCATAGAAGGTGATAATATTTCAGTGTTGTGTTTACACCTTGTTTCCACTGCCCTCAAGTGGCCAAAAAATCTATGTGACAAATATGTGCTGTTACATCTGGGCGTAGCTCAGTGCAGCCTCTGTTGTGTCCACCACTAAGTTCCTCCAGGGTTTAGGCAGTAGTTGTGGTGTGGGGGGAGTGACACTTGACCTTGTGGTCTCAGCCTTGTTTTTCTAGCCTCCAGGCCACTGCTGCTTCATATACAATACATAACTCTCCTTCTGTCTTGTCTGCCTTTCTTCCTCCTGGCATCTCTCCAGTGCCTCAAGCCATCTGAATAGTCACAGGAGATGACTCTGTCATCCAGATGAATCTAAATGGAGGCTGGCCGATTGTTTTAATGAGTTGCTTATAAAAAAGCGGCACTTCCTGTCTTTCCTTCCTACATTTTTGCAACCGCACCAAGTCCAAAAGCAATTCCACCAGACAATATTAAGGAAAGATTAAAAGGTTCTTATGAAGTTAATGTTTTCATTTTCTTTCTTTTTTTTTACTTAATGTTTTTCCTTGAACCTCTGCCATGCTTTAGCCTCTGCAGGGGAACAGAGGGGTGACGGGTGAAGCAGAGAAGGGATATTGGTGCAGTTTGGTGGGGAAAGGTTACTGCTCTTGGCACAAACTAGAGAAATCTGATCCAAGATTATAAACATGCCCATGACAATAACACAGATCCATTGTGTCATTTTAGGACAAAGGGGCATTAAGTGTCTTAGAGCACTGAGACTGCAAACATGGACTTCGACGCTGTTTAACCCTTATGAACATTTACTGTTCTTAGGAACTGTTTTGCAGTCTTTGCATTTGAAATGAAAATGAAAAAAGTGATATATGACTTTAGAGGAGGACTTTATTGTTGTATTTCGGCATCGTGGGCTCAGAACTATTTTCTCACATTTTTTTCTAGTGCTTATCCTGCAGCTGTGATGTTTTATTGGCTCAACAAGCTGGTCTTAAAACAGCCTGTCACAGTCTGAGCACAATTAACATAATAAGCATCTAATATTGAGAGTCATTACAAGGGGGACTATTAAATGGCAGAGGTGGTAACCACAATGTGACTCAGCACACAGAACACACACACACACACACACACACACACACATACACATACACATACACGCACAGCAGTAATTAAATCTCATATCCCAGTACAGTGAGGAGTCATACTGCTAGATTCATGTCCTGACATGTACCCTGACCTCAGCAGAGAGGGGAGCAGCCTGAGGCATGAATCCACACTTTAATAAATGGTAACTCCGACATGCTGCATCGTTTACAATCTGCTGCTCCCAGCAATTATTTGAGTGTGAATTTAGAAATAAATAGAATAAAATGCCTCAGTTTTCAAAGGTATCCACCTTTAATGAAGTTACAAGCAGACACCACTCTTGCAGAGGGGTGCATGACTGACATACGCTGCTTTTGAAATAAGTTTGTCTTTTGGACTTGTGTTGCCCTCTCCTCCAGCTCTAGCACAATGTGCAACATGAAAGCCAGCCACTTCAGAGAGCTTGTTGAGCTTTCAACTTCAACATGCGCCTCCTGAGACCTCCACTCACTGTCAGAGCACTCAGAACAAAGCACACCATCCACACGGCAGCCGCTGGAAACATTAGGCTGCAGTGTGTGTGTGTGTGTGTGTGTGTGTGTGTGTGTGGGTAAAAGACAGTGGGGAGGGCACACTGCATTAATGCATGGCGATATTGTTTCATAAGGTTGCTGTTTATCCTTGTTTGGTTTCTAATTTGACTGACATTGATTTGGGTTCTGTGTTAGTGCTCAAATGCCATTACACTCAGCGTGTCAGTCAGAGAAACTGTTTCAAACAAGAGGCTTATCCTTTTGGCACAAAATGCTTGTGGTAATGCAATGATGCATAATATTACAACTTAGAATAAACAAACCTGCACAGATGTGCAACCCTCATACGCTGCATCCGTTATTACACTTAGACTAAACATCCCATTGCAGGAAGACTTTAAATCTGAAGAGTTTATGTTTTTTGTCTGGATGAATGGGAAAAGTATGTAATGTTTGTACAATGTACATAATGAAATGCCCTTTTGTTTTCCTCCACGTCATGTTTGAACTGACTGTAAATCACACGGTGAAACTATGGACTGTTGGAGGACCAAAAATGACCATGGCAATGCTTGAAAGCAAAAATGACTCAGATGACTATAAGCACACCTAACTAAACTGCAGTCCACGCTCATTCAATCTAATTTGTCTCTTCTTTTATGTTGTCCTTGGCTTGGACGCAAACAAGTCTTCAAAGGGAGTAGTTGACCCATGTTCTGCCTCCCTCCACCCAACACACACACACACACACACACACACACACACACACACACACTCTGTACCCCTAGCCAACACACTTTGGTTTTTAAATCTCCTTGAAGATGGACACATCAAAGACATCCGTTGGCAAGAGTGACCTGGCCTGACCGCGATGACTGGAACCTAGTTTCTTTAAACAAGCACCACTCCAAGCTATGACTCTGCAGGTCACCTGTCTCACCACAGCCTGGGGGGGAGGAGGTGAGGAGTGGGGGGTTATTTTTTCCCCTCTGCTCACACACCTGCAGTGGTGCAATTTCCTTTGCGCTCCTCAGGTTGCTGTACTCCTGTCTCTTTTAGACATGTAGCCCTCTTCTCACCCCCCACCCCCACCTCCTCTCTTCATCCTTCTCTCTTCGCCTCATCTGGCCGGCATTAGCAGGACCGCTGACACGCATGGCTCTGATAGGCGAGAAGCACTGCGGAGACATGCTAAGTGTGCCAGTGGAAAATTCTCCCCTCAACCTAAAACAGCAAGCCCCAAAGCCAGGCCACAACAATAGTGCCACCTGGCTCAGCTGGGCGTTTGGACCGGGGGCTGCGGTGGAAGAGCTGTCCCAGAGGGAACGATAAGGAAAGTTAAAGAGAAAGAGAACACGAGAGAGAGAGAGAAACAAGACTTTCCTCAAATACAGAGAGCAGTGAGTGGTGGAGCAAGCCGACAGGAGGTGGGTCCTGACCTGTCATTCAGGTTGATGCATTAATCTGTTGACAAGCCCAGCTGCTCCCACAGCTCAAGCCTTCCCAGAGATCCTCAGCTCACAGCAAATTGGCCGTCCGCTCCAGTCAGAGCTGCTTGACTCAGATCTATGGGCTTAGCTGTTACCTGAGGCGAGTCAGGCCAAGAGGCCGCCTCCCTCCCAGCCTGCTTTCCTAAATTATAGCCTTGCTTGGTTCATAGTGCCTGAGGCCATGTGTATGTGTGTGGAAATGCAGTGGCTAACTCACAGCTTTACACATAAACACAAGTACAGGCACCACAACACACACAGAAAAACACAGAAAGAGAGACAGGGGCCCTATTTCGTCCACTTATCTTTGAACAGAGTGTTCCAGATGAGCAGCTCCAGCGGCCTTGGACATCCTCCTCTCCAGACAAAGCTGTATGCTGTAATTATCCTGTAATATGGCTGCTAGCAGTAAAAACTCTGTGCTCAACTGTTGTATTCCTTGAGGAAGAAGCCTTGGGCATTCCCACAACCTGCACACTCTACTTAGAGTTCAACTACAACAATGTGACATTATGTGAGGGGCAGTATATGTAACCTATATAGTATAACTACATAGGCAAGATAGGCTCCACACACAGGACATCATCTGACCGTCACACTTTTCAGCACCTGCATTGGTCCATAAACATTACAGAGAGCACAAAAGCCACAATTTGTGTGGCTTTAGTTGGCAGAGGAGCACATAGGCCTCTCGAAAACCACAAAACACCTTTGATGTACGTTGAGTTTCACCTATTCACATCCACAGATTAAAATGTCCTCCAAATTATTTAACTTAAATAGTCAATAACAGGTTAGATTAATGAGTTTAATTTTACATGAACGTCAATAATGATATTCTATTTGTTGCCTGATAACTGTTTTTATGTTGAAATATTTCCTTCGAGTTTATTAAATGCCTGTCGTAGTCATGAAGTGAATTTAACTGGACTGAAATCTAATTGCACACTTGTGTCTTTTTGCTAACCGCCACATAAACTGCTTTGCAACATATAATATCTCCCCTTTAATTAATACTTGGGTGAAGGCAAGACACTACAAGATGACACTTCTCCATCCATATGCTTAAAATAAATAGATATTAACTGTAGATCAGAAGATGTCCATGTAAAGTCATGAACAAAGTTTTAAAACACAGAATGTGCTGGCCTTTCAGCTCCTCATAGGGACCTACAAGATCAGTCATACAAGAGCAATATGTCACTACTAATGAACATCATTTGACTCTTCTATCCCTTTTGTTGTTGTTTAGACGTGTTTGTTGTTCGGTTAACTGTACATTAAAAGATGCCTAAGTGACAGGATGTCATTCATCAGACATTAAGTGTTACAGTGGCTTGTAATTGGAAGTAAAATCTCTCATTTTCACAACATATATAAATATAGGAGAAAATAAATGTGAAACCATTTTCCTGCAACTGTATTTTTAAGCATTTTGAAAATGTTATCTTACTCTTCAGACAGTAGTTTATTTTTGTATTCTTCAGTGAAGAAATATAAGCAGTTCAGTTCTGTCACTTATTGCGGGGCAGCTAAGCTCTTGACATGTTTATTTCCTGCTGGTAAGAGACCTGTCATTAGGCTGTCGCACTTATCATATCGTAGCGCCAAGTCTTGTCACCATCAATAAGCTAAGGAATAATTTTCAGTGTTTCAGTTGACAAAACGTCATTGTAGGCCACACTTATCTAATGTTGTTCAAAAAAGGAAAACCCATTCTGACTAGTGTGCATGTGAATGAGGTTAATTGCAGTCTTTCAAATGACAAACAACGTTTACCACAAAACTGACATTTGCAATGTTTAAACCTGCAGCAATAATGATTTCTTTCAGTTGTTGTAACTTTAAGTCTTGTGCAGACTTTAGTGAAAAAAATCGAAACCTTCTACCATCAATTTGATCCGTTTCAACAAATTTGAAGCAACATGAAATTCAAACACGGTTGTCATGTGAATCATGGAAATTACAGATCACAGTTTATCACACTTCAGCACATAATACATCCACCTGCTGCATACATCACACTGGGCAACACTTTGCACTGCCTGTAGAGCACATGAGGAGAACTTCAAAGCTCACAGAAGGCTCTTATCTGGTCCAGGATTTCTCACTGTGCACTGATTATTGGCATGTAATAATGGCCATGATGTTGATTTAGGCAATGTTACCACTACACTGACGTGTTTCCATTATGTCATTTCTCCCTTCTGCCACAGTTTTCCTTGCTACCACCGCTGTAGGTGTAATGTTCAGTTATTCATAAGTAACTTGTTGGGTTGTGATCATTTCAGCTGTTTGTTTTCTCATGCCCAAACCATAGTGAAAGTCGGATTTTTACACTTTGATTTCACAGTTACAACTTTCACATTGCCCATACCAATCCATTAAAAACAAACTGAAGGTCTTGTGACAGTCTTAATTAGAGATAGAGATAGTCTTGACAGTAGTGGAAGCCAAACAAATTTGTCTCTAGGCCTTATAAACTCCAAACTATTGGTCTAAATTATACATTCTCACTATGAAGTGTCTGCATGGAAGGCCTGAGACCTGCAAATCCAGCTGGTCTGGGTGCTGTTAATGTTGGCGCATGATTGAAGATGCCTCCCAAAGTTACATAAACAGCTCAATAAATTTCTAGCTTACAACAAAGCCATAGATACACTGGAAAACATGTAATGTTTAAGTCATACAAAGTCTAGGTTTAAGGGGGAAAAGCTTGCTAACAAATGGTGCTTGTCTGTTTGGTTGTGTAATGTTAACATTACACGTGAGCTTGAGGACACCTCTGTCTTTGTCAGTTAAATAACTGAAAAAAAAACATGTTAATACAATAAAAAGACAAATTTGAGGCAAAAAAAACATCTAATCTGATCTAAATAAATGAAAAGGGAAGTGAAGTGAAGTGAAAGACGTCTTGATCTGAAAGACGAAACAAAAACTGAAAAGTCTTTTCACTTTCAAACTTTTTCACTTTCAAAACTTTTCTTTCAAACTGTGACTGTAGGTGCCCTAAATCAAGAAAGTATCAAGTATGTGAGCAGGAGAAAGAAGGGGAGAGGTTGGATAAGAGAAATGGGTACAGAAAGAGGCGGAGAAGAAGAGAGAGATGTCACAGACAGAGACAGAAAGAGTGTGTGTACAGTCAGCGTTCTCGAGGTCTGGTGTCTTTGATGTCGGCCGAGTAGTGCCCACATGTCCAGCCCCTCTCTGCCAGGAAATTACAACTCCGTCCCCCCGGAGCCCCGCTGACTGCTGGGAGAAACGCTCTCTGTTTGATGTTCTAAAGAGGGATCTCCAATGCAATTTAGCCTTTCATCTCTTCCCTTCTCTTTTGTCTGTGATTCATCCAGACTCTGGCAAAGTTACCGACATTTTCATTCGGAAGTAATATTGTACTGCTTCGTAAAATAAACAGCTTGTGAGACAAAGAGAGAGATGCAACAATAAACAGACAGATATTGAGTATTTATAACCTCTGTCCCTGTAATCATCAAACATCAATGATGGTCATTTGTGCAATTATTTCCATATTTAATAAATTATGTTATTACTGTTGACAAAACAATCTCGCGGCCCATTTACTAGCTGTTCTAGAGCTTTCGATCGTATCACAATTTGTCATATTTCTGAGCACCTTAAAGCGTTTGACGTTAACAATGTATCAAAGGGGTCACTCGTAGTAATGAACCCACATTTAAATATCACCTGGCTATGCATTTCCCCTCAGCTCTACAGAGCATTTTAGCGTGTTTTGGTTTTACTGCCTGTCACTGTTTTGGTTCAGTCTCACTGCTCTCATTAGCATCGATTCCATTTGCTAGCATATTTGCCATATCAATTTTATAAGGTGATAATATGTTAATGTTGTGCCAAAAAAGAAGCAGATTTAAAGGGCTCAGAAATGGAAATTAGAACCTCTACAATTCCATGACAACTGAGCAAACTCCATCTACTGATGAAGATGTGTGATATGAGTAAAAGCCTGTGAAAAGCTTTTACATGGACATTGAGGTGAGCATGTTTTGTCAACTGCAGTTTTCAAGGTTAAGAATGAACTTTGCACCTTACCTATGTTATTATTAGTCTTGAAAGAGTCACTGAAATCCATCATATGCTGTAGGTTTATTGCTGGCCTTTATTTTTAACCTCATGGCTGTAACCGTCCTGCTTTCAGTAATATTTACTGACCATGTTGACCTTGAGGTAGCCAATAAGTTAAAATGCAACACTCCTTTCCACCCTTTTGACAAGTGCAGCTCTTTTTTCCCTCGGAGCCTCTGTTTGGACTATAACTCAGCAGATCTGCCAGTGTACAAACTCAAGATCCAACATCTGTCTTCTCTCTATTGTGGAAAGAGCTTGGCACCGGTTTACTTTGGACGGGGTTCAGTTTCAGATTTTATACCCAACCAAAAAAAGAAACTGGCTTCTCAGGATTCATAAGGCATCACTGATGGATTCATGCAGGCACAAACAGCTGTTTTGTGTTGCCCTCCATTTGCTCTGAGTTTTATTAATCAGCTCTTGGTTCACCCTGGTGATCTACGATACAGTAACAGTTTTGCGTTGGGGAGGGAATTCATATAGACTGCAGACCCAGCTGGGGGTGTCTGAGTTGGATTAATGTTCAACAGGCTGTTGTTTGGCTAAAGGGAAAATTGCTTTTCAAATGAGGCACCACCCAACCTCTAGTCCCTATCAGCACCACATTTCTGTAACCAGTGTTCACTACATTCATGAGGTTGTTGACTGTTTGAACTTCTTTTCTGGTTTGGTTTATTTCTTCTAATGTGACTGGGTGACATCCTTTTAACCAGCAAGGGGAAAATAAATAAATGTGACCACAGCAGATCATTTGATTGTTTTTGGAAAAAAGAAGACCTTTCATGACCCGACCACAGTGTCACCACCACTGTTGACGTGTTTTATTCTGAGACCCAGGTTTTTCTTTTACCACTGGACCTCAGCCTGGACTCCAAAGAGTTAAGTGAATAACAGCCTGACTGTGGTTGACCCTGGTGAGCACTAGGCCCGTCCCCTTTGACTCTGGTTAAATAGCCTCTTTGTAACTCTATAACCCATAAAGCAGAATATATCAGACTAATAGCAGTGATGGAGAATTGCTTTCTCAGAGGTGAGACCACCGCCTTTGACTTCAAATGCACTCAAAAGTGCAAAGCATGGGCAGCCATGTTTGTGTGCACAGTCACAACAAACAATGTAATTACCAGGTCAGTGAGAGTACCGATGAATGATGATCAGACTGACAATATTTGACAGCGCGCAGGTAAATCATCATTACCTAAGCCAAATAACACCAGTCAATCTATAAGTGAGTTGTACTTCTCCTAATGGTATACGATTGGACTGTGCAGTCAGGGGATTTGTTTTGAGTTAGCCTCAACCTGAAACATATGCAGCACTATCATTTCTTGGCAGGCTTATGTGGCAAGTGCCTGACCTCTTCCTGTGGTTCTTTTGTTCTGAGAGGGGCCGGGAGGTATCAGGGGATTGCTTATCACTCTGACACAGGATGCCAGCAGGGGTCATGGTGCAAGAGGGGAAGTGACAGTGTGGCACTTGCTTGTTTTCATAGGGAATGAGGCGATATTGTGACACACGGCTGTGCACCTCAACGAAAACAGGAACAGTAATGACGTCCCCAAAGATTGTCAACTGCAGTAGGAGGTATTATTTTCTGCTGCATGCTTGTTAAACTTGGTGATAGCGCTGAGCTTAGCTGCTTTTTGTCAAATGTTGCATTCTGTCTTTGTCTTCACTTCTGCAGCACTTTTCATTATATAAATTCACAAGTGCATAAAACATGAAGATTGAAGAGAATGAAGAGTGCAGGAATGGGGCACATTTAGTGTCATGTACTGGTTTGGGGTGTATGTGCCTGGTGAGGGGATGTGGTTCTAAGGCCAGGCTGAGACGGGAGTGTGATAATCTCACTCTGTCACAGGTGCATTTCCCTCGAGTATCTGTGGTTTTACACACGAGTCACACAGCTGTGTGTGTTTGCATTCACTCTGAAACAAAGAGACGACAGCTGCCGGAGTTTCAGAAAGAAGAATACGATGATAGTGACCAAACTGATTTCTAGAGTTTGAGGGGAAATGCAGAACTCACTTTTGAGGTGTTGCAATAAGTTTCTGGAATATTTTTTGATTACTGTAATCTATCTGCATGCTGCAACACTGAAAACAGCTGATTTGCAATGCCTGGACATGCTCTTTACACTCAACTAGTGAGACATTGCTTTTGTCTGGGTTGAAAGAAGTAAGGTGATCCTTTAGTAACTAAAAGTACTAATACAAGAATGTGAAAATACTCAATTTCAAGTCCCACTTTGAAAAGTTTGTTTTTCATTTTTCCATTATTATACATAATTGATTATGTATTTATCATACACAAATAAATCATTGATGGGTGTGTATCAATGTGTATGTAGCATTTTACTGTTGGAGCTGGTTGAAGTGGAGCTGGTTTTAACTATTTTATACAGTTCAGTAGTTTAGTCCAGTGGTTTGGTTTGTATTCATTTTTTGACTCATCTATAATCTTTAGTTTTACCTTTTTAGGCCCCAAACAGTTATTTAAATGAAACCATCTGAGAAAATTTGAATTGGTGGAACTGCTAACTGCTAACACCTTCACCAGCAGCAACAAGATGAAAGATCCTCATAAACATATACTGGGCTACTAAAAGCTTTGTTATCCTTCCTGTAGTTTTGTGCAGTTACAGATTTTAATTTACATGCAGTAAGTATAAAAGTTTAAAGTCATAAATGTCAAGCCAGATAAAAAGCTGTCCAAGAACAAAAGTCACATCATGTGTAAAAAGAAAAAAAAGTCCATTAGCTCATAAATCATAGTCGAACATGTTTGTCTTGTGACTAGTCTCCACAGAAAGGAGAATAGAGGTTAGAGCTGGTCAAACATCTCCACCCCCGTGACCTCTTGACCCCTGATCCCCGGGTCCGCTTCAGACCTCAGACTTGGAGGTCAGGAGTTTGACCTCACCCGCTTTGGCTCAGCAGGCTAATGGCCTGCCACTGTCACTGCATGCCACAGCCTGACAGCTCTATAAGTCCTCATCACACTGGGCAAACTTGAGAGCTGGGCCAAAGGGTAGTCTGTGTGCTTCAGATCTCTATATGCATTAGTGTGACACAACACTAATTTCTGTTATGCTAGAAACGCACATGGACACAGAAGCTATAGTTGTAGACATGAACACAGAGCGATTGTGTGTTTATAGTCAGTGGAAGCATGTGGAAGCATGTAGCCCACAGAATATTAAAACAAGGGCGACTCTGGTGGTCACACGAATGGCGATGCAGAAGAAGAATTGTGTGTATTAAGAGATCCTGTGATGCCGAACAATGGTTCCTCTTCATCTGGTCATGTGGTGTCTGTGTGTGTGTGTGTGTGTGTGTGTGTGCATGTGTGATTTTGTATGCAACTGTTTGAAAGTGTGTTCGTCCCTTGCAGTGCAGCTTGGTCACATGAAAATAGTGCTAATGAGGGACTACTGTTCACAGCTGGCACCAGTGGCCAGACCTCTGCTGCACACACACACACACACACACACACACACACAGCCAAAGACTAGAAAGTCTGGTATCATCTATAAGTACAAGCTGCTCTCATGAACTCCATTGGCAGAATTTTCCAGGAGGGCTCAAAATCCACTAACCTACTTTAAGCTAGCAGTTAGCCGAGTTAGCAACTAGCTTGTGAAGAATGTCAAACTCAACAAGCTAAAGTCTGATTTTTTTCTTTGACCAAAAAAGACCTGAAAGAAGCGTGAATTTTAAACTTGTATATGTATCAGGTGACCAGTGTCAACACTCCAAATTAAGGCTAATGTTAATAATTAATAAGGGAGACTCAACGTACTGCTGCGACCTACAAGGCAAATCTAGCTACCCCAACCAAGCTAACACTACCGCTAATCAGCTTGCATGTTTACTATCGGTTGGCTGCTATTAGCTGTTCAAGATAGCTAGGTTATTAAAGTTAAAAAAGATGTTAATACATTTCTGTAGGAATTTATTACTAAAAGTTATGTTTGTTGTCACTTTACCACAATAGCACAGAGCTATTTCTCATGTGCTGCCTGTGTACTGTGTATTTCTTAGCCTGTGTTGACAATTCTCTGCCCCCTAGTGGCCCAAAATATATCATGCTAGAATTAGCACTGAATAATCGTCGATCAACATTATCATAATAATAATAATAGCATGGCAGTTACATACTGTATATTTTAAACAAGTTTCCAAAATCTCTGCAAAAGAAAATGAAAAATCTTACCATTATGGAATATTATGAATAGGGTGCAACAAGATGACATAATCAAAAGGGTGCCTGTCAGGGCAATTTCCCATTGGTAGTAATAAAGTAGTTTATCTATCAAGATAAATCTCTAGATTATCCCATCTCTCTGTTACCACGATGTGCTGCCTGATGCAACACATCGTGGTATTTCATCACTGCTTCCTACCTAATATGGCATTTTGTTACTTTTATGAGTTGTTTTTTTTCTTCTCTTCACACATACTTCATTTTGTTTTGTCTGGTGCCATTTCTATCGTTTGACCATTCTAGTGGAGGCTGCAGAAGCCTGGAATATAGAATATAGGAACAGTCAAAAAATGGTTTTAGTCATAAATTAGTTCACAATGGGTGCATACACACACATGCACACATGAGCATTCACTTATATTCACATGTGCACCAGCACATACATACATAGCCTGAAGACAGTTGCGGGCCTATTGTACCAGTCAGTAAACACTGTCCCATTAGGAGGCTTTTGGCCATAGGGGGTTGTTTTAAAAACCTTAATCCCTTGTCCCAGCGGGGGACTTTTGCTGGCCACTGCCCAGCGTCCAGGTGATACATTATAGGAGGGCAGTGGATGCTATGTGCTGTGTATGTGTGTGTGTGTGTGTCTGGCTCACAGAGTTTCTCATTGGAAACTAGCCAGCTGACAGCATTTGGCAGCGCCTGTTGAGTCTTTGTGTGAAAACTTTCCTCAGCCAGAGAACCAAACACACTGTGTAATTGTTGTTCGTGTCAGACACAATCTACTACAATGTGAACTTATTGCAGCCAGATGAAGATGGATCTCCATGTTTGAGTCATTTCAAAAAACAAAGCATTTTGGGTTTTATTTTTTTCTTCTTCGTTTGCTCTTCTGATGCCTAATTAGAGAGTTAGATTAAAGCAGCCAGCATGACTCAAGAGCAGCCATCTCAACCCAACGTCTTTTGATGGAGGAGATCCGCTGCTTTAATTACTGGTCTTCATTCATTCATGTTTCACTCAAATTGCTCCATGGTCACATGATGGGGATTATCTGCTACTCGCGGTCATGGCTGGTTGCTTGAAGATCACACAGCTTCTGAAGCACTGATCACACAAACACACCAACTAACAAAACACTTTCCCTCATCAGCTTCTCATCTCATCAACACATTATACTGCCTGATGCAACACAAAATCTTTAAGAAATCAAAGATCTGAACTTTTTTGTCTTCTCTTTGTGCCATTTATCAAAGTGCATATTCATGAATCCTAGGCTTGTATGTAAACCAGTGTAGGGAGAATAGAAATAAATGCAAATATTCAACAAAATTCTACAGAGGAGGGAATAATTCAGTTACTGACTCTTCTGAACTCTGCTTCTCTGGATCCATGTGTTTATCTGCTGTAACTCTGCTGTTCTATATGCAACATCGGATCATCCACGGCAACAGATGCAGTTATCCCATACAGTACACTGGTCAATACTGAGAAGAGAATGATTGCTCCTTGGCTGTATTTCTGCTAATGAAAACCATACACAACTCCTCTGGCCAGGGGGAAGATGAGCAGTGGAAACAGTGGATGAGCCTGAGGCCACGAGTGATACATTACTGCCTAACCTTGAGGGACTGCTTGGCTGACAGTGGGATCAGAATAGTGCAATCAATGCCACATGCCGCAAGGAGCGAATGCATGCAGAGTGGGAATCCATCACATCTCCGTGACAAGACACTCTTAAAGTTATGTTTCTGGTAAGAAATGTCTTGATATGGGGTTCCTGCGTGTGAATGTACACATGTGCACTGCAACAGAAATACAAAACAAGTGAATCAAAAAAAAAAGAACAAGCGAGGAAGGGCTATTAAAACCATGTGTTTGGGGCAGTGCCATGCAGCCGTGGGTGCCAGGAAGGAGAAATGGCAGGGTGATTTTGCAAGCCTGCGTGTTGGCTCTAGGTTTCAATCAGGGAGAGAAGTGACAAAGAATTAAGGCTCGAGGAGCAGAGACGCATGGGGGGAGGATGGCCTGGCAAGCTTTGGTCATGGGGATGTGGAAATAAAGTTTTACATCCCCAGCTGTTTTATAGTGCCATTTACGAGAGAGCAGGTGCAAGGCTATTCAAATCTCCCTTTACTAGTAAAATAACATCAGAATGAATTGCACAGCCAGTCTGTGTGATGGCAAATAAGGAGTTGAAGCAGGGCAGTAGCAAGTGAAGATGAGAAGCAGGGAGAGGCACGGAGGAGTAATCACAGAGGTTGGAGGTTAGTGCTGCAAGAGTTGAACCACCCCGAGTTCACAAAGGTATCTGTTGTTCAGCTAAAAGTTTGACTCTTTGTCTGACTTCTTAGCTGCACGGCGGTGTGTTCCGGCGGTGCTCCCTCAATTTCAAACACAAATGCATGTGCAACTCCTCGCACACAAATCAGCAAGGGATAGGCACTCCCTCTCACGCAAAGAGCCGTGATTGTGTCGGTGCATCGGGCGTCCTGCCAAAGGGAGGGGGGAGTGAAAAAGTTTAGATGGGGGAGGGGCCCACAGGTGCCGAGCCTTAAGCCTGGGGGAGGAGTGGAAGGAAGAAAAATCAGGGAGAGGCAAGTGGATGCATTAGGAAAGAGGAGAGGAGAGGGAGGGAGGGAGGGAGCCAGCAGCTCCCCTCTAACCCTTCTCCCCTGGTCTGTTATTCTCCTGTGAGGATGGGCAAATGAGGGCCAGCACACATTTTTATGACTCCACAACAACAAATGCCCTCAAACAGGACAAGGAGGCCGACAGCACGCCAAGGCCTCTGACAGAAAAGGCTATAAGGGAATAGCGTGACATCCGAATGTGTCAACAAAAGGAACTGAAGCATTTTCTAAAGATATCCGAGCCATGACATATGCTTGCCTACTGCATAAATGCTTTCCGTGAGCTTTTCCAAAATGTCTGCGAGAGAAGCAGGAGTGACGCTGCACATGGCTGTTTTGAAATACGATGTGTGAAGATTCTTTTTATTTCAACTATTGACTTGTTTTCTCTCACTTCTCTGTCCTCCACTCAAATACGCACACACGCAGACACATTAAATTAGCTCATTTCAAACAGAAAGAGAGAGGAGGGAAAAAAACATACTGGTAGATTGTATTTGCTCAGCAGAATTTAATATGAGCGAGCTGGAGGTGCTTTTCTTCTGAGACCGATTCCCTGGAGACACATCCATCTCTGTGAGATGGTTGGGAGGGACAAAGGGGGACTGCCCCCAAGGCTTAGCCCAGGCGTGCTTAAACACACACACACATACACACATACACACACACACACACAGAGCATGATCATGCACGCAGATATCAACAGTTGCAAGCACACACATAGACGTGCACACAAATACGCTTATTCACACAGGCGCAGTGCTCAGACAGAGACCGCCTTGTCTGACAACAACTACAGACTTGGTCAAACAGAGGAAGGAGGAGGGAACTGGGTAGAAAGAGAGTTGAAAGGGACACTGAGAGGTAGAGACGTATACTATGAAGTAAATGGATGGACTTAAGGAGAAGGCATTTAATAGGAAGCGACATCCTGGATGGAGGGACTTGAGAGCCAGGGGAGGTTACGCTGGTGCTAGTGAGAGAACACAGAAAAAGAAGAGAGAAAAAGAAAGCAGTAATACCCCGTGACATCCCCGTCAGACTGAGGAAACAGCATGAAGACATGTTTATATGTAGAGTTGTGTGCTGCAACACTTCACCTACTTACGGTCAATCATCTCAGGTGCCTGTCTGACAGCTGGCAGCCCAGCTAACAATGGTACATATTCTTTGAAACATGAACAAAACTGGTAAAAGAATGGTGTATGTCAAAGAAAACTTTAGACCAGAGCTAGAAAATAAGCTCCTTCAAACGTATCCCACAAACTTACCTCAGCATATCGAAACCAACTGCAACCTATTATACAAATGTGATATGTAGTTTAGAGAATTGGGTAATTGTGTTTTGGTTAGTTGGTATAAAAAGTCGCGTAATCACTCTAGTGCGAACCCCTTGGAGGATTCATGCCCTGGAACAGCCCCTAGCCTTGCTTAGTTCATTTCCTGTTCCTGGCGGAGGCAATGAGGGATAATAAGCTCCACGCTAAGCTCACTGCTCTTGATGATGTGGTCACACAACCTCACTAATACGGCAATCAGAGGAGAGGTAGAGAGAAAGGGCGAGACATAGAGCTGTCTCACTAACCCCCCCCCCCACTTGTATGATGGATGTGACAGATACGGAGTGTTCCTCCGGAGGAAAAGCAGGAAGTGTGTTGAAAACATGTCATCAAGACCACAAAATGCGATGCAACCAAAAGGAGATCGCTCATCTTCTTGTCTGAAGTGACGGCTAGAGTGAACCACTCCTCTGGTGTGTGGTGTAGTGTGGCACAGACAGCCAGGCAGATATAAAAGCGGCAGTCCCCTGAGGAATATTGGCAAGACGGGCTGTTCTCGACGGAAACTTGAAAAGCTCATATTTCTGGCCGAGGGGGGCTCTACAATGCTGTCAGACAATTGTGATGGGATACGAAGAGGGATGAGCAGGAGAGTACACTGTTAGCCACCAAACCTTGTGTCCCATTAAGTCACCCTCTCTCATTTTTTGTTGTTCAGAACAATTACAGTAACACGTAAAACGCTGCTGAGGCCGTTAAAACATACTCCAACCCGGCGTGATTACACAGAAACCAATAAAATGGGGGATGTGAGTGATTCATATTAAAATCCTGCAGCTAGAACCAAACTTGAATGTGATTGCTACCGCAGCTCCACTCACGTCCTCCCTCCCCCACAGCACTCCCCAAATCATAAACAGATCCCCAGTTATTCCACAAACGCTGGTGTTGCCTGGGTCACATTTATCCCAGCCTGGTCGTGGATACCCATGACCAACCTTATTACACACTTACCCAATTACCTAGTGAGACTGGGCAGGTGGGGGGGGGGGGGCACATACACATATATACGCACACAGGGTTAGCAGGAGGCTACAGGGGTCGTCAAGTGCAAAGAGAATGTGAGTTGATATTGACAAAGTTCATTGAGTTGTGTCCAGGCCTGGCCTCCTCCTCCCAGCTGGCTTTGGGCCACGATACAGGTGCCACACTGGATCACCACCCATACCCTCTCCACCCTACACCACTCCACCCCCACCCCTCTGCATATCGCTCTCCAGCTAGTGTGAGCCTCCACAACAGGTGCAGTAGGTTAGGCTGCAGGCCCTGACATGCAAGGAAACAGACTGTTATTGTGGGCCTTCCTTCCATCATCTCCTCTCTTTTTTTTCTTCTCTACCTCTTCTCTTCCCAACAGCCCTGGGGAGCAATCGAGAGGTCCAACCTGAACGTGTAACCCGAGTGCAACTCTTCTGCATTGTGCAAGGATGTTTGAAAAGAGGAGGGGAGAAGTGGAGGACGTGTTGCACATGCCAAGGATTGGACGGCTTGGCAGTGACTTTGTGTGTAGATGTGTGCATCTGGTGTATTTTGGAAGCAGTAAATAAGGCCGTGAAATGATAGATTGTGGCTGGCAGTGGCACAGTCAGACGCAGGATGAGACACAGTTTGACAGTTAGATGGTAATTCATCATGTCACTGTCTACCAATAGTGACAATATAAAAAGGCAAAAATTTAAATAAATGCTCATTGAATTGTGCATATACATGTGCATAGTTTTTTTTTCCGTTTTTAAAAAACAAACCCAACAACTGACACTCACAGTGACTGCTCTCTCTACTGTATATTTGCACAGGAAAACTCTGCAGCCTACTGCATTTCATTATGAGAACTCCAGATGTGCTTCTTGGCTGCCAGTGAATGTCTTCAGCTGTGTATGACACTGTTGTTGGCCTCTCCGCACCGAGCGCAGACAGAGAAACGACGCCTCAGGGCAAAACTTTCTGCTCTCTCTCTCTTCCCTTCTCTCTCTCTCACCCTGTCTCTCTCTCTCTCTCTCTCTCACTCTCTCTCTCCGTCTCTCTCTCTCTCTCTCTCTGTCATCTCTCCCTTCTGCTGATCTCCCTCTCCTTTGTCTCGTTCTTTCACCCTCCTCCACTTACTCACGCTTTTGCACCCTCTTGCCTGTCACACCTCTTTTTTGCTCCCTTCGCTCTGTATTGTCCAGTCTCGCTTTTCACCCGTCTCCCTCTCTCTTGCACTGTCTTTATTGCTCTCTCTGCCACTCTTATCACATCATCTGCTCGGAGAGATGAGGTTGGTCTGACCAGTGACAGGTAGTCGGAGGGCATGTGGGAGTCGGCTCCAGAAAGTCTGCCCCTATACCTGCTTTGACACTGGCTCTCCCTCTCTCTCCTTCTTTTTTCCCACTCACACACACACACACACACACACACACACACACACTGACTCACACTCACAGTCATTTGCAGCCTGCATGGTGGACTAGTCATGTCAAATGTCAACTAAGAAATTAGTCAAAGGAGTCTTGAAGGTTCAAAGAGAATAAGTTGTTGCTGATATCTGTCGAGCTACACACCACATGAAGTTAGTCATTGTTTTGCAAACGATATCAAACCTCAGCATTGACATTGACAGTTTCATGTTAGGCAGATTCTAGATCAGTGCTTCTTCTTTTCTACACAGAATAATATGGGAGCAAAGTCTAAGGTGCACTAAATTGCCAAAAGCATCACAGTCCTGTCCTCTTTAATTATATAAGAAACACCAACTGTTCCTGAATCTATCTACACTGATGAAGGAGGTAGTTGATAGTTAGGAGGAAAGTTTGTGGTGAGATTTTATTGTCATTTTCTAAATAATGAGGTACATCACAGTTGATGTTATGCACACCACTGAGCCTTCACAACAGCAGAAAAACCATTGCTCTGTTTCCCTGTGGGACCACTGCAGAATAATGATGAAAGTTGATGATGAAAACACTTTCTCTGTCAAATGATTCTGTACTCTTTCTCGACCTCGCTGATCAATAATCATCTCACTGTGCCATGAAATGAAAGTTTTACTTACTTCTTTGCAGATGACCTTAAAGAAACCCTTATTATTAGATAGTTGTATCATTCTGCCCTCTGTTGATGGTATCATGCAATTGCAAGATGCGTTTGGTCTAAAATTACTCTTTTCTTTTTAATGCTTATTTTAATGTTTGACCACTCCAGTAATGTGTTTTATTGTGCTGTCTTATCAGTTTTACCTCTCATCTAAAGCAATACAATGATCACTTGTTGCGTAAAGGAAGCACACAAATCCACATGATCCTCAACAGGTTGGATAACGTTGTCAAAATGCAATTCACAAAGAGCAGGAATGCATCGGAATCCACATACTCCAAGCCTTGCCTCAGTGGTCTTGTTGACCTCAGCCAGACAGGTCAGTTGTCATAGCTGTTGCTGAGCTGCACACCGATTCAGATCAGACGCAGCTGACAGACTACAGTCTAGACAAAGAGCAGACCCCTTCCTAGTATTGTTTGTTGGTGGTTGGCGGTGGGAGAAAAACAGGAAGAGTGTGTGACTAAGCCGGTAAAAACCTGGACCCGGGAGGAAAACAGGTTTCCTGCCTTTAGATATTTCTTCTCACACATGAGTTGACTGGCAGGCAGGCAGAGTGAGGCATCAAGTTGATGTTATGTGTGATAAAATTAGCCTGAACGCTATGAGGATGAGCCGCAGCTCTAGTTACACTGCATTGCCGGCGTTCCACCACTAGGTGGCAGCACTATATAAAGAAAAAGAAAGGCAATTTCAACAACAGTTTTCTCTCTGGCAGTAAAAAGACTGGGAATGAGGAGAGAGACAGATGGGGAATGACATCCAACAAAGGTACCTGTCCGGGCTCAAGCTGCACATTTCAATTACATGGTCGTCGCCTTGAAGTAATAGTTTGATATTTTGGGAAATATGCTTATTCACTTTCTTGATGAGAGTTAGATGAGAAGATCAATACCACTTTTGTACTGTAACTATAAAGCTCACAAGAGCAGCCGGCTGCTGGTTCCAGCTTCATATTGAACAGACAGATATGAGAGTGGTCCAGACCCCTACTCCAGTTCTCCTAGAGAGGACCCCTACTTCAGAATTTTAAAGAAAAAAACACAAAAAAAATGGCATGCACATTGCTACAATAAAACTATTACTACTAATCATCCTTTCCAGGAAGTGACAGTTCAAACAGTTTGCATCTCTGACATATGTTTTATATGTCAAGTAAATATGTTTTCACAGAAGTATTTATACAGCACATAACTTACACTCTCCCCCTCATTTGACCTGTATCTACTTTCCTTTGGCCCATGTGATTGCAAGCATGCACATGCCGGTTATGGTAATGATGTCAACTCGTTGCTTCACCTTCATAAAGGTCAGAGAACTCACACATTTCTCACATTCTTGCTCCTGCCGCCTGTCCTTCCCCCCACAAAGACAGGAGTAAATCTGTGTCCCAGACATAACATTAAGCAGTGATCATTTTCCCCTCGCAAGGTGGTTGTTTCACCTCAATGTTTGAGTTAGTGGCACTGTAATTATGTCAGAATTTACAGCTGAAACACAGGCTGTGACATTCCTCTGCCAGCTGGAGGTCTGCCTGTAAATCTGGCACATTTACCTGAGGATCCTCCCCTCAAAGCCCACAGAAACCGCTAGAACCATCCACGTAAAGACACAGGTGTATGTATGTGTACGTGTAGAGTGAGAGCAGGATTTAATCAAGAGGATGAACTGTAAGGAGATATATAATTACATTTTCTTAATGTATAAGAAGCTTGATTCATTTTCACTAAATGAACTCTCTAGATTATTTAAGATAATAAATTGATGAGTAAAAGTGTAATCAGATTACTTACTTTTGTTTGCTAATTTCCTTGTTTTTGTTAAGGTAGTAGAGTATATAATTCAGTAGTTGTCAAAAGAGAGAACAGAAAAAGAGTAAAAGAGACACAGTACTTTCAACCTGTTCTCTTTCCCACATATTAGAAAAACTTATCCGAATAGAAACAAAATCAAAATGTCCGAAATGTAATGTATTTTAAAGCTGCACTAATCAATATTGTTACATGAAAATGGCTTAAATGATTACATGTTATATGAAAAGGAGTCGCTTGTTGACAAACCCACAGAGAATTATCGACTCTGCTGTTCCCGTCAGCTCTCCAGAGTGTTTTAGCATCTTTCAGCTTATTGTTTTTCTTTTCTGGCTCACAACTTCCTCATCAGTTGGTGGAGACCAAACGAGAGCTAAAAGGAGAGTGAATATTTGTGGCCAGAAAGACTACTCCAAATCAATGCTTCATGTCTGCTGGATGTGTGAACAAGCAACTGTTGGCTAACACATGTGCCAACAACAACTTTATGTTGGTTTTAATATGTCGATGTTGTGTGTACAGTTTGTTGCGCTGCCCCTAAGTAGGCCTTTCACTCTCAAAATAATTTAAAGTTACAACCATATCATACAATATAATGCCTGTAAAACATTCTCTACATTGAACTACCAAGTGCTCTGTAAATGTGAAGCTTTTACCAGGGAAAACTGCACTTCAGGCATATAAGAACCACACATACACTCACACACAAGACAGTTTCACTTCATCTACATGACAAATATCTCCAGCTACACCCACTCAAAGTAGTTAGAAAATCTGGGTTACAGCCTCGCCCTCTACTCATTTACTGTAACCGTAGACCTTCCGAGGCTCGCTGGTCAATAGTCTCAGTGATCCCATGTATAAAAGGGAAGATTACACCGGGCAGGTGTTATGGGAATGGGACACAAGGGGTCTTTTAGGTTCCAATCCACTGAGGAATTCACCATCATCACATAGATTTGCAGATTAAAACTTCTGAGAGATCCACTTAACGTTCCGCTGGAGCAGGACAGGGGTGAGCAAGTATGCCACTTGTAATTGTCAAACAAGCTGGTGGCCGTTCGCTTCGCAAGGTCACAGGATCTCACGGTAAGAAGGGATGGAGGGAGAGTGAGAGGCCCAGAGTTGGGCATAATCTGCAGCCAGAGGATTTGAGCCATGACTGTAGGAGGAAGGGTCCGGGCCTGAGTCATAATGACTGTTGATGCCAATCGAACCCAGAAACCTCATGTGTCATTACAGCGCTTTTAGAAAGTGTTGATGTGGTTGGTAACAGAAAATGTTGTAAGTCGACCCTGTGTGTGGTGTAGAGTTTAGAGTTGTTCTATTAGCACTAAAAGGCAGGCTTAGACTTTGTCACTTTATCCATGGCTGATATGTGCTGCCAAGACCTCACAAAACAGTGTCTGCAGACATGCTAGTGGTCTCTGACAGCGGTGCTTTGAGCTAAATGCTAATGAATAGTGGGTATAATGTTTACCATGTTTACCATCTTAGTTTAGTGTGTTAGCAGCTAGTGTTGCAGGTATTTGATCATAAACCAAAGTATTGGGCAAATTGAAATCTTTACCCATGATGGGGCTATATAAAAAAATAAGGGATCACCAAAATAGTTAAACTTCATCCTGGAGGAAACATGTCTGAAAGTCTGCACCTAATTTCATGGCAATCCATCCAATAATTGAGATACTAAATCACAAGTGTCAACCTCATTGTGGCACTGAGGGAAAACTTCACTTCATCTACATGACAAATAGTACAAAATTGTGTGCCAATCCATCTAGTAGATGTTGAGCTATTTCACAAAAATGTCAAGTAACAATCACTGAAGTCAGTAGCATGCCCCCTCTGGGCACCATGAATGTCTGTAGAGAATTTCATGGCAATCCATCAAATAGTTGTTGAAATGTTTCAGTCTGGACCAAAGTGGAGGACTGACCAACCAATAGACTGACATTCCCATCCCTAGAGCCCCAGCCACACCGCTACCCAAGTATTCATGGCAGGTAAAGCATCCTCCAACGCTTGTCCAATCAAATCTCATCTGCCTTGCCGTCCTCATGAAAACAACTTAGAAAACATTCATGTCACCTCACACTGCAGTGATTTACATGTCAACATTTAGGATGCACCACTCATTAGATGACCGGCCATCTGCTTAGATTTACGTCCTCTCCCCATTACTAACAGAAAACAGCCAATTCACAGACTACAAAGCCAAAGTGGTGTACCTAACCCTCAGGGCTGGTTGAACCCACTGAACCCTGAAACATTCGAGCAGGACTGCGTAGAGCCAGAATAAGAAGTGGGGGTACTTGTATCACAGTGTTGGTACTCTGCTGCTGTGATGAGTCTGGGGGTTCTGTGAAACCGAGAGAAGCCTGAAAACTGCAGGAGACCTCACGGTGTCAAAACACATCATTACATCATTATAGTCCCCGACTGGAAAACAGCAACTGGACCAGACCTCACAGAGAGAAAGAAAAAACACAGACTGAGAGAGCAGAGAGGCAAAAGAGGAAGAGTCAAGGACAGAGGAAAAGACAGCAGAGACGAAGAAATGAGCTTCATTGTTTTTGTAAACGAGACCTGGGAATCAGCACTGACTCCTCTGACAGTTCCTGAATGCCTTCTACAGCGATCCAAACAAATCAAGAGTGCAAAGTGAGAACCAAAAGCCCTTATGAGTCCCTCTGGATGGCAGTAATGGAAAAGAGAAGTAATCATCTGTGTCGATTATTACCTCAACATGCTGTACAGCTGACTGTTTCAAGGAAAATCATTGTGTCTTTTTGGCTTATTTACTGAAAGGTTTTGCTTTGTTCACACCTCTTTGTCATGTATCTCGTGTTTTTTCTTGTCTTGCTTTGGATGTTTGTATGAAAAACAGATTACCTCATCTGTTCTGAGTTTGAAACGGGTGATTCATTAGTGTATGTGTTGCTGAGCCTCTGCACTAAATGCTCCATATTTCCGCTATTTTGTAGATGTCTGAGTGGCTTTGAAACTCTTTCAACTGTCAGTATGCATTTCCATTATACCCCATTATCACCCCCCCATTCCTCACCACCACCCCCACCCCTTGGCCCCCCACCCCATGGCTCAATCCAGCACCATGCGCTCACAGATCAGCTTAAGCAAGGGTGATAACCAGCACTGTACACTGGTGAAAAATCCCCAAGCACATCCTGGGGGCTTGTAATCAGGTGTGCCACACGCTGTTCACTCGACATGCACTCAACACTCCATATCACACTCCACATTCGGCCCCGTGTCGCCCTCAGCCTTGACCTGCTGCTGCCAGTTAGTTCACTTCCAAACCATCATTCACACCCACCTACATCCCAGAGACACCTCCTCACCACCAGCCTGACGCCTCCACAGCAGTCGGGTGTAAATCAGCTGCCGGTGCAGTGGATGGACGAGAAGGAACAGGGGTGGATGACAGAGAGAGCTCCCACACCATGACCCCTCCATCTTATGGGGTCAGGGATGATTAGGCCCACCTGAAGCTGGTTCCACAAGCCTGGATCACAATAATCACACCAGGGACTTCAGTCTAGAAGACAGGGCGCCCCTATTGCTGTATTTTCCCAGAGATCTGTGACTCATCATTAGCACACACACACTACTGTTATTCAGGGCAGGGCAAAACACCCCTCACTGGCCCACCTTTTCCCCCTGCTTGCTCCATTCAGAGACTCACATGTGAAGTTACCCACAACCAGGCACATGGCCTGGCAGATTGTGATCTGGTTTTAATGAGCATGGCACTCAACAACTCTAATTAGCTTTGTTCGGGCCTAATTTGGCACTGATTTGAAATTAAAAACAAGGCAAAAATGATGGATAGTGTCACTGCGGTGTTTGATGTCAGACTTAACAATAGGGAAGTTTTCCAAATGCCAAATTCATGCAACATTTGACACAGGGCATATGCTCAGAGTGAAGTCTAATGAGGGTGTATTCTAGTTTGGTCCCAGTCATTGAATTGTTGATTGCTGCCCCTGTTGCCTTCTGAGAGAAAAAATGCCCCCTTTATGATGCCCTAGAGCATTTATACATCTAATTACTAGTATAGATAGATAGAAAGAGAACACGAAGGTGCTGTGGTGACCTTTCGGTTGGTCAAAAACAAACTGGTCCACGATAGCAGGCTGAGGGGCCTCTGAGAGTAGCCAGCTGGCCCCATTTGAAAGCCCATCGCCCAGGCAAATAGGTCAGTGCCGCTGGGCCACAATCTCTGCAAGTGAATGGAAACAGAGGCTCTCCGAGGTCCTGGTCTGATCTGTCGTCAACCAGCAGTGGGTGTCCGGCCAGCGGTCAGCGGGTCGGCCCCATTTGACAAGAGCTTTAAGGAGGGGATGGAGCGAGGGAGGGTGGGTGAATGGAGAGCCGGAGGACAAGAGCCGAGTTGTGTTGCAAGGGCTGATTATGCGTGCTGCGGGGCTGCTTTCCTGGATGTTGTGTTTGTGTTGGAGCCGGTGGCTCCAGGCAGATGTTGCAAATGAAGGAGGTGCTGTTGTGTGTTGACATTGTGGAGGAAATCGACCCGGATGACATCTGATTGGTGTGTGACAGTGAAACATTTTAAGTAAATATTGGACCATCCTCACATGTTTGATATGTGATATCTATTATTGTATCAATTACTTTCCAGTTGCCGACAGCCAGCTTCATGTAAAGCAGAGTTAAGTGTTTCCATCACACTTCTGAAGACTAAATGACACTGTGGGGGGAAAATCTGCTGGCTTTGCTCTTGCCTTGCTCGTGCAGCAGACAACAATGTTTGTTAAAAAGTGTTGCATTCTGTAGGTGGCACTGACACAATCAGCCTCCAGCTGTGCCCACTGCCCACACACACACACACACACACATCCATCAGCCAGTGTAAGCACACAAACACGGCTTCAGCAAACAT
Source organism: Enoplosus armatus (assembly GCF_043641665.1). Taxonomy (NCBI): domain Eukaryota; kingdom Metazoa; phylum Chordata; class Actinopteri; order Centrarchiformes; family Enoplosidae; genus Enoplosus; species Enoplosus armatus. Next base: position 8,493,462 of record NC_092194.1, read on the forward strand.
CGGCTGACCTTTTGCCTTTCCAAAGCCACCTGCATACACAACCGGACACCTACAAACACATGTAAGCACGCGCTCATCCGCACACAAAAGGTAAAGCTGTGGAATGATATATGGCCTTGATATTGCCTGATATGTTTGATTACGGGGCTTTGACAGACTTTATGGCCGTGTTGTTGAACAGAGATAGAACAATTAGAGGGTTGGTGACAAGAGCCCTGCTGTAAATGCCCTCTGTGATAATGAGGGAGGGAGAGCATGGACTATATAATGTCCTGTAGTTTATGTAGTATTCTGATGTGATTGCCATGATTTTATATACTTTTAGAAGGCAAATTATAGCCTAACCACCTTTAATGGTGTATAGAATTGATTTATATTTACAAGATATAATAATATGACCTATATATTCATCCTTTTCTATCAGTAAAGTAGCCTATAGCTGATTTTTGCATTTAAACATTTTTTTGCGCTACTAATATCAAATAGCAGTTAAAGACACATAACTGCATCGATTGGCAGAATATGAAGCAGAAAAAGCAACTCAAGATGCATCATTGCGCAACTCAGACTTGCAGAGCGGGGATAAATCAGTTGAAATCCTCCCTCCCTTGGCTCCCTGTGACTGGTCGGTGGCTGTGTCAGTCAGGGGGAGGGGTGCACCGCTAATTTCTATATGCCTGTATGTCAATTGTAGAGTCAGATTGCGTTCTCGTGCGTGGCTGTCAGCAGCGGCAGCGAGCCTCGGTGGGACTCGGTTCTGGGATTTCTACATAACCACACGAGACGTGAGTCTACCTGCGTACGTTGAACCTTTGGATATTTCTGCCACTTACAACGCACACTTCAGTCTCGTGGTGCTTTGGCTTTTGAAGTGAGCTGCTGTGTAATAAACAGAAGCCCTGAGGGAAGACTCGCCGCACAAACTTTGAAGAAGACTTCGCAACTTTTGGAGTCTCGTGTACATCGCAGTGAGTTCATGTGGGTAACCATCTGACAGAAGGCGACCATTTCTCTGGGAAACTTGCAGAAGGCTTTTTTTTTTTTTTTTTTTTTTTAAACATGTTCAGCAAGTGCTCCGTTGTGTTGTTGAATGTCCTTTTTGTGGTGCGGGCGCTCTCGGCTCACGAGTGCACGCCGTGTAATCTCCGGATTTGTGCCGTCAAAGCGCCGCACGGCTGCGAGGGTGGCCGGACCCTGGTCAGGGATCCGTGTGGATGCTGTGACCAGTGTGCCCGGCTGGAGTGGGAGCCCTGCGGCGGACAGGACTGGGCGCACGGCTACTGCGCCCTGGGGCTGACCTGCGCCTCTTTCAACACCACAGGAGCTGCCACAATCCCTGAAACTGGAGTGTGTAAAGGTGGGTAGCTGTCATTTTTATGAAATCATAGAACTTGTGGCAGCATTTAGAGATGAAATGTGCTGTTTTTGAGTTGTTCAACAGTGCAATAAAAGAATTGTAGGTGTCAATTCTTTTGGTAGGCAGCCACCCCCTCACTTGAAGTGGCTTGAGGGCATCACCATTCAAATGTCAGAGACTGCAGTGACTGTGTCAGTGTTTACCTTGTCTCTGGCTGCCTGGAGCAGCTCCCCAGGTTCTGAGGGGCTCTTGACTGCCAGGAGAGGAGTCATGTTCAGCTGCTCTTTCTTCTCCTCAAAGCTTCATTCACTCTCAGCTCCGAAGCATGACAATAAGTTTGGCGGCTGTGATTTGGCACTGGGTTACACTTCAGCTTCAGTAGGTTCTGTTCTCTTTGCTTCACAACTCAAAGAGACATTTATAAAGAGGGCAGTGAATTGAGATAACACCAAAATGACTGCTTGAATCTGTGTGAGGGCAAACTTGTGGATTACCCATGGCGTGAGCAACAATGATGATTGTGTTTATAAACTTGGAATGGACAAGTTTGTAATTTAATTTAATAAATAAGCTGCCCTCTGTATTGTTTACCCCATGGGCTTCAGTGTGTGTAATGGTTTGACAGCACGATTGCAAAAGTCCCCAGCAGATATTCCTTCGCAATCTTGTGAATCCACAGTGCTGCACTGTTCTGTTCCTGCCAAGCAGAGCTGGCCTGTTTATCCTGTGGATGTGCTCATTTTATGCACAATTTGAGCAACTTTCTGGACTTCAAAGAAATGTGTAGGGTGTCAGGTTCCTCACAGCAAATGAAGTAAGTAGCAATGGCTGCCCCCTGAGGAACAAATAACTGCTGGGAGGACCCCCCAGCCCCTTCACCTGCACTGTGTCCAACATGTTTTCCGGATGATTGAAAGGGACTGACAGGACTGTATGAGAGAGTAAGCAGCTCTCAGTGGGTGTCTGGATCCCCTGACCCTGCCCTCCCATCATCCCCCTGTGGGGTGGTCCAAGTCAGGGCTCCACGAGGCTTTTCCAGGGGTCTCAACCCCCAGGCCATCCCAGGAGACGCTGCTGCTGATTGTGCCTCATGCACAGGTTAGGCTGGCGCCTGGAGGACATCTCCTCTGCAAATTAACAGCTTTGGAACGAGTGGGAGACCTAATGGCTCCTCTGATTGAGTTGGGCCTCTGGTCCTGTGGCTCCAGGGGCCTCAGAGCACGCTGCTGACCCCAAATCAGACACTCGTACACGCACAATCTCAATATCCCAGGGGGTCTTGGTGGGGGTAAATCAACACCTCCCAGTATGTTTTCAGGGGCCACGGTAGGCAGGCTGCTGCAGGCTGATCCCAGATTTCCCCCCTCAAGCTGCAAGGGTCTTAAAGTGATTAGACTCGCAATCAGGAGTAAGGGGTAAATGTTTCCGCTTTCTGATCCCCTGCTTTTCTGCTCACACTTTTGATTTTCTGGGTGGTCAAAATCTGTTAGTGTGGAGACGACAACAACTTTTCAACACAGGTGACATGTTGCATATTAAATGAGAGGTGTACATTGATCTGTTCTTGCTGATAGGATTGGAAAACGTGTTGGAATAGTAATCAATTATAACCATTTTAGGGCTCCTGCTGCTGCAGTTGTCTTTGAACTTTGTGTGTTTTCCAGACCTAGAAATGGTGTGTGAGATATCGGTGTCTAAAAAGAACTGGAAATGTGCTGGTTGTAGCTTTCCAAAAACAATAGTTATTCTCATGAAGGGATTTGGCATTTAAATACTGAAGCTGACAGAAATATCTAAAAATGTCTTAAAATCAAATGTTGCAGCTTCAGGTGGCAGGTTGAGTCTGTCAGGCGTCTTGTGAGTATACAGGTACCTGCTCTGGGGAAAAGTCGTCTGGCACCTTATCATATTTGCTGCACTGATCAGTCAGTCAGATGAAATCATTCAGTCTTTGCAGTGATTTGTTTTGATGTTCTCATTGTATTCTTGTGTCTGTCCTCCCACGCCAAGTTTACCCAAAGCTCCAGAGGCACTTAACATACCACGTAACTGAATGTCTGTCTTACAGGGACGCTATGTCCACTGCACTCCTTCACATGCCTTCTACTTCTCCCTTCCTCTGGTATTATCTAATGTTTCAAAGACTTCCTTTTTAGCTCGCTATCAGCCAGAGGGCCTCTAGAGGTCAGCTTTCCCATCCTGGCCCTGGATGCCAAGACAAGCAGTCTCAGTGGCTGAGAGAGGAATCCCCCTGGGATGAAGCCATAGACCTTGGCTAGAGTTGTACCAGGACAGATAATAGATAGCAAAGCCAGACCAGACCGGGGTCAAGCTAAAGGGGGCTCGGCTGAGGCAGACCCGCTTGGAACAAACTGGGCTGACTGGGGTCAAGGCAAAAATCAGTTAAGGACACAACATCTTTGCTAACAACCTTTCACTAATTGTTTTGACTTCTACCTCTTTTTCTACAGGCCAGATTTAGCACCCCACACAGACAGGCACCCCTGCCACCACCACCTCAAATGAAAATACCCTCCCAGGCACAGGAAAGCCTTGGGATGGAAAAATGTGGAGTTGGGGATCATTTTAAGGTGAAAGGAAATCACAGGGAAAGTTTTGGTGCAGTTTATTGAAAAGGCTGCTTGTGCTTTGCCAGTCTCACTGGCCGTCTGGGAGAGCTATTAACAGCGCGGGCTGGCTCAGGTTAAAGGTAGTATTACCTTCACCTCCTCCATTGGCCGGTGTTTACTGTAGTGTATGTGAGCATCATCCATCACTAAGGAGTCATCCACACAAACAACCTTAACTTAAGTGTTTGCAAAGATGCTTTCTTCTGCAGTCACATTGATTCACTTCAACAGTAAAATGTATTACTCTTAGATACTTTGATACTTGGCTTTTTCCCAGTGTTGAATATCTGTTTTGAATTAATACCGATCATCATATGTGTTTTATTATGATTTACAGCATTTAAAAGCAAAGCCATGGAATTCCATTTCTTTCCAATCACTTTGAGTCATCCCATTGTTGTTTCCTCGACCCCTAACTGAGAATGAAAAGGATTTTCATTTTAAAGGGCTTTATTTCAGGTATGATCGCTACGGTAGTCATGTAAATATACTATGAAGTGCTCGTGTTTATGTTGGATAGTTAAACCTTTTCACCTTTTACTCTGGTTCATTGTTCTGGTGTGTAGCTGTTTGGAGAAGAAAGCCAGAGTATTATGATAAGCTCCAATCACGCTTCCACACTGCTGGTTGAGGCATGGGAGCTAAATGCTTGGGAAGGGGTTACTCAGTGTTACAGTTTGCCTCATCCTGTTTACTCTGCTGCCACGTTTGTGTGCTTGGACAACTGTGAAGGAGGGTAATTTGGGGGTATATATGTGTGTGTATTCATGCATGCATGTGAAAGGAACACTATGGGTGATGTGTATGTTGGGGCCCTTTTTAATCCCTGGGTTGTTCAGCTCACATGGCACCAACGGGACACATCGCTCCATCTCACATTCCTTCCCTCCTATCATTCAAGTTGGGCTAAGCCTCAAGGTGCCATCTGAGGGAGTAAGGCTCACTTGGGTGAAGCAACAATACGTGGGTATGGTGCAAGTGGCCTTGGTACAGAAGAGGCGTTCCAGCAGCCAGCAGAGATGGAAACCTTGGGAGGGCCCCATGCTGTGGAACAAAAGCAAACAAATGGGCTCAATGGCTGAAGTAGCGTGGCACGACGAGGAGGGAGGAGGGATAGCAGCCCAGAAAATACACTGGTCACTTCAGTAACTGCGGTGCCAGGGCAATGTGTTGCAACAGAGGCTGTAAGCTGGCTAACCCTCCAGCACTTTTGGGAAACAAATCTTGGTTTCTGGCACATTTTGCTTTGTGATTACGCGTTATCTGTAACTCTGCCCAATGTCTGTTTATTCCCCAGTTTAAGGACAAACCAGTCCAAGCAAGAAGTTCATGTTCCCTAATGTCCCCTGTTCTCCCCACTGTCCTCCGCAGTGCTCCCCGACCATCTAGAGGCAGGCCTGGAGGACGAGCGCTGTCCCTTGATGACGGGCTGCGACAGAGCCGGAGGCCAGTGTGTGTGTGATGCCCGTCACTCCTGCTTGGGCTCTTTCACTTACCCAGACCAAGAAACCTGCATGAAGGCCAGCAAATCAGGTGAGCCCTCTCCCTCCATCACACATGTACGTTGAAACACACACACGGGCACAGAATCCGAGTCAGAGGGAATAATGCTGTCCATTGAGAGGAGCTAATCCATAACAGATGTGGCTCTGAGGTGACTAATGCTACTTACATATCATAGTGATGACACACATGCTAAGGCTTTGTCTAGCAGTTCCCCACTCACCCTTGAGTGGTGCCATTGTCTGTGACTCATTGATGACTGTGGTTTTGTGTGTGTGTCCACGGCTGGATTTCAGAGGGTCGCAGGCATGAGCACCGGGAAAGACACAGAGAGAAGTATGTGGGACCATCCAACCCAGCCTGCATGTTCTCTGGGTGTAACCTGACCGCCGAGGGCTGTGTGTGTGAGTCTCAGAGCTGCCACCATCACTTCGCCTACATCAACCGCAGCCAGTGCCAGGAAGCCGCAGGTAACCTTCAAATGACCTGCAACTGGAACTGACAACCACACGGCAGCCGACCGGTAGCTTTACTCGGCTCAAGTTATTTAGTGTTAAGATGTGGGGATTTATACCTGAGTCTGAAATAGATTCTGAGTCTGCAAAGTTACTTTTACAGCCCATGCTTCATATAAACATTGATATAAAGTGCGCTACAGCTTTGGCTGCTTATATTTTTGTAAAAATCACCTCTGAGTAGAACACAGAATTCCTTATGTCCCAGCTCATTATGTGTGAAAGGAAGCAGCGTATTGAAAACCAATGAAAACCTTGTGACTCTATATTTGGTCACCTTTAAGTTCAAATGCTTAGAATCAAGTGTGTGATTGTACAATTAGTGGGCCTGAATATTTACATGGGGTCACTTAGCATCTCAGTCTGATACTACATGTGAGGTAGCAGGCAGATAGCATAATGCACGACACTTCTCATGATATCCCGTGAGGAGGAGGAGGAGGAGGGAAAGAGAGAGCAAGACTGATGTCATGGAGTTGCAGAGAGTGATGATGGAAAGTGTTGGAGATCCTCGGGCACAGGACACAGTCCTTAAGGTGTAGATTTATAGAGTGTAAGATGAATGCTTGCCCTGTATGAGAGGTAAAAAAGAGACTCCCTGCAATGATGAGAGAGAATACAAGAATGTGTGTTTACCTCCACTCTTGGCAGTCTCCCTGATTGACACTTCTAAGTGAAAAACGTTATTGGCACAGATAGTTTCCTCATTTGGATTGTGAGGGTGTCTGGTAGATAGACAGGCATTAAGTGGCGGCTGCCTCCTGAGTGACATTTGCAAAATAGGACAGGGCTGCCACTGAGTGAACTCACTGAACCTCGGTGTATGTTGGGTAAACCGCATCGTTTCAAAGCCAGAAAACTGGAAGGAGAAAAAGAAGTTTTGGTGCTGTAGTGAACAGATTAAGTCCAAAGCATGTGACTGCGACTGCTTGTGTTTTTATCCACATGTTGCTCTCCTCTGATACTCAAGGTTCTCCCTCTCTTTGCGACTTGCTGACATTTCAGATGAAGAACGGCTCTTTAGATGAACGATACTGTGGCTGGCAACGTGCCATGGAAACATATTAGAGATTATTTAGTCTGCAAATAACAGAGAGGTTATTGCAGAACATTTACAGCTGAGTGGATGCTTGTCTTGAGCCATTTACTCAGTAAGTCCCACTGGATTTGTATTCATCAAACATATTATTTGGATGTATCATCTCTGAAGTCCAGTGTTACAATGAAAGACATACTGTTAGTCTTCTATGTTTTGTAACTCCCTCCTTTCAAAGCCTGAGCCCAACAGATGACAGTTTAAACTCACACCAGTGAAAACTGTAAACAACATTTTTCAGCAGCTTATGAGTTCTCACTGCGACATACACCCGCCCTTCTGATGGCCCCTCATTAAGTAAGAAACCAGGATGTGTGTGTCTGTTATGTCTGCAAGTGTGTGTGTGGAAAGATGCACACATGCGGCATGTCTGCATGTGTTTATATACCATCACGTGTGTGTGTGTGATGAGCCTATAAATGTGAGCATCTGAGCATGCGTGTCTGTGTTTGTGCATGTGTCTGCGTGTGATAATTATCTTGTTTGTGTAGATGTCTCGGCCGAGATTTTCCTTTTGTCTGTCATCAGCAAGAGCTTCCTCTGCGACCAGACCGGGACTCTGTAGTTAGGATCTTATTCGCCCAGTCCTGTTGGACTCCGTAGTGACTGCGTCCGTCAACCCCTCGTTGTCTTTAGACACAAGCAGTTATTAAGTATGTCAGCATGCCCTGGTAGTGTGTGACAACAAATGCTTTCCTGGCATGAAAGCTCCACTGATCGCACTTGTCTTCGCATGCATTGGGACATTGAAACAGACCTTGTGTTCCAACACCCCTTAGATTCTCTTCTAAGCTCACACATGGTAATGGTTTGGCCTCTCACTTTCTCTCGGACTCACTCAGCGGTCTTGTCAGTTCATCCCTCCGCTGTGACTCGCTGTGATCTGTTAAAACCCAACATCTTTTTCTGCCTCAACACGGTTGATGTCCAGTCACCTAATGCTGCCTCTTGTAGCTTCAGTGGAATCCTGCTCTCTGCTGGTGTACAGGATGCTGATGTAATTTGGCTGCAAACGTTCAATCAGGAGCAACATGGCGTGCCAGACGTATTACCCACATGTCAGGAAAAGAGGATGTGATAAGTGTAGCAGGGGGAGGGGGGAGCAGGCAGACACAGGAAGATAGGAAATCACAACTGAGGCCAACCGTTTTGTTGAGGTATTTTTGTCAAGTACAGGCCCAAGGGTCTTAGTAGGGTGGTGTTTGGTAATTTTACACTCCAGGATGGTTTACATATTTCATTCATGATAAGGCCTAAACTGCTATTTTAGAGGAATTCCCCTGCTGTTGCTCACTGACGGGAACAACCAACAGCAGTCTGCGCATTTTTTAAGTGTTTGGGTGATTCATACAACCAACATCACTTAGTAGTAGTTGAAAACCCAATGCTGAAGCAGTCAGGTGGCATACTTACTTGCTCTTGTGGACTGATAACGGGGGTAGAATAATAGAGTGAAAGTTCATGGCTGGTTCATCAGACAGGGAAGCAGTGCCCACGATGATGCCATGGCACAAACTGACCTTGCTCCCACAAATCTACTTGCCCACCTATGCCACCTCCGTCCTGCCTCTCTCTGCCCTTGTGAAAGGACTGTTAGTTCTGCTTGGCTGCAGCCTCTTTGTGGCAGAGCTATTACTGGCCGAGCCAGACCGCCGCTGGCTGGCAGGGGCGTGAGACGTCTCAGCGCTGTGTGTTTGTGTGTCGTCTGCGGAAGCTATGGCCCCTGTTGTACCCTGCTCACTGCAAGCTGCTCATTTCCCAGTGTGTGCGTATTTGTATGTGTGTGTGTGTGTGTAGGTGTGTGTGTAGTGATTTCAAAGAGGATAGAAAACTCCTTGTGTGGCGTCTGAGACAAAGAACTTCCCTTAAAGGCATGTTGGGATGGCTGTCAACCCACTCACTACTCATGGTCAGCCGCTAACCAAACCAACCAGCATTGGGCCAGCAGGAAAAGCCAAGACACACACAAATAAAGTCTTCGACCATTCCTGCATGTCCAGCTCTAACCCTCACTCCATTCACCGAATCTAGATCTGAAACCTCAGCTCATTGACTCAACCATAACTATTAACAAATCAAAGACACGCCGACTAGCAGCCTAGGCCAGTTCCTGTTGTTCCCAGGCACTTTTTCTCATCATCAGCAGTTCTTTTCCCTTTTCCCTGAAAGGGAACAGATCCACATGGCCAAAATTCATACATAACTCAACTGTCTCTTCCACAATTTATTCAACAGCTGTCTACACTCTAGGTCCCCCATAGACTTCTACATTTGCTACAGATGAGAGCTGAGTGACAGTACACGTGACAACTGTTCAGTTATGTTTTCCAGTGCTTTATGCACTGTACCCTGGAGCAGAGTATGTTCATCCTTTTCATATGCATTTTGTGCTGGATGCATAAGGATAGCCAGATATAAGTCCCTCACGCTCTCTGTAGTAGGCCATCTGACGGTAAGGAAAAAGGGTGTGTTTCAGTGGAATGCACTCATGCTATGTATACTTTCTATGCACACACAAACATGAAAGATCTATGTGCAAATGTGCACCTACATGTGGACACTCTCATTACCTCACCCAAACATGCTCCTCCACAGCTGCAGTGGTGTTACTTAGGACACTGAGATCACGTTTTTCATCTGCAAATATTTAGCCAAAGAGTGAGAGAGCAAGGCGTGCAGGCAGGCAGCAGATGAAGGCAGCTGCTTCATGCCTACACCCGGCAACCTCAAGCTTCTGACCGTGGTGTGAAGTTCCCAAAAAGTGTTTCTTCCTTTTGGGACCGGACCCCCTCCCAGACCTGCTCCGTGGTCCTCACACGTATATTCACACATGCTGATACACACAGTGAACAATGCTGACTTTCTCAGCTGGAACTGCTGGTGGGCACCGGGCCAGGCCCCCACAGCTTTACGTGAGAGACGGCCCTGATGTGTCCCTTTGCGGAGCAACTTTATAAAACCTGAGGACAGACCAGAAACCCACGGAGGGCAGCTGGACTGAGACAGCTTTGTTCTCCGCTGACTTGCTTCCAAAGTCAGTCGGTGAACAGAACTCACATTGTGCGCTTTTTCCATGAGTAAACTCAGGCTGTCAACACAGCCTCCTCTGCCTGGCCGAGCCGCTCTGGTTCGGGGAAAGACTGCGCTCCTTGTACCCAGGCTTGAAGAGAAGAAAAAACCCATTTAGATAGGAGGTGTTTTTCTTTCTTCAATGAGCTGCTGAGATGCCAAAAATATGCATTGTTAACAAAAGAGACCATTCTGTGGTAATGAAGCAATTTCCGTATCCCACCTCTTCCAGACCAGCGTCAGGTGTGTGTGTGTCTGTGTTGCTGCAGGTTGTGCATTGAGGTCAAAGGTTCTCCATTCTTTGCTATCTTACAGTCGCACAAGAGCACATGTTGCCTAATCTGCAGAGAGAATTTATCAAGCATACCAAATTAGGCTTTTTTGTGTTTGTGCAAGCTGGAGTATGGCCACCATTGTGATACGAAGATTGGTTCAGTGGTTGCTGACTCACTAATTACAGCCATTTATGCTCAGAGATAGAACACAAACAGCACAGGATAAAAACCATTTGCTGCTGACTTTTTCCATCCTCTCTGTCTGCCTATTGTGCTTATAAATGTGCCAGCTACAAAATTATATTAATTGGACCTGCAGGGGTTGGACCATTTCCACGGATGGATACAATTCTACTCATTTGAATGACAATGGTATGTCTGCCAGCTGCTTTTCCCAGCGCACTCTAACCCCAGCCATTATCACAACTGAAAGAGTAATCAGACTTCTCTGGGACACATACAATACACAGAAAGTGTTTTTCAGCGCAGAACGTTGTGCAGGATCGTCCCAGGGTATTTTCTATGGCTTTAAACAGTGTTGGGTTTTCATATGCAAAACCAGTCTTCAACTGAGCAGCAGCAGCCTGCACTAGACTTTACTGGAAGTAAAACATTCTCCAATCAGAGCTTCCAACTGAAGTTTATTTAACTCCAGCATAGGAATTAGGCCAAAAACCGTTAAAAGGGTTGTAGCCTTAATTCAGGGGTTTTCCCCTCATTTTCTATGACACTATTCAGCTACGGAGTTTATCAATGAGAGCTTTGTGGCGGCACTCACTGTTCCCAGGTTGCTTGGGTAAACAGTACAGTACAGATACCTCACACTCCTGCTCTATTTATCTGGAGCCAGAAAAATTCAACGTTTCCTTTATCCTCATTTTCATCTGTCAGAAATGTTACCCCCACCCACCAAAGTACAGCAGTCACAGTCTTGCAGCCTTTCTCCTCCATGTTTATTCTAGGTCAGGTAGACCTCAAACGGCTACTTAACGGCGATGCCAGCAGAGCATCAGGTCAGACCATAGAGTTCATCTTAAAGAGCTGGAATGGTGGAGAGTGTACAGTATGATTCAGAGGTCCGGCTCTGGAGTTGAGGACTGGCAGATCAGAGCAGAACCAGTGTCAGGGGATCAAAAGTCTGGAACCTGACTTGCTCACTGGTTCAGTTTCCCCATCTTGTTGCAAAACCCCAGAGGGATCCGCTTACAGGTCTTCAAATGTCAGGGATGAGGCACATCCTCTGAGAGACTTGTGTTGCGCCGCGGAGCCAGCACCAGTCTGGTAAGACCATCAACAAAACTCAGCTTCTGGAAACACGACCAAAACCCTAATTGCTGTTACACAACCTTAACTTGTATCATCCCCTCTCCTCAAAAACCATGTGTATGTAAAGATTGTCAAGTATTCCTAATAACGAAACCATAATCCACTTCATTTCACTTTCTTTTAAGGCAGCCATTTGTTGACACATTTTCTCAGGTGTACAATTACCAGATTTTCTTCATTCTCATCCATAATCTCTGTGCTAGTTAATGCTGCCTTTCCCCTCTTCCTGTCAAAGTGCTACAAAGTGTGTATTTACTGGGCTTTCAGCAGGGGATCTGGGAAATTACTTAGTGATTGACAATTATAGGACAGTCTTCTCTCCACAATCCCTCTCTTCTGCCTGCACTGTATACATTACAGTGACACTGAGAACCAAAATAAACACGTCCCTTTGGTTTGGGTAATCCAATCTTTGTAAGGTAGCTTCTGTTCTCATACAATGTCTGTACAGAGGGGCGCTCCACTTTTCTTTTCCTGAACAGGCTCCAAAATACACCCCTGAGCCCCTTTCCCAGATTTCCAGTACCCCTGCACCCCCCCACCCCCACCCCCCACCCCCTAACAAGGGGTATCGGAGCTATTATGTTGGCTCTGGCAAATGAATAGACAAACACATCCTGGTATGCTAAGTGAAGATTCTAAACTGGCAAGAAGGAAAGCTCTGTTGAAGGTTGGCTGGTATTAATGACTGGTTTTAGAGCGTGAGGGGCTATTTGGATTGTGGGTGGGATCAGAGGCCCGCAGACAGGATATGCAGAGGGCCTTGTCGTGTCTAGAGCGCCGCTCTCACTTCTCTGACAGGATGCTGTGAAGCTGTCACAGACTGAAGTGGGGATCTGATGACTGTGCACGGAGTTTGTGTTGGGTGACTGTGTGAACTCAGCTTTTAGGCCGTAACACGAGTAGCGCTGCTCTGAAGTGGCTCAACTGACACTACGAGGAGGCAGCCCTCGCATACACACATGCACACACACACACACACACACGTGCAAGCACCGAAAAAAACCTCCTCCTTCTTCCTCTAGGAGAACAGTGTGGGCACTGTCGGAGCCTAGAGCAAAGTGGTGTTACAGAATGTCTTCAGACGAAAAATTAAAAAGATGCCAAAGCTGTGTCTGTCCCTTTCACTGTTTTGTTTGCGTGTACTGAATGCTGCATACACACCTGTATCGTAACATGAACTTGCATCCATGTCTGTGTTTCAGAGGAGCTGAGGTGTGCTGGGGTGACGTGTCCCGCGCTGCAGGTGCCCTCCTGCCCTAAGGGTTCAGTCCTGACTAAGAGTTTCACGCCCCCTGCTGGCTGCTGCCCCTCCATACCGCCCCAGTGCACTTGCGACCTCCGTGCCTGCCACAAGCCCCAGTGCCCGAACGGACAGCGCGCCGTGCCACTCATACAGGCCAGCGGTCAGCCAGGAGACTGCTGTGATCTCTTTGAGTGCCAGAAAGGTGATTACACTGAACTGCACACTACACGATCCGTTTCGATTGGTCTCCCACTGGGGGTAGCAACGGCACAGTTGGTGTGAGATTCATCGCCTTTGAGGAAGCAATTATTTTCCTCAGAGTAAGGCTTTCCTCCCTGCTGACTAAATGTCCACAGATGAAAAGGAAAGTTGCTGATTGGATAATTACTGTTGGGCTGTTTATCAGGCTGGGCCAATGCCTCCCAGGGTTAACACCATGGTTCAAAGGCATTTTTTCAGGGGTGTATCCACAAATGTTTCTATTGCCTGGAGGGATATTGGGATACTGAAGCTGGTCTGAAGTACACTCATGCACCATTTTCACACCTGGTGAGAAAGAGACAGAGGAAATGCAGGGAAAGAGAAGCGAGAGAGAGAGAGAGAGAGAGCAGATGTTGATCACATAGCCTCTCTGACGTGGCCCAGAGGCAGCCAGGAGAGTCAGGAAGGCAGGGAGGGGACCTGTGGTATTGGTCTGTTTACTCTGCGCTCCAAACAAATATTCGCTGTTTTACCAACAGAACAAATTCCCATTCTGGCCCCTCCACATGCATAAATGAGTGCCGTGTCCCGGAATTAATGGACTTAACGAGCCCAGTGACCAGAAAAGTGCTTAGGCTACGAATTTGCTCAACAGAAGTGCAGTGTCAAAGGGTTCCTGTCTGGTCACACGTCCAAAGGGAAAAGGTTCAACAGTTCATTGATGGGAATGCTTTTTATGTCCTCCAGTCTGCCAGTGGGGAGGGTAATCGAGTCCGGCAGGCCGGCGGGGGCTGAATGGCAGCCGTGGGGGCCATGGGATCAGTGTTTTGATAACAAGTGTCTGCTGCTCTTTGGGCCTGGGGCTTGATGCCTTTTGTGCTGCCCCTACCGTCCGTTAGGCCTGCATGACTGCGCGCCGTGTCAGAAAGCTCCACAGACAGGGACATGGACAAGGACACACACTGGGGCCCCCTAGTCACCTCCCCAGTCCTGCAGAGGCCCCCAAAGCACTGGCTACAATACTGTATCGTATACACATGAAGTCTAACTTGCTTTCGAATACCATACCTATTCTCTAATGGAACACACTTTAGCACGGCCCCCCATTGTCTCTGCGTGTCAGGCTTGGACTGATTAACTTGTTTCCATTGCCCACTTGGCTGAGGGCTGATATTTAGTCAGGGTCAGTGTGTGCAGTGACAATAAATCCCACCTGTGTGTTTTGGCCTCCATCGACGATAGACTCTTTCCACTGTTGGCTGGAGAGTGGCTGCAACTGGGTGGCAGACCAAACCTGGCAACACCGTCCTGACCTGATGTCATCTGATGTTACAGATGATCTGGTTTGATCCTGTTTAGCTGTGGTCTGCTGTTTATCAACAATTTAGCTGGCACATATTCTGCATATGTCCCCTGTAGTCAGCCCTGGAAGCAGAGTGGGTTCAAGACTGCACATGTTCTTTTGGAGATTTACGCCGGCGTTAAGCAATAAAGGCTGAGATCACCGCACTAATGGTTCTCAGGGTGCTCAGCTTGAGTTTGTTATAAACACGCCAGAAGTTGACAAGTTGTTGTGTTAGTGACATGAGTTAAACTCATTGTCATTTGATATTCTGAGCTGATCAAAAGTATCGTTGTAAAGTCGATTGTAATAAATCCCATCATTATTCTTCTCTGGGAAAAGCCACGTTTTCCTCTGTGGTTTAGCTTTATTCGCCTGTAAACCACAAGAAGCGCCAGTATGACAGTCCATTATGAATGATTTAGACAGGCTTAGGGTCAATATTTTATGGCCCATCCATCCTCACCTCAATTTAGAGAAGACTGAACATCACAAAGCATGACTGGAATTTAGACTCTGTGCCGCAAGTTGTTTTAGGGATTACCATTAACAAACACTGCGGAAATCACATGTGAGCATCCCCTCATGTGACTTCCTATTGCTTCTGTGAGCGTTAAAAAACGTTGCCGTGCCTTTTGATTTCGGCCAGCTAAAGTACTTATTGCATTTTCTCTGCTTGGTTTTGCTGCACGCAAAGCAGGACGGCAGGAATACTGAGAGAGAGAGAGAGAGAGAGGGCAGAAAGACTGGAGCAGAAAGACGGCAAGGAGGAGAATAAAAGATCAACAACTCAGTTGGCCCACCTGCTTTGTGTTAGAGTGCAGTGCTGGTTCTTGGGAGGCATGGGGTCATTGGCGCAGACACTTTGAGTCTGCGCTCAAAAGGTATGGTGTACAGATGCCGCCGTAACCTCAGTTCTCATTTATAGAAAACCACATCTGCCTGCATCTGTGCAATACATTTACTCGCCCAACTAGTGCAGCTACTCCTCTATGAGCCGTTCTTACATAACCACATTGCCTCACTTCCCTCATGTTGGAGTGTGTTTGATGAAAAGTTAGTGTGTGGTTAGTTAAGATCTTAGAATGATGAGTCACCCAAACCACTGTGGTGCATTTGAGTGTGTAATCTAGTATTAGCAATGAGATGTCATGCTGTAATCTTCCTGTTCCTTCGGCTACAAAACTACAACCATTCATTTTAAATAATTAATCACATTTGTTTCATTTTGTGGGAATTGCAACTGAGGATGTTATTATTGTTATTATTTTTACAGATTTTCTTTGTCTTTGTTTTTCTCTTTGACACGCACGCACGCACACACACACACACGCGCACACACACACGCACACATGGACTCTATAAGTGCCAAGTGTGCAATGAGCAGGTCAAGGTTTTCCCATGCGTACTCTGGCTTTTCTCGGCCTATTGTCTATACACAAGAGCAGACCTTGGTTTTCCAACGGTGCTGTAAGTAAGCTCATTTTATTTCATAATAGAGGGAACACCGCTAAAAGAGGTTCTAAGTGCTTGGATGCTTTCGGGGAAAAGGCAGGCCAGAGCATTGATTCACTCCACCTGCCACCGGCACACTGAGCCCAGATCCTGCCAAAGCCTCAGACCCACTACTGTTTTCTTTTACTCTGCAGTGCAAGAGTCCAACGCCTTTTCAAGACTTGATGGATCCCTGTGAAATTCCTCCTCATGGACTTCATTGTCTGATAGATGCCATTCCACCCCACGGGGCTTAACCTCAGCCATCAGTGTCTACCTCAGCACCATTTGGTTCTGATCAACATTTCCATCAATAGCAAAATGAATGGATGTTTATAAATTTGTAATTGATTGTATACAGTTGCGATTGTCTCTCACTGATCAAGCTTGACATTTGCGGTAAAAACACTGTTGTATAGTCACAAGGAGAAAATTCTTGTGTTAATCTTTGCCAAATGTGATGGGCACCTGACAGACCACAGCGCCCTATTCGTCAACCGCAGAGTGTGTTAAGCATTATCATCCCCACATGGTGTATAGTTTAAGGTTGATGAGGCATCTGTCTGATTCTTCTTTCCCTCGTTCTTCTGCTTAGTCTCTCCCAAGTGCGTCCACAATGGGAAGGAGTTTTCCGAGGGAGAGGTGTATCGCATGGACCCCTGCTGGCTGTGTCAGTGTCGGGGAGGAATCTCTTTCTGCTCCAAGGCCGAGTGCGCTGAGCTGGACTGTGAAAACTTCTACATTCCTGAGGGCGAATGTTGCCCTGTCTGCATAGGTACACACATTTACCTTGTATTTTAACCTACTGTAACTTAATTCTTAAATTTGCCAAACATCCAACTATTAAAATTGGGAGATTTACACTTGTTTGTTGGAGGTTTAAGCCACTGGTGATGTAGCATAGACGAGCACAGACTCTGTGTGGCCAGCTGGCAGAGTGAAAAGTTGATGCAGGACAGGTAGAGATGATATCAAAATCCACCTTGCCTGATGCTTACCTCCAGTGACCCTACCTTAATGGCTTCCTCATATAACCAGCTTCCACAATTGTTAACATACCTGGTATACAAGAGGTGCACTATAGAGCCAGCCAGGGATTCATTTCTACTGGGGAGACTTAAGAACATAAAAACCCTCTTTTAGAAGGTATGGCTTTGCTTTGTAATATCTGGCTCTGGCTTAATGGGAGGGGGGCACTCGTAGAAACACATGTGCTCAAAGCCAGGTAGGGAGCTCTGATATGTCCACTTGGGATTGTTAAAAAATGGGGTTTGCAGCGCATATGGCAACCACATTACAGTCTGCCAGAGGCCAGTGGATGGAGACGGTCGCCAGCTTTGGCCGCTGCCTGCTTGGTTACAGTCGATCAGGCGCATGAGAGAGAGTGAAGAAGACAAAGAGCACGGCTGCAGAGGAGATCATGTTATGTCAGTGTTGGAAGTACACCTGGAAAATGCAGGCGTTTAGATGGTATGGAATGCTTTTATCTTTTTTTTCTTATGGAAAGCTGCTCTTACTTACTGCACGGCTCACTGCGGAGAACATCAGCTGTAATACTCTTAATCTGGATTAAGAGATGTATTTAAGGTTATTTGGTGATGCTGTGATTATACTTAAAGATATGCTAATGAATATTTCTATATTAACAATAAATCAAATTACTATGTGTAATGTGAAAGGGGTTGCTTGTTATGATAAACCCACAGAGAATTATCACCAGACTCTGCACTTCCCTTCAGGTCTATGGAGCGCTTTGGCATCTTTCCGCTCATTGTTTTGGTTTTACACCCCACAACCACTGTACGCTACCTTCCCAGCACCAAACATCAGACAAGGTTTTGTCATAAGTTGGTGGAGACCAAAAAAATCACTGAAATGTAATCTTGGCTTGGACCTGGAGACAACAAATTTTCAACAGAAAGCAAACTGAAAGATGCTATCACGTTGCATTATGGGCAGTGTAGGCTTCAGGGTTTTTGGAGCTTGGGGACAAAATATCCCGGCCCCTGCTGCTTTTTATTTTATTTCAATCTGTCTCTCACTCGTCCCACAGCTTCATGGAAATGAAATTCTAAAATCCTGGAGTGACCCTTTAAAGTTTCATTATAAGGGTCATGGTACAGCATACTTGAGGTGTACACAGTGAGAGAGAAAGATAATAGGGGAGAGAAAAATAGATCCTGTTGTATAGATCCAGCCAGATGGACGGAACCTCAGCAGCCAAAACTCAGCTGGGATCAGAAAGGACAAATAGGACTGTACTGTGCACAGTATACATCACCCTTCCCCTCCTCTGACACACATTCAGTAAGCTACATCAAACACATAAACACACAGAAACATGAACACACCTTTGTATCACACTGACACACAGAGAAAAGGCTGAGATCACCTTCTAACCTGCCTCTGTTCCCAATAAACAGTGTAACAAAAACAATGAAAACTGTTTATAGTGAAAGAAAAAAAGGCTCCTGGGGCTGGGCTCAGGCATCATACATCACCTCAGGCTGAGCAGAATGGCTTCACAGATTGGCTTTTAAACTGTCCAAAACTTTATGGTTCCCACTTAAAACTAATGGTCACAGATCCATTTTTTTTAAAGTGCTTTCTTTGCTTTGGAGTGAAATTTATGGTATCAAACGCTGACCTAGCCTTTTGACCTGCGGGGTCATAGCTGAAACTCTCATGGATGAGTTCGAGCTTTCAGCCAAAAGATGCGTGGACACTGTGGGGACCCGCTGTTGATGTCATCACCTTTGCTGTGTTTCCAATGATCAAATCCCTCCCGGGACGACACGGCAATACCCTGAAACTCATCTGTCTCATTTCAACTTAACATCCCTATATATGTTGTCACAAAGCCAGGGGCCTCTCCCCACTTATAAACGTAGATATGTCATCTAAATTCAACAGTGTTCTCTCCATAGCTCTTATGTCAAGCCAGTTTCCATATCTTTTTAGCTCCCTTGTGGAGTATTCTGTTTCCTTCAGCTCTGCTCTCACTCTGTCTCCTGTTAATTCGATTACAGTAGAGGATGTAGTACAAGATACATTGGACTGTAGCTTTGGTTTTAAATTCCATTCGTGGTAGCCAAACCAAACTCATTCATGTGACTTTGCCGAGAATCGGATCAGAGATTCTCCTCGTCTCTCACTTTGCTGCTTAACCCACAATGTGTATGTCACTTTCTTTCCTCTCAGATGTGGAGTTACTGTCGATGGACAGCACTAAGGCCAGCTGCTGGGTGAATAATAAGCTGCGAGCCCACGAGGAGCAGTGGAAGGAGGACGACTGCACCTTCTGCCAGTGTGTGGATGGAGAGCCGCACTGCACGGCCATGGCCTGCAAACAGAGCTGCCAAAACCCTGTCAAGATCCCTGGAGAGTGCTGTCCCTTCTGTGAAGGTATAGGGAGCTGTGTTGGTCTCCAAACCAAATGGAACTCGTCTTTTTATATTTACTATATCTAATGTACAGCTCACATCTAGATGAGGTGCACATTAGCCCACATACCACATTTAGGAGGCTCCTGTGGCCCCGCAGCTTTGCTACCGAGGCCATGTCGGCATGGGATCATTAAAGGGGAGGCCACGGAGCATTCTTCAAGCTGCAGGGTTCTTTGTGTTCCTTTATTACCGCTGCCCGCCAAAATGAGACCCACCTGTGCGTGTGAGGCTGGGCCCTGCTTTTAATGCAGAAGGCTGCATAATTGAAGTGGATCCTTTTTTTTTTTTGTGAGCGTAATTAGTTACAGCTCGTTGGGCTGCTCCTCCCACTGAACGAGGCAAGAGACGTTTTGACGGGAATAGCTATGGTGCATGTACGTGTGGTGTTCCAAACTAGCCTAATTTATTGTGGCTTCACAATAAAGCTGGCCCAGATTCAAGTGGGCCTGGGCAGTGCTGGAGTCTGGCTTCAGTCCAGAGGACACTTTACTGGTATTCCTAGAACTAAAACATGCTCTTTGGACACATTCAACTTATTAATGGGAGACAGTTCCACACAATAAGACAGAGGGGTATAATCCCCTTTACAGTGCGACCCACCCTGGTGTAATTGCTCTACATTTATCTGTAATTACTGTTTACTCCAAAATAAGAGCAGTGTAAATAGGTAGCTATTACAGCTGGCACACAAAAGCATAGGTGATGTATTACACCTGAGGGGGTCGTAGCACTCATATTTAAAAAACAGAAAGAAATTCATAAAAGAAATCACTGTTGTTGTTTGGTGTACTTTGAATACTGTTGCAGAGTTCTCACCCTTCATCATCTCTTTTGTCCTTTAGAGCCTTCTTATGAAACAGTCAGCCCCATGCTATGTCCTCCCCTGGACAACTGCTCCCTGTCAGGGAACGACTGCCCCTATGGCTTCCAGCAAGACCAAAATGGATGTCTGCTCTGCCAGTGTCTCAATAGTAAGTTAACTTTCCTCGCTTTATGTTGAACCTACAAGGGTTAAAGTTTCAGGGGCTGACTTGCAGAAGCATGAACGTGACACATTTCTTCTGACATGCTGCTTCTTGCGGTTTTGCATGAAAATGGTGGACGTGCAGCGCTGTGTTTACTTGTTTTCTAATGCTGATGTCAAACAAACGTGGTAACCGCTTGGTTTTGACAGCAACAAAGACATGTTCATGTTCGTGTTCATGACGGCTTATTTGCATCCATGGCTGCAGTCTTTGCAAGGTTCTCTGTCACAACAATGTTCCTGTGAGCAGCCCCATAGCAACCCATGCCTTTTGATGGATTGTTGTGCCCGTGATCAAACGACCTCTCCCTCGACTCTTTCAGACGACTCCTGTCCTGACCTGGGAAAATACTGTTCCCTGCAATGCCCAATGGGATACGAGAGGGATGATTTTGGCTGTGAGGTGTGTGAGTGCAGCATCCCCATGCCCAAGTGCCGACCTTTGACCTGCACTAAGACCTGCCCCTATGGATATGTGTAAGTACAACCAGTGACCCCGTGGGTTTCTCACCCCCCCAAGTCCAGCCACTCTCATTTGTCATCTGTGTTTTCAGCCTGTTTAAAGACATCTGTGGCTGTCAGTGTCGTGACATGCAGATATATGAGGGAACTGTACACTTTGCTCTTACATACTCATAAGACAGAAAGAGTTATCTTTGGAAATTCTGTTATGTCGTTGAGAGCTAATGAATTATCACTTATGACTGACAATGGACAATATACGTGTGGAGCTCCTTTCTTCTTCAATAACTTCAATAAATTCCTGTATTTAAATTGGTATGTTTGAATAAGAAGAATATTACTTATATTATATTTTACTTATATTACTAAGTGATGTCCATTGCCTGTTTGGTCCTGGACAAAAGGAAGTACAACAGTAGCTTGGCATCCAAGATCAAAGGGCCTACCTTGGTGGCCAATCCCAGGTCTCTAAATCTCTGTGTGTGTGTGTGTGTGTGTGTGTGTGTGTGTGTGTGTGTGTGTGTGTGTGTGTGTGTGTGTGTGTGTGTGTGTGGTGTGTGTGTGGTGTGTGTGTGTGTGTGTGTGTGTGTGTAATTCACTGTGAGGTCCCCACTAGCCTCTCAGCCCCCTGCAACTCCTCTCCTCCCATTTAACCCAATCAAACATCTGGAAGTGCCCTCTACTGGGATGCTCGGTCCCCGGGCACCGCTCTCATTTCATAAATCATCGTTCTGTCTCAAAACAACGATCAAAAACACATCAGGACAAAAGCAGCCTTTATGAATTGTATACAGCCGGGATTCTTCTGGTATCTCAGCCATGCTCTGCGGAGCCATGGCTCAAAATGGACCCGATATGTCTGCGTAGGATATCAGAGCAGAGCAGAGGAGAGGAGCGAGGATGAGGGGGACCCTGTGGGGAAAAGAAGAGCAGGAAGTCCAGGCTTTATCCTTCATAAGCAGCTGTTTAGGTCAAGCCTCAGAAGTCTGAAATCCTCTGAGAGCTTGCCAGCCTTACAATGCAGATCTGTCTTCTCACACACGACCTCAGCATGCAGCCACCACAAGAAATGAAAGACACAAAGGATCTCTATTTATACTGGTTGTATTGATGACATCCTGAGAATACTGTAATGTACATATCCAAAACTGAAGGCACAGGCGTCCAAAGCAGGATGAATGTAAACTGTGTGTAACCATGTGGTGTTGAACGTTCTCCTCATGTGTTAACAGTCCAGATGAAGGACATTCGCAGGGTAGTTCTTACGACTGAAGTTGTGTTTTCCATCCTTCATAGCTCAAAATCATCACTGTGACCTGACAGGTCATGAATGGCATCTGGCCATCACAGTTGCGGCACACTGGAAATTGTGCCGAGCCAGCAGTCCCAGGGCCGGGGGCCCCCAGTGCCTCCCCGAGCCCCTCTATCCCCCTGGAGCCCAAAGCGCTGCTTGGCATTCCACACACCATCTTTTAACAAAGCCTTGCTCTAAGGTCGCAGCACTCTCTGTCTCTGTATTTGTACAGTGAGGCACTGGCCAAACCCTCACAATGTTGTTTCAATAGCTGTTATTGCTGTTTCAGCATAGATAGGGTCCTCTGTTTGCTGAGTCCAGCATGCTCTGTCCTCTTTATGGGACACAGCACCCATCCATGGGTTCGAGGGCTTCTTTTATTTATGCTGCCCTGGCAGATGATGATTAATAGAGTAATTACACGGGCTTAATGAGGCCACTGCTTCATAAAATAGGTATCATCACTTACCTTGAGGGAGAGACGGAGAGGGAGGCTAGCTGGTTGAGAGAGGCTGAGTGCAGACAGGGAGGGAGGCTCGAAGGAGAGAAGTGTAGCTACAGGTCATTCTTTCATCTGGGTTTTGACGATTTATCAACCTGCAACTCATCCATGTTTTATTAGGCAGATAATTGGATCCAACTGGTCTATTTCCATCCTCCAGCTTCTGCACTTCATAGTGCTCTTCCCTCTTTGTATGTGAGGATATGCCTTTTGCTTTGCTCTGACAGCTGGACTCAACTTTCAGTCCAGGTCAGTTTAGTTTGGTTTAGTTTAGTCACTTAATTCCAAGCCAACAGCTTATATCTGATCACCAGAAAGCCCTACCTCTCTCTCTGTCTGTCCTATTCTGTACCCCCCCCAATTAACATGCCTGCATTAGCCCCTGTCTGGCCGCTGCTGTTTGGTGCTCCTATATGTTGGCCAAAGGCTTTTGGAGCAATAAGGATGGCAACAGGGTGAATTGGAAGCATCTGAATTGGCTTTAGATTGCTCTTTCCAGAGTCTTTGGGTTGGTATGATGTGCAAACCACAGGGATCTCACGTGTTGGTCTTTTATTTGGCCTTCTTTGAAGGCAGCTAATATAGAGAGGGGAAAGCAGGTCCAGATGTTGATTATACCAGACCTTCGCATCTGGCTTTCACTCAATCACAAACACCATGTTGCTCCATAGACAGTTCATCCCGGAGATATCCTCAGTATGAAGCAATTTATAAACAATTCGAGCTGCGCAGGAGTGGCATTGTTCACTTCCTGACATGCTCTTCAAGTAGTCATGTGCGTGTTTGTTTGTTTGTTGCAGGAGGAATAAGCATGGCTGCGAGATGTGCCGCTGTGTCAAGTGTCCTCCCTTCACCTGTGACAAGCACTGCAGCGACGGCTATCGCCAGAACAGGAAGGGCTGCTCCATCTGCATGTGTAAAGGTAACTGAGGCTCTGGTGCACATATCACCTGCTGCAAAATACTGTGTAATATTCTAATATTTCTGACTGAATAATACCTCAATAGCAATAATGTGACTCGAGTTTGGGGATAATTACTGCTGAAGATATTGTGATTAACTTAACTGTAAGCAGTATAGAGGGTAGAGGATGGTAGGAGATAGGAGAGCTCTGTTATTTAGTTAGAGTTGAATTTCTGCCACTAAGCTGCAGCTTTGATTTCCTGTGACCTTCTGCTGAGAATGTGAGACTTTTATCTATGCTTGTTTTGGTTCTTGTTGGTGTTTGGCTTCACCCAGGGGCTGTGTGTGCAGCTTTAATTAGATTCCCTCAACCTCTAACTTTAAAGCAAGTATGCAGATGCCATATTTACGCTGCACCACATTTTATGATATGTGTTTATTTTGCCAGTTTAGCTGTATTATAAATATTCCAGCCTCAAATGTACTCATGGTTTCCCTGCATGGTGAGGTGATCGGTGCAGCTGGCTCCACAAACAGACCAGTAACTACTGCAGATAAACGGCTATTTACCTGATTCTGAAACTCTTGCATCAGTCTCTCTGTGGACTGTTAAAATATATAGATCCCAGTGGATCCCTACAAGCTTTAAGAGCCATGCTGAGTCAAACACATACTGGGGGCCAGTTTCTGGCAACTTGGGCCCTTCATAAGGTCTTTGTGTCCCTCAGCTATAACCTTTTTAGTTTTTTGTCAGTTGACAGAAATTGTGGGAAATTCATTAAGCTTTTTTTGTGGTTGGATTATAAATTGACTATTGGGACATAAATACGCAATAAAGGAAGATCAAATATTCCTGACTGGTGAATTCCAGTATATGGAACCATAACCACTTAGCTCTCATTTTAGCCACTAATGAAATTGGACCTAGGACAATAATACTGGCCCTTTTTACTGTAAATCATAAATGTACTTAATGAAATTTCCACAGTGAATTTACAAGGTTCTTTGCCAGAGCAGGCTGTGTTGCTTTGTGCAATTTTTGCACTGCTATTCCACAAGTCCTGAGCCACCCCAGTAATGTCTGTGCCTTTCATGTTTGTGTCTCTAGAAAGTGGCCATGTCCCAAGCACCACTGCCCCGGCCCCGATGCCCAGCTATTGCCTCACCTCCAACGGGCACCGATACGAGGAAGGTGACGGTTGGCATGACGGCTGTCGCGACTGCTACTGCCACTCGGGACGGGAGATGTGTGTGCTCATATCCTGCCCTGTGCCCAGCTGTTCCCATCCAGTTGTGAGGCCTGACCAGTGTTGCCCTACGTGTGAAGGTATGTCTCTGCAATTTCAAAGGATAATTCCTGGTAATAATAACTATTTTTGTAGTTTTGGCTGTTCTTCCTCTGTGTAATAATGATATTGTACCCACCAAGTTAACATCGCTTAGAAGAAGACTTAGTGGGAAAGATATGCATCACACAGTCAGACGGCTTTAAACAAACCCCCTGGTTAGCCTAACTTGTTTGGAAGAGATAATAAAGGCGAATGATGAATTTATTACCCAAACTGTCTGTTGAAAACATCCATCACAGTTTACAGACTGACTTCCTGGTTGGAGAAAGACAAACTTTACCAATGAAGTAAGATCAGTTTGACTGTTTACCTCTCAATAATACACTGAATCAAGGTCACCGCTCCACATGTATCAACATACAATATGTCACCTTTTTAACACATGCTTTCTTGTACGCACGTTTGCACACACACATCTGGCAACAGTACACGGCCCCTTAACAGAGCTGTGCTTTAGCTCGCTTTTAGGCCTTTGCCCACTTAAACTCTCAAACACACAGTCTCTGTCTGTGTCTCTAAAAATGGAAGGAACACTGATCCACACCCACACTTTATTTCTTTATCCACAACTCTCCAACTCATGCGGGATATTTATGGAGGAGTGACTCAGTTGGCTGTTCAAATATTTAGGAGTGAAAGAATGTCTACAACTTTCAGAAGCTACACACACACACTTTGCAGTCAGGGAACAACAGGCTAACTCTTTGCAGATGTCTGCTACTCTGCTGGACAGAGGGATGTTTTCAACTAAACTGGTGTCAAAACACAACTTGGACACCACCCTACACTGCCCGAGGCTTCTTTTTAATGGATAGTGGTTTCTCATGCATCCCTATTCTAGTAACTTCTCAAGATCATAGTTTCACTTCATCATGTAGCAGTTATTGTTATGAGCTGAATGAATGTTTGTTTGGCTCTGACCAGAATGTGAATTTGATAGCAGAACACACACATGACTGTTTCCTTTCTTTTCCTCCTCCTCTACCATAGATGAGTCAGGCAGCGGCCAGCCAGAGGGAATGGATATGGTGGTGTGCAGAGCCCCCGGGGGGGAATTTTATGTGGAGGGGGAGACCTGGAACCTGGACGAGTGCACACGCTGCACCTGCAGGAAGGGACGTGTCCTGTGCGACACTGAAGTGTGTCCCCCGGCTCTCTGCCAGACACCAATCAGGAACAAGGACACCTGTTGCTACGTATGCCCAGGTACGGGGTCCAGGAAAGCAGGGGTCATTTCAGGAAAAAAAACCCGTGGGCGTAGAGAAGTATAAAGCTGTTCTGGATGTGCTATCAGCATGTGGTTTTGAAAGGTCTTGCATGTTGCACTCTTCTCGGGCAGTTCAGGCACACAGACTTGTAAAGAAACTAGCCAAGACCGGTTGAGTTTACATAGTGATCCTCCAGGCAGGCAGTAGCACATGTGGACTGCCTTCACCCAGCGGCCCACATCGGAGGTTCATCTAACTCTCTCATAGCTGGAAGGGCAGCAACTAATTTCGCTCAATCTGTGCTATTCCTCTGGTTATGGGAATAAACTTGTCACAGAAATGGGCGAACGCAAAACCACACGCATATTTTATTTACAGCTGTACCCAAACACTCAAGCCTCTCTCACACACTCAGAATCAACATATCCCAAGCACTCCCAAGCATGAGGCCCACAAATCAGCAATGCATGACTGCGCCTGAGACCTGCTCCTTGAGAATGCCGGCCCGCCTTATCACTGCATCTCCCTTCACAAAAGCAGATTGTCAGAGGCCAGCCTTTGATGTATGTATGGGCCTGGCCACCAGGAATGTGGGAATAATACACATCTCACTGACAGGCCCTATGATGTATGTGTACTGTAGGGTAGTGCAGTGTATAGATGCGAACCAAGTCTTTGGTCATGAGAAGGCTGTAGATCTCAGGCCTGTGGGGGTCTGATGAGACGGAGAGATAAGGCCTTAGAACTGACATCTGCCATATGGAGTCACTTGTGTTTGTGTTTAATATACTGTAAAGCATCTTATCTTGAACGTAACCCTAAAGGCTCCACAACCTTTGTGGATTGAGATGTTATACAGCAGGAATAAATGCAGGAGTCATGTAGAAGCAGGCCTCTCCATGTAGTTATACACAATGCAGACAAAATTAGGTCTTTCCTTTGAAAATGGAAATGCTCTAACCTCTTACCTTACATTGCCAAGACCTGGCACACGGCTACATGTCGTACCTTAACCTTATTTTCATCATTAACCCTATTGATACCTGTGTGCCACCACAGATGAGACGCTGAGCCCCTTGTTGCCAGTGAACAACAGCCAGCAGGAATACTGCATAACCAGCGATGGAGACGTGCTGCTGGCTGGAGACTCCTGGAAGGCCAACGCCTGCACCAGCTGCACCTGCAACAACGGCACCATTCAGTGTTTCTCTCAGCGCTGTCCGGCTGCCAACTGCAGGGTGCCCGTCTTACGCAAGGGCCAGTGCTGCCCACACTGTCTCGGTGAGTATGTAGGTGCGTCTCAATAAAGAGAAAGCTGCCTTTCAAGTATTTGAGTATTTTTATTGCACTAAAAGTATACTTTGAGTTTATACATTATAAATGTGGTTTATAATGCATACTAGCATGTAGTTTATGTAACACTTCTCACCCAACTGAGAACAAGAGCTGTAACTACCATCCCTGTTTATATTAAGTGGCACCGCTGGAACAAGGCACAGCCTGTTGTTGGGAAAGTTATAGTTCATAATGCCATGTCAAAAAGAGGGCGTAACCGAGGGAATGCCGGTTTCCAGGCTGAATGTGTGCGTATGTGTTTGTCCATTAGACAGAGCCACCCTGGCGCTACATAGGCAACAACATTCCATGTGACATACACACACACGGCCCACTCAGAGGGAAAACATTCCTTCAGCATCCGCACATTCACACGTGTTTCCTGTCCCCGGCTGAATCGGGACCCGCGACGCTCTCTCTCCGTGGCGGCACAGGAAGGCAAAGCTCCATGTCAGCTTTTCCTATAGAGGAAAACCTCAGCATAGGCTCCCATTGTTCTCCCTGACATGTAGCCGTTTGGCTAGGCCTTTTGGTTTTGTTATTTGCCCAGTGGAAAACTGAGCTTTTTTACGTAATGCCTTCACAAAGCGGCACAGTGGGAGCTAAGAGGACGGTTGTTCCTATAAACACAGCTTATAAACTGAGACACCAGGGATACACCAGGGTTCATCCACTAGCTCAAAGTTAGACATGTTATGCCTGGAATGTGTTGTGTTTACACCAGTGATATTGATATTTTTCCTGTCTGAACAGAAGTTACAACGTCCGTGCCAGTGATGGTGTCCACCAACGCCCCCAAGACAGCGGCCACTATTACAGTGGAGAGTGCCGTGTGGATCACCACTGTCACTGTACCGCCCATCATTGCTGATACAGGTAGCTGCTCATTAAATCCCCACCTACTCAGCCATCCTTCCACACACACTCCCATCCATGTTCCCTTTAAAACACTGTGGAGTAGTAACCCCATCCCTGTTATTGGCATCATTGTGTGTACTCTCCCTGCCAATCTCTGTATTGTTTATACTACTGGAGGGTGTTTGGGATGCCTTGATAAATGAGTGACTCATGCTGAACTAAAACAATAATGATGATAATGGACACTGGCTAAAAAAATAAGCTGTTAAGCTGTTTTTGATTTGGTAAATGGGGTGGGCGCAGCTTTCTGTGGGACGGATATCTGATATCAATGTTGTTTGCTTGCCACAGATGAGCCAGGTTTGGGTGAGAATTACCCCAGCCAAACAGAGATGGCTCTTATCTACCAGTCAGCAGCCTGGATTCTGGCAGGTCTCCTCTTGGCCATAATCATCTTCCTCATCGTGGCGTTACTCATCAACAAGAAGAAGAAGTGGGTGCAGATGTCCTGCTACAGTGCACCGAAGAAGGTGAGAAGTTATCTGTAAATCCCATAAATCAGCTGATTATTTTTTAAGCACTGTCTTCGGATGGTCCTTGGTCCTTCTTCTCCTTTGCTACAACCAGCACTAAAGCTGTCATGACATTAGGATTAATGTGGTTTCCCCCTTGCCCTGCACTTTCAACTGGAACAAGGTCACGTCATCATTAAATCTACAGCCTGACCATGAAATAAGATTGTAACTTCAGAAAATCGGAATTAGTTAGAGAGTGTTATCAGAAGCCATCTGTTTTAGAACAAACAAGTGCAAGCTAACATAAATGAGCAATCTTTCATCACCTACTAGTTGTCAGGACATGATTATGGCTTCAATCTAACCATAAGGGATTACGTTCTTCTTTTTCCGTAGACGGTGATCCTGAAGAAGCACGTAAACAAGAACTCCGTGGTCTACATGGAGCCCTCCAAGGAGAACAAATTTCAGAACGTGAAGAACGACTGCGGCATCATCCATTTCTCTCCGGAAATGAGCTCCCCGTGTGTGGACAAGATGACCATCCCCAGGGCCAAGCTGAGCATGGGCAACGACTGGACGCCACGCTAAGAAAAAAACCCCCCACTGCTTCGAACCCTGCAGATCAGAGCTGTCCGGCACCTCCCACTCTCTCTTACTGCTGTATCCAAGGTGATTAGTGCAACAGTGCACACACACACACACCTTGGGCACCGCCTTGTTCCCACCCTTCTCTCTGTGTGTGACAGTAAAACTGAGGATGCTCTGCAAGAGACAAAGCAAGCGACCTCTTGTTTCTTTTATTATGTGTCCATATTCTTCTGTGTTTGGATCTTTGGGTGGAGTGAGACGCTGGGAGGTGGACGGACGACAGGTGGACATATAAAGGACACAGCCACTCTGGGCTCTGCTTTAAAACAGAGAAGGAGGCAGCCAGAGAGGCGCCTCTGTCAGAATCAGACTTTGACTGTGAACATTGTAATATTATTGCTTATTATTGCCTCCTTTTGAAACTGGAACTTTGAGGCAATAAGAGGAGCATAAAAAGCTTTAGGACAGGGGTTTGGGCTGTAGTTTAAAGGGGGTGTAGAGGATGCTGCTCCCCTCTTGAGTTCAGCAGTGTTTCATGGATATTTCATCAGCAGGGAGGCCAAAGGAACTGATAATCCCATTGGATCAAATTGGGTTCAGCAGCCAAATCATAAAAAGTCAACAGGCTTTATATAGACCCCCAGATCCAAACCCCTGCTTTAGAATGTGTGGTTTTCATCGTAGTTTTTGTATATTTCTACATTATTTGTACTTGTTGTAGTGTTGTTCTTGGCCACCTCTCGTTTTTATTATGGGTGTCTCTCCTTGGGGCCAGATAGAAAACATTTTTGAAAATGCCAGTCTAAACATTCCCCCCGATCAAGTTCAGGAAGAACACGCTTCCCACATAATAGCCTCGTTCCTACCTTCAAATGACCCGAGCCATTCCATTCACAAAACTCCCGACAACAAACGAAATGAAATATGTGAATTCCTCCCCTCTGAACTTGTCTGCGATACAGTAGCCAATAGTCTTCGCCTTTCCACTCAGCCTTGTCCGACCTCGGCTCTTCCAGAAGGAATCAACCCGTCAGTCGTACTTCATCATCTCAAAAGTTGCAGAGTTGAAGTTGGAGTGATGTTCATCCAGGTGGAATGTCATTTTATTGACTGCAGCAGAGACAAAATGGTGCCAGACGCTTCATCTGGACCTGTGAGGAATGTCTTTGATACCATGTCTCACTTCATAACCTCATTCCCAGCTGTGTGTGTGTGTGCGTGTGTGTGCGTGTGTGTGTGTGGAGCTACTGTTCACACCGAATGTTAGCGGTAGTTAGTAATGATTCATTTTAAAGCCTTAATTCTGTAGCCTTAATGCATTTTCTTTGTCGATAACCGTTAGCCCATATCAAGGAATCTAAAAACAGTAATATATTCACCCAATGTTAAGATGACCAGACTGTGCTGGAACTCATCAACTCTTCATATACATGTGAATTATGTGGAGACGTTGAGAGTGTAAGGGGAGCTTGCTAGTAACTGTACATAATGGTACAACATCACAACATCAGAGCATGTTAAAGAGACGTAGCACTTTTCTTTGGAGCCAGTGTGTTTTTTAGAAAGCTCACTGCAGGATTCTTGGAGGGATAAAGGCCCTAATCAGGGATTTGATAGGCATATTAGGCACACGGAGATGTTAAACCACTCAAGTGAACACGCTGTTGCAGCTAGAGGCTCCGTACCAATCTGATCAGCGCGGGGAAGGACAGAATCTGAGAAGCGTAACGAAACGAACTGGGGTTTCATAGGAACAGGTTTTGGATCGGAGCTCTCAATCCATTGCCAATTTCTCAATACAAAGATCATTCTGATGCCAAAATTGGTTGGAGACCAATTTATATTGAAGTGTTTTAGTAACTCAGTAGATTTGTGTCTGTTTGAATCTTGACCATGTGCTTTAAAATGAAGAGGCGACTGTAAAAGCTTACGCAATTCTTTGTTCTTCTACGTGTAAAAAAAAAAAAGTAGTTTAAATTAGTAGGACAGAAGAGTACCTTATTTATTTTTTCACATAGCTTTATTTATTAATACTATAGTTTGAGATTTTTTTTTTTTTTTTGAGAAATGAACTTTTGGTAGCCAAAGCTGCTGTACATTGTAGACTATTTACCATTTCTATCTGCTATATTCTATACAACCTTATTTATTTCTCTGTTGCAAACCCTGTAAATATGTTTCCTAGATGATGAACTGTAACATTTACACTTATTTTGAAAAATAAATGTGTGAACCAAAGTGGCCCGCACTGATCATGCTTAAACTTGAGTTGGAGGAACAGTTCCCTAAAGTGCACTGATGTCATCCAAGATGGTATCCGTTAGTGGTTTTTACTTCACTCGCAGATTTGCAGGCTCATGCACATCTGGTCCTGGAGTTCTGCTCCAAATGGGAATTTGTATTCTCTTAGTTGCTTTAAATCTGATCCGTTTTCCCTCGCTTACTATGGCTGTTCTCTTATCTTGGTAGCACTTGCAGATGTGTTTAGTGGTGGTAGGTTGTTTCTGAGGGAGGAGGAGCGTGGGGGGGGGGGGTCCTCTGAGATTTAAGTACTAGCGAAGAGCAAGTAGGCCTCTCATCTATCCAGAGGGCTAATAAAACACTGAAAAACACAAAGACGTGCAGGCCAGGCCTGGAAACCTGGATAATCCTCAGTGCAGACCGGGCTGTTGTTTTGACTTGTTCGACAAAGTTTGCTCTTAAACTTCAAGGAGAGGAAGCTTCTACGGAAGGATCAATAAAGCAAACATAAAGCTCAGTTTCCCAGGCCTTGAACACGTCAAATACGGCAACACAAAAGCAGCTCTATTTGACTTAAGATATTTTTAACTTTCCAAACATTCCCAACTTTTGTCTCAACTGAGCAATAACTGGATTCATAAGCATCAGTTACAGTAAGGATAAGCATTAGCTTATGAGGTAATACTCATTATTCAGATTGTTAATCACCAATCTTCAGGAATGAAGGAATTCGGGAATGGCTGTGTTATACTCACATGCACTGAAAACAGACCCAAAACCACAGCTCCATGTGGGAAAAAGAGATTTATTCCTACTTTCCATCTTGTTGCTAATTCGAAATGTAAAATTGTTGCAATTATGACACATAATCTTCAGTAGCCCTTTCTCTTTCAACTTCTGTAGTTCTATTAAGGCAACAAAGTCCAGTGAACATCTTGTCCACGTTTGTTTGAGAAAGACCACAAAACACTGGAAGGTTTTAGGAAAGTTATGGATTTTGGGTCAAATAGCTGAATTACCATTGAACATGGTAAAAAAAATAAAAATAAATAATAATGATTTGTCTTTTGGGCTCTCGCGAAAAGGTATGAATCTGTCAGTCTTGAAGCAGATTCTGTGGGTCCCAGGATGATAATAGTCTCTGGGGGTCTGAGCCTACTCCCAGGCCAGCGGAACCCCCTCTGGTTTTCAGAGAAGGATCTTGTAGTAGTCGTCCTTGTAGCTGTACAAGACCACCACAGCCACCCTGTAAGAGGACAACATCTGTCAGTTATAAGGTTCAAAAGAATATTAAAAACATTATGGAGAACGTCCAAACGCGACACCTCAAAATCAGGACAATGAAATTCAGCTGGGAGGGTTTCCAAGATCTTAAGATTTCTCTAGTTTAAGAGGTCAGTCCTGTTGAAATAACAAAGGATTCAACCCTGCCAAGATCTTAACTTTTCATTTAGCGCCATCATCAGGTCAAAATTTCAATGTGTCCGATACTTTTTATGACCAAATACCTGCTAAACTACTGACATTCCCATCAGCCTCAGCTACTTTATGTTTAGTGCTGATTAGCAAATGTTAGCACACTAACACACTAAACTACGATGGTGAACATGTATACCTGCTTAACATCAACATGTTAGCATGCTGACATTTAGCATTTAGCTCAAAGCACCACTGTGTACAGCCTCACAGAGCTGCTAGCATGGCTGCAGACGTGTTAAATTGCATTGCAGAAACAGGCCGTACATACAGGTCTTTTCCACAGTAATTTTGGCTGAAAGGAAAGCTCAGTGACTTTGAAGCCCTCGGGATAAGTTTAGTTTATGGTCTCCCTGCGGCCAGGTGACTGCATGAGCCCTTTAGCCCATTCATCTGGCCTCAGTTGCCTGTGCCCCACATTCGGTGAAAACAACTAAACAAACACATAAAAACACATGCTGAATATATCCATTGTTGCCTGTGTGACGCTCATTTATCAGTAGACTTTCTTCCCTTAAATGGCAAATCAAACACACAGCAGAGACAGGAAATGAAAACCAACTGCTCTGGAGAGGCGGACGGGAAGCCAGAAAGAGAAGCTTTGATTTTTTTTTTTGTTACCATCTCATTCATGAAAGAGAAAATCTGCTGAACCTCACAGGGTTTGCTCTCTATGGGCATTCACAAACGCCACAACACTAGGAGCTCAAACACTAGAGGATTTAGCCTGGGCTTTGAAATGTTCTGCTGGGAGGCTTGCGAATATTAACCACTCCATCTACAACTACGGTAATGGATGAAGTTAACCCGCCCCCCCGTGTTGCAATCTCAGTGTCAATCAACTTGGGTGTTAAGAGACAGACATCAGAAGACCAAACAAGGCTAATCCTTCTCCAGATTTCACCTCAGGAAATGGGATCAGCTGAGGATTTGAAGTTCTGCAAGGCAGTACTTATCCGTCTAACAGCTCCCTTTGAAGGACTGTCACTGCTACACCTGGACTTGTGGGCTCGGTCGGAGCTTTGGAGTGGCAGCTGCCCCGTAAAAGGAAGCCTGCCTTTTTTTGCCCTTTTTAAGTGGTCTTTAATATATTCCACTGTTTGCCTCAGGTTTCATCTTAATACAAATAACAAGTCAGTAGAGGATGGAAACATGTGGGGGTAAGCAGAGAGGTGAGGCCGTGGGGTCTCTGGTTCATCTTCCACAAGGGCTCCCGCTGAGTCAATACGTCTACAACTGTGTGTTCAGAAAATGTCTATACAGTATCAAGATCCGGCTGTTTCTTTACTTTTGATGGGGGGAAAGTTAAAAAACACTGAAGACAAGGCCATACATGTGAAAATGGAGTTTTTAAACTAAAGAGTTTTGACAGTGTTTTAGAAGTGACTTTTGATTCTTATCCTTTCTCTTCTGCATTCCTTAAAATCTTTTCTAATCGCCAGATTTTTCCACATTCATTTAAATATTATTTATTTATTCAAATAATTGCTTTCATTCATTAAAATCCACAATAGTGGAGAGGAGAGTGGTTTGGTCAGAGGCTGAGCTGTGTGTAATCTATAATATTACATCATAATACATTTGTTGATTATATTTTGTATTATTAACCTGAATCAAGTAGCTAGTATCTAAAGGTATAACCAGATAAATGTAGTGGAGTAAAAATATATGCCTCTGATATGTAGTGGAGTAGAAGTATAAAGTAGCAAAAAAAATGGAAATGCTCAAGCAAAGCACCTCAAAGTTGTACTTAAGCACAGTACTGCACCCAACGCACCCAAACGCACCTTTTTGTGATTTTGAAATGGTGGATCTCATCGCAGATGGACTTCAGGTAGCGCTGCTTGGGGTGACGAGACAACAGAGTCTTCACGCTGCTGTTGAACTGCTCTTCGCTATCAAACTGGAAAGAAAGAGAAAGAGCAGGGGTTAAAGCAACAACATGGGAAAGAGTGAGAGCGTGACAAAGCTCACTGACATCAAACAAAGCCTGGTACAGATTAGTTTTACTGTCAAATATTGCAGAGACTATCCAACACAAAGCCTCACAAGGTGTGATTTTTTTCATGTTTTGTTAAAAGTACACAGCATTTTGGAGAAATAAATGGGCTTTTTCATCTGCAGCCGTGGAGTATATTTTTGCATGTCAACTGCAGTGGGGCAGTAAAGGTACAAAGCTACACTGGGCTATAGATTTCCTTGGTTCCTTGTGTGACTTGGGGTAATTTGCCATATTTAAAACAGGCCTTTCCTGCACGCCTGGCCGCACCCACTGTGTATTGTCACGCATTTTATACATTAAATGTTTTCTTTGACACGTGCTGCGAGCGGCCGACTGTATAGGTGGCCCATTCATTTATGGAGTGGAGGCTTTTGCTTATATAACAGTGGTGTTAAGAGCATGTTTCAGCTTTCTTCGTGTTTCTTAGCACAATATAATTAAAGTCTTTTTTTTAAACCACTGCTCTTAGGAGCCCAAGTTTTTATGAGTGCAGCCTTGGTCAGGAGTTTGGAATGCGAATATTAACACCTCTCAAGTATGCGTTTTGTTAACTGTAGTATGTGTCTGAGCCTTGTTAAAGGAGTGCAAGTTCGACTCTTTTGCAGATCTCCCTGGCTGTAGAAAAAGCAGGGGTGTTCCCTCACTCCACTCCTCATCAGACAGGACTCTAAGGAAGGAGACGGGATCCCCTCTTCCTGTCTAGGATCTTGACCTCTATTGGCCGTTCTTTCCACTTCCCACCTCCCCTCCCACCCTTCATTACGATGCAGCCTTTTATTAACTCTGCAATGATCTTGATGAGGCCAGCATGGAACCAACCTCCAGAGACAGGAAGTTGACCAGCGTTTCCTTCAGCAGGTCCACCTGTGGGACATAAAACAAGCAGGGGTTACAAAACACAATGGAGCCTTATCTCATGTTCCACAGAACACAACATATTACATGTTTTTGATAGGAAGTGGCCACTTGTGCTGTCAATGTTTGTATTTATAATCCAGCTAAAAATATCAACGGTTGCACCCGCTGCCCGAGAGGTTGCATAATTCTCTCAACACAAGATAATCCAGTCCACTCCAACATCAGTAAATTACTTATAATTCCACTTTCACAATGCTCTTGCCAGGCCTGAAAGCACTCCAGGTCCCTTTTACAGGAAGGGGCTAATGGCCTCCTGGGTTTATCATTGGAAAATGAGTACTGTTGTGTTCCAGTCTGACTGATAGACAAGTAGGCTGCTGACATGTAACAACGTACTTACAGGCTTGTGCAACCGGAATAAAGGTGATTATGCTGGTTATGTTTCAATAACTTGTATTTACAGTTGCGTCACTGATGCAATCCAGACCCCAACAGGGATGACAAATGTATTTGGAATATGCTGCGACGTGGGAAAGAAGACAAGCAGGACTGATTTACTTTGAGAATATCTGGCCATAAATCTACAACACAACCACAAATAAACTCAATATGGCAGCCATTTACATCCACCGAAATGACACGCTCACTGCCTTCTGTTTAGTGTTCATTGTTCTGTAGCGACTGGAATGGATTCACAGCCATCTTACCTCCAGCAGGGGATTTTAGCGCAAGGCAAATCACTATAAAAGGTCTGCTTCCAGTCATGTTTGCTGTTTTAGCTATCAAAGGCGCTCTCCTCGCTCTGTGATTTCACACATGAATTCAAGAGATAAAGTGGGAGAGCAGGGATAAACAAACAAAAGACTTACTGCCAGAACCTCAATGTCATTGCTCCTGTTCTGCAAATTGCTACCAAGATTCTGTAATCTGGTTTGGATCTGCGAGAAAGAGAGAGAAACAAATTAAGAAAGAAAGAAATAAAGGGTGGAAGAAAATAATAGTTGTTCCCATGATCAAAATGAACTAGCAGGAAAAAAAGCATCTTGACATGCAATCATTTTATAAGCAAACAAGCCTGGCC
Source organism: Enoplosus armatus (assembly GCF_043641665.1). NCBI lineage: Eukaryota > Metazoa > Chordata > Actinopteri > Centrarchiformes > Enoplosidae > Enoplosus > Enoplosus armatus. The sequence continues at coordinate 8,530,661 of NC_092194.1, forward strand.
TACAGTTACAGGCACGACTTTCTTAATGACAAATACTCGAATGTTTCTCAAAATGAGAGTTCTACTAATTTCATAGTAAGGACCTGGAAAAAATCATGTTTACTGTTGGTGTGGGTCAACGTTAGTAGAGACCTGGCAGCAAGAACTTGCTCCTAAACAAGGTGTTTTCATGGGTATGACACTGTTCAGCTTTCATATGAATGGGTGAACATGGTTTGCTTTAGAACGACGGGATGTCCCCATCATGATCCAAGTGCTGGAATATTAATTATCTGCACATTTTCAGTTTCAATCCAATGTCCATATTTGTCTACTGCACATTGCGCACTTGTGCAAATACTGTATATCCTGCATCACAGCTTTCCTTTTGTGGTTTCCAGTAAAGAAGAGTGCAGGTATGAGGAGACAACCTCTCTTCATATCCAAAATAAACAAACTACTTCAGTTTAAATTCCATTTTCAGTCAACAGCTGCACTTAAGTGGGCTCTTTCACCAAAAAAGACACTGAAGGGTACAGATACAAACGCCAGTGTTGCATCACAAACCTGAGTCTCATAGCGTCGTCTAGCACTGGCAGAAACTTTTTCTGGGCTGATGACATTCACATTCATGTTCATGACGCTGCTGCTCCCATGCTGTTCTGAAGAACCTGGAGATAGAATATGGACCATTTCCACATTTTATCCAAGTATACGGCTTAAATTTGCAATATTCAACAGTTGATCACACCTTGATCTCACATTTACACATTCCAGTGAGACGACAGTGGAAACTGCCTCTGTTGATCTGTTACTCAGTTTAATTAGGACAGTTTGTTGGCTACCTGTATGCACGCCAGAAGCGGTGTGAAATTTAACACTTATGCTTCTACCGCACTAACTGTACGTCACTCTGGGTAACAAATCAGTTAAACTGTATGATCAGTAATACTTTTCAGTCCCACATTGATCACCATGTTCTGTTTCATAATTTAACACTTTTATTGCATGCAGCTCAAAGCACGGCTGTATGAAAACAGAGGTGTGACTGTTTCATGCTGCAACGACTTTAAGGTTATAAATGTACAGTTTGAGCTGCATATAGAGGCTGACTGTAAAGAGTAAGTGTTGATCAGACTAGGATGAACACAGTACCTGTGGTGTTGAGCAGTGATCCTTTCGGGTTCTGAAGAGACATGCTTTCAGAGATTTCTCTGCAGGAACACACAAGAACAACAGTATATAAGAACAACCCTCTTACATCACTAGGACGTGAGCAGTGCATTAAACCAAAATGTCTTTACCTGATGTTTCTTTCCTCAAAGAATTTGGTCCGACATTTCTGAATGATGTGGTCCACCAAGTCTGACTCAGGAATCCGCTTCTCAGACTGTCTGTCCTTCTCAAAGGACTTGACCTGAAGACAGAAAATGACTCTAACATGTGCTGCTGTGTACAACCTTCCCATAATTCTCTCTTATTAAAACAGCAACATGATCTGCAACACTACTCACAGAAAAGTAGTTTAATTTGTAGTGTATGCAAATTAGACTTCAGGTGTCAATGGATTTCAAACTGAGATTGGAAAATACTGCTGCGCTGTAAGGCTGGTTTACCTTCACATAGTTCCCCTCCTTGTCAGAGACCAGAGCCATGCAGTTGATGCCGGCGAGTCTGCAGTGCTCCAACAGCGTCTCCTGAGACTTAACACACAAAATGATAAAATAATGAATGAATTAATCACACAATGTGAGTAATGGCTCGCTAAAGTGTGAAACTCAGCTTAACTAGACATGCATATAAGAACATTCATTTTCACAACATACTGCACACGTGAACCATTCACAGCTAGATTTCTTGTTGCACTGGCTTGATGGTTTCCCCATGTTTCACTGTTGGGGCAGGAGGATGCTGGCCAGAGGGCCTGTGTGGCTTGAGTTTAGAGGGAGGTGTTTACTGAACGTGGCTCTGAAAACTGCAGACTGCTGAAAGCAGCAAGTTTTACAGAGTGTTTTCTTCCATTAATTACTAAACAAATCAGGAGTCAAGTTTGACAACATTACAGGAATTTTATAATTAAAGCATCATAGCTGCCCATTTCACGCTGATGTGGGTGCTGGAAGAGAAAAGAAAGGGCATGGCTAAGATTCCACTCGGCTAAAGCAGTAAGGTTGGAAAATGTTGAGAGCTAATTCTAGGGGGGAACACTGAGGAACACTTCTACAGCGGCAGTCAGTCAGTTTAAGTAGAGTTTTGCTTGGAACGGGAAGAGTGTGCACTGAGCCGGGACTCACAACCAAAACCAACGTGTATTCAGGTATTGCATTCAACCCTGACGGTGTGTATGTGTGTGTATGTTTGTATCAGCCCAATTTATTCTAATCAACTTCAGCCAGAGAGTTTCATCTGGCTGCTCTTCTAGACCAGCTAACAGTGGTGCAGAACAAACCCTCCTGTGTAACACAAGTGTGTGTGTGTGTGTGTGTGTGTATATGTGTGTGTGTGTCGCTTCACCTCATCATCATACAAGCACTAAAACTTCCTCTTTACTTGCAACTTTCTCATCGACAGAACAAATTAAGTCAAAGGTAAGCCATCGGCTGGAGGCCAGCCGGGGGGCAGCTCCGGGCCATATGCCTAAGCAGACTGCATGTGGAGGGGGTTTGCCATATTTGGCTAATAAAAGCTAAAAGACTGGAACTGTCTCCTGAGGATGAATTAAAGCTGCAGATTGAGGCCTGTTAAAAGGCCAGCATGTGAAAGGTGTTAACAAAAGTCTAGCGAGGGGGAGTGATGGGTGAGGAGGTCCGAACAAGGTGTTCTCACCATCGGTCAAGGCACCGCCTGCATACATAATCAGCACACACACACACACACACACACACACACACACACACACACACACACACACACACACACACACACACACACACACACACACACACACACACACACACACACACACACACACACACACACACACACACACACTTTACAATTTGGGCATAGTGCCGCTTGATTTCAGCCAAACCCAACCTGTCCTAATTGCTTCTAAGGCCTCAGAGGAACAGAAGGTGGCCAATCACTTAAGTCCTGTGCCAGTACAAAAGACAATGTGGACCATTAAAGCAAACACTTGTCCACTGCAGAAGTGGAAAGTTAAAACAACAATAGGTCATAAAGGGTAAAGGAGGAAACTAAACGACAATATGCCAGGGAGGGCGTTTACACCAACACACAAACACAAGACTGAGAATGTGACAGAGGCATGGCATGAGGAGTTTTGGACCAGAAGATAAATAACTTTACTTTGAAGGGACTGATCTCAGCTTGGCTGTTCTCCAATCACAGTACAAGTTTCCATAACCAAGAGCAAATCAAAAAAACTTTATTGGAAGCTTGTCTAACAGATGACTGAGTCAATTACTGCAGAAAGGACTCCTCGCCGTATTGTCCCAATAAGGCCTGGGAGCCTCTTTCAAATGCAACCGCAAAGTGCAGCTCATTGTCTGGGATGTTTACTATTTCTGATACTGTCACGATAAGTCTGCTGCCGACAGATGAGGGGAATTTTCCTCAAGAACGGAAGTCAGGTGTTGCCCTCTGTAGGCGGGATGGAGTTAATACAGGACAAGAGGGACAGGGGGGCGCTCACTAAATCAACCAAAGTCAAAAATGTGGTCGAGTTTAGACAAACAACAAACATGAGGGCGCAGTTACATAATTATAAGTGTATGAACACAGACTCGATGAAATCCTTCTGCCTGAACTACTATGTGCACAGTGCTGCTCTACCTACGTCCTCTCTGCAGATTTCTTCCTTTTGTAGGTCCGGAAGCAACAGTAAGGGAGTGACTGACTGAGAAGGGAACTCTGCTTCCTTTAGCTGAGAAATATTTAGGCTTGGGCCTTAATAGCTCTGGCTTGAGTAGTCGTAGTCATTATTTTTACTACTATTATTGCTTATACACGTTGATGATCTGTACTTCTTGATAGTTTCAAATATTCTTTCTCCACCACAAATGCAGAACCATCTTTCAGCCAATCAGAAATATACATTTTCTTGAAAATACATTTAAAACATGTGGGAACCTTACAAGCCTTTATGACATATTTAGTTCTCATGATGAACTTGTCATGAAAAAATGTCATGACAGTCATTTATAATTACAGGAAAAGTGTGTGTTCTGAAGGCATTTCATTGAACCAACTTAAAAGGTACCATGTGGAGTTTTCAACCACTAGAAGCGCTATGGTGTAATATTTTTACGTGCACACGTGGTAGGAAGAAAAAAGAAATGCTGCATCAGCGGAGGTAGGGAGGTAGGGAGGTAGACGAATGCTAGAAAGCAAACATTGACGCAGGTTTCAAAATTGGCTCTGAAGAGGAGGAAAATGCATTTAGCACTACTGTAAGACCTCAAGGATACACACAATGCATTTTGGTGAATAACAAAGAATGTAAACATAACTTTGTTTACAAGAAAACCTTAAAATTAAAAACTGGCTTGACATCAGGCAGGCCGCTAACCTGCGAGACGTCATAGGCGATATCTGCAGAGACGCCGGTGCTCCACAGCTTCTGGACAACATTGATGGCTCTGGACATTGAAGAATGTCCTACTGGGACCACCAGCGCATCGCAGGAGCTCACTGACGGCTGGAACAGAGAAAAAACAGAGAATGTAAAAAAAAAAACTGTCAAATACTGAAAGATACAGTGAACTGTAGTAAAATAACTTGTTTGCAATAAATGAGTAATTTCAATGCTCACATGCAGTTTTCTGGGCATTTCATATTCTGAATCTGAAATATAGAAAATGATGCACCTCCAAAAATAACTCCACGGCGTCAAGAGTCACAGTGATCATAGTTATTAACGTGTTTCTAAAAGTGTCTGTGTGGCGGCCGCCTGCTATAATAAGGCATCATTTAATATGTAGCTCTGTCTGCTGCTCCTTCATTACAATAATTAGGAATGTCAGATCCCAGTGTGTGTGTGTGTGTGTGTGTGTGTGTGTCTCTCACTGGCTCCTCCATGTTGGCCATAGCAGCACAGACTTTGTCCAGGGCCACACTGGCCCCCACTGCAGAGGGCACCGGCACTGTGGAAGCTGGCCCTCGAAACTCCAGGATCTAGCAGCACAGAAAGGAAACCACATAAAGATACCACGTAGACTGCATCACCAACGCTGCATCATATGGAATTAATGAAATACAGATAGAGGAGCTATATTTGAGAGGGAAAGAATATGGTGCACACACATGCATATGTGGAATGAAGACTTTTGGCCACACCATAGCTGCAGAGTCATGACAAAGTAAACGGATGAACAGCGGTAAAACCTACCAAGTGGTCATAGCGTCCTCCAGCGGCAACTATATCCGGTACAGTCCGCTTGCGTTTCCTGATAAAAGCCACAAACTGGAAGATGACCCCAGAGTGATGTTGCACCTTGTACACTAAGCCTAAGTTAACAACCACCTACAGAGAGGATACATCTGCGTTAAAAAGGGGAGAAAACATACACTTCTTTCAACATTCATTTATCAATAATCCAAATCACCTGCAGTTTAACTCCCAGCCTACGCAGCAGCACCGTGAGCTCCTCCAGGTCCTTAAGGCCCTGCTTGGCCAGCTGGGTGACGGCGGTCTTCTGTTTGGTGAGTGATGTCAACAGTGGGACCAGTTCCTGCAGATCCCCCTTTTGCTCTATGTACTTGTACAGCGTCTGCAACTGGACGCAGAAGAAGATCAGGTGGGATCTCAGTGTTTACGAGTGAGAGCAAATTAGCTGCTGAAGGACTGATTCTTTTTGCAGAAGGTCTGTGCACCCAGTGGACACTTACGCTGTTGGTCGACAGTGAAAAGTTGCAGAACTTTGCCTCCACCTCACGTTTGGTCAGCTTTTCGCTCTGGATCAAATACAGAAGAAAAAGGCACATAGAAATACTGCTATGTGTTGAAAGAACACTACTATATATGTTTACACCAGCATATCAGTAACAGACACGCGATGTGGATAACATCTGTGATGCATGTGTGACCTGCACTAACCATGGCGTCACACAGTATGCTGGAGGCCTGGCTCAGTTTGTCCTCAGGGACTCCGCTGTGGAGCAGGATGGCCTTCAACAAGCTGGTGTGGTTCAGGTAAATGTTATAGTTCCTTTCCTGCGGCCACAAAAAACACACGCAAACACACCTTTAACCCTCTCAGCTGCAATTACAGTCAAAAGCAAGAGCACTACTGTACAACGAGCGCCTCAGTGAATAATGACTGTTGTGTCCGGCTGCCCTCTCATTCTGTCTGACTCACATATTCTTAAAAGCTTTCACAAAAGAGAGCTGGGCAGTGGAGAGGATTAGAAACAGGATCTATGAGGGATGAACCAGAGGCCAAACCCTGAGTTGACTGGGTTCGTGAAACACACAAGGAGAGCTGCGACTGGAGACTGATGCAGCGCTGGGATGTGTAGACAGGAAATGGATTGTACTGGGAGGCAGGGAAGGAAGTGGACAGAACTGCGCACACAGATTTACTATGTAAATAACAAATCCAGTGTAAATCTCTCAGGCTTACACATACTTTGGTATGTTAGGAATGTGAGTGGGAAGTCAAAAAGGAAAAAACAACAACTGGACTAGTTGCGATGATGGCATCCGTAGGAAAATAAAGAACAATGATGCATCCAGCCCATCAATAAACTGCTCAGTCTGAGTGTGAATCTAGAGGAGGCACCCTTTAAAGTACAGAGAGTCCATGTGTATGACCTGAAGAACGGGGAATTCCTGGACTATTTCAGAGATGGTATAAATGGCCTCTGCGTCAGGGAGCAGGCTGTTGGTGACGGGTGTGATGATGTCGAAGGCACACTCCAGAAGCTCCCTTGGGTGCGCCCGATCCAGCTTCCTGGGGCGGAACACGCGTTCAATGCTATACCTTGAGGAAGATTAAGAGAAACAGAGACTGTCAGCTTTTGTGAACTCAAAAGCAGCAGGCCTTCTGGTGATAGGGCAGAATGAGCAAAACTGTTTTACTTGGTGGTGATTTGAAATACAATGAACCTTCATTGTATTTTTGTTAGATAATCGAGTATATCACACTCACAATTCTAACTACAAAAAGGTAAAAGGCCTTTTAGGTCAAATGAAAAAAATAAACTGTATGCACAGCTGTACACAGTTTCCTAGTATATGAGACAGTGAGTCAGTGCGATTTAGTTTGCTGCTTTTAGCTAACAATGACCATTAATGTTATTATAACAAAGGATCTTTGACATGAAAATGTTAATGTTAAATCATTTAACTTTACCTCTTCAGATGTGTTATATTATTGCGAGCGATGAATCTTGCAAACGCCATCTAAAGTAAACAGAGAGTTGAGACGTTGAGTGCTCTTGTATAATGACAGTGAAGTCAGTGCATACCAGGCTGTAATCAATCACAGTGTGGAAACAACCATTTATTCCTCAGGGTTTCCTGAGGTAGCAGGATCTTAAGGCGGCTGCTGATTGCAGCCTCACACTACGTGTGTGTGTGTGTGTGTGTGTGTGTGTGTGTGTGTGTGTGTGTGTGTGTGTGTGTGCTGATGCAAATGGTTATATAATTAGTGTTTGCATGCAAGCACGGACATGCACATCTGCGCGTGTGTTATGTGTGTGTGCGTGTGTTGGGCTCACGCGAAGGTCATAGGGCAGTGTAACCAGCATTCCACTGTGGTCCATGAAGCAGGCCAGCTCGCTGCCCTCATACAGCTTCCTGTTTCTGGGGAGGAGCAGCGGTGTCTGGAGACGCACCGCACCTGAAAACAAACATCACGTATTGCTGCAACATCTGCATAAAACAACATAACCCTCACCCTAAAAGAGCTGATGCATGTGAGCAGATACAAACTGAGCATAAACAAATAAGTACAGCTGGACATCATCAGCAGTGTGCACAAAAGAATAACACTAGCACCTGCACGGAATCTGCGCTGCCCAACAGTGCGCTTATTGTTTAGCCACCACTCACTGGAGCAGATGTTGGGCTCCCTAAAACGGGCTTACAGCGGGTCAGGAGTCCAAGTGGTTCACAGTGGAGAGTCAAACAAGGCTCATGTTCACACGCACACTCGCGCAACAAACAAGTGTAGTGTACTCACCATGCTTCTTGAAGATCCTGGTGATTGTTTCATGCACATACTGCTGCAATTTGGCACTGCTGAAGCTGAAGCTGCCCTGAAGGGAGACCAAACAAACAGCCTCTGTTAGGGATCAGGGGACATCGATTAAGCACTAACAGGCCTTCTGCTGGTCGGTTATATGGACCAGATGAGTGAAGCGAGTGGTCGGTGCAGCCATTCATATGTCTGCGGTGACATCTTCAGGTAGAGAAGGGAACTACTTGCAAAGTACATAAACTGCCTTTTTTACCATGGCTTACTTACATTCACCTCATATCCTAAATACATGGAAGTCTTTCATACTTTTCTCATCAGAATAAATGAAAAAAAGCACTCATCTTTAAGTACAACTGCACATTAAATAAATGACCCACATTTCCAAACGTCAGACACATGACCTTCCCTCTGGTCTTGTGTAAAGTATGTCTAATATTATATCTAATATTATATATGTAGAGTCCACCACAGAACTGGTACAATGCAAAAAAACAAAAAACAAAGACAAGGTCAACTGGAGCAGTAGCCATACCTTGTGCAGGTCTATGTCGTAGGTGTAATCCATGACTGGAGAGGTGTTCTGGGCGAACAGCTGGCCCACCATGGTGCGGTAGGCCTTGCCGTTGATATTGGCCATGGTGTGCTGCAGCACCTCATGCAGCTCTGACTCTTCCAACTGCGGCGGGGGCAGCAGTTCACTCTTCAGCAGCTCCTGGGTGGTGGGCCGCAGGGCCGGGTCATGGTTCAACAGCCACTCTATCACTTTCCTCTGACGGATACAAAGAAGAGACACAGAGAGACGTTCTGTTGGACTTCAGAACACACAGGAGATTCATATCCTATGCTGTGCTCACGTCAGCATCCTCACCTGTGTTCCTTGCTCATACGCAGTAAAGTCCTCAGGGAAGCTGATGGGCTCCTGCAGCGTGAAAAGAGATGAGGTAAGTTACAAGCTAGTTTCAAAGCCCCACCAGCCCAAATTACCTACACGGATTGCTCACAGTCCTGAGCATGGACGTACCCCACGCAGCTGGCTCAGCACAGAGATGCGCTCGGCCCCCGTGGTCATGGGCCGGTAGGACATCTCAAACAGGATGATGCCCAGACTAAACAGGTCAACTTTCTGAGGACAGAAACAGACAGTGAACTCAGGGGTGGAACTCTTGTACCACAGGAGAGCAGCAAACTTGGTTTGCAATGAGGTTGACTAACAATGACAAACAAAGGCAACATAGAGGCAACTGCACAAGCTTAAAACTAAACTGATATTTTAACAGAAATCTGAAATCTTACTTGGTTGTAGGTGGCTTTGGTGTTTCCTTGAACCTCCGGACTGACGTAGAGGGCAGTGCCAACCATGCCTGTCATGTTACCTGCAGAGTAGTAATGCAAAAGCAACACAAAGTGTCAGAGAAGAACATGCACATCGGACAAAACAGAGTTACACTGTAACTGTTTTCAAACTCTGCACCTGTTGGGTCTGGTTTGGTCATCACTGCTGAGCCGCTCTCCTCCACTTCATATTTGCCTGCAGCCTTGGAGAGATAAATAGCATCTCCATAAAGTACAGAGTTGTACATGTTATATAGATGCAAAAGATGCATTAAGCTAAGCAATAAGACACAGTTTCAATATGAAGCTGTTAACTGCTTACCACATTAGCGGGATGGTCTGTGGCCAAGCCAAAGTCTCCAATCTTCACATGGTCCTGCGAGTCAAGGAAGATGTTGACAGGCTTCAAGTCCCTGTGAATCATGCCCTGGAAGAGAGGAGGATGGATCAAGAGATCTGCTCGCTCATGGGAAATTGAAAATATGGCTTCCTTCTTGTTAACATATATTAACACACAAAAGCATTAGATATTATAAGTATAAAAAATCTCTAAGTGTGATCCTTAGATCCTAAGTGTAATGGCTTATCAGCTTTAAAGGAGGGTGAAAACTCAAACACATAAACACACACAGGTAAACACCTGCTGGTGGATGTACGCGAGGCCATCCAATATTTCCCTGAAGAGTCTCCATAACCGATTCTGGTCCTGGTGCAGGCCGTGATCTATCGTGTCCCTTAAGGTGCTCTTTTCACAGTATTCCATCTGTCAGGAATAGAAAACGTGCATTAGGTGTACGGCAGAGCCCTCTAGTGGTAAACCTGGAGCATGGCAGTGAAGCTTACTTGTATGTACAAGCGATGCGCTATAAGGAGAGGTCGGTCTGAGTCTGTGCTCTCCGCTGCGTCGATCACTGGCCTTTTGCTTGGCTCAACCTGCAAGAGGGGACACCATCCATTTGTTCCACTGCGCTTGACATTGACAAACAAGTGAATAAAGAATGAAGTGTAAAAATTCAAACCAGTGAGATCTCGTCTGTGCTTTCGTCACCATTGTCAAAGATGATGTCACTCCTTGAGTCACTATCTGATGGCCTAAAAGCAAAAAAACAAAACAAAACATGTTTCAAGTGTTTGTGTAGGAGAAAGTCTTGCTTGATTTACTGCCACTAAAAAAAAAAACACTTACAAAAAAGAGGCACCAAACACATCTTCTTCGTCGTCATCATCATCATCGTCGTCCTCTTCATCACTTGACTGGTGTCTGCTACATTTTGCGCTGGAGGACCTCTCGATGGAGGTAGACCACTCCACCGAGCTCGACAGGGCTGGAGGTGGCGCGATGTCCTCCACGTCGTCGGGGAGGCCCAGCTCGTTGAGGCGCTGCGGAGGCTCTTTGCACTGAGTAGGTTTGTCGACGGAGCTCCAAGGCTCAGAGCTGTCAGTGTTGTTCTGCACCCCCGCCGAGGCCGTCTCGTGCCGCTCGATCCACGCGTTGTAGTAGCGGACGATGTTCTCATGGTTGAGGCGCGAGAGCAGCGTCACCTCGCCTTTGATCCGTCTGAACTGTTTACTGGCTGGGTTGACCTGGATGCGCTTCACAGCGTAGTAGCAGCCGTCCAGTTTATTCTGAACCTGGAGGTGCAGGAGAGGGAAAGTGGAGGAGACAAAACACAATGTTAAGTAAAGTTAGTAAAGCTAGTGTGTAAAAAAAAAAAAAAAAGAAAGAAAGAAAAAAGAGCCTACCTTAATTACAGCACCAAAGGCTCCCTTTCCAAGAAGCTGGAGTTCCTCAAACTCATTGAAGTAGCGAGAAAACTGCCTCTGCACCCCGGAGCTGAATGGAGCATTGAGGATGTGGCTCTGCGGGAGGACCGATGATGCAAAGTCCACAGCGAGATCTGAGACGACAAAAGACAAAAATGTGACCAACTATTGGATTGTCTTGTCGGAGAAATTTCTCATTTATCCATTTCTTATTGTTTTGTTAATTACATGCACAACAGTATGACATGACGTTTACACTATAGACACTCATTGACCAGAAAAATGGAAACATGCGTCCAATGTAATATAATATAATACAATAACCCTGCAATAAATACCAGTGCTGAAAAAAACTTACTTACCAAACTTACTCTTCTTCCCTTCTAAAATGTGAGTAACTGATGCTTGGAAATATTATGAAATATCTGGATGTGCATTTTTCACTATTTTCAGCCATTTTATAGAGTAAAAATTATTTAACTGATCATAAGTTGTAGCTATAATAAATACTACCACACTTACATGCCTCAGTTTTTCCATAGAAACCTCCAACTTAATTGTTTGTTTGTTGACTCATTTTTATGATACTTAGATTGTACTTAGTGGTTTTGTTGTACTGCATTTTCAAACGGTGTTTCTATTATTTTGTCCACCGCATTTACATGTTGTACATGGATATGTCTATCACCTTCTGGGCTGGCATCCTGGTACTGTGGCAGGTTTTTAGGGGATGGAGGCTTGAGGAAGGAGTGGTCCAAAAGCTGCTGGGTGGTCCAGCGTTCAGCATCATTCAGGCACAAACACCTGTGACAAAGACACATGCAGTGATAACAGACGGTTCGATCTCTGGTGATGAAGCACAACAATCTACTGTACCGATCCACATTGTGCTGGTGGTCTGCTGACAACACAAAGCGGATATATCAAAAACAAAGAAAAAGTCTGAATCATCTAAATAAACTGGCAAAGTTAGTCTCTATTACGCCACAATCTGTGTGTAAAACCATTTTATACAGCCAGCAAAGCAAACAGACAGAGAGCCTATAAAACATCAGGACCTAAAGGACCAAACCAGTGTTTTTGCGTGTTTTAGCCTATTTACAACAAATCACACATGCTTTACATTACAACCAACTATTTTCAAAAGCATAGTGTTTTAGAGTTCTGACAGAGTGTTTTTCATCCCTTCAAGGAAGTCACTGGTTTCCCTTTGTGTCTGTACTGTATAGTCTTGAGTTTCTGGCATTAGATTTTTCAGTGTCGGTATATGGAAATTAGTCCAATCAAAAGAAAGTGAACTGGCAACTATTTCAATCACTGAATCATTTTTCAAGCAAAAATGCCAAACGAGACGTTCCAGGTTCTTAAATTTGAGAATTTGCTGCTTGTCTTGGTCTTACATTATAGTAAATTGAATATTTTTTTGGTTTTAGACTGATAGTCAGACAAAACAAGACATTTGATGACGTGACTTTGGGCTCTGGAATGTTATGCTGGACTTTTTCACTGCTTTCTGATGTTTAATAAATCAAATAATGAATCAATTAATTGAGACACACATACTTGTGGAGGAAATCCTGGAGGTCAGCAGGCAGGCTGGCTGGCACGGTCACTGGATACTCCTTCACCTCCTTCCCCTGACTCAGAGACAGCAGCATCAGCCCCAAGTTCCACACGTCCCCTTTTTTGCCCATTTTCATCGGCATCGCTGTGTCCTCTGAGAAACGAACATGGGCTTGCTCAAAAATGTCTTCTTTGCAGATATCAGCAAATCTCTTTGATAAGCTGTAATCAGTCAATCGAACGTTTCCCTCGGAGTCCACCAGCACGCTTGAGGCCCCCAGCTGTTTGTGCACCACAGAGTTGGAGTGAAGGTAGTCGAGGGCGGCCAGCAGCTGGGCCGTGTAATGGCACAGTTTATCCAGAGGGACTGGGCCATGGGTGATCAGGCCTTGGTTCAAGTTGATGCCTGCCACATGCTCCACCAGCAGGTTAACCACGATGCAGTCCTCCTTCTCGATGGAGCTCAGCGCCGTGTAGTGCACCAGGTTTGGGTGATCCAGCCGCAGGAGGGAGTTTAACTCATTTTCTGCCCCATGGATCTGCACAGGTAGTAATTTGTGATAATTTAGAGCAAGTATATAGGGTTTGGCTTTCAGAGGTATTTTTCGGATTTTTCCTGCTCATAAAAAGTCAATAGATTATTTAACCACTAAATTCTTAATAATAACAACTGAACTTCCTTCTCTACTTGCCTGCTTTTTGCAGTTCTCAATCTTTCCTTTCTCCTGGCTGGTGAAGAACTTGCCCATCTTCTTGTTCCAGCGCAGCGACCACTCATAGATCACAGCAAAGTCTCCTGAGTTTGCCTCAAATCCATAATAAACGTTCCGACCGAGTCTCTCGCTTCCACCTGTCAGAATCATGGACACAGGAAGCAAAGGCACAAACTTTACTAGAGAGGATTAAGAGACTTTTGCACCGAACTAGCTGCATCGTCTCAAGACAGCTCTCACCTAAGCTTTTCCCTCTGTGGACGACGAGTTCTCCAAAAGTGCTGCTGTTGAAGTGAAGGAGCTCTTGAGAGCGATGGTTGTCTTCATTAACGGTTTCACGCCTGGGCAAACAGATACAACTCTAAGATTTATGACAATACTTCCTTAACATGAGAAGCATTTTATTGTATTTGTAAATGTGGTCAGCTGGTTTGCTGCATACCTGTGGCGTGTATTTGAGGTAGTCCGACGGCGGTTACCAGCAGTTACTTTCTTGGCTTCTGTCAGTTCAGGAGGAGTCCCACTCGGGCTGGGCGGGCTCTTCCCTAACAGGGAGGAGTTAGCAGGGACTGGCTGCTCCATGCTCTCAAGTCGCTCCTGTGAATATAACACCACACAAAAGGTCAATCACACCCGAACAGTTTTTGTTCCTGTGATTTTATAATATAAACTGCGCTTTTCTATGGAAATGAGTAGAAATAGTGCAGAACAGAAACCTGTTTGGCTATCTCCTTTCTTCTCTTCTCCTCTCGTTTCTCCTCCTCTCTTCGTTGGATTTCAGCCATGATCTCTTTTTCCTACAAGAATGCAAAACACCTCAGTCAACATCCCGTTCAACTAGAGCTCCTGCTCCTTAAAGAATAGACTTTCTGGTGACTTGACTATATATAATATGTTCTGCTTCTTATTCACAGTAGTGCTGATGATTTAGTTTAAATTGCACAGAAAAGACAAGATAAATGTTTTTGCTCACACAAGAGAAAATTCAAGATTTATGAATGGGCCGGACAAATCGCTTAGAAATGCCATGAGCGCAAAAAACCCCAAACATTTATAACTAATCCAGCATGAATGGCCTTTTTGTCTCTCTTCCTAACCATGTCCTCCTCCTGCTTGCGCATCTGGTCCATCCTCTGCTGCTCCTCCTGGGCTCGTTTCTCCTGCTGTCTCTGCTGGTTCTTCAGCATCTCCTCGTGGAAGGAGCGTGATGGAGGCTTGTTGTGCTCACTCAGGAAGCCCTGGATATGGCCTGCCAGCTCGTAAATCATCACCTAGGTGGACAGGTGGGTAGGTCAAAAGTAGTCTGTGGATATATACTTGTATCTGTGTGTGTGTGTGTGTGTGTGTGTGTGTGTGTGTGTGTGTGTGTGTGTGTGTGCATCCTCACCTCCCCACATCGTACTGCTGCCAGCTTGGTGAGTTCACTCTGAAGGTGCTGGAGGTTTTCATTTGACAGACCTTTGGCATTCTTCAGCTCCAGCTCCGGAGGCCTGTCGGTGCCATGAGACACAAGTTTCCATGATCACTAGTAAACACGGAGATAACACACTGGATTCTGCCTGGATTGCAATCAGGCACGCGGTGGGGCACTTATCCTGGAATGTTAAAAGCCACCATTTTGCTAGTAGAGAAATATGCAGCGGGTCTTGTCCCATTTCCTTAAAGCTATACTGTATATCATTTGTTGTGTTCATGTATGTTTTTTGCAAAATTGAGCTTATTCCTATTGGTCAGATATTAGGTCCAAAATGTGTGCATCCTGCAGCCCTCCAGTTTGTTAATGCAGCCAAGATGTTGACCCAAGCAGCTGCACAAGAACTTTGCCTGAATAAAACAGACTAAAACTGGCAAGCTGTAGATTTAAATCTGGAACTATGTGGTCAAAGAAAAAGTGAACACGATTATGAATCAGACTGAATCTGACATTCAGTGCCAGTTGTTACATGACAGTTGTCAATAATCGCTGCTGCAGATACATTTTGGTCTGCAATAATTACGTGATATTTTTCCCCCTTTATCTGCTTTTTTTTTTTAGGTTTTCATGGATATTGGTTATGGTTATTACATTAGGTTGGATTTATAGATCAGATAACACTTAACAGATGTGTCACAAGACAGCTCTGTTTCACAAACAGGAGAGAAAGCAAGGCTCTAAAGCTGGGTGGTACTTTACTTCTTGTGGTGAAACATGGGAGTGTGAAACTGTTTTTAGGCGTGAATGAATAATAAGAAATAAACTTGACAATGCTGCTAACATCACCTGTGCCATTTTACTGCTTCAGAGATGCTGTTTGTATCATCTTTGTATTATTAATATTGTGAATATTTGTAGAGGAAAAGGAAAGATACAATCTAACTGAAAATCCTGCAGTGTCACACATACAGATAAATATCTCATGTTTTTAATAGCTTCTGTTTTCTGATAATAATGTAATAATGTAATGTGTACATTGAATTGAAGTTTGAGGTTGAAAGCATTAGAATAAGATACAGGTATCCTCAACATTGAGTTTCTCTGACAAATTGTTGAATAAGATAATGAATAAGTATACTATAGACTACACAAGATACATTATGAACTGAGGACAGTGTTTGGAGACAGCTTCATCACAGAGATAATCACTAAAGTCACTTATTAGGAGCAGCTGGTCACTATGTGTATGGACACCTTGCAGTGCAGTGGCAATAATGTCCATAGTGAAAACATGGCAAAGGTCAGGGGTCAGAACTCACACGTCTGGGTATGTGGGAGGGCATTTGACCTGCAAGTCCACAGTCACGTAGCATTCCTCCCCAGTGTTCAGCCCGTTGGGCCGCAGGCAGAGGTGCACCTCTGGAGGCCTGGTAACCTGCAAATACAGTCAGCATTGGTGGGCGTGATCTACAGGAAATAATAGTGATGTGTCAACTTTCACCCATCATCGGCTCACTAAAGCCACTCTGCTAACATCTGTAGCTACCTTCCACGGATCCTTGTTCCGCAGATCCTGGAAATCATCTCCAAAGATGGACGCGAGAGCTTCTAGTTCATTTTCCTGCTGGACCGTGTGGTCGTCTGTCGCTTCTGTTGGAGTGTGCTGCCCGCTCATTCTTCTGCCTCAACTACATGGCAGTGCTCCTTGTCCTGTCACACTCACAGCCGTCAGACAGAAGGAGGAAGAAAGAAGGTCCGCCCAGCACGTTGCTCCGCCGCTGCACTCACCGCCGCCCTCCGCTCCTCTTCCTCCGGCACTTTAGAAAGTCAAACTTTAGCGGAGAGTCTCCTCAGCGTCATTAACTTCCCGGTAAAAGTCAACTTATCACGCAGCCGACCACAACAACGTTGCATCTGGCGCATGGCTGTTGAAAGCTGCGTCGAAAGTTGTGTCGCAGCTGAAACGTCATCACGCTGCCTTCTCAAAAATGGCCACTAGAGGACAGTAATTATCCTGAACTGATTCTGGGAAAGTTATATTAAGTATTATTAGCAAATTGTACATATCAAAAGTAAAAGTACTCAATTCTGAAAAATGCCCCCCGTGAGTTTTAATGTTTTAATGTGTAAGTAGCATTTTATTGTTGTAGTTGGCCAAGATCAAGCTAATTTTAAGTATTTTACATACTGTTGTCTTGTTTCATGTGTGAAAATGCACCATATGCTATAAGTTCATCATATGTTTTGTATGAAAACTCTTTTTATAAAGTAACTATAGAGATACAAGTAGATAAGTGTACTGTAGTAAAAAGTACATTATTTCCATCTCAGCTGTGGTGGAGTAGAAGTATAAAGGGGTATCAAATGGAACTACTCAAGTAAAGTACAAGTACCTCAAATTTGTACTTCAGTACAGTACTTTTGTGTTCTTACTCACTTTCCACCACTGATTTTTTTTTAAAAGAATGGTCAAAATTGATACAGCAGTGGCAGAGATGGCCTTTAGTACCAGCTATCCAAAAACACTGGACCCAACATTTCCCACAGAGTAACCAATGGCATTTTTTGTGACACCCTACCTATCTAGCGCCATGTCTTAAACCCCACACCTCCAGTTTGTAATGCAGGCTCTGAATTTAGGGTTTCCAAGCCCAAGCTGAGATAACTGATGAGAGGTTTCTCAGACTGGACACAGCTCCTCCAGAGCCACAGAAGACATTATCAACAGGCCTGAGAAGCACTCCTCATGGCTAATAAATGGTCTGTAATGGTGTACCCCTTTGCATTTGCAAAACAGTCTCTTTATATTACATTTTTATTGACAAAGCTTCATACTTTTGGAGTGAACACTGTCTCTCATTGTTGCTTGGTAGAAAAGCCTGATCATGAATCACATCTCCTTTAATCACGTATCAAAACAATATTAATCCATTCTACGAAAGGCTTCTTTGGCACGCAAATGACTATGAGATGCTTCAGCTGCATCCAGCTCCTATCAGTGGAGATAGAGCGAAAACAGCTATAAATAGGAGGCTCATGTATCTGGTGGGGCAGCCTGGAGCACAAGAATGATCTCACATACCTCCAGCTATGATATAAACTCATATATTATATACTGCTCTTTTGCACCTGAGTCATTCCTCCTTATCTGAAACCCTGAATCAGAACACTTCTTTTATCATTACAAATACATGAACGGTATTCCCTGAGATATGACCATATGTAATGTATTCTTTGGGAATAATGTTGTATCAACAAAAAATCTGTCGAATGTTTGTATCATTCCTGCACAGATGACAGTATTACCCCTTAAGGTACAATGTACATGGAGGAAATATATGGAAAAGTGGGTGGCACAAATATGGAGTTCCTCTTTGCAAACTTGCGGCTCGGGAACCTCAGTGGCTGCACATTAATGACTCTGCTGCTCACCATAACCCTATAAGGAGACAGCTGGGCCAATCAGCTCAGAGCACCGACACCAGCAGACCACTCAGACAGCCAGATGAGACACAGAGCCCGGCTGGCGTTACCATCAGCTGT
This sequence comes from Enoplosus armatus, assembly GCF_043641665.1. Classification (NCBI taxonomy): domain Eukaryota; kingdom Metazoa; phylum Chordata; class Actinopteri; order Centrarchiformes; family Enoplosidae; genus Enoplosus; species Enoplosus armatus. Next base: position 8,549,134 of record NC_092194.1, read on the forward strand.
TCCACACGTTGAGGAGGCTCAGCTCACATACCAGCAGCATGGTTCACAGACATATACAATGTTTTCATCTCCTTAACTAGACACCAGTGATGCTGCCCTGACTAGGTCATCATAGTGGACCTTCTAGGTGGCTATGAGTGCAGTAAAACCTCTTTAGAGATATGACATACGTGTTCCTGCACATTAGTGGCACATTATGCATCTGAGTAACAGAAAATACAGTATTTAAAATTTTAAAACTGAATGATATTCACACTGTGTCTTGATTTTGATAAATCATTTCAGGGCTATAAAGAAATTATACAGCGACACACACAAGTGTGAATTGTTTTAAGGCATGGAGTTACAAATTTCATAAAGTTCATGAAATAAACCTTCATCTTAGGAATGCAGATTACTCTTTATGTTCCCTCCTGAAATTCATTTGCATTAATATTAATGTTGTTCTCTTGTATTAAATAATACAATGAATAAACAAAATGGGACAGATGCCTGTATGATAAGACTTCCTTTTTTGTTGAGACCTAACAATATTATTATTATTATTCCATTAACTATCACATTCACTTCTGAACTTTTTATTCTCTACCAACATTTCATTAAAACTGTGTCAGTTGAGGGACTTACATCCATGTATGTAAAACACACTTTCCTGTGGCTTGTTGAATTTTGCTGGCAGCTCTTATTTGGACTTGTGTGAACCCTCGGCCCCGCCCCTGGTCCCTAGACCCGGTCTGGGTCTTATTTAAGGGGCTCTTCTGACCCTCAGCCTTTGTCCCAGTGGAAGCATCCGCCTACCAGTGCACCTTGGTGAGTACATTTCACAGCTTGTTACTCTGAACCACTGTGGGTATCTGTGTGAGTTGTGTGATTAGTTTCACTATTTTCACCAATAGTTGTGCTGTGAGCTGATGATACTTAGATGAATGAATGGATGGTGCAACTTCAGCTAACTAATGGATTTCACAAGTTGTAGCTGCTAACTGAACTTGCTGTGAAGTTAAAATTGGAGTCACTGGTTATGCTAGACTGATTGCCATGGGATATTGAGATTAACATTATCAGATGATGTAATTTTCTGTGATAAGGACACTCCATGGCATTGGAGCTTTCTGTGGAAAAAGCATAGACAGAAGTATACATACAGTGTGTCAAACATATTATGTGGTAGTATTACTTGGATCAGCATACAAAAGCTGTGGAGAAGTTGGCCAAATTCACCTCTGCACCAATGAATGAAGTGAGGAGGCAGCTGGGGCATGGAGCCATGTAGTAAAACAAAAGTGTCACGGTGTGGCGACAGATGGGTGCTGGCTTGGCAATCAGACAAGCTCTCCCTCAGACCTGAAATAGCAGGAGATCCATGTGTCACTTGTTTCACCCTGTTAAGCACAGCAGGGGTGCTGAGCTTAAAATAGATCCCAGGTTTCTCTGTTATGCCCCTTTTTGGTGCTACCTCAGCAGCTCTGAGATGTCCCAGGAACAATCCTTGTTGTGGAGATATGGTATCAGTAGCTGTACAACAAGGTTAGCACCAAAATAGCATCCAAAGGCATGTTCTAATTAGCTATCTATACATAGCACCCATTGAGGTGGGTTGTATTAGTGTTTGAAAGTGATAATACCTTTAGAGCAGCTATGGGAGAGTGTTGGCAGGTCTTCAAATGCACTCTGCATCACAGCTAATACATGTATTAATCATGAGTGATTTACTGATTATGTCACTGACCTCTCCAGATATAGCAGGTCTAGTCACTTCATCACATCATCTGCCGCTCCAGTGATAAAGTGTCTGTGATTCTTCAATTATAACAGGCCCTCATGCTATGTATTCTATGGCGAGCAGTTTAGACAGCTGCTCCTAACACCCAGCCTAAAACCCTTTCTCTCCTTGTGCTCCCACCCCACCCCTCACATTTTAGACCACCCCAGTTAGAGCCTAATCATGTGTGACGACGACGAGACTACCGCCCTTGTGTGTGACAACGGCTCTGGCTTGGTCAAAGCTGGATTTGCCGGAGATGACGCTCCCCGTGCTGTCTTCCCTTCCATCGTTGGAAGGCCCCGCCACCAGGTAGGCTTAAATCTGTCCCCTTTTACTCCATACCAAATCTTATCCTGCTTTATGAGTGATGAAAAAAGTGGGACCAGCTTCTCCCTATGTCTTATGTTCCTCTTTTGCTTCTTCCCTCAGGGTGTGATGGTGGGTATGGGTCAGAAGGACAGCTACGTAGGTGATGAGGCACAAAGCAAGAGGGGTATCCTGACCCTGAAGTACCCCATCGAGCATGGCATCATCACCAACTGGGATGACATGGAGAAGGTGTGTGTTGACAGTGAGACTCATTTACAACATTCATGACAGCTGACTTTCCACATCCTTGACAATTCACAGCCTGGCCAGCGTCGCAAAGGCGGCTTATTTTTAGATTTTTTTAGAAGACCTGGTTGTTGTTTGCTAAGTCAAGAGTTGTTTCAGTCCAGACTTCAGCTGTTCTTTTTTCCTCTGTCAGATCTGGCACCACACCTTCTACAATGAGCTGCGTGTGGCCCCTGAGGAGCACCCCACCCTGCTCACTGAGGCCCCCCTGAACCCCAAAGCCAACAGGGAGAAGATGACCCAGGTACTTTACAGTCACTACTCTCCTGCTCCGTTTTAACACGTGTTCCTGGGTTAAGACAAACCTTTCACATCCCTCTTGCTTTTTTCTTGCAGATCATGTTTGAGACCTTCAACGTTCCAGCTATGTATGTGGCCATCCAGGCTGTCCTGTCCCTGTATGCCTCTGGTCGTACCACCGGTCAGTACACTGCAGCTTTTTCACTTGTACACAGTTTAGCCAGTTAACCTGAAATAAGAGGGAATTGTGCTGCAAGGGAGAAACTGTTGACCATTTACACTCTGAGGAGCATGTCTGTCAGCTGGATACATTCCTGTCTCATTGTCTCTCTCCAGCAGGGTGTGTTCCAAGTGATGTCAGCAGCATAGTATAGTTTATGATGTGAGACATACTTGAAGAGCTGCCAATCCTCACCTTCACCGGCATGCACAGCTGACTAACCATGGTGCTTTTCTGCTTGCTAAAGGTATTGTGCTGGACTCTGGTGATGGTGTGACCCACAACGTCCCCATCTATGAGGGTTATGCTCTGCCACACGCCATCATGCGTCTGGATCTGGCCGGTCGTGACCTGACTGACTACCTGATGAAGATCCTGACTGAGCGTGGCTACTCCTTTGTCACAACTGGTAGGCCCATGCCATCATGGTTCATTCGTTTAATGCGTATACGAGAGGTGTGAAAGTGTTTTTTCTCAATACGTGAACTTTCTGCTCCTTAGCTGAGCGTGAGATCGTGCGTGACATCAAGGAGAAGCTGTGCTACGTGGCTCTTGACTTTGAGAATGAGATGGCCACCGCTGCCTCCTCCTCCTCCCTGGAAAAGAGCTATGAGCTTCCCGACGGTCAGGTCATCACCATTGGTAACGAGCGTTTCCGTTGCCCAGAGACCCTCTTCCAGCCTTCTTTCATTGGTGAGTAATTGGTTGCATTTGTTTTGTCATAGATCTAAGAAATGCAGTATTTTGTCTCAGACAAAACTCATCCTTTTTACTTGTCCTTTACCAGGTATGGAGTCTGCTGGTATCCATGAGACCGCCTACAACAGCATCATGAAATGTGACATTGACATCCGTAAGGACCTGTACGCCAACAATGTGCTGTCTGGTGGTACCACCATGTACCCTGGTATTGCTGACCGTATGCAGAAGGAGATCACAGCTCTGGCCCCAAGCACCATGAAGATTAAGGTGAGAGACCTGCAACGGTTTTAGGTCATCAAGTTCATCAACACAGTGAATTAACACTTAATGAAATTCAAATGTTGTTTATTCATTGCTTAGATCATCGCTCCACCTGAGAGGAAGTACTCCGTCTGGATCGGCGGCTCCATCCTGGCTTCCCTGTCCACCTTCCAGCAGATGTGGATCAGCAAGCAGGAGTACGATGAGGCCGGCCCCTCCATTGTCCACAGGAAATGCTTCTAAACTCACAACCAACCTCTTTTCGTCCACGCATTTGTACGTTGTTGTCTCCTGTATATATATGTGTATGTTCTATTGTAATAAAGATAAGCCCTTGTGAGAGTATCTCCTGTGCTCTTGTTATGACTGACAGAAAATGTGCAACATTAGCAGGTGAACGTGGGGTATTTGAGCTGTAAATGATAGGTAAAAATGCAGGGACCTGCTCCAAGAATATTTCAATTATTTTTAAATTATCTGAATAACTTTTCAGAGTAAAACACTGACCAAAAGTTCAAAGTAGGGATACATTTTTAGTACAAGACACCAGTATACTTTGGACGCCCATCCATTGGTTTCAAACATGCAGTCCTTATATCTAGGAAAGTGCAGTCACATAACATCATCTATTTTGCAGACACTTTTATCCAAAGCGTCTTACAATAAGTGCGTTCAACCATTTGGATACAACCCAAAAATTGCAAGAAAAGTGTTTTTTATGGGCTAAGGTGCAGTTTGAACAGATGAGTTTTCAGTCTGTAATGGAAGATGTGCGTAGTTTCTGCTGCCCTGATGTCAATGGGGACCTTGTTCCACCATTGTGGAGCCAGGCCAGTAAACAGACAATACTTTGAGCAGCCGATAAACATTGACCAAAAAACGGTCTCAGCATTATACCTTGAATCTAATAGAAAGCTCTTGTGCAGGACCTAAAGACACTCTGCTGCGATATCTTTAGATATTGCCAATTTTCAAAACTTACCCTGAAAGTAAAAAGTTAATTTCCACTGTTGGAGTTTTCTCAAATTGGATCTAGTCCTTGTCCATTAAACCTCTATCATGTTTACAACAAAGCAAATACACAAAATAATGAGTGACACTAACATTAGATATGTATACCGTACCATATATACATACACCACAGATCCTGTGTGACGTTAATCGTTTCCCTCACACCTGCCCACGCCTGTATGATCAGGAGTTTGCTGAAACATGGATGATGATGCTTCCACCTAGTGGTTGAAGACAGACGTGAACTTTCAGTTTCACTTGAGAAATTTGAACAAATACTCCATTTGTCTTATGTTCCTTCTTCCCTAGGGTTAGATTTTATTTGTTTTAAAGTTAACTATGGATAGAAAGATTAACTTGATCATGTTGCAGATGAGATTACACTACCAGAGGAACTCTGTGATGGCAGTCACGAGTATGTTTTCGGTTAAACTTCTTGTGCAATACGCTTATCACTTGTTATCACTTGTTATTACTACATTTGACGCATTTGATGTTGCAGTCTCATTCTGTTTTAAGAGACTTCATTAAACATGCTGAATATTGTTTTTAACGGCATTATCAAATGGTTATACATCATGTGCCATAAGTGCACAAAACCAGGGTGATGGAAATCAAATATGGACGTTGTCTGTTACAGTGTATATAAAATGAGCGTCATACGTGCAGTACAGTTGTAGCGTTGTGCATTTTCCATTTTAAAGGTGCGACTAGTTTCTATTACAGAGTCAACCGGTTGACACGAAGCGTCAACATGAATGTTCATCTCGCCCAACAGGAACCGCCCCACCCAGTGAGGCTGCCCTGGGTAGTAAAACACACGCCACAGAGAATGTTATTCGAACCGCTTCCAGCCAATCACAGCGTAGAGCGTGGGGAGCGCCGCTGTTTGAATGCTCTGCGGAGACAGACAGCCTCGCAACCGATGTGACGAGCTAACCACAGCAGAATGCAGTTAGCTAGCTAACGAATTAAATCTGTGTAATTCATTCAGTCCGAAGTTTGAGAAGAGTTAAACAGTAAGTTTAAGTCGTGCGACACCGAGAAGCTATTTTGTTTTTATTTCGTGTGTGGCTTGTTAATGAGCTAATGTGACTTGCTAACCTAAGCTAGCTGGATAACGTTAGCTAGCTAACTGCATTGCAACTAAAGCATGAAGCTAGCCATTAGATAAGCGCTGTATACTGTAACGTTATTGAAGTTGTTAACATTTCCCTGGGACTGAGTAACTTTGTAGCTCTTATTGTTGACGATTGTGGAGAACAGGCGTCTTGTGAGCAGTGAAGAACCACATGAGGATGAGTTAGCAGAAGTCTGGACAAAGTGTTACAGTTAGAAAGGCTCGGGGCCAGGACAGGACTGATACAACTGCGAATGTCAAGTTTACTTTGGTCTTGACAGAAAGGAGTGAACGAATTGTTGCAGAGTTCATTTGAAAGTAACGTACAAGAGAAGAGTGTAAAATGAAAGTCATGGAGAAAAATGTGATGCGTCTAGTGGCTGTGCAACACCTCCGCACAGCGTACGGGATAAAGACAAAGAACTGGAACAAAAACAAAGCGGCCAGCTGTAAGTCAACAGCCAACAACTCGGTAAGTTTGAAGAAAAGACATTACCAATATACAGCACGATTTACTTGCGTTTCATTCGCAGTGACTAAAACTTTGGACTTGACAAGCTGTACCACGAATCAACAAGTGCCCAGTATCAGCCTTGGACATACTATTGTTTAGTCTATTGAATCAAATTAGCATATTACTGAAAGCAGGCCCCCACTGATGAGACCCATTTGTTCGCAGGCCGTTGTCACCCATGTCAGTCACTGCAGATGCTTTGTCTGGATGTTCTCGTGATTATTCACACCATAAATTTCGTTACCAGCAATAGAAAGCCAAGTCTAACAAGACACAAAGGAGCGATGTTTTCTCATAAATCTTTATGGTTTACTGTTGTGATGTTTTTGGACTTTCTAGCAATATATACTTGTAATTTAGATAGCACAATTAAACCTCTGCAGGGTATGCCATACTGAATTTAATGGCAGTTGAACTAACTCCGGGGCCTGTTCCTTCTCTTGTACTTTACTCTAAGTGGCTCACAGAAGTCACAAGGTTTGTTGCAAGAGGCTTTGTGACTTTTCAAATGAACATTGGACTTCTGCATTTGCACAGAATGCCTTAAAATGTGGTAAGAGAAAACAAATGCCACAAACCTTAGCTCAGATTATGTAAAGAAACCAAGAAAATGCTTCTACCCTGATAAACACTGGACAGATTCAGATCATTGAGGTTAAAAACCGAACGTAAAGTGGCTGTTGTTGCTTTCATCATTATTCTCTTAGGCTTAGGAAAGTTTGGCAGCCGGCCAAACTGACTGATCAAAAGTCGTAGAAATGTGTGGCAGTGAAATTCTTGTCACAACTCTTACGTATTTCAATAAATATGGTTTTTGACAAGAGGGGTCTGATGATGCTTCTGCTTATTAGAGTGAATGAACGGCTGATTTGGCATTTTCTCATATTGTTTAGTATTCCTGTCTAAAATCTAACATTGAGCAGTTGATTTCTTATTTTCTGTTGTTTGATTGTTCCCCCAGACAAAGGTTTTCGGGATATCTCTGGAGAGCTTACCGTACTATAATATGGAATGTGGAAGCGTGCCAAGGCAAGTGAACATGCTTGTGTACCTCTGCTTGAGCTTACAGTTGGCAAGTTATTTCTTGTCCCATCTTGTACATTCTGTACTAATGACATTTTACTACTGTCTTAGCTTTCTGGTCGACGCATGCATGAAACTGCTGGCACATGTTGACACAGAGGGCCTGTTCAGAAAATCTGGCTCCGTCATTCGCCTGAAAGCACTGCGGGTGAGTGATGGCTGAAGTTGACCTTGCATTCACTGAGGGACCTTGACCCTGAGAAAGGTCTAACATAGCCGTGGTTTTTTGTATGGTTATTTTTCTGTCCAGGCAAAACTTGACGCGGGTGAGGAATGCCTGTCCACCGCACTTCCCTGTGATGTGGCCGGTCTGGTGAAGCAGTTCTTCAGGGAGCTGCCAGAGCCTGCGCTGCCCACAGAGCTGCAGGAGGCCTTCCTCAAGGCCCAGCAGCTCCCCACCGAGGAGGAGAGGACCTCTGCCACCATGCTGCTGTCGTGTGTACTACCCGACAGAAACCTCACCGTCCTGCGTTACTTTTTTGACTTCCTCCACAATGTATCTAAGAGGTGCCAGAAATGTTTTTTCAGGTTTTTATCTGTCTTTTTACCTTTTGTCTTCATAAATACATTACTGCTGTTTTTGTGTTTTTTCTTTGCTTAATGGCAGGTGTGCAGAGAATAAGATGGATAGCAGTAACTTGTCTGTAATCTTGGCTCCAAATCTCCTTCACTTTGGAGACGGTGCAGAGAAGATGAACGCCAACACTGAGAAACGCCTCAAGCTACAGGCAGCCATAGTACACTGCTTCATAGAGCATGCCCACAACTTTGGTATGACCTGATGCATCTGCATCATCCTGCAGCTCATCTGTGTGTCAGTCCACACTGTATCTTATAAGCACAATTTTTTTTGGCTGTGTCTGTGTGTCACAGGTGTGTTACCACAGTTTCTACTAGAGAAAGTTCCAGCCATGATGGGCTGTGAATCAGGGGCTCTCTCCCCTACTCACGATGAACTTGAGGAGCTGGACCTAAACTCAGGGATGAAGAGGAGACACAGACGCAGCTTCGGAGGTAAGACTAAATCATCAGAGATTTATGCTAAGATTTCAATCAAATCTCGAATTGGCCAGATATATTCCAGCTGCACTAGTTGCAACCACAGTGGAAATATTTCGTGACATTAAACATGTTCAAGTAAAATGGAGCCCTGTATCGCAGTAACTGCAAATTAATCATGTTATTTTGGAGCAGCTGTAGTCAGTAAATACTGTTTATATGATTCAGTTTGTCTCATATTTCAGATATGGTCAATGGTGCTCTGAATAAGATAAAAACTAATAGAACACCCACAAATGCCACCCAGTCAGACAGTCTTGGTAGGTACTGAGGTTAGCATGATGATACTGTAGCAATCCATCTGCTATGCACATGATACAACAAGCTTTCTGTCTCCTGTTGCGCTTCAAATGAAACTGATTCACACTTGCCTTGATGATGAATAACAATGTGAAATAATGCCTTGTTTCAAATTTATTGGCTTTTGTTTTCGTTTCCTGTCTGCCTGTCATTTGCATGGATCATCTTCCACACATTTCAGTCAAGATGTGCTAATTCTTCTCAGTGCTTTGGCTCAGAATCATTCTTGGAATGTTTTCAAATACAAAACTGCAAATCCCGGACATTTCGAAGATGTTAATATCTCTTGTGATTTTGCCAGTTTTTTCTTCTGCAACTCCTGTGATTGCAACGCCATCCTCAAAGCGAAAACTTCCTTTGGAATCTGGTCACTCTTTTGGATTCTCAAACAAGAAACGTAGATCTGTCAAAAAGAACCTGGGGATAGAATTACTTCCCAATACTTTGTTCAGCGGGGCTTCCACTCCTGGATCAGGTATTGATAATTGTTTGATCAAATGGGCATCAGCTATTCGGCTATCTCTACAGCTTGCGGTTAAGTTGTTTTTTCTCTATATATCTAGCTTACAGCGCTTCGGGGGTGTTGGACTCCTCCCTGTCATCAGCAGGGAGGTCTAGAAGGCAGTCAGCGACCTCTGTGAGGAGGAAGAGCCGACGACTTAGCAACAGGCATGCTGTCAACAGGTACACACTTTCTTTGTCCCCCAGAATTCACAACTATATTATTTGTCTCATAGGGAGAAGTGCTGCCACATAAATTACACTAACAGTAAGGTTAAGACAAAGTGATGCCGTAAAATGCTTTGTGCCACATTGTACGCCATGAACAGTATTTCCCACTATGCTCTACTACACAGAGAGATTGGTAAAATATTAAACTCAGAGCTACATGGTACTCTTAGTTTATCTTATGTTGATAATTGTTTTAATGTATATCTTTCAGAGTTGAATCTGGAAGGGCCGGCTGCTTTTCTCCTAAAACCGCCAAGAAAGAAGCCCCACGGAAATCTCTGCGCTTGCGTTTTAGCCTGGGGAAGAGCAGCAAAGACGCTGTAAGTGTGGTTGCCCTAAAGACTTCACATCCCACTTATGTGGTTCACAGATGAACAGTGAAAAATGGTGTTAATCAAGTGCATTCAGGTACATGGTGCAATTAACTGTATTAAAATCAAGTAACACATTTGCACAAGGGGTGTTTTGTTGGGGTGAATTGTTGCACAGCAGCACTTTTTCATTGTGTAACATTCTAAGTTTAGTTTCAGTAGCTAACACATTTAAACTAATGCATGCACGGGTTTAAAAGAAGTCTGGGTTGTTTATTTCAGCACCTTTTTACATTTGTAATATTACAAAGTAAATTGTGTTCTTACTTTTATGGTACAAAGCCATAGGATATCTCCTGTGCCCAATTGTCAGCAATTTACTGTGTTAAGCACTCAGGTGGAAGATTGTTGACATAAAATATATTGTAACCTTTTTGGGGTACATATGCTGAGCTGTTAAAGGTGCATAACGTTCTAATGCTCTATAGTTACATGTATATTCATGACTTAATAAAAAGTTGTTGACCAACAAATCCAATATCTTGTTTCTTCTTCTGAGTGATTTTTGTCATCCTCTGAAGAACTAACCACAACAATCATGGAATTAACATATTAATGTTACATGTTGGGTGACATCTGTGGGGTCCTTTTTAACAAAATAATTCTCTTAATCCTCCTTGAACTTTCTTTCATCTTTCATTTCTCATTCCATGCTGGTGACAAAGGGGTCTGAGTCCATTGGCTGGCGACTTGCCACTCAGGAGAGCACCACCACTTTTCGTTTCACCAAAGAGACAGAGTTCAGTCCCTCAGTTCTGGCTAGAAAGGCTGAATCCAAAAGTAAGTATCAAATGACTGCTAATCAAGAATACTTTTAATCTAGTGTGAAGTTACAAATGTAGACTTTTGAATTGTAATATCTGCTAATATCCCACTTTGTTTAATAGGCACCAAGTACATCAGTAAGTCTGAAGACAACTTGATGACCCCCCAATGTGACTCAAGTGCCCACCGGACCTCATGGAGCGGTGAGACCCCCGTAGGAGCCCAGGCTTTCAGCGGAGGATCTTTTACAGACACCCCCATGAGCATGTGCCTGAAGAGCAACTACATGTCTGAGCCAGCCATCATCGTATCGAAGGCAGCAGCCAGCCTTCCCAAGAAGCTCTGCTGTGCTTCCAGTGCCGAGAGCCTGGAGAGTGAGAGCTCCATCACTGAAGCCCCGAGCCGAGCCGGTCCCACCCTGCTGAAAGTAAAGAAGGCCTTCACAGAGTTGAGCAGTGACCTCCAGGGTGTCATACAGGACCCCTGCAACTCTACGGGAACAAATGCAACAAAACCACCAGACAACATCCTGGTCCCTCCACCAGAGAGTCTTACAGTCAACGTTCTGTCTGTGGACACACAGGCCTCCAGCTTCCCAACTCAGCAGAGCCGTCTCGCTAATGATCAGAACATTACCTTTGGCCTAATTGAAATTGCGGCTTTATCGCCGTTGCATATTGACAGTGTCGTTTTTGAGTGTGGTGTATACGGTAGTCCACCACTAAAGGCTGATAAAGATTCTCTCTGTGCTGTTGCTGCTGTCAGTGGTCATGACAGCACCATGGAGGGAGAGAGTGAAAGGGAGGCAGAGCAGGTGAACTGCAGCAGGTTGATTGACGCTCTGGACATCCAGAGTCCCGCTCACTTCAAACTGGGTGTCTCATCTGGGCTGCAGTCCACTCCATACAAGCTGGACCTTGAACTCAGAGACGAGCTTGGTACTATAGTCAGTGCGGTACATGAAAAAAATGAATCTTCCCCAGAGATTGGTTCCAAAGTCCAAAACCAACAACCCCTCTCACCGTGCAGCCTGGAGACTGAAAAGCGTCGGGTGGCAGACCACATCCATCACTTCAATAAGCTCACCCTTCATTCTCCCAGAGGCTCCCTGGCCAAACAACTCAGATCGCCACTCAAGTTCCAGCGCACCCCCGTGCGTCAGACTGTCCGCAGGATGAACTCTCTACTGGGGGAGAGCAGGAGACCCACCAGACATGCAGAACTCGCCACCAGCCAGAGCGGCCCTGTGGTGAAGGCAGTGAGCCTGGAGAGCGGCCTCTCCCCTCACCCACAGCTTCAGCCTCACCAGGGAGAGGCACCAGTGGGACCGTCCAAGAGCTTTTGTCCCATAAAGAAACCACCTCCAGTCCCACCCAAAAAGCCAAGCACCTTGACCCGCAAACCCAAGGCCTGTGCTCTGGGCGACGTGACCAACAAGGTCCAACCAAAGACCAAAGCGGACAGTTCTGTCCCTGATCCTTCAGGAGCTCAGAAGCCTCTTGTGCAGCAGGTAGTAGGGAAGGACATGAACCATTACAGAGGTTCACCTAGAAACCCCCTCAACCAAGGACGCCTGCTGTCTGCTACCAGGCCCGTAGATCTGTAGTTCAAAGTTTTTTTTTTTGCCTTTTCTGTTCCCTCCTTACTATGCAGGTCTCTGTCTGGTAGGACTACAGGACATTAAACATTCCCTCTTATGTTATCTGTATTTTCGGGGGGTTTAATTTATTTGTAGGTGCTGTTTGTGTTGTGTTAGGGCCTTAATGGGAGATGTTCATATGCCTCATGTTTGTTTTACTCCAGTAAAACAAGTTTAGAAGTGAAATATTGACACATCAGCCTACAAGATTATATGTTGCGTAGTGTTTAGACTGTAGTGTGCAGGCCAAATTATGTGAAATGTGATTGATGGTATGACTGGAAACCTTTAGATCAAGTCTTATGCTTTTATTTATGCCTTGTCTAATCCTTAGTTAGATTTGTTTTTATAAGAAAAACCTTTTCTGGAGTTGCAGCTGTTTCTTTATTACAGAATATTTTCTTACTGTCTCTTGCCATGAACAGAGAAAAAAATGCACCTTTTGTTGGATTTTATGGGAGAAAAAAGCCAAGCAGTATTGATCACATCGTCTGTCTAATCGCAGTCCGTTAATTTCAAAAACAACAGCCAGTAAAATGCTTTTCCATGTGAACTGCTTCAGACAAATAAAACAGCATATACCTACATGTTTCTCCATGTTGACTTCTTCTGGTTTGGACAAATAATTAGCACACATTGGAGCCACAAGGGGGAGTCATCCAGCCACTGACAACATGCTCCTGTTCCTGCTGGAACAGGGCTCAGGAACCCGAAGCTGCAATGACTTCAGACTGACCTGTTGCAACTAAATCCAGATCTTTGGACGAAGTTTGTTCTGGCACATTTGAAAAGATTAAGTCTGCATCTCTGGAGATGTTCTCTTCCTGCTCAGTGTAGAATCTGGTGTTTGAGCACAACAGTGGATAAATAAACTCCCAACTACTTAAAAAGGCCAGAAGGATCGAGCTCAGCGCGCCGCGTCAAGCTGTTAAAAACTCGTGTTGACGTGAGAGACGTGAAGGGCGCGGACATTTTTCTCTTCTCTTGTAAAGAGTCTGAAGAGTAGACAGTGAAAAGGTGAAGGTCAAAATCATTCCTTGAGATTTATTCTCCACACATTGGGAGGCTCGCGTGCTTCCCAATGTGTAGTAGGATAGATGTTTCTGCAGCAGCTTATTGTTATTCTCATCACTGCAGTGTGTGTGTGTGTGTGTGTGTGTGTGTGTGTGTGTGTGTGTGTGTGTGAGATTGTGTGTGTTTCTCCACCTTCAGGCGCTGCGTGATGATACTTCAACACTGCAGAGTGACGGCTGGCCATGTGTTCGGCAGATGAGTTCACGGGGAGATGAGAACAACGTAAAATATATGTACGGAAAGTCCGGGAAGAGACAGTTCGCTAATTATTTATGTTATAAAGACACGTGCACGTTGAATGTTTGGCCTAAATATAACAAACAACAGCGCTGGACTTTTCATTTCTAGAATATCATCAGGCCTGAAAACGGAACTTTCCTCAACAACAAAGGAAGCTCTTCAGTTGTCTTTCTGTATTTTCATATTTTGACTTTCGTAAAAGTCAGCCCTTTATAACGGGATTTAAAGTTGGAACGAATGCCTTTATATATAATGAATAACTACATTTCCAATGTTTTATACATCAGTCATAAGCCGTTCGTTTTGAGCTGGCAGGTTGTGAAAAAATGTCTTGAGACCTGATTGTCTTTAGAAAGTTATTTAGTTCATCAAGTAGACCAGAATCCATTAATCAACAACTTATTAACTGTTCCCATGTTGACTTGTAGCTTATTAGAAAATGCAAGCATTTATTCATAGATTACCAACATTGCATTTTATCAAACATAAAGAATATTAGATCAGGGATATTTTCACAACCTGGCAAAAGTTACTCTTAATAATGGCTTAAATCTATTTATAAAGCATTAGTAAATGATTTAAAAACCAACAAAAACACTATTAGTTATATTTATAAAAGAAAGACTAACGATATTCTTCTTTAGTTAATTTTACTTTAGGGACAATAGACACTTTTATTTAAAGACCGTGTGATTACTGATAACTGATTTATATAGTTGCCTAATTTGGGCATGTGTAAATAAACGAATTGGGGACACACGCAATAAATAAATGTCTATCACATGGAGCAAGGAATACTGCATGTCTATATCATACTGTGCTCCAGAAACCCCCAAACTTCTGATCAAACTCTGTCCATTTGTTTTTATTATTTATTTATTTATTTATCTATTTAAAAAAAGCCTATTTTCTATGTTCGTTTGGCTCAGTAACGTCTCTGGTGTTCAGCTGTATGTAATGCGTTTATAATGCAGTCTGTGTTGAGGATTCACAGGTGTGCTGTAACGTGATAGTCAAGTTCGTTCTGATGCGTGCCTGTTCGTAGTTTGCGTGAGGACTGTGAACGCCTCCTTTCCGTTTTTCAATTGTGACATTCTGCGCAGTGTTATCATCAGGCTCCTTTTGATAAAAAAAATAACGACTTTTCCACATGCGCATAAACTCCAGGCCTGTCCGCTCCCTCTCTGCTCGCCCCCCCCTCCTCCTCCTCCTCCTCCTCCTCCTCCCTGCCCTCGCTGTTCCTCGGTTGTCTGTTTCTTGAAGTGGGTTCAGGGAAGTGTTGAGGGGGCGGATAGTTTTGATTTTCTCTACATCGTGCTCAGCCAATAATGTAGAGGGAACTGTTGTGCACATCTCAGCTGGCAGACATTTAAAAGGGAGACAGTCCGGCGCTGGAGCAATTTGTATTAAACCCCCTGGCCCCTGTCTATGGAGCGGTTAGTCTCCCACCCATCCACAGTCCCGCCAGTGTTCAGTCGACAGCAGTAGGTGCCTATCACCGCGGAAGCTGCCGTAGAGGACTGACAGCACCAGATCATCGCACTTGTAGCAGTGGAGGCTCGAACAGGTGAGTGATATTGGACTGTTTCTGACCACAACTGCCGCTTACATTTGAACTTTATTTGGTTTATGACTTATAGAAATTGCAAAACTGCATGCCTGTTATGTATTATTATATTATATATTATATATATTATATATATTATATGTGTATTTGTGCAAACGTAGATGGTTTATTAAACATATAAGAAAGTTTATTAGCTTTTGCTTGCTGAGCCTGGTGGCGCTCCTTTGCGTAATGGATAATGTATCGCCTTATAAAGTGCGAGAACATAATACGAGACATTATATTTCTCACTCACATATATAGTTATATTGTTTTTGCACTATAATTTCGTTTTGCATGCTGTGTCTGTACGTTTTTACGCAGCGTAAAAGCTTTGACAGCTGTGCGTAACCCGTCCAGAGTTTAAACAGTATAGGTGATGAATTATTTTCTTCTTCTCCCCAAGGATGGCCAACTCGAGGCGTATCTTGTGCAGTATGGTTTTCATCATGGGGTTGCTATCCTCTCCCGTGGACTCCAAAAGAAACCGAGGTTCACAAGGCGCCATTCCTCATCCTGACAAAAGCAACCCAAACGAATCGGAGCAGCAACCGCAGCCTCCGCAGGCGGGCTCCGGGTCCCGGCAGAGGCAGGGCTCGTCCTCACCGGCCGACGAGGTGCTGGAGTCCAGCCAGGAAGCTTTACATGTGACGGAGCGCCAGTATTTGAAACGGGACTGGTGCAAGACGCAGCCCCTCAAGCAGACCATCCACGAGGAGGGCTGCGTCAGCCGCACCATCATTAACCGCTTCTGTTACGGACAGTGCAACTCCTTCTACATCCCCAGGCACATCCGCAGGGAGGAGGGAGCCTTCCAGTCCTGTTCGTTTTGCAAGCCGAAGCGTTTTACCACCATGACGTTTACTTTGAACTGTCCAGACCAGCAGCCACCCACCAAGAAGAAACGCATCCAGCGCGTCAAACAGTGCCGCTGTATATCCATAGACCTGGACTAAAGACGCACAGAAATGTGTTGTGTGTGTGTGTGTGTGAGAGTGTTTCATATTCTTATTCTTCGCGGACAGAATTGTTGGTATAGAAAAAGAAAAAGACAGGCTGTCACACAGCCAAGAACACGTGCCTGTCTCCATCTAGGAGGAAGCATCCCTGAAGGTTTCCTACATGTAGGCTACAATCATTCTCTTCTTGCACAACGTGTGAACAAATATGGACAAATATGCAATCAACATTTCACTCCTCACCAGTTTGCCAAGTTTGAAAACAAGCATCACTGCACGGCAACGCTGACTTGGAATGGGCACGTTTTACGCACGGCTTCCTCACCCCGAGAGGACTGCATAACCCCGGTTTATTTAACAAGTCACTGTTCAAAACGCAGGAAAACATTCCTGTCCAGTGTTGTATTTTTGTGCGCATATATGTTTGTTTAACTGGATGTTTCCACTGTGTGGAATTTGACGGATGAGGCGATATTTGTAAATGAAAAAATGTGATTTTATTTCGATATTTCAAGAATCTTTCAAGGTTAATTGATTTCTGTGAATTTCGAAGTCCATCAGTAAAGTTTATTTTGTAAGTTGGGTGCCTACTCAGTTGTAGAGACAATAGGCTCCTATGTTAGTTAAAACGGACAATGTACAGTGGTGGTTTCTACAGTGTCGAGGTTAAATAGTTGTAAAATGTAAAGCCACCTTTGATGTAACCGGTTTCTTTATCCCTTTGATTAAATTATCTATGAAAACATAAAATAAACGGATGTTGGAATATTGTGCATATCATCTGTCGCTTTACGCCTGATGTAAAGAGGGAGTGTTAAACAACACAACGTTAAATTCAGCTCTCTTCACCTGCTGCTCTCCTGCTGCTGCATGGAGCACTCAAACCCTGGAACACACTTCACCGTAAAGCAAGTCAGTTTTATGAGAGAAGATGCCCTTGTTCCAATTATCCCTTGAAATGATGTCATTTAACTTCATTGCATTTTGTTACATGGCTCGCAGATCTAGCGGACTGGAAGGGGGGGGGTTAAAGTGCAAATGAGGTATTTCCTGCCTGAACGGCACCAATCCAGCGTTTAATAAATAAGTCTTAATAGTTTCTTAATTAGAAAGAAGCATTATTTTTCATCCATATTAAATAAAACAATTGGGATGATCTGAAATGCCACAGGTGTAAATCTACTTTCAAAAATTAAACTTTTTTTTTTCATCGGAACCAATTGGTGATTTATTGATCCTATAGCTTGACGAACTTAAACGCACCACAACGCAATTTGAATTACATTTTTCCTACATTTCCACTGCAAGGCACATAATGACTGCTGGTATTTTAGGGATGCAACAAAACAGGCTAAAACATTGAAATGTGCATCTCATTAAATTTCACATTCCTGAAATCTTAGTTCTCTTAAAACAAACTTCAAGGGACCTGACAAATTCCTTATGTTTGCAATGATAATCACTTTATTTTAGGAGTCTTCCAGGAACAAGTTTTAATGTCTAACAATGAGGCTTGATTAAATGACTCATAGTTTATTGAACAGCCTAGCTGAATTATGAATCATCAGATCCTCTTTGATGAGCTTTGCTCGGTGCAGCCTTACGGAAGTGCTGACAGACAAAAAATATAGATATTGGTCCAGTTTGTTCGACATCCAGTAGTTTATTCTTGAAATTTAAAACAATTCCATAAAATTACAGAGCACCTAATGAGAGCTACTGAAGGTTACATGAACCGACATACATACAGTTGAGGCTACAGCAGCTCCTTGGTCAGTATCAGCTCATTTCTTTTTTTTTAGTTTTTCAATCCCTCTGAAGTAAAACATATCATTTAAAGTTATGAAATATCTATCTATCTATAATATTTTTTTATACAAAATAAATGGCACACAGTGAAAGACTTTGGAGGGTTAAAAAAAAGTAATTCAAGGTGCAGTTTCATGGATAGTCTGATAATGGAAGTCTGTCTGAGGTATAACAACTCACATGGCTTAAGGTGATATGCTTAAATGTTCTCAAAATACAACCCTCATCTCTCCAAAACTAAACGGCAACTCTCTTCATTCAAATTCCTCCATTCCCTGCAAATCAGTGGGCACAACATACAAGTGATATCCAAGTGAAAATATATCTTTCATCTGACTGACCCATCAGGCAGCTTCCCGGTCAATTATATTACAACTCATAAAAATACAGCCTCAACGGGAGCAAAGCTGAAGGTTTTTGGCATAAAATAAATCTTTCCTTACATAAATAGACTTTTCTTGAACGTTACAGGGCCGTGGTTACATCTTACATTTTGCGAAAATTGAGTTTAATACAGTTTTTTTTAGAAAAAAAAAAAATCTAATAGGATTTCATCATGAAGCAATATAATTCATAAATCTTATAACAAGGAAACCACAGCCTTGCATAGGAAAAGAGGTGCAAAAAAGTGCAAGACATCTGAAAAACGCACGCAGCTAGCATAAGAGGGGAGTGCGGCTTATAGCAAGCTACGACACACAGCTACTGCAAGAAGTAAAGTGCCTAAAAGTGTGCTGGACGCAATGTGATGTACAGCACTCACTGAAGGACTAACAACTTTGCATAATAAATACTTAATATCTTGGGTGAGTGGGTGCGTGGCCAAAACTTGTTGTGTTCTTCTGATGTTTTCAACTACACGTGTGTGTGTGTGTGTGTGTGTGTGTGTGTGTGAGGGGGCCTCTGCTCGCTGCCAGGCCTCTGCTCTTCTCTGGCCGTCACCCAGGAGAGGTCAGTCTGGTGCAGCGCTACACGATACAATGAAACCTCCGTGTACCGATTTGTACGCACGCACATACACAATTTACACGCAATACGTCTTCATCTGCACTTGAAGCCTGGCGCAGATCTTTTATCGTACTCCTCGAAGCTGCACGGCCCCTGCCGATTCTACAGCATGACATATTTACAAGACTTTTAATGAGTGAATGAAAAGCTATCCACTTCAGCAAAAGGACACTGGAAACTGCTTCTTTTTTTACCACTTCCAGAGAGAGAGAGAGAGAGAGAGAGAGAGCGAGAGAGAGCGAGAGAGAGAGAGAGAGAGAGAGAGAGCGAGAGAGAGAGAGAGAGAGAGATCTGTTTTATCAATCTGAGCAGAAATCTCCAACGTCTTAACACTTTGAATATGTAGGAGCACTTTCACTTTGCTGTCTGTAACATCTGCTCTTCGGAAAAGAAATGGTTTCTCTTGTCGATCCAGAAGGAACCCTCGCGGATGTGTCAGCTGGCCCTGTTGTGAACCCCACTGACCCCTTGAGACCTTTCACAAGCTGGGCACTCAGGGGTCATGCCACGCTGGATGAATGAGATCAACCTTTGGCCTTTAAGACTCTAATCACCGCGGCCGTGTCAGCCACGCATCCTCGCTGCAGGCCCAGCCTCTATCTGTACAGCAGACAGAAAAAGCTCCACATGAGGGTGGTGGAGCGTAGGGTGGGGATGGGTGTGTGGGAGGGTGGAGAGGTGTCCAGTGTTGTTAGTAGGGCAGAGATACGGCAGTGGGAGTAGTATGAGTCCGGCAAGGTTTTATTGCGAGTTCGTACGGGACACTGAGGGCGGCCCGCTGCTGCTGAGGCAGGTGTTGAACAGAGGAGAGATGAGGCCTGCACACTTTCTGATCTCCAACTTTCTTAGCATCACCACTCATTTCTTCTTCTGCTGTGTCATTTTAGCTCAGCTGGAGGACACGCCGGCTTCCTTCTGCCGCAGCCTCTCTTTCTGTTGGCAAGAACCACAAAAACATTCGGTGTTATGGACTTCGGTGCGGACTCAAGAGAGAGTAGCTTTCAGGAAATTACATTTCTCTGCAGTACGTAGATCAGTTCTTACCAGACTGTTTGCATTGATCTTCTTGGTTTCGACTCTCTTCTCCGCTGTGATCTTCTTGATGTTTTCTTGAGCTTCTTTCAACCTATGGAAAAATAAAAAAACACAAGGACTTGATATTTGCAGACCTTTAGTACACACTGAAAGGTCTGGAACTAAATCCAGAAAATAGCACTTGTGTAACTTGTGAAAACAATATAAAGTCGGAAGCCTCTCATCACTGTGACCTTGTGAAGTAGTTTGTAAGAGCAAGACATTTAAGTATCTCCCTGGGGCACCCTGTGTCATGGAGCCATGAGGAGTTTGCGGTCAGTGAAAGCCCCATAAGTGAGAAGCAGTAGAGAATGACAGTGGGTTGATGAGATAATGAGGCAGCCTTTAAAAAACACTTGGCTTTTATGAGTGCACAAACAGTATTTAAAATAAAGTTAATTGTACATAAGCACAATCAGCTGTGAGTAATGTGAGACGATTACCTAGTAAACAATTAAGAGAGAGCACATGGATCCACTCCTCCATCTCACAGAGGGAGAAGAAGGCTCACTTCAGATAACTGATAAATGATTTTAGTGTGGAGGACACTAAGCCTAATCTCAGATTGATGATATGATACGAGGGTTTAGAGCCATGAAGGCACCACATGACCACACCGTTTGGCTGGACAGTAACGAACAGCTTCTCATAGTCCCGTTGTCGCCTCTGCACGTACAGCGCTGCTGCCCTTTGGGCTGCATGTCCAGCATCATTACAGTGTTTGTCAGTTCTCTCGGAAACGTCATAAATTCAGGCCCACAGTCCTACCATTACACTTACATTAAGTGGGGGGACTAACAAGAGGTCAATTCAAAAAAGAATAATCAAATTCCATGCAGCAGAGGTATCCCGACTTTTAGTCCCTAGTATGGGTCAAGCTGTATAAATACTGATCCTATATTTCCCATAATGCAACTCATGAGCATCTTTTGTTAGAACCTTTCTGCCTTGTAAATGCCCATTCAAACTCCATGCCTTAAATTTGAGTGAATGTTAGTTTTTAGAGATTATTTTTTTCAGACTTCAGAGCCACAGAGGACATTGTAGAGTAGCACTCCTCCCGACAAGTAAACTGACCTCCATGTGTCTTTCACAGACAAACTAAGAAATGGAAGAACCCCCACCAGAGTCCGACTCACCTCTCCTTGGAGATGGTCTTGCTTTGTCGTACCCAGCTGTTCTTGAAGTCATTACAAAACTCATACCAAAGCATGAAAATGTGACTCGGGGCCACTTCTTTCTCCCCGGACTTTGGCTTAACCCCAAAGTAGCTCACCGTGTCCTGGAAACTGTAGGGGAAAATAGAGCAGAGGCACAAAGAGTGTTGTCTTATCGCACATAAACACTTATAAATAACCTCAGGCACAAATAATAGTGTGAACTACTCCAGGTTTACAAGTCAAAGTTATAAACAGTAAAGTACAAGGAAGCTAAGGTGTGTATGCCCACAAAACACAGACAGAGGGTAAAAAACACAGCGCACACAGAGAATGATGGATGTAGAGTCGGACAGAAAGGCGAGAAACAGAGCTGGAAGGTGAGTGTCCACCCTGCTGGGCCACGGGGGAGAGCCAGCAGCGGCGGCTCCATTATCACATTGACCTCCACAGCCGGGAGGAAGACTGCCAGAGGAGACGGAGACAGCCAAGAACAGGCTGCTGCTCCTCCACACACACACACACACACACACACACACACACACACACACACACACACACACACACACACACACACACACACACACACACACACACACACACACACACACTCTCCTGTGGAACCCACACATATAGCTCCAGGAACATATTTACTGGCAGACAATCAAAGATGCGAATATGATTTGATGTATATGCATGGAAGCTCACTCAAACGGGTGTGCACACATCAGATCTATGCAAATAAACTGATTGTGGATCTTCTGTTTTCTGAGACTGTGGCAGTGTTGTAGGCCAGCTTCTCAGCCTAATTCAATTGTAACCAAATCTGAACTCTATGCAAGGCTCTCACAGGGCATGAAAAGCAGCCTGCTGCTTCAGATTCACTCCCTAACCCAAACATGAAAGACATTTTCTAGCCCTGCCTGTCAAAGGGTTGATAAAAGGGGGCAATGATTCAAGGGATGCTCCCTGTCCCATTGACACCCAGATAGGCTCTGACCTCCAGATGCTAGGTGGCTTTTTGCGACGCTAATCTAAGACATGTTCATGCGGAATGAAATGGTACAATATGCTGCCCAGACGGCCTGCTAAACGCTGAAAAATAGGGGAGGGGGGGGGGGGTTCTGCGTGCGCCTGCTTCCCATTTCCCAGTGATGCGTCATTTTGCTGGGATGCTCAAAAGAAAAGGGAGAGTGCTGTAGATCATCCTGTACGTTACAAAAGAAATCAGAGGCTCTGGGATGTTTAGATTGACCAAACAGACCTTCCGTCCCAGGTAGCTTTGTTGCAGCCGGCCTGGTCTGGCATGATGAACAGGGTCTCTTCTCCATCAGCTCCTCTCCTGACCCGGGGTCATCATGTCAGAGCATGCACAAATCAAGCAACAGCGCTTTTCCTTTTACCCTCCTGAGCACGTGCAACAAGCAGATACACAAAACTTCACTCAAAACAGATGCACACACGCTCACACATGCGAGTGTACCTATGAAACATAAACAAAATCAAGCAGACCTTTGTTGCTTGCGAGCGCAGAACAATTACACTTGTACACACAAGCACACAAACACACACTTCTGTAATCCATGCTATAAAGCCTTTGCCGTGAGAGGGTTTACTGCGGCACCCACAACCGGCATTCCTCACTGACAGCTATAAAAAAAGACCCATTAGAAAACCATGAGCAGCCGTGAGAATCAGGGAAATATTTGGACAGGCAACTCTGCATTCCTTTGTTTCCCCAGTCAGAAGATTACAGAAGTAAACTCCATGTTGTTGGCTTATTCAGCAGAGGCACTAAGTCGTTTTGTCTTCATGCAATACCCGAGCAGATAAATATACCAAGTAGCATCCATGAAACTGTAGCTGCATGGTGATGGGAGAGGAGGCAGTCGGGCCAAATGAAATTGGGCATGATGTGGGAGAAGGGGAACTTAATGAGACGGAACTGAGGACAGAACCAGAAAAACCTCAGTGGAACCCAAACATGAAGCAGACAAATTAGAACTGCATGTTGAGGAAAAGGCATCGGCACTCGCCATGATGGGCCATACTGCCAGAATGACTTTTTTATTTTTATTTTTTTTTACAAAAAGCAAAAAACAACCAGAAATGATCTTGATAGAGACGTCATTCTCATTAAAATGACACTGGTGTTTTATAATTAAGCACATTGAAAATGTCGCCTCATTTAACATGTCAACAATACTTTGATATTATTGTATCAAATTATTGTTTTACACGTGTGAAACGTTTTGCCTGATGTAATATAAGGTCACTAACATCAACTGCACACAGCAGTGCTTTGAGCCAAAAGCTAATTTTTAATAAAAACTGCTAATTTGCACAAATTTAAACACAAAGTACAGCTGAAGCTGATGCAGGTATTTGGTCATAAACCAAGTATTGGACAAATTAAAATTTTGACCTGGCAATCACACTAAATTCACCCTGAGGCAACCACGAATATCAGCACCAAATTTCATGGCATTCCATTCAATAGCTGTTGAGGTATTTCAGTCTGGACCATAGAGCCACACCGCTAGCATAACTAAAAATGATTACAGCTACATTTATTTGAAAATTGATTAATAGTTAATTATTTTTCAATTTTCATTCTTGTGTGAATTTAATACCTTTGTGCTTTTAGACAAAGCAGCGTGTGAATTGTCTCTGGAAATTGTGATTGACATTTTTTACTATTTTCTCACATTTCATAGACCAAACAATTAATCGAGAAATTGGCAGATTGATCGATAATTAAAATAATCATATTTATTTTATTTTAAACCTATTTAGCATTTTTTTTCATTTTTTCCTATTTAACATTTCGGTCATAACCAGCCCTGATTCTTGTCAATATCCTGATGCTGATTCACCCCGTCCTTCTCACTGGCGGTTGACTTTGACTCGTGGGCGTCTAAACTCACAGGACTCCTCATGAGGAAGAGGCCGAGGTATTAGGTAGCACTAAGGATGTGTTGTCTTCCTTTATTAACACCGAGCCATAACGATTGTATGAGGATACCTCATCCAGTGCAGATGTGAGAGCCCACCCAGGGCCCTGGTGAGCCCGCTGACGCCCATATTCATCAACAGCGTGTCACTTTTATGAGGTGGCTCTGTGGGAACCTGAGAAAGAGACCCCCCCACCACCTCCCCTCTGTCCCTCCTGCTCTACCTAGCGCCAGTCAGCCAGCCCCCTCTTTAGATGAAATTAAAGGAAAACTTCATTAAAAGGCAAAGGTGCTGTCAGCTGCGGGGCCTTTTTGAGCAATATCCCCCTCCAAGTTCAACGCCTTCATTACAGTGGTGTCACTCATGCACAAGAGGGTGCACGCACATGCACACGCA
Source organism: Enoplosus armatus (assembly GCF_043641665.1). Lineage (NCBI taxonomy): Eukaryota > Metazoa > Chordata > Actinopteri > Centrarchiformes > Enoplosidae > Enoplosus > Enoplosus armatus. Next base: position 8,573,809 of record NC_092194.1, read on the forward strand.
CACACGCACACACACACACACACACACACGTCAGTCCAGTTCAGCGGATGGAGATATCACTATACGGCGAGGGCGGGGTGAGGGGCCAGGACAGACAGTGAGAGGTGCAGTCCCTCAGCGATTTACTTGGCTTAAAAACAGCAACATGAAACAGAGCAGTTTGGAGCCATTCGCTCCAAAGCAATCAACTTCCTAATTGTTTATCGTTTCCATTTTTCTGCGTCCGTTGTCTTTCACTTTCTCCTTTATGTGCATTCATGATTTATTTTGGAAGTGGGAGAGTTACGATATAAAGCAAACAATTCTGCTCTCTATCCAAACAAGGCACAAATAATCTATTTGCTTTGTTTGTCTGCTCCACCATCTTGTTCCAATATGAAATGTTCCAGATATGATTTCACCCGGACAGCGAGCTCAGCGGCTGCCAGTGTGTCTTACGTCCTATAAATCAGATGCCTCTCAGAAAACTCTTGGGAGTCTTCTGCGCAAAACATGGCAGATAAGAATGATAGGAACTGCAGGGGAGGAAGCACAGGGCGTTCAGGCCTAAAATACAGTACGCTGCACGTTATGTGTGTGTGTCGACATCCACTGCTGTCTCTGGTGAGCATGGGCTTCTTCTTTATTTATCTTTCAGACAAATTACAAAAGGCCAAGAAGTAAGCACAGGTGTATAGATACGTAATAAAATAACAACAACAAGAACAATCCCTGTTTAGTCAAAGTTGGTTTGAATTTTTCAACAAGGCAGAGAACCACGATACTGTGAAGCCCCTTCATCTTACCAGAAACCTTATCAGCTGGTGCTAATAATTATATACAACCAGCAAGCATTAGTGCTATCAGATACCAGCTATGTTATCTACGTAAAGCATGCTAAATAATTCAACGCTGCTATGTGACTTTTGCAATCCATAACACTTGGCAGACCGCCCTTGTTCAGGGATGAAATTCCACAGGAAATATAAATATTTTCTATCCTAAACGTGATCTTTTATTCATAATATAAAGTGCATCTCGGCTTGGGATTGTTAAAGTTGGTCTCCTACCTTTTCTGTGCTGCGTTGAGTCGGTACTCTTCAGCAGAATGCTCCTTTTGAGCTGTAAAAAAAAAAAAAAAGAGAAAATATTGGATTCAGATCGATCATGGGGCAGCTTATGGGGCTTTCAGTGACATAGATAACCAAATGTTTGCGCTGCAAGCCAATGAGAACTCATCCCAGGTCACCGGCGGAGTCCGGGGGGGGGGGCGCTGTGTTCATTAGCCATCCTTAAGAGTGGTCAGGTGAGGAGAAAAGAAGAAGAAGAAGGGCTCTGGGTTGAGATGTCATTGACACAGCGAGCATGTTACCCAAGTGACAGTTAAGCACATTGTAAAGTTTGACATGCGTTGACGCATGAGAGTGTGAGCCTGTGACGCCTGGCCGTGGGGCGGGGAGCGGTGGTCTGTTTGCAGAGGTGTGTGTGTGTGTGCGTGCGTTGACATACATGTGCGTGTTCGAAGCAGAGCTGAAGCAGGGGTGCAGGGTTGAGCAGAGAGGCTTGGGAACTGGAGGCTCCTGTGGACTCCTGCCATGTAAAAGTGTCTAAATGCAAGGCAGATGTGTGCGGTGGGCCAGGCCGAGGTGCAAGAATTTATCTAGGGCCAGAGAGTGCCTGTGATCTCAGATTTATTGCATTTTTCCAGATTCATCCCTTTTACAATGATGGGGGACCTTTCCTACTTGAAGATTTAAGAGCGGGAAGTCTCCAAAAAATTGTTCAAAGGCAGGTTTGGGGGTCTTTTGGGAGAAGGTGAGCTTAAGCCTTCGACCAACCAGCCCTTTTACTTTTTTTTTTACATGTATGTGGGCAAGGGGGCTGAGGTAAACCTAATGAAGGGAGGTTGTGGCCATGTCTGGGATAGAAGGAGGAGGGGGGAAGAGTAGAGGAGGCCGTGACCAATGGCGTTAGTCTCAGTGGGGGTCAGGCTGGCGCCTGAGGTACCCCTCTGGTGCGACTGTGCAGAGGTGGCACTGGAGCCGAGAGGCTGAGGGAGAGAGAGAGAGAGTGGCCCAGAGAGAGAGGATGTGTGAAGTTTCTCTTCCTCCGCTCCCTGTGTAAACATGAAACCAGTAGTAGCTAACTAGAAAGTTATGAGATGTACATGCTGAGAGGGACAATAAATTAGGGCTTTAAAACTCTGACACACTTTTCCAAACCGCTGCTATACCTGGCAGCTAGATAACAAAGAGAAGGAAAGCAGTCTAAGAGGGGTGCTGAGGATTTCCATCCCTCTCCGTTTCCCTACACCACCTCTACTTGACCACAGATGCATCCCGAAGACTTCATCAAAAACAGGTTCCCTGGCCAGTTGTTATCTGCAAATTCTACTTGGTCTATGTAATTCACAGTTCTTCTGAATGAGAGAAATTTAGGTTAATAGGGCCTGAGTCACTGACAACAAAGAAAACAAACGGATGTGATGATGCACATGTATTTCCAAAGAGAGCCGGTGGAATGAGACTTATACAAGCTGAGATAAAAAGCAGGAATTTGTTTTCAATTAGGTTTGTATTCAACGCGAAAAATATGCCCGTCAGAGTATCCCCAGAGGTTTCAAAGAGCTCCTATTAAAAAGGGCAATACAAAGGCAGTTGATTAGATGTTGAAACCCCCATGGTCTGATCTGGGAGGCTGTTTTTTTTTTACCTTAAAGAATCGTTCTGAATGAGAGCTTCGCGTCTTGAAAGAGAGAGAAACAAATTGTTGGTGAAATACAAAGGCACATTCCAGGAAATCATCAGTGAACGAGATCAGATTAACACTAGGTGAAATACATCTCAGAGGCTAGAGAGGAGCTGGGCTAAAAACCGGAGTGAAACCAGCGACGGGACAAGCACAGGAACAGCCTTACAAGAGAACGGATCGCTGGATTTCAGAGGTGTCCCCCTGTTAGATCTGGGAGAGATCACACAGGCAAGTTTAAGAGGCAGAGCGCAGGGCGTTTGGGTTCACCTGCAGGCCCCGCTGTGAGCCTCTCCACAGGCTGGGTTATGGGTCAGTGCTACTCAGAAACACAACTCTCAAGGTCTTTATCTGCTGGTGTACTTTGATCCTCTCATATGAGGAAGACGTTACACTCCACAGATAGTATTTCGAGGCCTCTAATGACGCACTTCTCAACACTGTTTCTTAACGGTTCATTTCGACATCTAAAATCATGTGTCAAACACATGCATCTGCGGTCGGCCTCCTGAGCGTTTACCTGGGTGAGAAATTCACTCATTCACTGATGAGTCAGAGTTTAAGAGCCTCGGCCGCTCTTTGATGTGAGAGCCGTTGCTTTGTTTTGCATCTTGAAGTCATGGAATCATCACAAACGATGATTACGCACCGCTCCTCCCTGAAGCGTGGGCAACAGCTCGAGGAATTCTGTTTATGAAAGAAAGGTTTACAAGTATTCCAACGCAGAGTTTATATTCAAGATGTGCCTTCGCAAACCAATGCCATTTTGTAGCCAGTGGCAACCCCAGTGGTTTTAAAAGCTTTCAAATATTCTGCGATACTGACCAAAGCTCAAGGGAGACTTTGGCACTCAGGAGTAGTCAAGGTGGATAAGCTAACCAGAACAATGTCATGGCAAATGAACACAGACTCGGTATGCAATAACAAACATCTTTTCAGGAATTGTACTTCAAACACGGACTCCCCACAAATTTTCACTCTGCGCCGCAAACATGTGGCTACAATCTCCCTGTGAGATACCTCATCTGACTCTTTTATGACAGAGTGAGTCTACTGTTTCTGTGAATGTAGTCTAGTCCTTGTGTGATAGGGACACTTTCCTCTGTCTGATGCTGATTAATGCATCAATGCAATAAGTCTTTGTACTTCAATGGTTGTTTAACCCAAATTACAAAAAACATATTTCGTCACTTGCCTCTGGTGGCATCCAGCCATGCAGATAGTTCTGAGTTTCTTTTTTGCCAAGGTTTTGAAATATGCGCCTCTCAGATTTCTGCCTCCACGCCAATATTTTGTAGGTGAACAGAATGTTGTTTGTGGTTCTCACAGCTTTGATTACAGGTTGCCTGGTGGTTGAAGTTGCTTACCATATAACTGAACCGTCCCCAGTTCAATACCAGTCACTATAGTACAAGATACAGTCCTGTATAGTACTACCCTTGCTAAGATAAAAAAAAGTCTGCCTGCATACTGGTACCAAGTCAGACAGGATTTTGTCAATAGCTGGTGCACAAAAACAAGTAAGGATTCTTGCCTAAAGGGATCAACAAACAAGGACAGGACAAAGGCTGCAAGCAGGTAGCTGCTACACGGGCCAACCGGTCAGTTTCTGGTGCCACATTTACTGTTTATCCAGGCACAACTGAATCAAGTGATGTGACAGCAGGAGAAAGAGATGGAGCCCTCTGTGGCAAACTAAGATGCCTTAATGGCTTCAATGGGATGCAGAGGGAGGTTTGTGTATAATAAAGCCTCTGTGAAACAAACGTGGAGCAGCGCACGGGTCTCTAATGGCCAGCATGGACCATCACTTTAATGACAAGACAGTCATAACTCAGGGAAATGTGTACACAGTCACCTTCATTAATGAACCAACCAAAGTACTCGTGTTTAAATTCTTACAGTTTGCTTCCTGCAGAAGTAATGAGGGTTGAAAGGGACTTAGATGTGGATGGATTCTGTTCACCTTTCTTTCTTGGAAGCTACTAAAACTATATTAAAAAGGTGGCAAGGAAGAGAGCATGAGAGCACCAGCGTCTGGGTCAGAAGGGGGACAGACGGCGAGATTATCAGAGCAGGTCGTGGAAGCTTCTGTCCCGGTGGTCCCAAGACCTGATCCACTGAGGCCGGCCAGTCTTTACAAGGCCGCAGCCAGAGATGTCCTGCCAGCTTTATGGCAGCCGAGAGTACATGAGAACCATGTTCGAGGCAATGTGATCCCCTCTACAGGCCCGTAGACCCCTGTCCTCACGCTGTCTTACGGCGCACCGGGACGCCCTCTCCCAGCAAGAACAAAAAAACCCACACACATACATGCACTACGAGGCAGATTCTGCACCACCCAGCTGACTGTCTGACATGGCAAAAAACATAATTATACCTTCCTCTTTTTTAAAAGGTCCCACGCTGCGCGTCTAGGTGAAAATGGGTCTTTTCTGGCTCTGTAAGCTCGCTTTCATGACTATCTCCTCGGCCGTAAATCCTCTGTCCAAACGAATGTTTCATCTTTGAAGACACTGAGAATTTTGTTTGGGGTCCTTCACAACTTTACACGAGACGGGCCAGCTTATGAGCAGGCCCGAGGGCAAACACCGGCGAGAACTTGAGTGTGTCATTGTGCATGATTTGGGGGGAGTTGGAGAAGGTGAAACATCTTATGCCTCCTCTTGACTGACAGAACTCAGAATATGGAAAAATCATTGATTTAATACATTGTGTTAAAGTGGTAATCAATGATTTCCTAATTTTTTGTTTTATTTTTTTTGCTGTCTTGTGGTGCTAAAGTTTCTACATGATGTGCATCAGCGACATAATTAAAGGGACATTTGTTTACATATATTTGGAATTTAAAAAGTAAAAACTACTAAATGATGAGCAAAATTAATACATATTTATAACCAGCAAACCATATGTGGGACAATGTTTCCTTAATGTTTCCGTGTCCACAGTTTCTCCACTGATGATATCTGAGCTCGACTCACCAGCAGAGATGAATCCTTCCATCTTCTCCATGAAGGGCTGGAGGTGTTCCTCTGACGAGCTGGCGCACACCTTCTGCACGTCCTTCTCACAAGCTGCAAGAGAGAGCAGAAACGAGAACGGAGGGAAACGATGAATGACAGAAGAGGCGGAAATGACTCTTAATGAAGGGAATGGAGGAAAATGTCATTCAGGGATATAAAACAAAGAAGAAAACAAATTAATAACATGGTGTCGTTAAACACAGTGAAATTAAGTTCATCAAAATGGGGGAGGCAGACAAGATCACTTGGAACAACTTTATCTACATCTTCTTCCCAAAAAACAAACATTTTGTATTATATATATTTTCTTTTCTTATTATCTTCTCTTTCTGTAATTGTCCTCTTTTATTTGTGAAGTGTCCTGTGACACTGATCATTTTAAACTTGAAATAAAGAGATGTATTGGAAAGCCACAGACACACCCCCCTTGTTAAATGAACAGAAAATGACAACATCAGTGTGTGTGTGTCATTTCGCTTAGCAGTAACTTTGAATTCAATTTGAATTTGAAACATGAAACTTTATTTTATTTATATTTTTATTTGTAAATTATTTTGGTTTTTTCCACCATGATCCACTCCTGTCACCTGATACTATTGGTGGAGAGCATCCCATGGTTTACAAATACGTAATACTTGCCTGTTGTTCTACATGTTGTTGCTGTTCCTGATGTCTTAATGCGGTACATGTGAGTGCAGCAGATGTGTTTGCTGTTTGCGGATGGGTTTTCTGTGCCGTGCCAAATGACCCAACTCACACGAGCTCAGAGGAAACAGCCGTGACTGAGCGAGTTCCAGCCGAACCGTCTCCATTTCCTCTAAACTGTAAGCCTGGGTTACTTACTATACACACAGACGCCTGGTGAAAGAACTTTGGCACATTCCTCCAACCTGTAAGTCATTAATGGCTGCAATAAATACCTCCACTTGCTTATGACTCCATAGCTAAATAGTTCTGCAACACAACAAGAGCATTAACAGGTCTGGCCGCTGTCTCACTTCACTGTGTCGCCGCTTTTAGATCCGAGTTTGGCTCTCATGTGTTTGCATGCGGAGCTGCTGCACCTGCAGCTCGGTAAACTCAAGTCTATTACATCTTTCATTTATTGGCTGTCTTAATAAATCAGACAGGAAACACAACGTCTGAGCATTAAAATTGAGGAGTAAAATAAAAAACAGAAATCAGCAACCATACAAACATGACAACCAAAATATCCTGTTGGGACAAACCACATTTCCTTACCAGAAATCCCCCAACTCAAAAGGACCCATTAAAACAGTGTTCAAAACAGCAAGTCTACAATTTAGAGGCGGCTCTCTTCCAAATGTGGTCCAGACAGCAAAGGCCGCAAGGAGGAAGCCCACAAAAACACAGCAGCTGTAAAGAATAAAAACTGAAAGCTCGCATTTCAGACATTGTCTCGGAGTGATAATACATTTTTTAGAGGAGTGCATTCAAAAGGAGGATTCTCCAGTAACTGACTGACGCCATGTGTCAGGTTAGACTGAAGACCTTAGAACTTAACGAAAATAAATAAATAAATAAATAAATAAATGCCCAAAATATAAAAGTGTTTTTAAATATAGTATTTATTTTAAATGTGTGTATTAAATGTTTGTAATCAAGTAATTGTACATAACTTCTGCTTTGATGGGCTTCCCAAATATGGAGAAAATTTAAATGATGAAAAAAACTAAAATTGTGTCCTTTGTTCTTGTGGGCTTACTAGTCATTACTTTGTTTGGAGTATTTTTTACTGTGTGTTTTTCTTAAAATTTGGACCAAGCATGTAATTCTGAGTAAATGTGTGATATTTAAGTAAAAGTGTAAATACATTTTCACTGTACACTGTATCATCCCTACTGTTAACTGTTACAATAGCTTGCCTTCTCTGTTTGTGACCACTGAGGAAGCACAAAGCTGATTTACAACAACAACAACAACAACTACACAACAGTGTCGGCCCCTCGGCTGCTGGTGGCACAGTTTGTGTCCAGTCATGTAGCCACAGAGGACTAGCTTCCCACCACAGACAGACAGGATCATGATGGGAGCCACATCACCGATCTTTAAAGCCCTTCCACTTTAACTACAAGGGGGAAGCAGATGAGATTACAGCCAGTGGACTCTTTGGAACTGGGCTGCTAATATTCATCAAGACATTATTGAAAGCAGTGAACAGAGGACTGTGAATTTTTGTATGGCTATAAGTCATTTGCAAAATCAGCTGATTAACAAGCGGACTGTGTTAAACCAGAAGAAATGATTGCTTTTCGTGAGCCAGATTTGAGCTTCCATGTGAAAACACATCCAACGGGAGCCACAGGTACAGTATGCCACACTGTGGGAATAAATAAAAAGGGCACTGAAGAGGAATCAGTGCCCAATCCATCACATGACAATGGGAGAGAGTCAACTATTGTAAGCTATTGTGTAACATGAGGCAACATGACAACAAGCTTAGGGTGAAGGGGGGGGGGGGGGTGTTAGAGTAAACGCGAAGAAAAACAAACTCCAGGATTTACCCTGTGTGGTTTGCATAATGGGTGACTTTGATGTCAATATGATTTTAACCGCAGTAAGCAAGAGCCCCCACTGCAGCTACCAGGAAATCACAGCACAGCAAGACAATGCACAACTGTGTGTGTGGATGCTTAAACAGTGAATGGGTAGCCTGCGGAACACCACAAGATGAGGGAACTAGCTGTTTGATGAATGTTTCTGTCTCAGAAATGTGGCCATAATAGCCCCCCACCTCCTGTCTCTGTAGCTCTGCATCATTGCTGAAATAAAAACTGAGGGAGCAAACGATTAGACAGAGAAACGCATGATAATACACAGGTGATTCCTTTCTTTTTGCACATTGTTGTGCAAGATCAGTTCCAACTAATAATTCAATTAAAATATTGTTATTGTATTGTTTTCACTTTTACAAATACCTGTGTGTAGAATCAGAAGGTGAACTCTTGAGTCCTGCTATAAAAAAGTTTTTTGGGAGGTACTTACGTATGTATTTAACTTTTTTACCTTTCATCAGAGGTTAAACCAGTACAGTGCTCCAGCCCTGGCATATTCTAGTTATTTATACCTGGAAAGTGAATTCTCTCACTGATCCCCAATTATCTCCAATCCCAGCAGACTGTCAGACTTCCAGTTCCCCTTGAGCCAGGATTTTGCCTCAGTAGGGAGGTAAGACGCTCTCTCCCCTTTCAACTCCTCATAAATCAACCCATATCCATCGAACTATAACCCTTCTCCTAAAATGTTCCTGCAGAATGCTGTGCTGACAGGTAGAGACATCAGGTAGGACTTAGAATATGAGGTGGAGCATTAACCCTTGTTAAAATGTGGATGCGGGGAGCAGAGAGAGTGGCCACGATCAGTCACTGCTAAATGCATCTATAATCGCCATACTAGCTCAATATGTGTCTACACTCTACATCATGTACTGTGAAATAAAAGTAGTTTTGATCAACCTTTTTATAAAATATAGCACAAATATGGGCCCATTTAATTTATAAATAAGATGCACTTCAGACTTTTCTTGAATCGCCGTTAACAACCAGACAATGACAAATATCCAAAAAAGTAGCATTACTTTTGTCTTATTTGGTCAGACGAGCGGCGACTGTACTTCGGCTCGCCGACTTCACACATGCCGTTCAGAGCGAAGCCTCCGTCGTAAAACAGAGCTCAGGCTAAAGGCCCTGCCTGAACCTGACATTAAAGGCCATTTAAAATCAGGACACTGTCTGATTTGCCACGGTGATGAATGCCTAACCCGGGCCAGGCCTTCTGTGAAACACTAAACTCCCCTGAGCAGCAAATGAGCTCTGACTGTTTCTTTTTATTTGATCCTATTTCATTCGGTAGCGTCCCTGCCTCTCTGTCCAGTCCAATTACGCAGCAGTTAAAGGGATCTTTATGTAGGTACTCGCTGGTCTGAGAGAGTCATCTTCCAAGTCTGACTTAGCAACTGAAGCTGTGCTGGATTTCTAAAGACAAACCTAATCTTTGGTTTGGGTGCTGTGTCCCAAAGGTAATTGCACTACTATACATGATGTGAGACAGAAACAGAATAGAATAGATTTATCTTTATGGGAGCTGAGCGTCCTACAGTGGGTTTAGGTCCTCGTGGCCTCCCACTCATCCCTCTCCCCCCTGAGAGAGGTCATCACCCTCTCCCCAAACAGGAAGCCCCATCAAAAGGGGATCATGTTTCTGCACAAGCCAGTGAAGGAGAGGGCAGCCAAGTCGGACGGGGACCCGCTCCTGAGCATCACTGATGACTAGACGCTGCACACACACACACACACACACACACACACACACACACACACACACACACACACACACACACACACACACACACACACATAGCGTCGTCACGTCTGCAAACACACTCAAGTGCAAATTTAAATACAGTGCGCTGAGTTTTGTAAGAGAGATGCACACAGAGAACTTCTGTCTGAGGAGGAGGCTAAGCTAGGAGAGATGAATTGACTGCCAGCACCAAGTCTCCTGACCTTTGACCCAAGCCTGGAGGGCGAGACACTGCAGTCGCCACCTCAGGATCAGGTGAGGGGCAGGCCGCCTCGCCTGTCTCAGTCAAACAGAGCGAGCGAACCAAAGTGTGACTCAGTGTTAGCCTCTTGGTGTCAGACACAATGTGGATGGAAGTGATCTGTGTTAGCTTCATAATTAAGACCACTTGCTTTCTTTAGGCTGGTTTATAATAGCCAGGCATAAATATTTATTCCTGGCGGCTGGAGGGGATAAAAATGGTGGGAGTCAGAGGTGGAGCTCGCCAAACATCCAGAATCTAACGCTCGCCCCTGTGATGCTAATACCCCTGAGGACTACTGTGCCAGACTGTGCTGCAGCAGAGATCAAATACGAGGGCCCTTATGTTGCATTTATTGTCTTCAGGTCTTCCATTTTTCCTAATAAATGAGTGACAGCTTGAGGTGGGTCTGGGTACTTTAGTAGACTCTTTGTATTTTTCCCCCAGGTCAGAGAGGAGAGGGCTTTAACAGCAATCTAAAAAACGTAGGGGAGAGCTGCGGAGCATATCTAATTGCTTTCATATGCCGTATTATTGGTTGATTTAAATAACCACAGACACCAGGGGCACTGGGGGGCATCGCCTTTAACCTCCGCATGGCCCTGACCAAGACTGACTGACTGACTGGCTGGCTGACTGGCTGGGTTACGGAGTGGCTTGGCGCCCACGACACTCTGAACACAGAACACCACTATCGCATTTACTTATTTATCCCCCGATTATCACTCTGATGCTTCCTCAGTGAGCTGCTCTTTGGATTTCACTCCTGCTTTTAAGTGCTCTAGAACAAAGACAGGTAGATGCTTCTTTGGGTAGCTGTTCTGTCATTGGTCCTGAAATAAGAGAGGTTGTGGTGTTATGATGATACTGCTGTTAAGATACAAAGTCTGGAAACTGTGAAAAGTGGCCTCAGGCCATCCAAGGTCCTGAATACACCCACAAGCCTCTCTGCACAAGGGAGGAAGAGCACAGGGGATGCACATTTACATTTAAACTGCTCTGCTGAAAGACTGTAATGTACACAATTACACTGACTGATTTACAATGAAACAAAGATGACCTAAGCAATAAAATGCAATGTGGTGTGCAGTTTAAGCCTCGATAAGCACCAGTGGAAATGAACATACTTATACAACCGGGCACATGTCCTACCTGTCAGATCTTTCTTCAGCTTCCTGATGTCCTTGGCGAGGTCATCAAACTTAACCTGAGCAGCCTGGAAGAAATCCTGAGGCTCCGGCAGAGGGAACACACTCTTGTCTGTGCCGGCATGCTGGAACAGTGGCGCAAACATAAAAGTGTGTGAGCGTTGAGGAACAGATGTTATAAGAGTGTAAAAGATTTTGTGAATTTGACCGAGAGTACCTTACCTTGTCAAAATTACGCAGGTAGTATAAAACAACATAATCCACCAGATTCATACGGTTGTCCTGAGGAAGAAACAAGTGTGATTATACCCTCCATTACATATTGAGAAATCACTGTGATTTGATTTGATTTGACTTGGCTAATATTTACCAGAAAATGATGGGACTTTGGTAAGAATTAGAGGTGTTGGATTACCCTGCTCTTGACGTCCTTTAGTTTGGGGAGGATCTCCAGTCCAAATCCATCAGCCTGACCTCTTGTTCTGTTCCCTCCGTTCATATAGTTCCCAAAGGCCAGAACAAGACCCAATACATCCCGCAAACGATTACAATCTAACAGATCCTGACACAGATACACACAAACACACACACACAGCCTTTGGGTTAATAAACCCTAACGTAGCTTAATTCTGAAGCAGTGTTTGTTGACGTGACGTTCTTACTTTGCAGACATTTGAGATGATCTCCACCTTGCGGCGGATGGAGGAGATGGTATCGAGGAACACTGACTGAAAGATGATGCAGTGGGATCGGCCCGCGAAGTCGGGAATCTGGGAGAGCTCATAGAGAAACCTGGGAAACAAAGGGGGGGGGGGTGGTGGTGGTGGTGGTGGAAGAGAACGGGGTGTGATGTGTTATGACAGAATTAAACAAAATGTCTAACAGGAAGAACTATTTCGGGTCTTTGGCAGACCGTACTTCCCCCCTGTGCAGGCCGGCTAAGTCAATGTTGCTGCTCACAGGCAGCTGATAGTCATGAGCGGCACTGCTTGGCTGGGTTTGAAAGGTCCACGGGGTCGGGTGGAGGGAGAGCAGCGAGCGGTGCACAGAGACTGATCAAAGGTAGCTCTGGCCTGATGCGGGACGACTTGTGTAAACAGTGCTGTGTCAGAGGGGAGCGGAGCGGTAACATCCTGCGTGATTAGGCCCTGCTGATGGAGGGAGACACTGAGTAGGGATGACTCGGGCGGCCGTAGTGACAGGTCTGGTCAAACATGGAAATAGGAAGGCCAGGCTGAGCGGCACCGCTGGGTCCGGGCCTTGTTAACTGGCTCGGACTACTTAACCCAGACAGGAACTACTGAACTACTGAAGCAATGTCCATTAATGCACATGTTTGCACACACACAAAGTTGTAGAAGACCACATAAGAAAATAAAGGAATAGACAAATGATGCCCCAAAGTGTAAACGATGTAAACCATGTTTATGGTTAGTCTTGTTTGACCAATGACCTTTAAGCTCAAAAGAATGAATAAATAAATAATACTGGAATCATTTCATTTTGTTTTTTCCATTAATTTCCTGTGAAATCTCAGAAACCCATGTAAATTAATTTAACTTTAAAGGGTCAAATATCTGGCAAATACATACTGATAGCACTAAACTCAATATACCTTAATTTCTCTGATAAATACAGGCAGGTTTATCATGATTTATGAATGTATTGTTTTGGTTTTGGTAGAAGCGATCTTACTGTTCAGGTTTGTCCAGCAGTTTGACTTCATCTTCTTTGGAATTCTCATAATGTCTCCTTATCTTGTCCATTTCATCGCTGGTGGCCCTCTACAAAAGACACACAAAGTCCAAAATCAAGGTGTATATCAAAACAGTTAAATATGTTCAGTAAGAGAAAGACATTCAGTAGAAATCTGAACAGGTACTGCAGTTGTTGCAGTGCAGGATGCTGCACCATAAGAAAAGAATATGATATAGTAATACTAATTTGTAGCAATAAAATCGTATGACTTTACAACCTTATGTTCTCAATGTTTTTATTATCTTAGACAGACTTGCTCCTTCATACTCACATTTTCATATAAAGCCTCAATGGTCTCCAAATCCACCACAGAGTTGTCCACAGTAAGAACAGCTGGAACAGTAAAGACATGCATTATAAGTAGTCAGTCTTATAAATGGATAAGATCTGGGTCAGAGCATTCAGCCTTTTAAGTGCTGCCAGTGCTTGAAGAACAAACTTGTTTTTCCGACTGGGGACGTACACTCATGACAGCCCTGTAATTTTGTTGTACTTTGGTTAATAGAACATTGTATATACATATTATATATTGTAGGAGAATGAAAAAACTAATGTCAAAATTAGCAAAAAGGATCGACCAAAACATTCATGTAAATCCATTCAATTGCCATGTAGTTGAATTATACACCTAATTTAGAATATTAGCTGAGGTGGTGAAGCGTGGCCACGCTGTGGGGGCAGATACATGTGAGGCAGACTGGGTGTGAGGCCACAGATGCTGGCCCAACACTGGCACAGACTCAGGGATGAAGTCCCTCGCTGCAGCTCAAAACCTGAAACTGCCTAACCTCTGGGCCCACAGCTAGAACCACCACAGCCGACTGTAATGATTTTTAGAGTGAGGCGGGAGAAAGTGAGCTGAGCCAGAAACACAGGATGCAGGAGGAGGGAGAAGAGGGTAGATAAAGGCTGGCAGAGATCAGGATTCAGACACCAAAGGACTGAGAGATAATATGAAAAAGAAGGACATTTCTTGAACTCCTTCTCCTACATGCTGCATGTTTGTTTAGCTTGACTCACACAGTAAAAACTAAAGTGCGCAGGGAAGGCAGAATATAGAGGACGGCACAAAAAGAGAAAGTGACTCCTGTTCTGTGTCTGGGTGGTGTCACAGGTTTATGGCTTAGTGGGGGGGTGGGGGGCGACACACACGATGGGAGGGATGGCTCCAGTGCTGCTGGATCAGCTGACAGTTGTCTGGTTGGTGTCGCCTGTACACCACCTACTGCTCTCAGATCAGTCACTCAATGTAACAAACCATCACTGTCACCAAGACCAAGAACTGATGTAGTGATAACTACACAGTAAATGTATTCAGTGTCATAAAGGCATAGTGTTAAACCTCAATGCTTTCTGATTATAGATCATATTTTGTGTGAAGTGTCAGAAAGTGTCCAAAACTAAAAGTTGGCAAGAAATATTTAAAGGAAAACTATGCAACTTTTGAATAACAGCCACTGTGGTCACAAGTGACAATTACAGGGTGACTGTAAACAGCACAATGTAGTGTAACAGTAGAACAAGTAAAGAAAAGTCACAAACTGACTTCAGCAATCCTAGACACACCATAAAATCTAGCTTAAGTTTGGTAACATTAGCTAATATTACATTAGCTTCTAAGCATATAAACATTAAAGCAAAACTGGGTAACTTTTGATAAATAGCAGTCAGTGTGGCCACATGTGATAATTACGAGATGCCAGTAAATTATAAAATGTTTTGTAACAGAAGCACAATGTCAGTTTTCTAACATTAGCCACCATAAACTACTGGTCATGCCTGACCAAGTAAAACCATCAAGCAGTGAAGCCCCTGAGTGTGTTGAACTGGGAAAGAATGTATTTTATTGCTAATGAATTAAATGTTTAATTTGTAAGAGGAAGATTGTTATATTTCATGATTAAAAGTATAGCCTTGCTTGTCTGCAACTTTCTTATTTATGTAAATTAGGAAATTAAATCCTAATTTGTTTAATTTTATACTATTTATTAAGACAAAATTCATGTATGGTACTTTAAACATTGGAAAAAAGCGTTTCAAGTAGAAAACAATAGCAATCTTAAAAAAGTGCCCTAGTCTCTTCAATCACACACTGCTTCCAGCTAACAAGGTAATACTTTGCATTCTGGTTCCCCGCTGGTCCTGTTGCAGAGAAGCTGTCAATGTGGTCCCAATGTCTGGATCAGAGAGAACGCTGGAGGTCCATTTCCTACATCTTATTAGAGTGGATTATTCAGTCCCTCAGCCATGCAGCCGTCAATCACACACCAAAGGGGGGCCTGCTCCAGTGTGCACAGGAGCACTCTGATCCGAGGGGAGCCGGATATCTCTCCACACCCGCAGATCAAAGCCTGCCTGCCAACCGCCTCACACCCTCTCCTTCCACTTTTCACTCATCGGCTTTGGTGTGGAAGGGCATGTGGGGTGTGTGAACATGTGTATGTGTGTGCGTGTGGTGAGGTGGTGTGTGGGGGAGAGCCTCCTTTTGCCCTTGAACCATGGTGGCCCTTGAGGTCCCCCAGTCACTCTGGCGGGTGCAGTTGACCCCCTCTCTCCCTTAACCAGAGTGCTGCCTTCTCTCTCCCTCCCTAGTAGCTCTAATTACATTACATGTCCCATGTCCTTTTAATTTGGCAACAAAGGGGAGGCAAGCAGGCGAGGCCAGGGACTAGAGCCCTTAGAAGTGCTTATTAAAGTGCTGTCCTTCATTGTCAAATTCAAATTGTGTATTTCACATACACCTCCCATTAAGGCACAAGGAAGCAGCCTCACGCTGGGTGTGAGCAGGCCTTTTTTTTTACCAAACCACCTCTACAAACTGACACTGGAACAGAGAGAAAAGGATTGAAGGGAAAGGGGAAAAAAAATCTAAACAAAATGGGCGGTCCTGGTGCTGTGCTGTTTGGCTTGTGTTTGAGGTGGTTTTATGTGGTAGCGCAGTGTCTGCTAACTGTGGAAGGTGGTTTTGTACATGCTTAGATCATTAGTGGGGTGTCAGTCCCATTAGGCTTGTGGAAACCGTCACTGGCTACAATAAACAGATCTGCTGGCCGCATGCTCAGACTAGCAGGCGGCAGGCGCTCTCCGCCACAGTCTCAGGACAGGACCAATTCCTGGCCCATCTACGCTGTCCCTAACACACATATAATGTGTTTACACACACATACAGCCACACACACGCCTGCATTTTCCAAAGAACAACCAAGCATGTAATCAATCCACGCAGTTCTTCAAATGAAGGAGATGGCAATTTGATTTTAACCAGTGCAGGAGGGAATTCAAGCAGCCTGACAGAAAAACTGAAAGGCTGCTTTCATCCCAGTGTTGCCGTCTCACATTTTGACAAATCGAGGCATTTTCTTTCCCACCGTGGTAACTGGAAAAATCCTCCACGTTCCACAACACATATTAATCCAAAAAAAGAAAAGTGTCTCTAGTTACAAATTAGTAGCTGTCAAGAGGTCGGAAATTATTCTCCGCTGCAGGGCTCGCTATCTCATCTCTCAAAATAACTTCATCTGCATTTCATCAGGAGTCATCCGCAATTTCTTGCAGATATGGGACTATAAATTCAGTTTATTGCAGCTGAATCTAAATAAGAGCCTCTTCCCTGAAAGAGATTTTAAATGATATCCTAGCGTGCACAAGCTTCTGGACATGTTGAACAGAAAATATGTTTCACCTTGCTGAATGTCCTTCATCTCCAGATGCAGGCTCGATATGAGGATGCCAACTGCTTGTGAACGCTTCCCGTCCAGCAGCTTGATCTGGTAAAACAGAAAACAAATGAATTCATAATGTTAAGCTGCCAGAGTATTAATGGGATTCAGTGTAAAACCCACAGTATGCATTTCAGTTAACAAGGCTAAAGGCTTGAATTGACCGATGGCCTTATCTTGAATTAATTCTATACTCATATTTCTTCATGTTAATCAGAGAATGACACTTTATTCAGAAGGTAACAACACAAGTTCTGTACATTTATACCGTTCCTCTACAACGGCTTCATACCTTTACTCCAAATTATACCTTCTTAACGACCACGTTTATCATCAATTCTATTATTCAAACACGGACATAAAACAAATTGAGGAACAGATGGCGAATAAAAAGTTCAGATCTGTGATGAGAGGCCTTAGTCGCTCCCCCGGCTGTGGAAGCAGATGATAGATGATGAGCGAGGCAGAGCACCTGAAGCCCCAGTTAGTCTAAGTAGCCTGGGAATCATCTGGATTGACCCAAACGACCAGACTAATCAGCACGCATTGTCATAACTATCATCGTGATGCAAACGACTGGGAAATGCAGAGCACGCACACACACACACACACACACACACACAAACACCCTTTGGGACACACTTTGTCAACTTACATCAATGAGGGAGCAAAGTTAAACAGAAAAGCACCTCCTCCAGTTTACCGAAGAACATGTGTGAGATATAATCAAAAAATATCAAGTCGCAGTGAAAGTACAAAGGCAACAGTGGCACCATAAAAGGACAGTCTAGAAGAGCAAGGCAAAGAGAAGCAGGGTTTTTATAACAAACTATAAATTCACAGGATTTTTATTTGTGCCTACACATGGTCACAATTACTTATGACTGAATTAGCCGTAAAGCCAGAGAGAGTTTTGGCAAGGTAAAGCCCCGCTCTAAAAGTTAATGTGTCAGGCTTCTTCATTAGGTATTATGGCGTTGTCGGCTACTGGGCTGTCCAGTGGGAGCTGGAGAGCAGAAGCCTTAGAAGTGGGTATTGCATTACAGGGCGTTAGTGGGTGCCATGCTGCTTCCAGCTCTATTACCTGGATCACTGGGGATCTCCCACTCTAAGGACTTGAGACGGCTGAGGACCAGGCTTTCCCAACACCTCTAATTAACCACTTTGGACGGGCCACACTAAAAGCAGCCCAGGAACCCTTCCCGCTCGCTGTGGCTGCAGAACTCGCCAATTAGCCCAAACAGTTACGTTAATGAGAAAAGACAACTGATGCTGGATGCTTGGCTTCAGACACGCAAACAGCTCGGGTAAGTGGAGGGAGCCGCGTGATGCTGATGCTGAGACAGGTAGACGTCAATAACAGACGTCTCCCTCCTGTGGACAAGAAGAGAACTGAAGGCTTTCATTTGAAATTGCTGTGGACGCTTGAATAACACAGACGGGTCAAAAGGAAAGAGGAGAAGAAGAGGGAGAAAAAGCGAGCAGGCTAGGAAAATAAACAAAATGATGGAAGGAGACACTGGGAGTGTCAGCCATTTGAGCTGAAGCAGGTGGCTGATGTTAGGCGAGGTGGGCAGGGTGATGCAGGTTCAGAGCCGAGCAGATAGTTTACACAGCCACGGCTGAGCAGCCAGCCTGCTCCCGCCGTGACTGTCTGTCTGACTATCTGTCTGGAATCACCCGGGCAGATGTTACAATAACAACTGGATCAAGACTTCCCATCAATAACCACCTACGATATACTCAACAACCCCAGTCTCACCCAGCGGTGTTAGTCTTACACCCACTCTCCCACGTCATAGCCAGAGCTTCAAATATGTCTTTCATAAACGCACCATGATTACTCATAAGTTATTCCCATAAACCAGTTAAAGCTGCTGTTTGTTTAAGGAGATCCGCTACATATAAACTTGATACATGTCTGATTTATGTGGGGAGAGGAAATGTGCCGTTTTGTGTTTACTGATGTGCATATTTTGCACACATACAAACTCAACAGCACGTTTAGCTCGATTGATTTCTTCATCTTCACCCATTTCTCCCTCCCTGCTAATCCCTCAATCAAGAATGCACCGGCATGCGCATCCTCTCCTATAGGTGCCCCATCTTCATTGCCTCCTCTAGCCAGTGGAGTGGAGCCACATGCCTGCAATTACACCCCTGGTCCAGTCCGGTCCGGAGAGCTCTCTTCCATGTCATCTCCTCTGCTTTGATATGCTAATCAGCAGGGAGAGAAGGGCTCCAGAGTAAACAAGAGCTTTGATTTTTCTATGGCACACATGATAAAGATTAACTCACTCATGTAGGCATCGGCTGCATCCCCCGAGTTTCAACTTTTGCCGTGTGGAGTTGTTGGAAAGCGGGGAAGTGGCTCATATGCATAATGTACACACACATTCCATTCCCTCCCACTCATCTCCTCTCGCCGCACAGAGCCCCCTCCCCCCCTGGGCTGTGGTGATAGCATGATCTGGCAACACTTTCTGAGCAAGTGCATAACGACTCGCGGGGACGTGCCATCATCGAGCACTCAAGACGCACGCGCACAGAAACAAACACTAGCCTGGTGCATACACAAACACACACACACACACACACACACACACACACACACACACACACACACACACACACACACATAAACAAACAAACAGACACAAGCATGGTAATTGACACACACTCTCCCCTCACACAGAATCTGCAGACTCGGAGTGTGTGCTGGCAGAGGCAGGAGGCGGGTGGTCTGCATCAGTGTCCATTGGTATTGGTAGTCACGCAGGGGGACAGAGACCACTGTCTGCAGATTCTGCACAGTGAGGCAGCCATGTTGAGGCCCATAAAGCGCTGCCCAAATGTCTGCTTTTTGTTAAAAGTGAAGAATAAGACAGATTTATCAGACCAAGAGTAGGATTAATTACATGTATGCTTAGAGAGAAACAGACAATCAGACATAAGGATTCAACCTACATCTTTAAAATCTTCACTTCCTAAATTCTTTTAAATTAAATTGATTGTAACTCTATTTGTCACTTGATTTTGGTTTTCTAGTCTTATAGCTCGCTTGTTGCTTTTGTATGTTGGTTGTGTGGCAACCGACGCAATAGATAAGCAAAAAGTGGTATATTCTGAAATATACGTATTGTTTCAGAAAATGTACTGTTCATGAGCAGTGCTATACTGTACAATCATTTCAAAACATGACCCAGAAGGCATGTGCGTGAATACTACTCATAACCATCAGAGCCCACAAGAGCTCTTAAAAAAAGTAAAGTAAAACACAGTATGGTAAAAAGCTTTTATTCTGAAGTTTGTGAATTTGAGTAAAAGTGAGGGATTTGTACTTTTATCGTTCAGTTTAGTTGAAATTTTTACTTTTTGCTGCATGAGAAATACTGGTCTCTGCTTGGTGGACTCTTTGTCCCTACACATCCTCCCTATTTTCACCATCATTTGTCCTAGTTTACCCCCATATTCAGTCCATCTTCATGATCCATTCCTCCACAACTCAGTAGCACCTAGTCTTCATCCCTGCTCTTATCCCTACCTCCTCACCCGCCCAAAAAAAATGTCTGTTTCTCTTCATTCTTTGCTTCCCTTTCTTTCTTTCTCTTTCTTTCTTTCTTTCTTTCTTTCCCACCCGTTAACCAGCTGAACTTCTTGGAAGCCATCGTCGGCTGGTGATTCAGATGATTTCTCGCTCAAATGATTTCTCTCTCTTTAACTCAGAGTATAAACTTTCAGGGATAAAAAATGATTACGTAAACAAGTTTCTTTTATTTTGACGACCTTTCCAGTGAGTTGGACCTTCTAAGCGGGCTGAAAACAACCATGCCTTCACGTATTCACTTTCCCTCTTTAATCGCAGAGTTGGACTCTGAATGCTCTCGCTGGCTCTAAACACAGACCTTTATATTAAATATAAGACTCCTGTATAATCACAGTACTGGGAACAAAATGTCTAAACATAGATATCAACCCCAGCCAGTGTACCATACAGGTCTTTCTCTTCAATGCTGTAAAAAACATGTTGGACATGGAGCTTTTTGATTGATATGAATGTGTTTCAGCAGTGTTTCCATTAGTGGGGTCAAACCTCTTCCAGGCTGATGTAAGCCCAGACAGGAGACAGTTGGCAGGATTTGTGTCTGGATGTGGCTGTCTGAGTTGGATCAAATGTTGGACAGTTTGCCGCTTTAGAGTGACCAGACTGACTGGAGAGATCTAAGGATGGAGATCAGGGACAGAAGAACACACACACACACACACACACAGACACACACACACACACACACACACAGTGGCCCTCTGGAGCGAAGTGGAGCCTTAACAAATTGATCAGAATAGGGGATGTGTATGGATTTAGAGGGGACAGTCTGGCCGATTTTTAACTGCTTGGACGCCACAGTGAGGACCACGAGGCAGCCAGGATGCTGACGCAGCACTGCCTGCAGTCGAGGGGGGGTGGGGGGGGGGGGCAGTAGATAGATCAATCTGGCACGACGCACGTCTTTGCTGATTTTTCTCGACTTGCACAGATGCACCTACATTACAATCCAGCACAGTTAGCTTGGCTTGCCCAGAAAAAAACGAAAGCCTGTGTTGGCCCAAGTGCAAGATCTGGCAACTGCAGGCAACATAATCCTTTCTTCCTGGGTTCACCTTTTGTTATTTATTTCTTTGATTACTGATTTAACTTGACAGCAGTCAAAAAGCCTTTTTAACACAAAGCTTGGTAAGAAAACATGCTAACAACGCCCTTAGGTGGCTGCAGCGAGATCAAAATAGACAAATAAGCGATGGATTACGCTTTCCACACAACTAACTGAGATAATAAGAAGATATCACCCAAAACTGAGAAGGAGTGAGTGGAGCGACTGAATTCACCTTCTTAGCTTTGGCTTTCTTCTCATAGGTGTCCGACAGGGGTTTCTTCTTTGGCTGTGGCGTGGCCTTGGAGAAAAGATCCTCAAACTCATTGGCGTTGACGAGGTTTGGTTCCTCCAGAGAACCCCAGAGTGTGTTGTTGCTGGAAAAAGAAGTGAGGATTTTAATCTGTGAATCATTTTAGCTTAAGTATATGCTTATAAGGTTATAAGGTGCTTAAGATTTGATCACAGTCACAATGACAGTTGCTCACAGGACCAGCTGGAAACATCTTGGTTATTTCCCTTGAGCTAAACAAATTGTGTGTTCTATTTGTGGAAGCTTATTTGATGTTTATTCAACCTGCCCACTGCTTTTCATTTTCCATTTCGCTGCCTGGCAAAATAACTTGGCAGGAATGGCTGCAATCTCAACTTTAAAAAGCACTGTTTATGAGCTAGGTGATAAAAATAACAAACGTTTAAGAAGGGCTTGTTTCTGTGATAAAAGGACCATTTCCATCAAATGAACAGGAATACAGGAGGCAACATTGTGTTTCAGAAGTTGCTGAGTAACATGGAAAAAAAACAAACAGACGCAGAAACAAGAACAAGAGATGTCTAAAGTCAAGAGGATGTTCAGGAGCAAAGCACTCTGCTGTTACCAACACGTCAACTATTCTGTTCGCTAAAAAGCAACACATCTGTCTCTGCTTTTCCTCCTTAAGACTGTTAATCAAATGGACATTAACGGCAAACAAAATCATTTTAAAGAAAGATTTTGGAGTGATGGCATCTATAATACACTACACATGTCTAATTACTGGTTTCCTATCATCTTTTCACACATCGCAGTTACCCTCGCAGGTCATTGATTACTGACATTACAGCTCATCTGAGAGCCAACAGGTCAATCTCCCCCAAGTCAAGGCCCATTTACAATGAGAAAGAGAACATGGACACAACACAGTAGCACAAGCGCTGTCAGGCCTATCATGGCTTAAATACCAGAACAATCAACTGCATTGCCAGTGACTGGATTAGGGTCGAGTTAGTCCAATTGCAGCCAAGAGGTTTTTCTGTTGAGGACATAATGATACTGTCCCAAAATCCGCCTTTGATTTTGCACTCCTTTCTGAGAGGAAAATAAGTCCAAATGAACAGCCTCCGTCTCTGAACCCAACTGTGCAGGAATTTAGCTTGGAAAAGGAAATGACATCCAAACCCCAAGAAATATTTCCATGCGAGACAACTTTGTAATTGACCAGACTGTGACTGTGATTGAATTCGAATCCCCCTTAAAGCTCTGTTCCCTTTTCTTCACGCAGCTTCCCAACACAGACTGTCCCGCATGCTGCCAACTGTACTTCGGCTTACATTTGGACACCTGGCATCATTTCAAACCTTACACTGTTCCCCCTCATAACCTCACACCATTAACAGAGATCACACAGCTGATCCAGCTATAGTTAAACATCTGACCCATTTAATGCCCCTTAACTTAGCCCTTTACAGTTAAATTTATAGCTGACATGAAACTGCTGCAGTGTAGTCAGTCAGTCCTCCAGCGCTGGCCAGGACTAGAGAGAGAGTGCGAACCACAACTCAGCTTCCCCCACTAATCCAGCCATGGAAATACAAGGCCATAAAGCTGGAAGCCTGGCACTCAGAGGCAACAACCACAGCCACTGCAAATGGGCTGGATAATCCACTTACAATGACAGAGTTTCTGGTGCAACAACCGTATCTATGATATCTCTCTGAGATATCTCTCTCCATTAGAGGGTGGAGCTTCATTAGTCCTGGGACAACAGTTTCACTCTTGCAACTTCGAGCATTGGATATCTTCGCCTAACCCCCGACTTTCTAAACCTCACTTTGAAAACGTTCTGCTATAATGCCCCAAAACAGCCACAATTAAGAAATCCAGGTGAGACCAAATGCAACGAAACGTTTATCGTCCACTCAAACGTAAATAAGCCACATGCCATGTGCATTCTGAAGATTTTAACAATTGTTTTAGATGTTTTAGTATCCTCAATACAGCCTGACCAATACCAATGTTCTTGATATTTGGTAGTTTGCAAAATTCTATATAATGATATATAGGTCAGTTCTAATTGTTTTAACATAAACAATCAATCTTGATACAAATCCCTATGTTTCTAAATTACCTCAAGCCTAGTTTGGCATTTATGTACTGCAGTGTCTTGTTAATAATTGGCTGACACACACACACACACACACACACAACATTTCTGCAACAAGCTAATATCGACCAATATGTCGGTCTAGCTCTAGTATAGACCTTATAATAAATACAAACGTGAACTGAGGTTATACTAATCCTGGGCTTTCTTGGGTTTAAACTATTTCAGGGAAAAGAAATGCAAGTGTGAGAGGCCATTATGATTTTTGTGGGCTACTAATGTTTGTGCATTGCATTATCACTGCAAGTTAAAGGATAATTCCAGTTTATTACACCTTGGGTCATCATTTCTATCAGTTATAATAACATGCTACACACCAAAGTCATTTCTGATATCTGGGAACAAGGCAACATCGCTACATTAAAGTCCAATGGGGAAAGAAATGGACATTTCTCGCCATGTCGGACTTCTTCATAACAATGCAGCTGCATTCCCAGATCTCTGCAATTAACTTGCTGAGTATAATGTTATCATTACCAACTGAGACGATGTAATCAACCGCAATTATCCATTAAGAGCAATATGAGTGATTGTAAGCGATGGTCCACATACTTATTGTCCTGTATCTGAATCCTGGTCCAGTACAGAGGCTTCATAGGACAGGCCGGTTCAACGGCAGGTTTCCGTGGGGCCTGATTCACCTTCTGGCCGAGACTGAAGCCCCCCATAGGGGGAGGAGGGGGAGGGCCACAGCCTGGAGGAGGGGGAGGAGGAGGTGGACCGGATCCAGGTAGGCCAGGAGGGGGAGGCGGAGGTGGTGGGGGCGGCGGACCACCGCCAGCGAGAGGAGGTGGTGGGGGGGGTGGTGGCGGTGCTGCCATGTGGCCTGGCAAAGGGGGAGGAGGAGGGGGTGGTGGTGGTCCTGAGAGGCCTGGTGGGAGAGGGGGAGGAGGTGGTGGTGGAGGTGGTGGTCCTGAGAGGCCTGGTGGGAGAGGGGGAGGAGGTGGAGGTGGAGGTGGTTGTCCTGAGAGGCCTGGTGGGAGTGGGGGAGGAGGTGGTGGTCCAGGAGGCCCTGGAGCCGTTTCAGCTTTTATATTTAGTCCGACAGAGTCCAAGTTGAGTTTTTTCGGCACGTTCTGGCCGGGGCTTTGGGCGAGCCCGCTGCCGTCACCCTCGGGGCTCTTGATGAAGGTCTCCCTGTCCGTCTGGATCCCCACAGTGCGGCAGGTCTTGGGGATCGGCTCATCTGTGGTGGACACAGCAACATCGCAGACCTCACCTCGCTCCTGGCCTGCATTGTACGCCCGGTCTCTTTGCATCTTAGCAACGACTCCTTCCAGGTGCGATATTGAGACGGCATTCTCACCTCGCAGTCGGAAGATCTGGAGCTCAAAGTCGGACTGTGAGGAGGAAAACCACCGTATCAGCAACTCATTCATTTTCCATGATATAATATAATAAAGCCAGAGTAGGTGGCAGAGATTGTGTTTGTTGATTGTGTGTTAAATGTATAATGATTCTTCCAATGTGATTCTTTCTTGAACAATAACAAAAATATCTTCAAAAATTCAGCTGTGTTTTTTTACTTCATTGCCACTATATTTTCTCCCAATCTCAAGTTAATATCTGACTCTCACAGTGATAATCTGGTAACTCCAGTTTTTATTTGACATTTAAAACAATGAAGAACAAATCCAGCCAAAGCAAAGTATTGATTTGATACAGAAAGGAAATGGTTTTGCAATAAATCTTACACATGTTCCCTGTTAACTTGTGTCTGTTTAGAAATAGAATTAGGCACGTTCCCACCCTTTCTTGTGGGCTGACTGTGGTGCATGTTTGACAGTGTCAGCATCAGTGCTTTAAAAGGTCGACGTCAAATTAAAGGCTTTAAGCAGACAGGCTGAGAAACCAATTCTGAGGTCAGACTTTTCAGGGAAACGGTCCATAAAGCAATTTATCAGTGGTACAAATTATGTAACATGGCCACAACTATGTTCCTTTGGTTTTCCAAGGGTATACAGTAAGACTTGAGACTTGATTAAGTTTACAGACAAAAAACACCAAATGAAACACTGTTCCTAACCTCTGCTTTTGATCAGTGAAACAGACACCTTTAAAATGAATTTGGGGAGAGCCATCACATTGGAGAAAGAGAGATGTCCGTCACAGAACTCACACAACTTCCAAATGTTCAGTCCATAAGGAAGTTACATTATTATACATAATATATGAAATTCTGGTCAGCGGAAAGCTCTAGATTTGTTTTAATTGACACAGGACAGTTTTAACATGCTCTGTAAGATGTTTAAGATATAATATATTTTATATCACTGAAATAATGCTAAAGGTCACATTATGAGTCAATAATAAGGACATTAAGTCATTAAAAAAAAAATAGTTTTTAATGGTTTAGTTACTAAATGCTTGTACTCCGGTCTAATGTGATAAGTTTTTGTTTGAAAAATATAGATTTTGGGCCACTCTGTGCCTCATCCGTGTACTAGAAGCTTGCAACCAAATTTCATAGACAATTTCTCTCTAATTTAGAGACACACTACAACTACGTTTGACAACAGAAATCTGAGTCAGATTTAAGTTTTTTTCATTTTAACCTATCTATACTGTTTCTCTCAAAAAGCAAATGTACAAAATTAACTTTAAAACTTAAAGAAAATGGCTTAATTGGCGTGTTGACAAACAATTTACATTCAAAAGACATTTTACGTACAAAACTTCAAAACCTCTGACATCTTAAAGCTTCTAGCGCTGTGAGTAAATACTCAGCAGAGTTTTCACACCAGTTCAGCTGCTGCGCTTCAACATCTCATGCTTACTTAGTGCCATCTTGTGTTCAGGAGAGTCAACTGCTGCGACTGGCCAGATATGCCTTAAACAGTGCCTTACACATTTACATACATGAATTATTGTCACACACATTTTCACACATCCCTTGTGCTAATTTGTTTATGTTTAATATTGTACACCAGAATTTCTGGTTTTTAACTAAGCACTTTGAATTGCCTCGTTGTTGTGGTATATAAATGATTGTACAACAGTGCATAATATGTTTTCAGTCAATGTTTTAACATGTCTGCTGAAGTCGTATGATAACTTACATGCATCCTCTCCAGCTCTTCTTTGCACTCTCTCTTCAGCTGCAAGAGGGCAGCCTGGTGCTCTGAAAGGACACATAACAATAACACTTAGCTGACTCATTCAGCTGGCAGTCTGATTTAATAAATGTACACTGAAGGCTATCAGGTCAACAATCTCTGCACATTGTTGGCATTCCTCTACAGAATAAGAGAAAGGATTTATAGAGTCACGTTAAGTCACTATCAGGCTAATCTGCAAAGCAAGACATCAAACCAGATAATCCTACATATGGGTGGGTCACTTACACTATAAAAGGACCATATTTACAACTCAACCAACCAGTTTTAAATTATACTGCTGGCTGAAATGAGAGCAAAACATTTGGTTAGGTCCAAACACATCAAAATGCTGAATGCAGGGGAGAGAAAAGATCACCAACATAATTCACCTAAGGTCCATGATGTAACAGTAGTATTTGGAAACATGTACAACTTCACACTACAACAGAAACCAGCCAATAGAGACTTAGTCCTTAGTCAAGGAAATGTTTTGTCCTTAACCATATTTTCACAATACAGTTTGTGATGAAATGAAATGTCCTTCCCTGTCCTATTCTGTGTAACTTGGAATCCCACCCGACAAGCTTTCATTTCAATATATGGACTAGACTGAATTTGGGGCTCATTTTTACATTTGTGAGTGTTTATTCCTATTTACAATTAAGACTAAAATCAAGACCACATGAAGAAGATGATCCTGTTGTGGACTGATGCACTGGCATAGACTATCTATTGCGCAATTTGTTGTAATGAGTAACATTGTACTGTAGCAATGATTAATCTGAGTCAATGATCAGAATCAGGATGTATTCAAAGATCAATTAAAGCCACTGTAACTGCACTTAATAGACTATTAGGGCCATAAGTGAGTGGTGAATCAACAGACAGTTTGAAAGAAATGTGTGTACGCATGTGCTGATTTATCTATATGGCTCACGGTCTGGACTTTTGCTCTGCTTCTCAAATTCCACTCACTGTTCTCTTAGAGCAAAGCCCGATCGTGGAGCACAAATCACCAGAATAATCCACACTTGCTAGTCTTAATCTTAATCTATTCTCAGGGATGAAGCTGCACCACACAGAACATCCAACAGCTGTTGCTATGCACCGTACGCTTTCAGTGAACACAATTTCACTGTACCGAGAACAAAAAAGGAAAGCTTTTTACTTTGTAATTTAATCAGCCCATGTGGACAGCCGTGTGTGCTTTTAACCTCTCTGTGTGTCATTACACCTTTGGAGTACAAGGTAGGCCAAACATGGCATGCGGCCCAGGGTGTGCTTGATTCCATTAAATGTTTTTACCTCACCAACACCCACACATGCTATCCGGAGGTTCCACCACACAAACAGCAGCATTAAGGTGTGGACACAGCCTCACTGTATTCTTAAATGGGTTTAAAGGATGTCTTACACCCTGCTGCGGATACTTAGCTAGCTCTGCATGATCTCAGCGTTTTAGAGGAGTGAGTGCTCAGGGGTGCTCTACTTTTGTTGAGATCCATTCAAAAATACCATGATATAAATACTATGATATTTCCAATGGCCCTTATCCACAAAGCCACTCAGTGTGAGGTGTGTCAGTGTAAGCTTGACTGGCATGATCCTCTGTCAGCATTCCTGGTCTTAGATAGATAACAGTGTCTAAAGCAACAAAGCTTGAGGTTCTTACCTGCTTCGGTGTATTTGAGCCCCACCTTCTCTTCCTCATCTTTTGTTTTGGGTGGGGGCCACACAGCCTGCAGGCGCCCTGGAGTCCGGTCCTCGCTATCTGTTGGGGACGTGACCTCCGTCTGTGGGGAGAAAACACATGCAAAAATGTCAGCATGTACCCTGGTAATGCAATGATACAACAACAATTTGTCTCATCGTTTTTGCTTTGTACAAAGCAAGTGTGCCACTTAAATTTTAAATAAAGAAAGATAGAAAATAATTACGTGTTGTCGAGAAAACATACATTAGCCTCTATGGGACTTTTGAGTTCCTTGCCAGGTGACTTGGAGGTTCTCTCAAAAATAGACCTCAGGTTTTCCTTGTCATTCTTGATTTTCTTTTTCACTGCCTCCAGATCCACATTCTCAGTTTTTTCATTTTTGACAGTTTTGGGTCCAAAAATGCTCCTGAAGGTTTCATAGGCCAGGTCTGAGGTTTTCTTTTTTCCTGGTGGGGATGTGGGGGTTTCTGGACCTGGACATGTCTCTCCCACAACCTGAGACTCTTTTTTGCCGTGTTCCGGATCAGCCTCCTTTTTGGTCTGATCCTGGTTGTCTAGTTGGAGCAGCTGATTGAGCTGTCCCATTTCAGTGCTCTTGGTTTCCGCAATGGGTTTAGGCTCAACATGTTTTTTGGCCGGAGTGGCTGTCTTCTGCTCAGGGAACAGCTTGGCTTTGTTTACGGTCTTCTTCAGGCTGAGCAGGGCCAGGTCAGCATCCTTCTCCCTCTGCTTGATCTCTGACACCATCTCCCTGTCGTCGCCCACCGCTCCTTTCTTCAGCACCCGCAACCCACTGAAGAGAGCCGGCATCTGGAAGGAAGGGGGCAAAGAGGGCGCCGTGCCCCTGGATGGGGGTGAGGTTGAGGAGGTAGAGGAGGGGGAAACGGATGAAGATGGAAGTGGTGTGTTTGTTTGTGGTGTCTTTGGAGCAGCTGTGCGCTGTGAGGCAGGACTGGCACTTGGCTGGATGTCACCCGGGGACTCTTCAGGTGCTGATGACAGCGACATGCGTTTTTTAAACCCTGTAGGGTGATCTTTGATACCAGCAGAGTCTGACTGCTCCTCTGGACTGGAGGATGATTGAACTGAAACTTCAGGAGTCTTAGGGCTGGATGGAACAGAGGAGGACACCGGGCTGGAATGAGGTTCTGCAGTCCCCTCCTCAGCCTCGGCCCTTTGCTCACGTTTCTCCTCCTTTTGTGTACTATCTAAGTCCTCTGTCTGCTTTAAAGGAGAGGCAGCATTTTGATGATGTCCGGAGATGATGGAAGGAACGGGCAGAGAACAATCTATGCCAGCATACTCTTCGGTATCCATTCCCACATTGATGCTACTATTCTCTCTCGCACCAGATGTTTCTATATTCACAGATGCGGTGTTGGTGCTCTTCTTGGGACTGCAGTCATCTCCCTGTTTGGAAACTGAAGGGATATGAACTGTCCTAGAGTCAGTTCTGCTGACAAACCTGTCTGAATATAGGATATCTTCTATGCGGGATCTCTTTTTAATTTGGTGTGTTCTAAACACCGGCACTTGGTACTCAGCTGCTTCCTCACTGGCATCTCTTAGCTCATCATCATCACCATGGTTCCCTGTATTATTGTCCTCCTCAGGTAGAGGGCTAGACAGACTAGGGCTGTTGTGGGCCGCCTCCTCGTACTCATTTTCTGTGTCACTATACGTTTCCACCCTTGTGACCTGGACCAGATCTGGGTCATACGAGGCTCCGGCTGCTGTTTTAACTTGGTCGCCAGACTCCTTGCAGGTTTCCGATGATTCAGCCCTCAGCCCTGAAGCAGTCACATTATCCTGATGCATATCTTGCCCTCCTTGAAGCTTTTTCTCACTATTAGTCGTTTGACCACCCTCAAGAAGAGGATCCTCCCCATCTGCCAGCTCCTTGAAAGACGTCAGCAAGGCCGACTCCGTGTCTGAAGAGGCAGATGTATCCCAGCTGAAGAAACTGCTGATGACATTCAGAATGGAACTAGGGGGCTGCTTCCCCGGTCCATCCGAGTTATTACTGTCCATTATTATTCAAAGTGTCACACCAACTGAGAGCAAAGTGAGGCAAACCAAAACAGGTAGCAGCTCTAGCAAAGTGACCAATGAAACCGTCAGAAAAGGTTCATCTCCCCACCTCCAGTTATCCAAGTTGCTGCTATTCCACCTCTACCGCTGGCTGGGAACAAAAGGCCTTTGTATGGACAAATCTCCCCAGCTCCCCTTACCTTCTCCAGGAGGGCGACAATTCTGACAACACTATCCTGTATTCCTGTTTAGTGACACACAGGTTGCATGTAGTAGACTTTCCTAAAATCACATAAAAACTATGACTGAGTGTATGTTGTCAGTAGTACAGTTCGGTCTCCTCATGTGCGAGCAAGATTCCCATGACGCTGGAAGTGAAGTCAAGCTGTTCAGTGGCTGGAAGCATGCCCCACTGTAATCTCCCTGGGAGAGCAGGAGAGCAGACTTCACCTGCCTTTCACAAAAGTATGTCCAACTGTTACGACCAGTTGAGCGGTATTATCCATAAAGTTGTGGGTTATCCTTCTCTATGTGCCGGTATACAGTCTGGAGTCCATGACTAAACTGCTCTTCTAATCTGTCTTCTTTAAACTTGTCTCTCAGTTCACAGGAAAGCCCCGTGTGCTGTTGTGTGAGAAAAAAAAAAAACACAGGTTGGAAAAAAATGTGTCTCACTGGTCTACCCAGTCTGGGGACGCCTCCCTTCAGGTTCCTCCCTTCCTGGGAGGGGACCTATAGAGGCGGGCACCGCAGGTGTCTGATTACCTCTGCTCATTTCCGTAAAATGGCTGGTGACGTAACAGAGTAAACACACAGAGGGCGAGTCAGTCTGTGGTCAGGTGGAGAGATGCAGAGGTCCATTAACCCAGCATTGTGGTGAGCTATTGCAACACAGGGCTTAAGACGTAGTGATTAGTCAGCTCTAGCTAACATGCTAAGATGCTAACATGCGTGATAAGCAGCCCATGAACACTCAGATAGGGCTGGACTGAATTCAGTAAAAAAAAAAAACTTACCGTAAGTCTCTATACACTGAGCACTGACAGTTTTGATCCAAATTGGTAGTTTAGGACACTTTTTTTCTAAGGAGAAAAGCTTTAAAACATTTGCAAGCTAATGTTAGCTAGGCAATACAATCGAAGTGTGAAAAGGGACTGCCTAAATAGCTTTTTAGCTTATCCTGCTTATACTTTAACCTGCTCCAAACTTTTTTAATATAAATGTCAAGAAAGTGGACACACAGCATTCTTCAAACTGTGGTTGCCCTCAGCAACCAAAGTTCACCCTCCTTAAATGCATTCCTTCAGACTGCGTGATTGAGCACTGTCTAAGCTGGACATACCAGGACACATTTCAAACTGTTTTAAAGAGTGCTATTCAAATGATTGGTGATCAACTGAAGGAAGCCACTATGAGAGAGGGGGCTGCTGTGGCTGAGGAATGTTATGTAAGAGCAGTGGTATTTCATACACACACAGTAAATCCCCCCTGAGGTTGCACTAGAAAGAGGGACCACTGATCGTCAAGGCTGTGATGTGAACACAGATCTGACGCATATGAGCTCAAAATAGAAGTTGCAGATCACATAAACATTACAGATGTAAAAAAACAAAACAAAAACTATCAAGTCTATAGCCCACAGACTTGGATTCATCATAACAACCCTCTTTTTGTGTATTCTGCTGTTACAACACTCTGAGAACACATCATGTACAATGGAGGTGTGTGTTTTTCTAATGAATAAAAATGGTTGGCAGTGACAACGAAGCCGTGCTACAGCCAAGTATGTGAGACGGCTGTCACTTTCACAACAATGCAGAGTGCCTAATTCTGTACAGCGTGGCCTTTGTGCTGAACCGACTATGCTCACAGTCAGGGCAGTTTTTGTGTCTTGGGAAAACAACGCTTGGCTTGCACCCACCTAAAAACCACACCCAGGTAATCGGCCGCATCTGCCACAGGAATGAATGCCTTTGCCAGACAGCAAGATGGAATCTGGACAGACAGACACTCTCGGAGAGTGAACAGTTTTTCACATCATTCTCTTAGATGATTTAGAAGTGCAGTGCAGTTCTTTAATTGCACTACACGTCAGCATAATTAAAGCCTATAAACAACGTGAAACAAACAATGCTTTGTTTGCTGCAGGCGTATTTTTAGAAGACACAAGGCACAGTAGGATTACATTAGTCACATGCTCTGTGGCAAACCAAATATCTTGTGTTGCAACTTCTGCACAATAGTAGGAGAGAGAAATCACAATAATTGTTCCTAACAGCCTACACATCGAAAACAAGGTTCGAAAATGCTCCAAGAGAAGGTCTGAACGAAAGAGGTTTGAGTGGAATGATCTCAGTCAGTTTTGGCCCCAGTCAGTCTACAGATTATGATCTATGACCTGTTAATCCATTTCTAAGAATTCACGATCAGGTGGTTAAATGCCTGAGTGGAGAGAAATCCCTATGAGTCCCACGGGGGGGAAAGAGTGCTATGGTACACTACTCTGGGTGTGAAAATATGTATTACAGCTAATTTTCCGCTTCAAGTGTTTGTGCTGCTCATGTTTGAGCCCTCACCGTGCACTCCAGCTTGGGACAGTAGGGTGTATCCCCGATGATGTCATCCTCGGGCGGTGTGATGCGCAGGAAGTCGAGGTGATCAGGGCGTGGAACGCGGGAAAGGTGCTCCTGAGGGTCATCACCATCCAGCATCCAGATGTCATCCTGACGCAAGAGGGAATCCTCTACAGAGACACACAAACAAACACAAGACCACGGGTTAATTAATCAATGAATCATAGCACGGAAAAAACACAACAGCATAGCAGGTGTGATCATGTGTGATAAGGCTAAATAAGCAGCACTGACTGAGGCAAGTTGTTTTCCTGTGTAACCTGCCCGGGTAATACAATTGAAATGAGGTAGAAAGCAGGCATCAGAATCTTTTAGCATCAAACAGGCAGCGAGAGAGACCCCTGTTTTGCAGCAGGCTTGAGGGCACGCAGCTATTTTTATCTGCACTTAGCCCTGTTCTCATCGTCAACACCAGCAGAAAGCCACACTGATCCAATAAAGAAAATGGTCTGCAGAGCTCTGGCCTCAAAAACAAATACCATTGTCTAATATTGACTTGCATTTTAAGATATGTTCACTGTAAGAGAGCACTCCTACTGTACTACAATAAAGTCAGTTGCAAATAAGTGTGTGTGATTTGTGTGATCCTGTGTGTTTAGTCATCCAAAGGCCCAGAAGGGGTGAAAATATAGAATTTCACCTTTGTTTAGTTTGGGAAACACTGCCCTCTACTGACTATGCCGGTACACAGAAGGTGATGAGTGAGCTGTATTGATGAAGACTGCTCAGAAAACAGCTAAAACAGGGTAAAAGTATATAACAATTTCAATACAAATTCTTCCCTCTGTGCTGTTTTTGCCGCAGTATGCTGGGGGAGGTTGGATTCATTCTGTGCATTTCAGAGCCCCTGGCCTTTAATATTTACTGCTCAGAGACACACTGCAGACCTCAATCTGCAGAACCTTCCTCATGTGCTATGCCCTGAACAAGTCACATGGTATTAACGTCAGGAACCCGGCCAGTGCCTCAAGTGCCAACACAGGAAGCTAAGCAGAAACGCAATTCCACATTCTTCTCACGTCCGCAGGAACATGATACATCTTGCCTTGATGCATGCATTTAATGTCTCAAGAGAGTTCGTCATGCAAGAAAAAGGGTAAAAAGGTAAGAGATATGAGGCAGGGACAGTGAGGTGAAAGAATAAGGAGGAAGAAGAGAGAAGAGAGGACGTTCTAAGAGTGAGGGGGGGAGGGTGTAGATCTTGAAGCTTGGTGACCTCAATTTCCTCCGGCTGTAAGACGACACCTTGACCTGGCAGAATTATGAGCTGAAAACTGAGAAAATCACTTCCTGTTCGACAAGCTGCTAAAATATCCCATAACCTTCCTTTGTAATGAGTATCCTTGAAGAGGGCGTACAGTATTACTGTATTGCTGCCCAGCATCCACTTCTAAGGACTTGGAAGTCCCCTTGTTTAGCTCCCCAGAGTCGGAGTCTCTGCCATATACTTTAAATTCAGTTATGAAAGCCCACACACACACAAAACTAACTGGGGGGCTTCATTAAAAACTGGAAGCATTGAAATTCAGCTTCAGTATTCGACCACAATCAGTCATTATGAGACAGCAGCAATGCCTGCAGTCCCTCCAGTTATCTGGGACTTAGACAGCAGGGGGAAAAAAGTAGGATTAGATTAATAACTTTTCATTATGATAATGCTGCGCTGCATGGTCCCGCAGTGGGAACTGCTGACTGTAGGCTGGCCCACTTCCAAATGCAAAGTTAAGCTCAGTCCAGGCCAAGAAAAAAAACAACTGATCAGAAACAGCTCTCTCCACAATTCCTGGTTCTAACTGAACTATCAAATATGAAATAGGGAAACAATGAACACATATTGATATACTGTATGTTTGCTATGTTCCTTCATGACTCCTAAAACATTACTATTTACATTTCTCAAGGGCTAGCTTGTGCAAGTGACAGCATATGTTTCCCCCGGATTGACAGCCAGTCAGTCACCTAATTAAATAGGTACAAGGTGGAACACACTGCCATCAGCTGGACAGGGAGAGGAAAAGGCAAGTCTGTCTCCCTGTAGTCCAACACTGCAGTGAAGCTCTGCTGCATGCTAGAAATTAGACACAGTGAAGAAACGCACAACGCTGCAATGTAATGACAGTAAACAGATGTGGAGAAGCAACTCTTAGATGTATTAGGTAATGAAGGCAGTGCATTTGTTTAGCTCGAGCTCTCTTGCATGCACACACACACACACACACACACACACACACACACACACACACACACACACACACACACACACACACACACACACACACACACACACACACACAGTGAGTTCACTGGCTCTGGGGAAAACTGCGCTTATTGCCATTTAATCTCACTGATGCTCTAAAAGCTGAGACCGAAATCACAGGGTCCGTCACTGAGGGGACACAGGGTGCAGATGGGATTGTGTTCATCAGTCGGGTGACACACAGTTTGGTCAGACAGCAAGTAATGCAATGCTATCTGGATCATCCCAACACAAGACAACAAATACTGTCTGAGTCTATGCACATGATACACTGCCCCTTAGCAAAGTCTGTGTAGAGACTTTCAGACATCTACAGTACACACAGGTGTTTCCTTACAGCAAACCTGCAG
Source organism: Enoplosus armatus (assembly GCF_043641665.1). Classification (NCBI taxonomy): domain Eukaryota; kingdom Metazoa; phylum Chordata; class Actinopteri; order Centrarchiformes; family Enoplosidae; genus Enoplosus; species Enoplosus armatus. The sequence continues at coordinate 8,609,903 of NC_092194.1, forward strand.
GTGTTGAATGACACTGCAGTAATGTGACAGTGAAAATCACAGCGTGTGAGTGAGCAGCTGTCAGACAGCATGGGTCTGTGCTACAATAAGCATTATCATTTAACAGTAAAGTATCTGTGTTTGGGGCGGTTCAGAGGCCATTTAATGTCTGACCCTGACAGGTGGGTGTTGTCAGCGGTGATGCATTAATCCACCTGTCACTCTGTCGGCTGATCATCACTCATCCAGTGGTTGGAGAAAGCTTTGTGGAGGCTGTATTGAGTACAACAAAGCAGAGACAACATCACAAAGTTACTCTTCAAACCCTTAAAGGCACCGACTGTCTCGTTTAGTTTATGTGCAGAAATTAGTGAACCCGGTCATTTCTTTGATATTAATAAGGGAACACTGCGGGCCAGACAAGGCAGGAATATCTATATGCATATCTATAAATACAGAGCTTTCACAAAGTAACACTAGTCTAACTCCTCCCACGTTTCAGTTTCTCATTCTTATTACAGACGCAACAGCTTTGCCCAGAGTGCCCTATTTTATCCACTAAAAATCTATAACCTCATCATTCAAAGCAAAAGAACTGGGCCATGTGGCATGCTGAGTGCATCTGGCAGCCTCCACCCCCCCCTCCATCACTTTTAGCCAGGAAGGAGGATCATAGACTTTTATATAAATCACGAAAAATGCAGCAATTGTAAATCACCCGCTTTCTTTTGCACCCGTCACAGCCGCCTCTCCACGCAGGCTTGTCGGCTGTGCACGGCTGTCAGGCCGGCCAGTTGACTGACTGGTTTGGCTGTCGGTGCTAAGGTCCATGTGAGGGGTAGCTACAAGTGGAAACTCAGGCAAGGGTGTTGTGGTGCTCTGAGGGCCAGGGCAGTAATGTAGCATGACATGATGCTCACAGAGTCATCGTTGTTCATTTGAAATGCGGTTCTGGAGGCTGATGGGTATATGCCAAACTGAGGAGGAGGGAAGAGTGCTTTCATTGGGCCTGGCAGGCCAATGACTGGGAGACAGGAAATTTGGTTAAGCTTGCTTCAGTTCACTGTTGAGTGTATATTTAAAATAGTGGGACTTTTAAAGCTGCTCATACTAAAAAGCACAAGATGGAACATCGCTAACATTTTCCAAGGTGGTAGAGTAGCACTCATTTATTAAAGAAAACAAGTTACACATTATGTGAGACGGACCTTTGGGCCCTGTCTCTCTGTATGAAGTATGCACCTCAGAGCAACGGTGCGAGACAGACAGAGAGAGATTCTTCTTCTATTTGCCTGTTTTAGCAGAATCCACTTCATTATCCGAATAGAGCTGACCCTTGTCCTCACTGGGTGGACCAGTGTTGCATGACAGGGCACTTTGTGTTGAATGACAGCTAGAGCGGGGCGATACACTCCTGCTCTGCACTGATCAGTTTCATATGACCTTGCTGGACCGTATTGGGTAATCTGATTATGGTATTGCCTGCCATATGTCAATAAAATAAGTAGGCAACTGGGGGAGGGGGGGTAAAAAGAGAGAGAGCAAGAGACACTAATGGCTGATTGAACTGAAAAGTTAAAGCTGCTATAATCAGTAGTATTTTTATAATGGATCATATAACTATGTTTAATATGAAAAGGGTCGCTTTGAGTGAAGAACCCATAGTTATCACCCAACGCTGCGGTTCCCCTCAGCTCTACAGAGCTTTCTAGCATCTTTTAGCTCATTGTTTTAGTTTTCTGGCCGGCAACATTACTGTTTTAGTTCAGTGTCACCACTCTCATCATTGTTTTTGGACATAGACCAATGAAAAAGCTCTAAAAACCCCCTGTAAGCTACCTGCTCAGCACCAAATGGCAGATGGACAAAGTTAGTGGCTAGCTGGGTAACAGTGTGGAGCATTTAGCAGCTACAGAGTCAGATATTTCCCTCAGGAGCTGGTGAAGACCAAAGACAGATAAAAGGACAGTGAATATGGAATTTACATTTAGTAGGTGGCCAGAAACACGACTCCAAATGAATGCTAATGTTGCTATGTATCTGCTCGATGTGTAAATAGGCAACTGTTTGCTAGTTTCTCATTTCCACTTAAAAAGGTGATAATATGTCAGTGCCCAATTGGCCAAAAAATGTATTATTGCAGGTTTAAAGTTTCTTGTTGACTGTCCTCGTCAAAAAGCTGAAAAGTATAAGAGAACAAGCAACACAAGTGCTAACATAAAGAGAAATTATAATACATTACATAGATATTGTGTAAACATACATAAAACAACCACACGCACACCTTTAGTAAATGCATAAGGTATTCTGTTGCACAGACTGCAGCGCAAGAGCATCAGCACATGAACAAACAAGAGAATTTGTTACTTTAAAATTACCATTCCCATCTGCATAATAATCACACTCATTAATAAGCACTGAGCTTCAATAAGAGAGCACAGATTAAAGAGCCTGGATCATAATTAGTTCGACATTTGCAAACCATGAAGGGCCGGGCTTCATACTGACCCACTTAGCCCTTTTGGCTGGACCCTGTGATGTTCATTTATCTGTGTTAACATCTGAAGTGTATTCAATCATCAAGCAACACCAGGACGATCCCGTAAACAGCTACGATTCAGCAAAATCGTCATATGGATGCTTTCAAAGATGAAGCATTTGGTTAGCATGATGTTGGCAACAATGAAAGTGTATTTTGCCCTGTCAGAGTTTCATACACACAGCTTAAGGGTTCTAATATCACACCATTACATCTGATGAGGACATGGGATATTTGCCTGGGCCCATGCCCAGGAAATTAACAAAAAACATTGGACTTAATAAAAAAGAGGTGGAGTCTGATGCCTGACAATGTGTGTGTGTGTGTGTGTGTGTGTGTGTGTGTGTGTGTGTGTGTAAATGTTAATGGTGACATCTGTGTGTGTGTTGTCTGTGCATGCCTAGGTGAGGACACACAGGGGCAGTGTCATTTCAGTGGGAATTGATCCAAATCATCTCCACATGAGTAAAGCCCAGCACCAGTTAGCTCAGCTCTCCTTCTCCCTCTGGCTGCTGCAGAGCTGAGCATTGCTGGCTGTATTTGTTGAGCTAGTGCTGGTCTATGGTGTAACAATTCAAACACTCTTCTCTTGGCTTCCTTAAAAACGCAGCATAGTTCTTAAATTAGGGGTAAAACTGTCTACACTGACATTTAAAAGGTCCAACCATTATCCTCTCTCTATTAGTAAACTGCATAATCAATGGGAGGATATCTCTTTGCGGCTGCAGACAAAAGCAAAGATTGTGTTCCACTGACTGAAAGGGATGATTGACCACATTACAGAGGGAGCTAATGCAATAATGATGAGACCTCCTTAGAAGCATCAGACCAACAACAACAGCATCACTGGATTGTGCAGTTTGGAGTGATTCCAGTAAAGGCACATGAACAAAAACCAACACAGAAACCTCTTCTACTGATCAAAGAGCAAAAGGTCACAGAATGGTGAGGCTGGCGACTGTAAAGTGAAAAACAGAGCCAAAGTGACAAAAGGTGACACTGACAAACTCTGAGCTACAATGTGACATTATTATGGCTTTCCAAAGATTCTATATGTTGTGTTTAAAACCACAGCACAGATTATAAAAAGAGGAAAAGAGTTCTGCAAATAAGGAAATTGTAATCCTTTCTTCTATAACCCTTGTGCCCGGTGGGTCCCTGATCCTTTGTCAGTTTCCAGTGAAGTGGATAGGATGTGGGTTTAGGGGAGGGACAGCAGATCCCACAAAGTCCAAATTGGCAATGGTTCAGTTAACACCGCGCTCACGAGAACCCTGGTCAGGTCGAACCCCGTGTCAACTTTGTGCCTTTGATCTGAGACACTCCCACTAATCTCTGACTTCCCAGCGGCACCGAGAGAGTTAAAATGGATCATCAGCGAAACTATTCTCAAGCCCTGCTTTGCCCCTTGCACAACTCTGTTGGGTAGTTTTTAATTTGCGGTCACACGTCCAAGCCAAGACGAGAACACAGCAGTCAGACACTAGCAGGACTAACAGAGACATTTTGGAAAAACAATGCTTATTTATTGGTCTAGCTAGTTTAACAGCTGGAGTGACAAAGTAAAACTCTCTTTGCGGAAAATGTTTGTCAGTTACAATGCTGCGGAGTGATTACTGGAGCATTTCAACAACACACACACACACAGACACACAGAAATAAACACACTCACACACTTGAATCTGAATCTGAAGACATCTTTTTCTTGTTCTGTTCTTTGAAATCCGGCAACAGCAATGCCAGATGAAGGGCATATTCTGACAAACGTTTCATGCTACTAAGATGATAATAGCTCTGCCGTCAACATTTACATGAAGGCAGGGAGTTCAGACATGAATCAGTGCGTTCAAAGAGGGAGCAGTGGGATTTCTGATCACTCACCTGTTGTTGTGGAATTGCTGGAGGAGTTCCACTTGGAGTTGCTCGGCCGCCTGCTGAGGTTCAGATCCAGACGGGTGACGGTCCGCTTGTTTCCGTTCTTGTCGATGACCTCGGTGAAGATTTTAGGCTCATCTGTGTTACTGGAGCTGTCACGTTCGTGGTCCACATCCTGATCTGAGAGCAGTACAATGCGGTGGTTGAGCTGTGGGCTTGCTTGCTTGGAGGACAGAGGGGACAGGACTGGGGACATGCTCTGGAGACTGTTGGAGGCAGGGAAAGATGTGTTGAAGACCCCAGCGAGAGAAGGTGAAGAGGGGCTCTTTGTGTGGGATTTTGCTTGGAGATAAGGTTCTGTGGTATGGGATAGGGGCAAGCGTAGCCCCTCAGAAAGCTTGTTACATGTCTTCTCTCTGTTGACTCTCAGCAGGTAGTCTTTGTTTGGTCCACTCCACTTTCCATACTCCTGCTGGCAGCTGCTAGTCCCTGGCTGTAGCATGGCTGGCCCTGGGCTCGTATGGTTGACATGTTGCACTCTCCCTTCCACATCTTGGACTTTGGCTACCACCCTGACCCCTGTGTTACTCTGGTTGATTTCACCATACAGCTGCTGAGCGGACTTGACTGTTGATGCATCCTCAGATAATGTCTCAGCCAAAGAATCAAACCTCTTAATTGGTCGAAGGTTGCTGCCACTTTCCCGTCGGGTCAAGCCCTCCATCAGGCTGCAAAATGACGACTCATAACTCAGCTCACCATCATACTCTGAGAAGTCGTTACAGAAGTCAATGTCAGGGTCAAAGGTCCGGTTGTCCTCCATGAAGTCCCAACCGTCACGAGCAATCTGGAAGGGTTCCTCCATGGGCAGGATGGGATTACTGACTGCACTGACATAAGAGCCGGTGACAGGGCTGTCAGAGACGTGGGCTGGGATACCTGGGATCTGCTCCACTACTGAGGATGAAGATATGGACACACTGTTGTGAGCAGGAAGCTCAATAGATGAAGTTCCACTTCTAACTTTCTTCTTCATTTTACTCTGCAGGAAATCCTCAGCACTGTCAAGCTTCTTGCCTCCCAACTTCTTCAGCCTTTTGCTCTTGGATGTAGCTCTCTTCGGCTCTGAAGGCACAGTGAGAGAATAGTTGCTGCTGCTGAGAACCTGACCTCCAAGGTGAACTTCCTGACCCTCCATGTAATCCTGGAGCTTCCCATCCTGGTTACCCATCCTGACTTTGTTGGCGCAAACCCTACACAGCGATAAGAGGTCCGCCAGCAACTGGTGGTGCTCCGCCGCCAGCCAGCAGAGCTCTGCAACTGCTTCCTTTGTTGCCTGCTGGGAGTTGAGGAGTTCGCCTGAGGAGTCGGTATACTGGCCTCTTTGTTCGGACACTGCGAGATCCTCTTTTCTCCAGTCATGGTCATTAACGGACCTTTCTGAATGAGGGGCGCGGCTCTTGTACTTGAAGCTCGGGGCCCGCCTCTTGGGGAAATACAGGCTGATGTTGCTTAGCTCACGGATGGGTGCATATAGGAGCAACACAGTGTGTGTGCCCTCCATGATGGGTGCCATGTTAATCACTCAAGCACTCCGAGTAAGAGGTCAGCCCCCCAGACTGAGTGACTGGGCTCGGACTGCAGATGAGGATCTCTGGCTATTCATCACCTGGCCTGTCCAGATACTATCAGAGAGAAAGTAGCACACAGCTGTAAATCTGAAGACATGTCCAATAACATGTTAGTCCAACTAATGACTTTCATGCACTCCTGATGCCAGACTGCTTGTGTGAGCTCAAGCTTTAGATAAAATATAACCTTTATATTTTCAACGTAGAATAGACTCACAGCTAGGGCACTACAGACTATTTGGATCTAGTTTTTGAAGCATAACAAGACAAACTGCTCCTTTTCCCAACAATGGGCCCTCCATATTTCCCTGTCAAACCCATTTGTTAATTAAAAACTAAATAAAATCCAACACTGCATTGATTAAACTAGACAGTGCTCTTACTATACACTTAACTTGCTAACCCTATCTTATCTTCCTCCTACTCTCCGGGGTTTTTAAGTAGATGAAACATTTCTGAGCCGCATTTCATCAACATTTCACACGCTGCCGCATAAAAACCAAGTGTCAACCAAGGTGACGACAGACGCAGAAGCCAACGCTACGGCCGCCACTTGAGATGTTTACATGCAAAACAAGCACATATTTTGCATGTGCTTCAGTGGATTCCCTCAACATTGCGCAACATCTCTGAACTGTTTACATCATAACATAATCCCGTGGGTTACTGTCACCTTGCAACAAGCACGAGTGCAATTGTGAGTGTTAAAATGGCAGCACCACTACACTATCCCGCGGGGGTTACTGCTGCCCACTACAACTCATAGCCAGAAATAGTCAGCTTGATTTATTATAAATTAAAAATGTAATGCATAAAAGTCCGCATTAGCCTCATATCAGTTTCAGACTGATGTCATCTATTTAATACGGCTGAAAGTACGTTGCAGTCAATTGCACTTGCATTAGGTAACAGCACAGCAGCACAAAAGAAGAAAAAATAACAGTTACTTACCCGATTTAGTGGCATGGCAAATCTTCCTTCACGTCTCTGTACTGCAGCCAGCCAGTGCTTACCGCTGCTTCACTGGGCTCTTCCGCCGTGATTGATGGGAGTTTGGTCCAATAGAGAAACTCAGCGCCGGGCTCACAGCTCTTTGATTGGTTCTTTAGTGTTTCATCCACAGCAACATTTGAGTCAGTGCAGCTGCAGCTCGCAGGTAGGCCATGTGATGGGTTTCAGCCTATGTAGCGGACAGAAGGGGGACCAAAGTTAGGCTGAGATGAATTTAATTTAACTGTCGTAGCAGTTTCCAGTGTTTCCCCGGCTAACATTAGTGTTTTGTTGTATACGCAAAAAGATAAGTGTATGTGAAAGTACCTGCTCTGTGAAGGCCCGAGGTGGCGCCATTTTTTACCAAACAGAGACACCTAGTGGCTAACATGTGCATCACTGTTACACAACTACATTTAATTAATGACAGGATTTTCTTGAATTATATATTCATCTCCGCCAATTTGTCCTTATTTACACAGTGTGGCAGTCACAATAATTTAGATTACAGACAGAAATGCATAATAAAAAGGGGAAACAGTAAAAGAAAAATATATATACATATATACGAGCATATACATAGATATACGGTATGTATATGCTTAAGAGATTTCAATGGAATTTGGTGGAAAGTTAAACAGGGAAATAAGGTTGATATGAGGGAGTTGGAATCACAGACCTTTGCTTAAATTTCAAGAAATGATGGTACTTATTTAACATCTAGAGTTTGTGAACTGGGGAAGATAAGAATGAGTCGCTTACCTTCACCTCATATGGCCCACATCTAGACCCAGAGAGGCCTATAGTGCTGTAGTAACTCAGTTTCTTACTAGTAAAATTCAAATAGCAGTGAAACTCAACTAAATAGGCTATGTAGTTCTGAAAATGAACAGGCTGTTAATTGGGCAATAAAGAAAGGAAGGGATGAAGATAATTTGTAATCATAAAGGAAGGAAGAACAAATTTTAATTGAAAAGAAGTGGCCAGGAGTAGAGAGGACAAGGGGAGGGTCAAGGACTAAAGAGGAGGCTAAATGAAAGAAGGAAACATGTACTCTCAGTGGGGCAGGTGTCAAGTCATAGCATTGACACTAGAGGGCGGCATCGCATCGCGATAAGGGAGCACGTGTTTATTTATTTTCTATAGTTGTAGAGATGAGTGGGTTTCATTATGGCTAAGCTGAGGGTCAACTGTGATTCAGCTGTGAGTAATCAAACACCAGACTGATCACTGCTGTCACTGTATTCAGCCCACAGGAAAAAAGTGAAATGAACCCCTTGCATAGCACCCATTCATTTTACAGTACATGACTTAAGAGTTTAATCTCACTTAATGTAAATAATTTAATGGCTAGTCATCCAATCATAATGTTTTAAATAGTTAAACGCGTGTGCAATTTAATGGTTTTTGCAAGCTGGGATGTGTCCTACAGCTTCATGAAATGAAGGGCAACTATCACCCCCCTGTTTTGATTTTCTGATATAATGTAATAGTATATCTACATCATAGCAAACACTGTGTGCAGAATATGTTTTAGGTCAAATAGATAGACATTTTTCTGCAAATGTGTGTTGATATTGGAGGCTGTTTGCCCTGTAAGTCTGCTTTTTCCACTTCCACAGTGAGAATAACACATCCTCTATCCAAATATGTGGACAGTAATGCTAACTTATGCCCAGCCTTTGTCAAACAAATCTAATAAAATGACCAGCCTGTAAAATAAGCTGCGATCTTCGGTAGTTTGCAGTGTGTAGTAGATGCTGCTCTTCCCACACAGAGGCATGTCTGCGCAGTGTGGTGCTGACCATGGTCCTGATCTGGACCAGCACTGTAGTGGAAACAGCAGCTCTCGTGCATTTCCTGCATACTGTACAATCACGCTGCCGGTTTGCTTTCACACATTAGCATGTTTTCTGTAGCTAGGGACAGGGCGGGAAAACAAAAAGAAGGCGACACCCCGTCAGGTAGTGATTATTTCACCGCGTTTAATACTCTCATGTTTGAATATTCGCGCTTTCTCGGCTGTATTAATAAGGTCTGCCGCTGACGTCGCAGATAAAGACCCCGCTGCCGTGTCTCGGCTGCGCGACTTGGCTTCTCCCCGTTTCCCCGCCACACCGTCCCCCAGTTGCTCCAGCCCACCGATGCTGACACACACTCCTCCTCCGGGCGGCGAGCCGGGCTTGAGCACAGGGGCTTGAGTGACACATGCTGCGGTAGTCTCCCCAGCTGTATGGCCGCGGATTAGCTATATATGCTAATATCGATAGGGGAGAGGAGCCAGCGGAGGCTTCCCGAGTCTGAACAGGCTCCTTTGCAGCCATGGCTGAAGGTGGAGAGGGAGAGGATGAAATTCAGTTCCTCAGAACTGTAAGTACATTTCCTGCCGCTTGTACTTGAAGCGCTGCTCCGGCGACTGTGGAAATAACGTGTGGCTCTCTTTTTCACGGTACCTTGTGTGCGGGGTTGTGACTGTCGAATTGCTTATATCACCTGGCTCGCCTCACAGATGTTATTTTATCCTACAGCCTTTGATAACCCGCTGCATTCTTCGCAGATCTTAGAGGCGGTGTTAGTGCTCTATTGTTTTGCGCATCGCTCACTGACAGCTATTGTCTTTTCTGCAGTCTCTGTCTCAAGAAGTTGACAGCACTATTTCCCATGCCATGTCAAACTCAGCATATGCACCTTCACTGCGCCGTCAGTAGCCATAATTACCTACAATTTGACAGAGGTTGACAGTGCGATTTAACTTGGTCTTTAAATAACTCACAGAATCCCAAGGCTTGTTCTTGTAGCACCACTTAAATCTCTTTGAAGAAAAAAAATGGAGTTGTGAACCAGTGTGCATGCTGTGTAATAGCCTGGCAGTGTAGGCTGCCTGTCCAGACAGTCACCCCAGGGTTCCTGTGCAGCAGCAAAGGTCTGTGCAAATGAACTGAGGATAACATTTTGTAATAGATACAGTATTGCTGCACCTGAGCCAGATTACTAATGCTGTTTTACTTGTTGGACATAAATGTAGACAGACTGCATGCTCATAAAAAAAAGAGCCAATAATTCCGATTAGATTGAACACGTAGATTATTTGCTCTTCTACACTACAGTGAAATTGTTTGCCATTTACAAATGTACGTACAAATGTATTTCTTAAGCTGAAAATGAGTGTCTAAGATGGGGAATGTGTGGCAGTGGTTTGTACCGAGAGGAGCACTTTCCGCTGTTGACAAAAATAGACGATGACATGATCTGCTCATCTATGGTGAAATGCATTGAGAGGCATATCATGTCTGAAAATACACACTCAGTCTACGAGAGATGAAGGAGCAGAGTGCTGGAGGTCTTCCAGATAGACCCCGAGACAGTAGGAGGTGTTTGGTTGCACACAACACTGGCGCTGCTGCTTGTGGTTTCCCTTTATTAAGCTGCTCACAGATGCGCAGCCTGCTGTACTTTCAGGAGCACAGAGCAGGGATGTTCTTGTTTTTATTTAAATGATACTAACCGGGTCATTTTTTTGTTCTAACTTCTCGATAATGTCCATTTTTCAAGGCTTGATTGAGACGTTTCAAAACAAAGTAATGTCTCTTAGTAATCTAGGAATCATATATTACCCAACAAATAACTACATGTCAACAGAGACCCAAGCAGACACAATGCAGCTTCATAACACTGCCTCAGGCATAAACAATGTACAGTAAGTGATGGATTCTTGACTAAGTTGTTTTTTGCGCTGAAGGGCTTACCTATCCCCAGGCATGGCAGCGATCTTTAAAACGTCCCTTCCCTTTCACTCAGAAAAAGCCGATACCTCCTCCATATTTGTCCTGCATCCCCCCAACCTTTTAACCACAGCACATAGAGGTCACCACATCAGCATGCCTGCCACTCCAAAAAAAGAGCTGACATTTCAGCACCACTTCTCCTCTTTTCTGAGCTTGAACTTAAATGCCACCGACCTGCAATCAGGATTTTTAGAGACGAGCTGCACAGGAGTTGGATCAAGTCGTTTTTTTTTGCTTGCTTGACTGTTCTAGTCCCATTTGTTGGATTCACAGTGAACATTTCCCCCCCCAGATGTAACCCTGTGAGAAGATGACATTGACTAATAGGGAGCTGCTGTTGCTTTAAAAAAGGGCTTAGCAGCTTGTTGCATCCCTCCACACAGGGAAGCAGCTGACAGGCTGGATGGTGTCGGGATGGGGGCGCAGTGAGCGAGCTTGGTGTTCATGAGTGTAAAAGTGTGTGTGTGTGTGTGTATGTGTGTATGTGTGTGTGTTGAATGCAAATGTGGAGCTGTAGCTGTGTGGTGCAGTCAGGCTGCACCAGACGTGCCACAGCAGAGCACAGTGCAGAAATTATTCATCAGTCCAAGCAAGGCACAGCTGAACTACTCAGTGTAGAGGAACAGAGCAGACACACACACACACACACACACGAGTATGTACATGCACACACATAAATATACATATGCATACACTTATCTAGTACATGACTGAAGTCATTCCTGCAGAAACAAATGTTCAATTGGACACACATATGCCTATCCAAACACATGCATGCATACACACACTGGAAACTTGCTTTTACATCATAGGTGGTGAACTGTCTGTCAGGATATGTAGAGGCTATATTTCTTAATGGCATTCAAACGTTGCTTGTTATTGGAGTGAAGGAGCTTGATAAAGCAGTTCACAAACTGTCTTTTCCCTAACAACGCAAAGTAATTTCCCTGGAGTGGTAGCAGAAATTACTCCCTGCCGGACCACTGCCTATAAACCCAACTCAGTGGGAGGAAAGGAAGGGAAGAGAGGGCAAGAGCGAGGATATCTCAGCCATGGGTAATTTGATGTTACAGGAAGAGGAACGGTGCTGATTGTGAGCCAGGAGACTCAGAGAAAAGCTTCCCCCCAAACTGCTGTTTAATGTCAGAGGGGGCAAAGGGGGGCTGCGTGGACAGTTTAATAAGACTGCATATTCTACAGGAACTTTATTCGTCCTGTTTGGAAATTGGATATGTCCTCAGATGCACCAGCTGTTGCAGCACTGGCTTCATTATAAGCAGTATAGTGAATAAAATATCAGCTTATGGTTACGTAGCTCAGACTGCTCATTATGTAAGAGTGGTTTTCTAAATGAATTGCTTGCCTACTGTGCGTTGTGTCATTAGAGCAGACGGAGAGAAGTAGAGGAAGAAGAAGGCATCGGAACAAACTTTTGTTCTTGTCTCACTTGTCTTCTTTCTTGTTTTAATTCATATAACCATCCTGACAGAAGGCCACTTATTAGTGAAAACATGGTGCAGTGTGTGGTGTGACCATCCATGCAGGGGCACGCGCGCACAGCTTCTCTGTTTGCAAGGATCCCTGCTAGGCGAATATCAAATTCTGGTGATCTATTAGCAGCTCGAGTGGGAGTAGCGACTTTGAAAAGGCCAGACTGGGGCTTTGACTAATGCACTGTGGCAGCTCTTGGCTTGTTTATGCGAAGGCACCGGTCTCACTTTGCATCCAGGCGATGACTGTCAATGCGGCAACACAGAAGTAATGCAACGAGCCAAACCAGCAGACAACATTAAGCACATCAGTGAAAAAAACAACAACACTGTAAAGCAGTAAAGCTTTCGTTTTGCTTATGCTATGTGCCTGTGACATCAGTGCCAGAACCTGCTGCCTCCTCACCCACTCACGTCTCTGTGAGCACCCTGCTGGGTTGTTACTTTGTTGCTGTCGCTCCTTTTCGCTCTGCATGGCTCTTCTCTTCTTTTGTTATATTTTGCAATTCACCGTCTCACTTTTTTTCCTGCTTTTATCTCTCTTCGCCCTTCTCTTCTCCGTTGTGATCTATTGTGGCTTTGTCATTAACATGTGCTTGTATGTGTGTCTGTATGCTGTATCTATGGATGTTTTCTGGATGATGTTAGCTTCAGTTTTAAGAGGAGGCTGTGTCTAACAGCTCCACGCTGACCCAGAGGCAACCAAAGGTGCCCTTGGTCTGCAGTGTGCAGTTGGAAATGTATTATTCCTACTATGAAACTGTATGGAAACATCTTTAGTTCACTTTAGCAGAGGTCAAGTTTTCCAGGTTACTGCTGACCTTCATCACTCAACTGGAAAATCATTTCTCAGTTTTTCAGTGTGTCCTATGTCTAAGTTGATACCTGTACGTGATTTTTGCGCCACAAGTATGCTTGACTTGCCTCACATTACTCTGTCACTTGCCCTGTGTATAATTATTAGAGATCACCATGAAATTATTCCCACTGATGGGAATTCAGTTCAGCACATCATCGCATTCGGCTTGACACTAAGGAGGGGGAGCTTTAATGTTATTATGATGAGGTCTGCTGTCATTTCATGGTTGAATTAAAAAAGTAATAGCTCAGTTTCATTAGCGACCGAAAAGCATTTTGAGCATAATGGTGCAGATTCGGGCGCAGAGATTCACTCCAGAATAGCTTTGCGAAGAAGTGACTTCATGAAAGCAAGAAAAAATCTTCTTTTCATGCAAATTGTAACAGGGAATATTGCCTTGTATAGTTCTTTTGGCATATGTTTTTACCAGCTGTTACTGTATGTTTTCTCAGATGCAGAATCTCTATATAATTCATTTATTTCTGACATATTGTCCTGGGCAAGTGTGACGAGTTTCATTTAAACTACTCAAAATGCAAAGTTATGTCATATGTAAGGCATGGTATTGATCAAATGGATACTCTGTTCCTGCACTGCATACATACAGTATGTCCATAACCCTACTGCAGTATTGATTTCCCTCATATCTCCCATTAGCATCACCTGAAACTCATTTACACTTCTCAATATTGCACCGTCAGAAACTCAACTTGCAGAAAAGTAAGTTGGTGTAAGGTGGAAGTGTTGTTCAGCAGAAGGCTGTTGTCTCTGTGTTTGCGTGATGAAGATGGACAGTTAAGATAGGCCTGTGATGTAGAGCGAATTAAGCCAGCAGGCCTGCCCAGAGACAACCCAGTGCAAAGCTGCTGTAATGAGCTATTGATCGTGCCACCAAATGAAGAAATTTCCTCAGTAATGTCAGTGGCATGCAGTAAGCGGGCATGATTGATCTGCCGTTTCAGAGCATGAATATTTAATAAGGCAGTGTAGGACGCTTCTTCCCAAAGAAGACGCTCTTGTTCTTTTCTCTTTGGTTGTTGACCTCCAACATGTTGTCAACTGTAGAATCAGAGGGTGGCAAGCCTTGATGTGACTGTACTGACTAATGGGGAGTTTTGTCCACATATATATGCAAGAGACTACTTGGAATGAGTTTAGCCCTTACACTACAGTGTGTGTATCTAGTTAGAACCTGAATGAAAACAATTCCCAGATTTACTGAAGATAATAATCCCTGACTGTAATCAGAGTAAAAAGTTAAAACAAGACAAATTTATTTCTTCAAAATCATTTGCCTATCTATGCTCAACAAACTTCCACACCTCATCAAAACTCATGAAAGTTTAATAATTACCATAGTATTTGCATAAAGAACGGCTTCCTGACAACTGATTGGACTATCTGTTCAAATTTATTGAGTATTTCTTATTACAATCAAGTAAATAACTACCTACTTGATGCCTAATTGTTGTCTTTGTGTATAACAAGTTAATTGTTATTCACACCAGGGACGTAATAGCTATTATACCCAGACCAGTCCTTCCCTGGCATAGTCCACTTTATTCAGAGACAAAATGATTTTCTCCCTTATCTTCACAAATAGCACTGATGTCAATGAGTCATAGCCCTTTTGGTTTTCTGTAACTTCTTTTGTGCTTCGGCCACCTCCTGATATCCTCGGCTGGCTGCTTTTTGGACCAACAACAATGCCGTGCAATTAATCCTGCAAGCTCCGCTGACAGCATGCAAAAAACATGCAAACATAAGATTGTTGCACACCGCTTCTGTTGCTTTCAGACGGGGCTACTCATCTTGTTGGTTATGGAGGACATATTAGCAAGTTGTTCAGTAGCCTGTGTAACATCACATTGCCCAAATTAATGTTTGAAACATATGTTGAGCACAATATCTTCACATTTACTCAGAGGATGCTGTCTTGGCCAGTTAGCTCTGTGTATCCTGCAGTACATTAGCACTGCGTGTCACTGTGTGGCTCAAAGCTTCGATGTTGTTCTCCATTTCCTTTCACCTCGTGCTTTGTTGTTTAAATTTAACCCAAAACACCACTCAAACACCATAAGGCTAAGTGCACACTTGCCACATAGGCTCCACCTCCACCAGCCACTGTTAGCCTGCTGTTAGCTGCTGCCTCCTCCTCCATAGCTAGCAGGGCCATCTCTGCATCTCTGTCTCCGCTTCTCTTTGCCATCGATTCTTGGCAGTTAATATTGGCTCACACATTCAAAGCCGCATAAGCTGTGGCTATCCATTAGTCACTGGTTGTAGAAAATCCATGCCATCCACATATTTTTACTGGTGTGTTGCTTTCTCACCTTTCCCCTAAAAGTAAACTTTTTTTTTATAGATTGCTATGTAAAAGGGCAGTTGAGTGCAGGTACATTAATAAAACCTAGCATTCCTTTGTTTTAGTTGTAGTTTCAAAATACCTGTCTTTGGTTTACCTGAGTGATGTCACATCCTTTGATCAAATCACCTGCCTGTAGATGCCTGGTGAAGGAATTCTTCTTTGCTTTCATCCACTCTCATATCTGTCTGTTAAATACTGTATGTAGCTAGTTAGCTCAAGCTAGCATAAAGACTGGAAGCAAGGGGGAAACAGCTAGCCTCTGTCCAAATGTAAAAAAAAATATGACGTGTTAATAAGCGAGCTTTAGAGGTGCTACTAGGTGGATTTCTTTCTTTATCTTTAGACAGAGCCAGGCTTACTGTTTTCCCTTGCTTCCTGTCTTTGTGCTAAGCTAGTGCCTCTAAAGGTACTTAACAGACATGACACTGGTATGGATTTTCTCATCTAACTCTCGGCAAGAAATCAAATAAGCACAATTCCTTTAAGTTTATTTTGAAAAAGGAATGTGGGAGGTAGGTTAGTACAATAAGAAGAAAACATAGATGCTAGGAAGGCTTTGCTCATAGTGGTTCTTCTTAATGTATTCTTGTTTCTGTGAGTGAGTTTACCAGTGTTGTCAGGCTTTTATCTGTCATTTGATGATGAGTCGCTACACAGTGGGATGGGGGTGTACTGCATCAATTATATCCTCCTCCAAGGTTTCACTGTTTGCTGCCATTTCACCCAAAACAAACCCCCTCCTTGCTGGGATGGCAGCAAATCCATCCAGCGATAAAAAGTTTGGATCATTTAAAACCTTCTGCCAGACGAAACAGATTCAAATCTGAATCTGTATCCTTGACCAAACAGTATACAGCTTTCAGTGGGGATATATTCAAATTATTTATATGGACATATCATATAGTCATATAGTAGAGCGGATGCCTGGTGATGGAACTCAAATGAGCATAGCTACATAGTTCGGTACATGTAAGAAACTATACGAAGAACTACCACATTTGTTAGTTCACTTCACATACCTTTTTTAAGTGACAGCGTATGCTGGGCAACTGAAACATTTTAGGATTTCCTTACCTGTGCAACCGACAGGCCCGTTACCACAGAAACAATGTCATTGTTTCTAACATCTCACCATGGATGAAAATCATTCAAACTCTCACTTCTTTTGGCTGCGCATGTGAATCATTCTCCTCCTACATAAAGCATCTCTGGTAATTATGTCCAATGTTCTGTCTCCCCACTGTGCCCCTAATAGGCCATTTAGAGGAGTGTTTACTGCTGCAATCTGCTGCTGTTGAGGCTCACTTTATAGGACTATGTTGAGTGTCTTTCTCTGAGTTTACTGAGTTTTTAAGCAAACGTTGACAGTCTTCTGAAAATGTAATGCTGTATCCTTATGCATTGGGCAAGGTACTCCCAGTGCCACCAGTGCATGTTAGTGAAGGACCTTATTGACTCGACTGAGGGTGTGTAATTGAGTAATTTGCAGGGTGTTCACACATAGGTGCATCCGGCGCTACAACAATTGCTGTGTTGAGAAAATCCAGTGATGTTCCCCCTCTAGGCGGGTGCCAAAGTCTCTGCTTTTTCATCTGATATTGACAACGGTGGCGTTTCCCACCTCATAAAAGATTCATTCCTCTTTAACAACCTCTGCGTCGCAACCACGCCAGCACAGACAAGGAGATATCACCCTCTTTATTGGGCCTTGTTGCTGCAGAGTCAACGATGTGTGTTATAAAGAAATGCACTATCCTGCCTTGCCAGCAAGCAGGGTTGGAGATTCGTGGGGGTTGCATGCACAGCAAGAATACTCATAACGACACACACATGCATGCCAACACATATTCAACCCACCTTGCCCTCGTCAGTGCCCAACATATTTGCACTTTTTGAGAGTACTCCCTGCTAACATGACATTATACTGTAGCTTTTTTTGTAGCTTCTACTTTCTTCTGGGACTCTGCAGTGCTTCTGTGGAGAGGCAACTTTTATAGCTATGTCTCGCCCTGCAGGTGAGGGAACGCATAGAGATAGTGGAGCTTTTTTTTATACCCTTACTGGGCTGAGTATCTCTGCAGCATTGCTCAGGTTTTCTCAGCCCCGCGGTAGCACTCCCTCCCAACTTGCAGTGTTTCTGTGGCAGTATACCTGACGAGCTGACACTTCAAAAGTACCTCAGCAAGCTCTTAATGGCCTCTTCCTGAAATGTATGACAAATCAGAGTGCTGCAGGTTGATATTTGATGCAGTAAAAATTGCCCTACAAGAGGCTGTCTTCTGACTCTGAGCCTGGATGAGCTGAAATGTCTGTTTTTCAGCACCACTGCTTTGTTTTTCCATCTTCCATTTCATGACGTGTTCCTCAGGGTGGTGATATGTCCCTAAATTTGGCAATTGTCAAACTATTTCAGCACTCTCTCTTTGCTTCCATATGCCTTCTCTTCTCTTCTCTAAGTTTCCCTGAGTCTCACCTGTGCTTTAGCGTTGACACCAGAACCCTTCACCTGTGCATCATCACCGGTCCCTGAACAAATAGAGTTTGACACAGCGGCGTCTCAGCTGCAGTTCAATCTTCACTCTCTTTGGTGCCAGGGGCCCAAAGAAGCCACACTCGAGCATGTGGATGAGCGCTCTGAAGAATTGTAGTCAGGTCAGGCCTTAAAGGACAATGGATATTTTTATCCCGGAGAAGCTGACAGTGCGATCACTGTTATTGCATATATAAGGAATAAGTGTAATACTGTTAGACTGTCCAGGTCTCTGCAGAACAGGGTAAAATTACATCGTTTTCGAACATTTATTTCTCCAATTTGTGAACAGATAATCTGGTTAGAGTATGAAACCGTGTCTTTCTTGGAAAAAGTGTTGCGGGCAATGTTCCCTTTAGAGCTTTGGGATTGTGGGATATATGATGATTGGATCACATCTCCATTACCCACCATGGTCTAGATATGCAAATGCTGGCATTTGACGAGTCTATTTAAAGGAATACTTTGACATTATAAGAAGCATGTTTATTTGCTTTCTTGCCAACATCTAGCTCCCTAATTAACATTGTATATATCGTTTGCTGAGACTCCAAGAACTCACGATTCCAACCACTGAATAAGTCCTGGACATGACCCGCTGTAAATTCATAAATTGTCATTCATACACTTTGGCTTTTTGTATGGATTAAACAAACGAGATTTAAGGTTTTAATTAGTGAGCTTTGGAGGTTTGGACAGAGCCAGGCTAGTTGTCGCTTTCACACTTTTGTACAAATTGAACAAGGCTAGCTGTTTCCTCTGTTTCTAGTTTATGCTAAGGTAAGCTAACTGCATCTTGGTTCCAGCTTCATGTGGACAGACATGGGAGTGGTATTGATCGACTCAACTAAATCTCAGCGACTAAATGTTGTTCTCAAAATGTTGAACTATGACATTGTAGACATTGAACTTCTATAGTTTGATATGCAGCAAAGTACATGACATGCTCTTCTTGTGGATTGGGCACAGACTGTTGCGCTGCTGAAATACCTGCAGTCACAGCTCTCTTTGATATTCTAGGTCACATACAGTACTTCAACTTTCTTGCCCTGAAAGAGCAATTTCCATCCCCACACCACTTCGGCCTTTCTCTAGCGTCACACAGTTGAAATAGAGAGTCAAAATTCACGCTTCACTTCCTGGATGCAGGATGGTTACAAATGCACCTGTTAGTGCTGCTCTCCCTTTGGACCTCCAAGAGGACTCTTCCTCTAAAAATACAACACATTGCTTGTCAGAAAATAGAGACAGCCTATTTTCCCTTCTCTGTGTTCTGCCACAGAAAGTCTCAATTCCCCTCGGTAAATGAGGCTACTTTGTGGAGAGGGAGCAGAGGGAGTGAGAAGTAGTTTGTTCCTTTTGTTCCCCCGGTGCAAACCCCAGCTATAGTGCTGTCACATGTTGCCCCTGAGCATCCCCAATGCCATCATGTAGTCAGGGGAAACATGCAATAATACCCCAATCTTCTTCCATAGTCAGTGTATTGCCTCATGTCAAAGCATTTAAAAACATTACAGAGTTGTTCCGTTGCCATGTTTTTCCCCTTTTTTGTTCAATAGTCAGGACAGTGGAAGCCTAAAGCAAGGAAGTGATGAAAACGCTTACTTAGCCTTTCACATTAAAACCACCGCCGGGGAGGCGAAGCAGTGCTGCAAGGTGCAATGAAACACTTTACAGCCTCCCTCTTCTGCTCCCTCGGTACTGAAGCATGCAGACAGGCTTAATACCTCCACACCTGGGGGGGTGGGGGGTGAGGGGTGGTAACACACTTGCTTTTATAAACTTTCTCCTCATATGACCTGTAGCAGTCCTCATGTTTAATGGACTAATACTTTGACTTTATTTCGTAATATCTGCGCTCTAATGTGCTCCTCCATTGCCAAACTAACAGCAGCTACAAACATTCTGTATCATCTAAGATGTAGTCATTTTTCACCCGGAGCTATTTGGTTCACCATGATCGCCATACCTGTCCAATCTTTGAGATGGATTGCCTCGGCCCATATGGTCGCTGCTGTTCACAGCTGTATAGTGTGAGTGAATGGTGATTGGGTAATTAGATTGCCCACAGTGATTAGACAATACAGGTCTGAAGTGCAATATACGCCAGATGACTGTTCCACACATCCAAACAGCCTGAGAGCATCAAATATGGATGGGACTATTGAACCACCGCAGATTAGATTAATTTCCAGTGCCTTGGTGGTATTTTCTCATTTATTTATTCTTAGAAAGTTGACTGAGCATCAATGGACTTTTCAGCCAATTATCTACTTCAAAGCAAGCTAAAATAGAAAGATAAAATAGTAGTTTAGCTACTTTCCCAAGTGCAAAAATCTGTTGATACTAACAGTTACTATAGATATCAGTGTAGAGATATTGGACTGGTTCCCAAACTGTTACTGATGTGGCCCTGTAGCGTCCATTGAGATATTGCAAATGCTAAATACAAATAAACGTCACTTACTTGACCTGATATTGCAGATTATAAGTTTTGATCCAGAGCATAGTGTGTACAAATGGGAAATGTGTTAAATTCTCCAAACTACCTATTGTATCCATGCCAGTCTCAGTCCACAATGAGGCTGCATGCATTTTGTGCCAGGGACTGGCCACTGACACTGTTCAATAATAAGCTGTAAAGCTGTCATCCTCAGCACCCTTAGCGAAGCCTTTAAAGGAGGCTGAAATTTTAGCGGATGTCGGGATTAATTTATGGTGTCACTCCTGCCTGGGGATTTTAATGATGTGTGTGTGTGTGTGTGTGTGTGTGTGTGTGTGTGTGAGAGCTCTGTTTGTCTTTCTTTCTGTCTCTCCATCGTTCTGTCTGTGCTCTGGGGGCAGCTTGTTCAGTAGTGGGCCTCAAGATGAGCACAGCAACACTGAGCCACGAGAACAAAGTTGTTCTCCTCTAGTCCAACTTTTTTTTTCTCTTTCTCTTTGCGTCTCTGCTGGTGTCACACACAGTGGGAGAGAGCATTAAGCTACAAGTCTATGAATCACTCCAGTAGTAAGCCAGCAGATAGCATGTGAAGTCTCATTTCTTGTTTTACAGTGCTTCCTCTGATACTGACCAAAAAGGAAATACACATCATAAAATCGTTTCAGTTCAATCATTGGTGCTAATAAAGTGACCTTGATTTGATCCTCATAAACAAACAGCATGACGTCTCTTATCTTCAGAGGGTTGTCTTGACCTTCTTGACATCTGAAAATATAATTTTAGTGCTCATCTACGCCTTATAGCTGACTGGGTGCACAAAGAACCCACATCTTTATGGTTTGATATAGAAAGCTTCATGTCCAAATTTCTCTTAACAAACTTATTATTTCTTACAAAGCTTAAATCTCTGAAATTAGCTTGTAAAGCATGGCGGGCTCTATAAGAAGAGTAGAGGGTAGATCTCGAATCACCTCCGTCTTTACTCCAATATGTGATAATCTTGAAAAAAACCCAAAACATAACAGTACATGATGCCCATCTTAAAAAGAATAAAATGTACTGAACAAAATGTTACATCATGTCAACACTAAACATGACCAGGAGGCATTAACAGATAGTGAGGCAGATAATTCCCCTATGTTTTAATAGTGCGTCATAATAGACTGCAGTCCTCTCCTCTCCTGTTACTGCTGTGTACAGCCTTCTAATAGGCCTGGGAACCACCTGGTTTTCTGTACCTACACTGTGTGAGTGGGTGTGAGAGGAGAAAGGCAAGGCGGGAAGGAAAGCTTGTAGGGGGTGCAACCACTGCCCAGCTGTATTTTGTTCTGCAGTGCCCGACCAGCTGTATCAATCTGTCCAGAACAAAGTCTCGGTGTGTGAGCCAGCCTCTGTACAGTGTTGACTGGCAACAGGCCCCTGGTGATGATGGAGACTTATTGCCCTGTACAGTGTAGAGCGATGTCACACGGGGACAAAGGCAAGTGGAGGCAAGTGCTGTGGTCTGCTGTGTGTATGTGTAGTGCATTGGTTTTGCTTGCAGGATCTTTTCCATCGCCGCTCTACCTGCCTTCTTTCCTATCCTCTCTCCTCTCCTCTCCTCTCCTCTCCTCTCCTCTCCTCTCCTGTCGCCTGTGGTGCTCTACCCTTCAGCCTCCTCCCAGAGGGCCGCTCGGTGCCACCCTCGGATCAGTTTGCTGTTGATTCACCAGATTCTTTGGCACCAGATCAAGCTGAAGAAGACAGAACAAATCTGACCTCAAAGAGCGAGGTAGAGAGCAAGCTGCTGCAGGAGTGGAGTCTGGGTTTTATCACCACAAGTCTTTGCTTTGATGGAGTACACTTAGCCATGGCCATTTCTTCTTAACGGGAGGTGTAATTGCCTTTTCTTTATGAACTCCTTTAGATATTTACACACCCTCTCGCACCAATGCATTTTCTCTAAAACTCAGGCATATACACTGACGATTGGCAGTTTGGGTTGATGCAATTTTTGCAATTCAGCTGCACTTGCAGTCTTTATTTACCACATTTGAAGGAGGTGACAGAATATGTCATTGTCACGGACACGTGGCTTGTGGCTCTGTCGGGTGTCAAGGCATCTTAGATGCTAAAATCAGTAGACAAATTAATGATGACACTACTTGTCATGTTGTTTCTGTCCTATGGGAATTGTAACAAGTCCTTATTATGTGGTGTTTATTATTTTCTCTGCAGCTTTAAACTTGAGGTAGAGTATCTCACATGAAAGCAGATGAGCGGTGGCAATGTCATGAGTATAGTGCTTGGTATAACATGGTGCAAGCTGTGGTAATACAAGCCTTGTGGGAGGCATTGGAGCAACACATGAAATACTGGAGCAATTCAGGTGCCATCGCACCCAGACTCATAATGCTTGAAAACAGGAAACATTCTGTTTTCCTGCAGGGAGGTACTTCACTCTTTTCCTCTCTTGCTCCAGCTTTTTTTGTGTCTGTAAGATATTTTGTAACTCCAGCTTTACAGTAGTTCTTGTAGCGCCTCCAGGATGTACTTTAGAATACATTGCCAAAGAACCGCAGCCCTGCACAGTGCATGATAAGGTGGTAGGAGTCTCTTTCCACAAGCATGATGGCATGCACTGCACTGCACTACCTGCTGAAATGCTGCAGACATCTCTTCAAACCAAAGGCTTACACACTCCAGACTCCTCCTGAGAGCGTTTTGGTTCAGGTTGGCTTCTACTTATTCCAGTACTTCAGAGGAAGCCCTCACCAGAATAACATCAAGTTACACTCCACAAACCCTGGACTTCTCATCCTTGTTGTCTGGAGGGCTGGGATCAAAAACCACATATGCAGAAGTGTGCATGAAACACTGAGCTGAGGAGGAGAAAAGAGGAGGAGACGAGGAGAGAAAAAAAGATGCTCTTTCAATAATTGCACACTTGTAAGGACCCTAACACCAGGATCATTTTTTCACGAGCCATAACAACCCATTACTTGCCTCTAAACTCTGTAATCACTCCTTTCTATCATCAATAATGATAATTTATTCAGCAGCCGTATTGTCAGTGAATAAGTGCAGTGCATGCCAGCAGCACTACAAGGTCAGGCCTGTAGGGCAGCGCTGGCAGGTTTACACTCTAGAGACATAGGAGGAAGTGTCTTTCATCTCAGCCTGAATTCATGTGCAGTTCAAAACAGTGATTGGCTTGCTGCAGCCTTGTTGAGGAGACCTTTGATATGCCTACCTGTCACTATGCAAAAAATCTCCACCAATGTCATTATTCCCCTGCGCATCAGGAGAGCGTGATTGGCTGAAATCAAGAAAATAAGCTGAGTTGTCACCATGCCCCGCTCATTGATATGCCTCAGCGTTACTCACATAAGTCTCATAGGAGTTTTACGCTATGCTGTTGTGCATACACACACATATATACACACATATATACGCACATATGCACAGTGGAGATGACAAATGCATGGATTTACACAGAACAAAGGAACAAAGACTGAGAGAATGTGAGAGGGAGTATTATGATGGAGTGAAATTCAATCTCAAGGTGCCCTTAGAGACTCGACTCACTTCTCACATTGTTTAAGGACAGTTGAATTAATTATTGTTTTCCTTCATCTATAGAGAGCTGAAGCCCTGACGTCACAGTTGAGCTCGCCGTTGTTCAGCTTCTGTATTTCAATGCAATCTCGTTGATGTTTTTTTTTAGCCTTCGTCTGAAACTACTGCATGTCCATAGGATGAATTCTAATGACTCTTTTGATCCCCTGACTTTTCACTTAACGCCACCAGCAGGTTGATGTTTTTGGTTTTAAGGGAGAATGTGTCACAAGATTGCTATAAAATGTGGTGCATACCTCCATGTTCCCCGTAAGGATGAATTATAATCAATTTGTTTATCCCCTGAATTTTCCTCTAGTGCCATTTCTATGTCAACTTTGTCCAATACTTTGGTTTATGACCAAAATAGCCGCAAAACTAAAGACATTCCCTTCAGCCACAGCTGTACTTTGTGTTTAATGCCAACAAGCTAAACGAAGATGATGTACAACATAGACAACATAGATGTTTTAGCAAGCTTCCTGAAATGTATCTACCACAACATAATTAATTTGAATCCATCGTGATTTTAACAAAGTTAAACAATGACCAGGACTTTATTCTCATATCATCTATCCAACTTTTTATTGTAGTGGTAATCTTTGTTGTTCTAACAAAGTGTACGAGATGTTTAACCTGTGACGACCTTAAGCTTGTGGGAAATGGGTGTTTGTTGGCAAAAAACAGAAATACTAAATGAACGTCTTCTTAAAGTTACAATCCCTGTCTATACAAAAAAATGAACCACATGAGGTAAGGTTATGTTGAATGGCTGTATTTCTAGTAATCTGCATTATTACAAAAGTGTAATTTAATGATTAGGTTCTCTTACTTTAGACAGAATACAAAAGTTACAGTTTCTGTTTGTCTCTCTGTGCAGCACTCTGATTTGTCTTGACCTTTCTAATAGTTGCTATAGAGATCTTTGCATACAGTCAGCCAAAAGTAGAAGAACCCCCTAAAGTCCGATGTTTTCTTCAGATCTTGAAAACTGAGCCATCCCAAATTGAGGAGAGCATCGTCTTTCCTTCCAGTCTGGCTGACATCACTTAGTGCTTCGCTCTATGAATGATTGATAGCAGTGAGTGCCCCCTCCTCCTCTGTAGCGGTCAGGTGCGATAGGGGAAGAGTGAGTAAGAGAGGTTGGTGACGGAGGGAGGAAGAGAAAGAGAGACGACGTCACATACTTATTTGTACCTCCGTGCGGGGGTGAGACGGGAGAAAAGGCCAGTCGTGGGCTAGACAGAGGCTGAGACATGAGAGTTAGCCTCTCTGATTAAAGCGGTGCTTGTGTGTGTGTGTGTGTGTGTGTGTGCCCACCTGTGTGTGTGCATCTTGGCACTCAGACAGACAGGAATGAGATGCGTGGGTCGATCGATAATGTCCTTATATGGCCCAAATAAACCCTATGCCCTCTCCCTCAACAGGGAGACTGATCGCATGTTCCAGCCCAGCCAAGTGTTGATTTACCACAGAGGGCTATTCATTTCAATCTGCATCTGAGTTGAATAACATTTTCATATTGATCCAAGACTGTTAGCATTAGCCTAACTTGTTCCCATAATAGTGACTGGCACAATCAATTCAAACAGTCAGTGTTATGTTAATTATATCTGCTGCCTACTGTACAGACAGTACACATGTATCCCATACAGTATATTATAATGATGGACTGTATTTACCAATCAGAATGGGGTGGGCGATATTGTTTAAAAGTAAGATTATGATATGATTGATTAAACAACTTGCCAATGATTCAGCTATGCAAGAGTGTGCCAATGTAGTCTGACAAAAACGTTTTCCATGTCCACTTATTGGACGTTTTCCAAAGCTTTCAGCCTCATTGTTTGGCCTTCATCAGCTCAGTTTGCTGTTACTTGTTGACATGGAGGTGATGCAGTTGTTATCATAGACTGTATATAAACATTTTGTATAGAATTTGCAGCTTGAGTATAATGTGGGCTTGATAATATTAGAATTCATCAAGTTGTCTCACCACATGATGAAAGTAAGTGGCTTTGCCACTTGTACTGTAAGACAAAAAGCAGCATACTAACAGCAAACTGATGCCTGATTACTCAACAGAGCAACAGGTGTTAGCTAAGGCGAAATCTTAGCCTACATTAGCTCGAGTGTCATGTCTTTAAGTTCATAAAACGCAACTATGTTATGTAATTACTGTGAAAATGGTGGTACTTTGGTATAAAAAAAGCTTAAGGCTGTAGCTAGCTAGTTGCTTGTTTACCTTCCCATCGTGGCTCCTGGTTCACTCGGTAATGGGCTGGCTGTCAGTGAAGTTGAGGGGGTGTGTCCAATAGTTGGCTAGCGGACCGGTGTTGCAGACTCTGTTTGCCATGCCGCCATGAAATGTGGCTGAAAGTGGACCTTGTGCTAAGAATTTTTGGTCAAACTACCATTTCCAAGGCACAGTTTGGAAGATCAACGGTGCCAATGTAGTTTTTCTGTTGTGGTTTTGTGGACAATCACATCAGCTGTTGCACTGTCCTCACATGTGTCTTGCTCTCTGAATGCCCAGTCGGGTTGACTTGACTTTGGCTGATGTGAGGCATTTATTTGGTATTCAGGCACGTCCGTATTATTAAATGCCAAGACGGACATATCAGAGCTTTCCCAGACGTAATTACGATAGCTCGACCTAATCTAAACAGTATAGGAGAGTTGTACAGCCAGGGAACACTGTTGGTACCAATGTCACCTTTTCTTTTAGCTATGCATGTTGCTGCTGTAGGTAGTCATGATGTAAATACAGCAGCTTATTAATCACTAGTTATTAATAACATATGACAAACTATTACAAAAACTGTGGTATTATCATAAAGGACACACCTGCACATGTCTTCTCCATAGACAAAGGCTGACATGTGCTCAGAATGACAATCTCTCCCTGAACCACATCTGAGGCACACGTGAGCATCAACTGGGAAACAAGAAATGTGTCATTCGTGTGTTTTGAGGCCCCGAGGCTTGTCATATTGATTTTCATGCAGTGCTTCTAAACACTGAAATGTTAAATGTTAAATAAAACGAAGCTGTATGCACACATGCACTCAGAGACACACAGATGCTAGACATCTGTATTCTCTCTCCCTCTCTCTCTCGTGCATAATGCTGCACTGTAATGGAGTGCTTTACTGTTACTACTACTACTGCTGCACTCTGCTCTCAGCACAATCCCCCCCTTACATTAAATAATGCAGCTGGCCATTGTGCAGAATCTCCCCCCTCCTCCCTGTCCCGTAGCAGCCCATATCAGCAGATTTCCGCTCGCTCTGCTATCGTGAAGAGTAACTATGTCCAATTCAGCGTTTACGGGGCCAATGCTATAAACACAATCAAGCCATTTACACAACAGCAGCATCAGATGTTTGTTTTCAGCTGTTGTTCTCCCAAAAGAATGTATATTGGCGGAATTGCTCTCTGCTACGCCTGCCTGTGCTGATGTATGTAATCGCTACAATTGATAAACCCTCACAGAGACAGAAAGCAGGCGTAATATCCACATGGCTTTAAAGATTTAAATCGTTTATTTATTTATGGTTCCTATTTATGCCTCTCTTTGACATAAACACAGTGTTGAAAAGCTATGGATAATGCTAATCATTGATAAAATGCTCTTCCCCCTCATTATCCCTATGACGATGGCTGTTCGTGCTGATGTAACTGTCCAATAGCAATTTACTGTAATTCTCTAATGCAAATATCAGCATATGACAGCCAAAATTAATAGAAAATATCGATTTTCCCTCACTGAGGGTTGTATTTAGATTCTTGTGAAGCTGTATTTAGTTTTACTGGGCTCGCATCTTTCCAACAAGACATTTCTTAGATAAATATATCCCGAAATATAACAAATATAGGCGTACATGCTCAAATATATGCACACTTAACTTCATGTAGCATCAAAGCCACGCAGCGGCTCTCTTTTACATACATAAATGCATTCATTTACTCTATTATTTTCTTTTTAAACATGTAACGATCCAATCAATTGCCTCATTTGTACCATATAAACTGAGTAAACAGCCTAAAGGAGATTGGCTGGACTCAAAGGAATCAGCCGTGGATGGTCCGTTTGATCATCACACTTAGAGGGGAAAACCCCTCAATTAGCTGGGCAGAGGCAGAGAAAAAAGGATAACTTGTGAAGGAAAGGAGATATATGTTAGTTATTAGAATTAACTCTTTGTGGTGTACTTGACTGTTTAGTTTTTGTTTTTAGTACAGTATGGTATGCTGCTTGGTGGTTGATCCTCACATAGAAATCTCATAAGAGATCAGACATCACGGTCAACTATAGGAACGTCCAAGTGTCTTACACAAGGGAAATTCAGAAAAGGCCCTCGTCAAACTACTAAATGAAGAAGCTGTTGTAGATATGTCCAAATTACCAAGATTTCTAGATTAAAAAAATGTACATATTATGCAGCAAATTATACAATGTATGGGTGAATTGGGGCTCTCTTGGGACACAACGCACACACTCGCAGCATCTTCACTCGCATGCACAGACGCACAGACTGAAGTCCGTTTTTTGTCTTGACAGGATGATGAAGTGGTGCTCCAGTGCGTGGCCTGCATCCAGAAGGAGAATCGCAAGTTCTGTTTGGCTGCTGAGGGGCTGGGCAATCGGCTGTGTTACCTGGAGCCTACATCTGAGGCGAAGGTAGGCACACTGACTCCTCCGTTTGCACTGTTTGATTCCTTCTGATCTGAAAAACATTCAGCGGAACACCGAGATACATGCTATTGGCGTGCGATGTCTCGGCTCAGCTCCTTGATCAAACATCATCCTCTTCATTTGATGGGAGTTTGTTTTCTCTGCAGTTATATAATCAACTATATGTTCACACACACGCACATGCAGACAGTATTATAATCAACAAATGTCGCATGAAGCAATTTGCAGAAAAGCGAACCAGATGAAAGGATGCGTTCACCGAGTCGAGAGCTCCATGGAATCTGAATCTGAAAGCAGACATCCATTTAGTTCATCCTTGTTTAGGTCCAGCAAAGATTCAGCGAAGCCAAGCGGAGACGCACAGAAAGGCAGCTCAGCACACAATCAAAGCCGGAACAACAGCTCACAACCACCACAGTCTTCTTGATGAGCTTTTCTTCCAAGGGTTCGGAGACGACGTCGCATCTCTGTGGGGCCGCCGTCAGATGATAATTCATTGAAATTACGCCTCTGGACGTGTTTGATGGATTGTTTCATAAACAGTGCTGTTGTTGGCTTTAATTGCATACAGCTTCATTGCAGCTGAGCAGCACAGTTGTAGCTGCTGACGCATTTGCTGGTTTGTGCGACTAAGTGCAAAGTTTTGATAATGACAGTTGAGTTCAGTTTAATTGTTTTCCTTTGTTATTAGCAGGTTGCCATCTTATTGCATTTTTGGGTTGCAAATTCTACATGTTACTCAACAAGGGATCAAGCTGTCAAAAATATCAGAATGGTGATTGGCTGTTGAAGAGAATCATAACGATACTCAAGAGACTCTCACCTTTCACTGGCCCCTGTTGCTCTGCTGCTTATCTGGCATTAATGTTTTCCTATAGCAAAGCCTGTTGACGGCCAGCCTAATGGGCTTTTTCCGCATTGATTGTCTTTTAATCATAATCCATTAGTATTGTCTGAGATTAATTTCGCTCAAGCTGGGACACCAGGCGTATGAAGTGCGGAAATGTGCGAGAGACACAAAGATGCTTTTCAGGGAAACAGGGACAACACAAGGGGGCTGAAAGAGGACGAACAAATGAAAGATCCATGTACTCCTGGCATTTAGTATCTTCTCTCCTTTCAACAACCCCCTCCTGCCCTCCAGCAGCTCTCACAAAGAGTATGTATGTTGGGGGGGTTATTGTGCACAGAGGCAGGCGAGGCTTTCACCCCATATTGGATGGTAATTATACCTGACAGGTGTGATGGATGTTCTCCCTATCTGGCACTTTGTCTTCATTGCCTGCCTTTTTTTATGAAAAGGCATCACCCCACCTTTGGGATCAACGATGGAGATGTGAAGAAACCCAAATGGCAATTTAGGCCCGGACAACCGAATAGGATGCCTCTTTTCCTTGGTGAACTAGTCTAGTAATGGGCCACAGAACCAGGACGACAGGATGAGGTTGATTTAAAGTGTGCACGGTTTAAATGGCAACATCAATCAGCCCGTGAGAAGCTGGTTGAATGTGATATATGACCAGCAGCTCTCGCCTGTCAGCGACTCAATAATATGACCACTGGAGGGTAGATGCCAACATACCATAATGGCAGTGACACTGTGTCTTTGTTGTGCATGCAGTATGTGAATCAAGAAACCAGCAGTGGCCAGTTAATATTTGCAAAAATGTTTCTTTTAGTTCCTTTCTTTATCCCTTCAATTAACAGTTTTAGCAGCTCCTCCAATTAAGAAAAAGAGCAGCAGAGTACGAGGTCACCTCCTCGGGGCAATCAGTTTGAACCCTTTTTGACCCTCTCTCTGGAGACAGAAATAAAAATGTGATATATCCTTGCCCACCATCTAGTTATGCTCTTTCCCTCATTATGCTATTGGTCATAAACCAAACGTCAGGGCACGACCAAGCTGCTGTAAAGCTGTCTCCCAGCTCTGCCTTGTGAGAGGACATTCTGACAGGGCTGGACACTCATCATCCCCTCTGGCTCTTCCAGACCTTCATTTCACTGCCTTGCTCTCTTGAGACAGCCCCCCCCCCAAACCACCAACTGTTACAGTCCTGCGCCTGGAGAGAGAGCAAAGGTCAGCTGTTAGTCACCCAGAGGGATGAGGGCGGGGCCGGATTGCTTCCCACCAGACCGTTTATTGTGATTTCTCTACAGTGACACTGCTAGAGAGAAGGCTAGCTGGTGCAGAGGCATCCCTGACCCAAACAGCATGCTGAACATTTGTTATGTTGCATACAGATTGAGGGAGGAGGCTGTGCAAGTGTTATGTTTAAGTGTGAAAAGTACACTTTTCTTGTTTTCTTGTTGACAGATGATACAGACACTCTCATGTCTGTCCATTAAATATGAATATGAATATGAA
This sequence comes from Enoplosus armatus, assembly GCF_043641665.1. Lineage (NCBI taxonomy): Eukaryota > Metazoa > Chordata > Actinopteri > Centrarchiformes > Enoplosidae > Enoplosus > Enoplosus armatus. The sequence continues at coordinate 8,641,053 of NC_092194.1, forward strand.
GGACACATATTAGCTTAGCATAAAGAGAGGAAACAGTCCAAAAGTAAAAGAATATCTGCCTAAAGCGCCTCTAAAGCTCACGAATTAACATGCTATATTTGTTTGTGTAATCTGTACAAAACAGAATATACAAGTTGTGATTTTACAAGGTGTTGTGTACCAGACTATTTCTTGGCCGGGCGAAGTGACCTTCTGTAGTGTTTCTGTCACTGAGAGGTTTTTTGTTACCTTTGGACAGAGCCAGGCTAGCTGTTTCCCCTGCTTCCAGTCTTTATGCTAAGCTAACTGTCACCAGGCCATAGCTTTATGTTTAAACCTGCCTAAACCTAAACCTGATGTTTTTATCCACCAAGTGGCAGCACAAACCAGATGTGAACAATACACTGACATATTATCACCTCAAGTTAATTTGGTGAACTTTAGCAAACCGTTTTGCTAATATTTAGACACCTAACAGACACTGAGAAACATTAGCTTTCATGTGGAGTCATGTTTGTTGGTTGTTTGTTCATCTTTGTTGGTTATTCACTCTCTTTTATGTCTTTTTAGCTGCTACATGCTCCTCGCTAACTGTGTCTGTCAGTCGATTCTTTTTGCTTTCCATTTCTCAAAATAGAAAGAACCATTCAAGTTTATGTCTGAATGAAGCGATTGCTTAGTGTGTCTGTAGTCTGCAGCCGGCCAGTGAGACTATCTGGAAACACTGTTGTTAGATTCCAACACGCTCACATGTGTTGCAATAAATCAAGTCATCTGTATTTGTTTTCACTGACGTACTTCCACAGTCCCGCCTGGAGCAGGTATACTTCAACATGACTTAGATGTTAATGATCAGATTGCTGTGGCGGTGCACATATAGCAGTGGACATTCTAGTCTCGGTGATGTTGACCTGAAACTGGGCTGTGTGAAGTTTGCAAATGAGGTTAGATTAACCTGTGTGAATGAACCAGTTTGGGAGGAGTTGAGATACTCAGTAAGGAGGCCAGGGAGGGTGTTTAGGTTGGTATCATTTATCTTGTAGCCATCCCCCGCAATATCTCCATCCCTGCTTCCCTCATTGTGTCAGTGAATTGCCCCTATCCTCACCTGCCCCATCCAGTGCTGCCCTGGTTTGGTATGCGATTTGGAATCTTCTCCGTTTGTCTAATAGCGATCTGTCCAAGACCTGGCTTATCTGAGCGCAGACTGACCTGAGAGCACTTAATCTGTTTTTAAAGTACCTTTTAATGAATATCGCCCACTTGATTAAAACGAACTTGGTTCAAGTGCGGTGAAAATGCAGCAGTCAGCACAGATTTAGAGTGGGCATCTAATCAGAATATCCCTGTAGATTCACCGAGCAGCTTTCATTTTTCTGGCTATATGTCGATGTTTTGCTTATGTAGCAAAAAGTTCTTTACAAAAAAAAAATCAGCATTGATGGGAGGCAGGACAGGTGGCTGCAATCATTTCATTAATGGTGCTTTGGTTATGGAAGGAGTCTAGTCAGTCATTCACCATATTTTAAAGAAGAGATGACTAAGAGGAAAGTAACATTACATTAGCATTCATATTGCATTTACTGTGCATCTCATCAGGCTGCTACATGGTAGGTTGTAAATCCACTTTAACAGCTATGGCAGTGGCACCAGTTTGAAGTGGCTATAATCAATATTTTTTAAATTATCAATGGATCCAATGACTTCGTGTAATATGAAAGGGTTCACTTGGAGTGACGAACCCACAGAGAAGTATCACTGACTCTGTGCTCAGCTGTTTTCCGCTCTGATAAACCCTCTGTATGCTACCTGTCTACCTCTAAACAGTAGACAGACAAAGTTAGCGACTAGCTGGTGAACACAGTGGAGCATTTAGCTGATATTTCTCTCAGGAGTTGGTGGAGACCAGAAACAGAGCTAAAAGGAGAATGAATATTGGACACAAACACGACTCCAAAGGAATGCTAATGTTGCTCTGCATCTCCTGGAATAATTTTGCCATATCAACTTTAAAGGTGATAATATGTCAGTGTTTACAGCTTGTTTTTGCTTCCCCGTTAATGCAGGTTTAAAGCTGCAATGTGCAATTTGGCATCTTGGTGGCCTCAAAAGGCAGGATGAGATAACAGTCAGAAGGATTTCATGCCTTTTTATTTCATCTTAATGGTTAGAGAGGGTGGAGTTGGTGTAAAAAAGCCCTTTGTGAGTTCAACTTTTTGGGGGACTGAGCCCCCCTGCTTGCTGTTTAGAGAAAACATTCATGTTTTGTTCAACACCCGACATCCAGAATGAACTCTTTGTCTTCTGAGATTCTCTTGTCTTCTGTGGTGCTCAACTTTTGATTCAGCCTTTAAAAAACTGCTTCATGCAGCTTGAAACTATTGAGAATGAGAACACATGTGGGAACAGGTGTGTGAATAATGTATGTTAAGTAAATAAAAGTGGCCTTTGTGAATTCAACTTTGTATTTAAATGTTTAACCTACGTCTCTGTTGTTGCAGTATGTTCCTCCAGACCTGTGCATCTGCACCTTTGTGCTGGAACAGTCTCTGTCAGTGCGGGCCCTACAGGAAATGCTGGCTAAGAGTGGACAGAACAGTGAAGGGGTGAGTGATGGTAAACACACACATGCTAACACACACACACACACACACACACACGGATAGGAAACACTCTGACAATCCATACTTCAACTCTTCATAAGCCATCCCTGAGTCATGCACTGTGTCCCACTCTGTTCAGACGTTGTTAAACAGTTTACTGTAATGAATACAGTCAGCTAAGTTGAATACTCTTAACTTGTTCAGTCACTATAAAGAGATTAATGGGCAAAATAGGCCCATTACAGTAGCCTGGGGACCCTGACTGCAGAGAGGTCCGGGCCCCCATGAATATTGATGAGGATGTCCTGGCATTACTGTAGCTTTTCCTCAAGTGCCGCGTGCACTTTTGCCCATTTGATTAACACCAAGCCTTAAAAAAAAACCCAGCATAATTTAGCTACATATTTTCCTTTGTAAAATCAGCATCCTGCAAGCAAAGAGAGCAGCTGGCAGTATGTTTGGCTTTTTTCAAGAACCTCCAATATAATGAAAGTAAAAAGTGGTGTCTGGTGGAGGGACTGTGCACATGTAATCAGTACTACGTGGCTGAACTTGTAATCATTCATCACTGTAATCTCTGCTCCTGATGTTGTTTCAGTTGTCTTCTTGCAAGTTGTGTTTGCTTCTCTCTCTCATTGTTGTGACTGATGTGTAATTGTCCCATCTTTATCTTCTGTTTTCTGTGTATAATCTCCATCTTCCGCATGATAGACACGCGGCCCGGATCGATGGGTATGTTCACCACTCATACCATTCCCCTCTCATCCCTAATGCATGACACAGTAGATTAGTCACAGTACACAATTTGTTCTCTTATTGTCCTCCCATTGGTGTCCTACTGTATGGCTAACACGTCACCACTGAACATTAGTCTTTACGTTCAAATCTTTAGAAATGGGTTGTTATGCAAACACCAGAGCCCATGCTTTGAAATAACGGATGATCGTATGGATTTCTTGTGTACACTGGGTGAGAAGATTGTGTCTGAGCTCCCTACCGAGCTGACAGAGACAAATAGAGTTTCGTATAGACTTCCCAATAAAGGTTCGCCGCAACCATCAGCTCTCACACAACTCAGTTTCCACTGCTGGAGAACTAGAGCGGCACCAATGCTGGATTAGCGTCAGATTAACATTGGTCTTGTCCTCGGGGCATTCAGATGGATGTTCATTGCAGTATCATTTGTTTTGTGCAAACCTCACCACATAGTATAAACTCCCACTTGTCACAGTATCTTCTTCTACTCTCTCTCTCTCTCGGCTGTATGCTATGAGATGATGCAAACAGCTGAGAACAAGATTTCTGCAACAAGACAGAAAATGATTATGAGTGATTTAGTCAAAAAAAGCTCTCAGCTGACTTTGAGTCGGCATTAGCCCTTTAATGCCACATGGCTAATGATGGTGCGAATTTCCATAAATCCTCAGTTGTTAAGGCTCATATTCATTCACTTGACTTCTGAGATAAAAGGATGTTTCAGGGCTAGAGCTTTGTGGCCACAGTGGACTGTCTGTGCAGCAGAAGGACGGAAGTCAGAATCATTGGTTCCACTGCCACTGCGGGGAGAGTAAGAGCTAGCTGGCAGGGAATTATGAGTCGCAGCGAAGAAAAAGGGTGCTCAAAATATTAAACGCTAAATTAAAGCTCAAATGGACATATTTAACTGCTGGTCCAGGCTCATCCCTCTTGCATCAGTACCTTTTTAAGGCCTCAACATATTAAAGTCTGACTGAAATGAAGGTGCATTTTTTTGTGTGCTGCAGTATATGTATCCGCTCAATAAATCCTGTGTTCTCCTTTGAGAAAAAAATCTGAAACCAAAAGGGCAACAGAGTGGTGTTCCTGAATAATCATAAACAAATTTATATTTTGTATTATTTCGTTTCATTTGCATACAGCAGTAACGCCACCGTTCCATCACACTGACCTACAGCCAGCCAGCAACCTGCCACACAACACAAGAGCTGCAGACTTTGAACAACAACCCCCATTAGCTTTCCCCCTCCCTTATCTAACTTACAAACATGAACACGTCTTGTCCTGGACCTCAGCTTGTTGAACGTGCTACCAAACACACATTCACCGGGTAAAAGTGCACCGTCAGTTTCCAGGCTAGATAGCTAATCAGCTGGTCCATTCAGATGTTGGTGTGGCCCTTACTCCTCAGTACCACTGCTAACAATACTGCCCATATCTTGTTAGCTACAGTGCAAGTTTGGCTGGGGTTCAGCTGCTGTCAATCAAACACAGACATGCCGCTCCAGGAACTGAGAGGAAAACAAGAATTTCTGATCCCCATTTTTTTCTTCCTTTTCATAACAACAACATTTCAGTCGAACTTTAATATTGTTGGGTTTCACACTTTCTATAAGACTAGTTGGACCATTTACTCATCTTAAAAATCTCATCCTTAACCTTTCACACCTTTTGTGCCTTTGCAGCATAGAGACTTTGAAATGGCTTGGATTGGCCATTTTCTCCGCATTACTTCAGTGTTTTTTCTCTACTCACATTTATCTGTTTTCGATATTGTCTACCTATTCATCATTCTTTGCCTGCACTGAAATGCCACTGGAGGAAGCACCATTAAAGGGGAAATGGAGGTTGAATATGTCTCAGCTGAGGCTCAGAAATCAATATGTCTTTGAACAGATGGGCTTATCAATAGACGGTGCCTGGAGCAAATCGGTAGTGCGGGCTGTTTTAGCTGGAAGGCACCGAGACACAGAGGGGACCGAAGAGGACCTGCAAAGACAACACAGTTGCAGCTAGTGTAAATGCCAGCCCCCATTTAGCTCAGTATCCACCTGCAATCACTCTGTGTGAATCTGTCGTCGCTCGTCCAAAAGGCGCTGACCTGTTTGATTTGGGGGTCGCTGGTCAAAAGGACAAATGATGAGATCAGCCAGTCAAAGAAACAGAGCTGCTTCGACGACATCTGGTGTGCTCTTGTTTTTTTCCCTCTGCTATCACTGCCACCTCTTTTTCTGCTACCTCGGTGTTAGCTTGTAGCTATAGCTGTTCCCACCCCCCCTTTATTGAGAGAAACCACAACGCTGCGGACACACACACACACACATGTAATCTGCTGCAGGGCTCACACACCAGGAGGCTGCATCCTGCTAAATGTCACGCCTTTAAATTCATATGAGGATGTCACTTGTGGTCAACAGCTGGACTGGAGATAAAGTACATAGGTTGTTTCTTCTCTCATTCAGCTTTGATCCAATAGTGTCTTCCTTTATGGTTCAATGAGCCGAGGATAATACAGTTTTACTCATTTCAGTTGCTCAAGGTGTATTGAATTTTTGCTGCAATGTGTCTCCACGTGTAGAAGATTCTTTTTCTTACTGATACGAGCCACAATTTCCCTCACTGCACTCTATCTGTGTAACGCACCGCCCAGCTATGGGATAAGGAAGTGAGCGGAAGACTTGGGTTTATTGGTTGTGGTGATTGCAGCTGGATGTGCCTCGCCGCATTAAGCTCAGTACCTCAGCCAGCATATAGCAGTAGCCAGAAGCACAGGAGAAGCCTGGAAGCCAGTGCTGCAGTCTGCACGACACAACTGCATCAAATCACAGGCCGGCTATTGTCCCTGTAGCCAATCCAGGGGGATAGAGAGGGAAAGAGAAAAAAGAGATGATGAAAGGGATGAAAAGAGAGGCTGTGCATGGTAGGGTGTTTTCACAAAACACTGCTATGATTCACTTCATCTCTCACATTATTATAAGACTTTATTAAAAATCTACTTAGCTTTGGTAGATTTTAAGTCTCAACTACATGTCATTACTGTCCTGCAGTGGTTGTAGTTTCACTTTAATGTGACATTTTTATGGTTAAACTTGGCTGTTTGGCATTGTTTCAGAAATTATTTCTGGGTCTTGTGCCAGTGGCATTGCTTTGCAAAATGCCAAAGAATGGGAGTCAACTTGTATATTTTAATCTGAGTGAAAATTACTTTTTGACTATCACATGTGCCCCCTGGACCTTGACAACTTGACAAAGATTAAAATAAGCCAGAGGCAGGCAGAAAGGCTCAGGAGAACAATAGTGCTTTCTTAATAATGACTCTTTCTTACCTTAATGCTTCCTAGAGGCTCATAAGGAAGGTGAGTAACATGGGAGTTGCTTTACCGAAGAAAACCAACAAAAACTCTTCATCTCTACCAGTAGAGATATCATTTTGTACCCCCCTCCTGCATCTTAACCCAACCCCATAAGCGGTGGACTCATTCCCTGCTAATGTTAACATTGCATCGGAGACTGACAGTAGTTGTGCATCCTTCCCACATTCCTGTAGTTGGAGTGCTGGAAAGATGAGCCCGTATCCTGTTCGCTCATGGATACAGGAGCCAGAAACACCATCTCCTGTGGCACGTCAGATTGCATGTCTTCATTGGCGAGATGGGGTGGCAAACCCTCCCCAGGAGATGTGTGCCGCAAGCTTGAGGTCACCACCGTTGGCGAGAAGGTCCTCGCTGAAGTTGCTGTTCAGTGCCAGAGGTCGGGTGTAGATTGAAGCAGTTGGAGGGAGACCACTGGGGCTGTGCTGTCAGGAGCTTGAGCTGACATGTAACTACGCACTTGTGTGTGTGTGTTTTTTTGTGTGTGTGAATTATATCCGCAGGCAGCGCAGAGTGGCGGACACAAGACTCTTCTCTACGGACACGCCATCCTCCTGCGGCATTCCTTCAGCTCTATGGTAAGAGATCGCACACGATCGCCATCAATGTCACCATCATAAAAGAAAAATAATTCAAACCGGATTATCACAGTAACAGGATTTAAAGATCCCATATTATGCTCATTTCTGCTCTATTTTTTCATTCTGGGGCACCACTAGATTAGCTTTGCATGATTCACAGTCCAAAAAAGTCCTTATTTATCTTCTACTGGCCCTTTATGCAGCCTCTCAGTTCACCCTCTGTCTGAAACAAGCCGTTTTAGACAAACTGAACAACCTCCAAAAACTTGAAGAGTAGTCCTGAGCAGAGCGGTCTGGACTGAGCGTTTTGATATGTTCACAGTATTTATGTAGCACCTAGACGTGCTTTATACTCAAAAAAGACATTGAAATCTCACTTTACACAATATGGGACCTTTAAACGCCCTTATAGGACAGTCACATGAACAGCATGTCTTCTGCAGAGGAGTGCGTGTGACAACTCTGTCCTGTCTCTGTTGACCACAGTACCTTGCCTGTTTGAAGACATCAAGGTCACAGACAGATAAGCTGTCCTTTGATGTCGGCCTGCAAGAGGATTCAACAGGTAAAAGGAAACCTTTGGCCCAGTTTGCTTTCATCCACCTCTTTTTTGTCTTTCATTCTCGTTGGCCCTGTCTCTCTCTGTCCGTCTCGTTTTTTGTTCCTCTGTCTCTCCGTCTCTGGTTCTTTCACTCCGTCTATCTGCCGTCTTCAATCCCCCTCTCTTTATCTGTCTGCACCTTATTTGTTCATGGGCGTGTGTTTTTTTTCAGCCTTTCTCTCAGTTGATATTTCCTGTGGAGCACTGCAGACCTACAGTGTGGTTCTTTTGTCAGTGCTGATTATATCTCTGCTGCATATTTGATAGTCTTGTTGTGGTATCCTGATACCTGGACCCACTTCTCATTTGCATTATTATTTATTTCACACCAGGCAGCAGATGAGCAGAGAGATTATCGCCACAGTCCATCCACATGTGTCCCAAGTTGTCATTACTCTACTCTCACCTTATTGCATTATTAGTAATTACAGATGACATTTGGGCAGTGGCAGTTTGTTTGAATTCAAATATGGAGACAGCATACATATGTGCATGTGTGTGTGTAGGCGAGGCCTGTTGGTGGACGATCCACCCTGCCTCAAAACAGAGATCCGAAGGAGAGAAAGTGCGGATTGGTGATGACCTCATCCTCGTCAGCTTGTCCTCAGAGCGATACCTTGTAAGTATATATCTTGTATAGCTGTAGCTAGTAGTGTGTGTGTGTGTATATATATGTATGTGTGTGTGTGTGTGTGTGTGTGTGTGTGTGTGTGTGTGTGTGTGTATGATGTTGAGGTCTTAGTAGGAGAACATCAACTCTGCTTCCCCTGATGCGACAAAATTTCAGATTATCCCAATCCGGTTACCACATACTGCACTCCCACCATGACCTCTCTCCTGCAGGAGGCGCAATGTTAAAAGCAACAACTTTTTTCTCCTCGAAGACTGCAAGTCTGCTAACAATTACATTAAGCAAAATTTGATCCGCACTGGAAATGTCTGCTTTGGTGGATTATGATTTCTTTAGACTGCTGCCAGTGCCACTTCAAATAAGCCTCTCCTGTTATCATCCTCGTCACATCCCCACATCCCACCGGCATTAATAATGATTATGTTCCTATTGCACTTCTGAGCTGACCTTTTCAGCAATAGACTTCTTTTACTATTAGACCTTCCTGCCCTCTAAGCTTAGCATCATAGCCCTGTGTGCTATGTTAACCCTGGGAAACATGTCCCCTGTGAGCCATGAAATTGGTGACAGCAGCCAGGCGGTGTTTAACCCCCCATGGCGGCAGGGGCATGGCCAGATGACCACTATCGCCTTATAGTCACCAATGTCAATCTGGTAGTCTGTCCCCGCTGTTGCCCACTCAGTGGTATGTCGGGGACAGCACCTGGGGGCTGCTGAGGGACTCTGGGGACGCAGGATGGTCAGGGCACATCTGCCACACAGAAACTGTGGAAAACACAACTAACACAGTCACGCACACACAAACACACACACATGCACAGCATTACAGCCCCCCAGACAGTATTAATCCCCAAACTCTCAAGGCATCTGTCAGTTTTATGGTTCCCTCAACACTCAATGATAAACTGGAGTTTTCCTCTGGATCAGTGACAACAGAGAGTTTCAAACCTTAGCTGAACCTTGCCTGAAAAGTCAACTTCACATTTGATGTTGAATGAATAATTTCATATAGATAAAATCCAGTGTCGATCTTTCTATAGAGCCCACATTTGTTTGCTATTGAGTTATCCTCTAGAGACTGATTTACAAACAAAAATAAAATCTTATTCTGACAGGTTTATTGTATTACATAATTTTATTCTTTAATATAAAAAGTAGAACCATGCAGGTGAAATGTCTCAGCTAGTGAAGCTGCTGATTTCTCATAATTAAAAAATGTGTCCACCTTTTCTTTCTGACAGTCCAGCCCTCGTACCATCCAAGTAAATGCTGCATGTAATCTTTCCTTCTTTCTTGCAGCACTTATCCATCTCCAATGGCAACATCCAGGTGGATGCTTCCTTCATGCAAACCCTATGGAACGTCCATCCCATCTGCTCCGGTAGCAACATAGAAGAAGGTAGAGACTACACACAAACCCCCATCCTCCATATTTTCTTCCACAATTTCCCCCATGATTCTGTAGTATTTTTTCAAGTTTGCAAAAAATAAATAAATTAATTAAACATAAGAAAGGAAGAAAAGATACACACTAAAAAGGGAGTGGGTGTCGGCTGTCAGATGAATCTAAATTACTAAATATATGTCAAGATGGCTGGAAGAATTTCCACTAATTAGTCAAGGCCCATAAGCATTCAAAACACTTTTCTGTGGTTCAGAATGAAATGAATGTAGCTGTTCAATTTGTTTCATAAAAATCATCTCATTTAACAGTTTCAAACATGGAGAATCTGATTATTTCCAATCTATAGAAAAGTATAGAATCTTTTCCAGCATTAAAGGAGAACTCCTTGTCATGTCAGAATAGCCAAGGTTTGCCATAATCTGATCTGCTTGGGTTTCTTTATTGAGAACTTTAGAAAACCCCCTCAATGCAAAAGTGCCCCCTACATTTATAACCCACTTTTGTGATCTAGATAGTCCGTCTTTCAATCTCTGAGATGAGGAGCATTCGCAGTGGAGGCAAAAGCAGCAACAAAACAGGAAATAAAATGTCTAGAGTCACCATATCTAAATCTTCTGTCCTTCTCCTCCAATAGGTTACCTGTTGGGTGGTCATGTGATGCGGCTGTTCCATGGACACGACGAGGTTGTGGCCATCCCAGGATCAGACCAGAGTGAAGAGCAGCAGAGGTGCGAAACAAAGCAAGCCTTGAACAAACTAGATTACACTGCAGCATTAGGGGTCACGCTTTAATGATGGCAGAGCAGTTATGTAGCACAGGAGAAGCTAACTGACCTGTGAGTTACCTACGGTTCCTCAGCTCCCACCTCGCTTCATAAAAATGCCTCTGACCAGCGTGACACTCGGCTCTCTGGGAAGCCAAAATGGCTGCTGTGTTATTTTTGTCTACAGTATAGCTGCCAACTTGGATAAGCTAGGCCGCAGAAAAAATGGCACACTGGCCTTGAAGTGGGTCAAAACAGCAGGCAAGGCCCATTCACACTCATCCAGGTGCCAGGAGATGTGTCTTCCTTCTGGGCACAAACACACACACACACACACACACACAGGTCTATTTTTAGAACAGAGCCCGGCAAATATGAGGGCGGGTTTAGATATTAATTTCCAGCTTTGGCTTTTCTCCTCGTGTTGTCCTTGAAATTCAGCAGACGGAGGAAGCTTTTTAGAGGTCTTCACTTTTCTGGGGCAGATCAAACACACTCCAAGCTGTCACTGGGGGGGTGATGAGCGATTTCTTTTATCTCCGGACCCAGTCACCCATATCACTGATAGACAGTGTAGCTGTGGGTTATCAGGGCGCACATGTCTCTGTTTGAAGGATGTGATGCTGTAGTCAGCAGAGTAAATACAGCCCATGCTTCAGTGTGTGTGTGTGAGTCGAACATCCTCCCAATGAATATCATTGTGACAAATGAGAGTAAAGAGGTGGTGTTCTTCTGAGCCAGGATGAATGACCTTGACAGCATCAGTGGTGGCTAGACATTTAAAGCATCCACAGCCAGACCACCCACTCATGCTTCTCTGGCATCCCCCAGGATAGTCAACTATGAGACGGGTAAAGCCGGTGCCAAGGCCAGGTCCTTGTGGAGGCTGGAGCCACTCCGAATCAGGTGGGTTGTGTTTCGCATTATCTGTTATCTATTCTCTTCCTTCCTGTTTTTCACTACCTATTTTACCTCTTATATTCTTTTTTTCCATTTTCTATCATTCTCCTATTTTTTCCATCCCACCTGTTTCTTTGTATCGGCTGTTTCCTCTTTTTATTTTTTTCTCGCTACGCCCATTTGTCCCTTCCTCCCTCTCCCTATCTATGATTTAATGCTGCACTGTGGCCTCTCTGTCTCTTTATTCCCCTCTCTCCCTCCCTCTTCCTCTTTCCTTCTGTCCCTCTCCCTTTCCCTTTCAAGTCTTTGATCCAGGCTATTTTACAGCCTCACGGGGATGCGGCCGTTCCTTTTTCCATTTCACTTCCCGTCAAATATGATATTTGTCACATCTACTGTGTTTTTGACCCTGGTTTGTTTTGAATTTCCTGAACAGAAACAAAGCACATAATTAGAGAAATGTTTTCAGCTATTTGCTAATTATTCCGCCGCATGGCACGCTAGATAATTAACAGCTGGCAGCAATGTTTAGATCAACTAATTAGCGGATATTAGGCTTCCAGGGCTTATGAAAGGCAACTTTTTCCTTCTTGTATGTTTGCCTGTGTGCTTCACTTTAATGTGTGGGTGTGACCTTGGCAGCTGGAGTGGCAGCCACATCCGCTGGGGCCAGCCCTTCCGACTGCGGCACCTGACCACCGGTCACTACTTGGCCCTAACTGAGGATAGGGGGTTGGTGCTGCAGGACAGGGAGAGGTCCGACACCATCGCCACCGCCTTCTGCTTCAGAGCGTCTAAGGTTAGTACACACATACACACACAGATGATACAAGGACACAAGATTCACTTGACTCCCTGCGACTCCTCAAGGTGACCTGTGTCACATGGGATCAACCACGCACTCCCTCATTAAAAGCAGTTAAAGGATCACCTCTAAACCTTCACAAATGAACCACCCACTCCCCTTGGACTGGAAATATCACCATTTTTCAAGGACAATGAAAATTACAAGAATTATTGGACCAGTGAAAGCTACGGCATTGAGGTTAATTTAGCTGAACTTGCAGACTCTGACTGAACCGACCATTTAGACTTACTCCACGTAATGGAGTTTCTAGATATGGCCAGTGATTGTGAGCCAATTACTGACCCTTCCAATGTGGATTTAATGCATGTATTATAGAATATAAGTGAAGTCATTTATCACTGAAGTCCTCATGTCGATTATGGGCTGCAGTTATATCAGATCCTAGCATAGCAAAAACAAATACAATCATCTCACTGTGATGGATGAAGCCATAAACAGCAGATGCAGTTGACATTTGGTTGGTGGTTGATTAAGAACAAATCTGCATGCAGTATGTCTGAACGTGCACATTTCATTACTGTGCTAGCGTGCTCAAGCGTGTCACACTGACAGCCTTGACGTGTTCATCTTCTCCTCCCCTGTGCAGGAGAAGCTGGAGCAGAGCCCCAAGCGGGACATCGAGGGCATGGGGGTGGCGGAGATTAAATACGGGGACTCGCTCTGCTTCATCATGCACGTGGCCACGGGACTCTGGCTCTCCTACCAGGCACCTGATGTCAAATCTGCCCGTCTGGGTCCCCTCAAGAGACGAGTGAGCGAAGACACACACCGTTCTGTCTTCAGATGCAAAGCACATGCAAAAAACAACAAAATTAATAAATAAATGAGATTCCTTGGAGCGGATAATTATGTAATGAGTTGATTGAGTTGAGATGATTGTCTATTAGTTCGTATCTCTGCCTCGACTAAATATAAACCATGTCCCTTGGCTATTATGGCAGAAGTGATAGAGGTGTGCGCGCGTTAATGTGCGTGACAATGTGTCCTCCATGTAAACACAGCCAGATAGCCTGTAGTGTCAGCACCTGTGTTCCAGACATTGTGGCTCAGTGCTGGCTGAGGATGGCTGGAGACTCTCTCTCCATTAAATGGTCTCTTCCTTTTTTTGGTCCTTTGCCCCCCCCCATTGTCTCATGTCAATGTCTCACACTCTCTCTCTTCCTGCCCTCTAAAGGCTTGCTTACATTCTGAAGGTCACATGGACGACGGCTTGACCCTGCAGCGCTGTCAACATGAAGAGTCCCGCGCCGCACGAATCATCCGCAACACCACATTACTCTTTAACCGATTCATCAGGTATGCCAAACATTGTGGTAACTGTGGCAAACATTGTGCTGTTCCTCACTAATGCACGCAGTGACATGATCGCACAAATTGCCCAATTACACCAAATTACAGTCCACATTTGTCTTGAGCCTCTTTATTCGGGTAATCTGCAAAATGTCCTGTCACTGGCACAAGTTGCGTGAGTGCCGCACTGATGAAGGTAGAGCATAATTAATAAAGATGATTATGAAAACAGAGTCCCCAACTGAGATGAAGCCTCAAAAGCAGACACCTCAAAGCCCCACGGACTCTCACACAGTCCATACAATCGTGATATAACATCCCTCCAGATTGTGAACACACCCAGTGGAGAGTTAAGCTTGTGGGCCTGTGAGTTTTGACTGAGTGGGGTGCCAAAGCCCCAGACAGCTCACTCAGTGGTCCAGTCATGCGTTTCCAAATGGGAAACATTGCAGTGGCGTCACAGCTATGCACGACCAGCTATGAAAGAGTAAGCTGTGGAGCACGTAAGTGGATGCTTCCAGTAGCCTTATTTGTTATCAAACGGCCTGCTGTCCCCTGGGTTGGGCTCTGTGGCGGGAACATGTGAGAGTCTGTCAGCCTCTACCCCCAACCCCCCTGCGGCTGTGACACACGCGTACGACAGGAGCTATTTTTAGCCGGCCAGCGGAAATCAGCATTTCAGCATGGATAAACCTGTGGGCTAAACATTGTGTTAGTCATCACAGCCTCTCCTCAAGTCTGCCTCCCAATTTGAGAGTCTTTACCCGTGGGTTATTGCATTTGTGATGAATGGGAGTAATGGTCACAAACTGCTGTCATGTCTGAATGAGTTTTTTTTTTGTGAGTGTTTCTGTGCTCTCTCTGTCTCCCCCTCCCAGAGACCTGGATTGTCTGGGTGTTAAGAATAGGGCACTGGTTGCGCTGCCTGTCGAGGAGGTGCTCCAAACTCTCAATGACCTCATCGCCTATTTCCAGCTCCCTGACGTTGAGCTGGAGCACGAAGAGAGGCAGATCAAGCTGCGCTCGCTCAAGAACCGGCAGAACCTATTCAAACAGGAAGTGAGTTTCACCATAAAGGAAGCAGCTCCACGAAATATCAATTAATAACGCCATGAGCTTCTCTGCAGTGCAGCTAAATATTAACAACCCCCTGGAGTAAAGAGTTTGACTTGTGATTGAGGCAATTTTAGTAAGTGACTGCACGCGTGAGTGAGCCGGGAGCAGCGGCAAACTTGCAAAAGACAAAGTATGTGAAAGGCTAAAGCAATTGATTCTTTGTGGTGTGTTTCAATGCCATCCTGTATTTGGAGGCATTGCATTTGAAGCGTCAGCAGTTTTGGTGTTATACGTTTTCCCGAGGCTGGCACGAGTGCACTGAAGCTTTCTGCTAAGCCTCTAGGACCGAAATCGCTTTCATCAATTACGAAATGTCAGCTTCCTCACTGAGGGGTACTATGATGTCAACTATCCAAACTGCCCTTAACTCTAACAGGCTGCAACAATGTGTAGCCTCAAGCCAACATACATGAGGGTGAATTAGCTAAATGGGATATACATGCATTTTAGGTGGTTTCAATATTTGCAAATGATGCATATTTCAGTATTTAATCTTTCATCTTATTTACCTTCTCTCTTGTCTTTCTATGGTAATATATTTAAAACAGCACATCTCTGTCTTGCCCCTAATACATTACATTTAGAAGGTCAATTTGTCACTGTAGACCGCTGACTCATGATTTTTCCTGGCATTTATATATCATCAGCAATTTCCATTTAGTCTTTTTACGCCTTCCATTTAGCATATCTGATCACTATAGACATTTCTCAGTAGTATAAATCACCATGACACAAGCACCAAAAGGGACAGGAGAGAGCCATAGGGCTGCGTTCAGGATGGTCAGCTAATTGAAAGTTCACCAAATTAAGTTGCTAATGAGAGCTTGTTATTAAAACAAGATGTATTTTAATGCGAATGTCAATGTGTGAAATGCATGCATTTCATGTTTATTTTATTTTCATGTGTGTGTGTATAATCACTGTGCATTTCTTAGGGCATGCTGACTCTGGTGTCCAACTGCATCGACCGTCTGAACGTCTACAACAGCGCTGCCCACTTCGGGGAGTGTGCTGGGTCAGAGGCCGGAGCAGCCTGGAAAGACATTCTTAACCTGCTGTATGAGCTGCTGGGTAAGAAGCTGGTCTACCCCACACACACACACACACACACACACACACACACACACACGTACGTTCAAACACACACACTTAAACCGATCTGCTACTGTAGCCAATCACAGACCTGGTATTTAACCAGCCATTTACAGACGCCTCACAGTGGAGGACTGAATTCTGAGGTTGCCAGAATTCAGACAGCTCAACATATACATACAGACACACACACACACACACACACACACACACGCACGCACACAATAAATACCCCATCTCCAACACTCACACTCATACTCACATTGTTGGGCAAAAGACTTGGCATCACGTGGTCCACTGCGTACAAAAGAGCTTTCCAGTTTATGTGATGTGCTTCCAGGGCATCAGCCCAACAAGATCAGTCGTCACACACACACACACACACACATACACACACAATTTTGGGTGTCCCCTATTGGCCAGATGGCTTTTTATCCATTGAATGTCAATTCTCATCACTATGCTGTTTTCTGTTTTGTTTACTTGCTCTCGCTGTGTTCTTTGTGTTCCTATAGCACAATGTCATCAGCCCTGCCTTTGCAAGATCACTTTAACCTATTGCACTGCTAGCATATGCTCTGTCGGATATAGACGTATCTCACTAAAATGATGTGGCGGGGGAAAATATATATATTTTTGGCTCTCCCTCTCTATCTGAAAATCCTGCTGTCTCCTGCTGCATCTGACAACGTTTGGCTGGAACATTTCCTTTACCTGTTGTGATGTAAAAGATGCAGAAAATTGCGAGCCATGATTTTCTTCATGTCGTGGTTTGGTCATGTCTCATTCCTAAGAAAATAATGTGGATATGTAAAGTTTATCTTTCACCCTGCCACACTGAAGCCCCTCTGCCCTCTAAGGTTGTCCTTCACGCTCTTATTTACACTTATTTTCACCTCCTGGCTTATATTAGTGTTCCAGCCACGTCTCTCTCTTTTCCCCCGGTCCCTCCTCCACACACCTGCTGTGGCGCAGCGCTAAGTGGATTTGGGATGCCGTCCTCCTTTCTTCCCTGTCTGTCTGCTTTGGGTGACCCTGTCTTTTTATTTTGCTAGGACACATGTGGGTGTGGTTGTCCTCATGTGTTTATGTCTTTTCTCTCCTTGTGTCATTCCCTCCCTCTATCTCAGGCATCTTCCAGATTAATATGTATAAGGGTGTCAAAGCAGAACCTCTCTCCTTACTTGGCTTTGGGCATGCATATGAGGCGTTCACATTTGGGTGACATTGTTTTTGCTGTTGCTGTTGTGTATGAAGTGACATTTGACAGTGCACCAAAGGGGATCCATCACACCACTTTGCACAAAAACACTGTCTTCTTTCCCATGAAATTTGACTAGTGCACACTTTCCTTGTGCCCTGCAGCGGCGTTAATTAGAGGGAACAGAAACAACTGCACCCAGTTTTCCAACAACTTGGACTGGCTGGTTAGCAAGCTGGAGAGACTGGAGTCTTCCTCAGGTATGCTCATTATCATTCTCACACATACTGAGCCTCCAGTGAAACAGCATAGTGAGATCTGGCATTTTTCCTGTCAAAGAGACATTGCTAAACTATCCGGTTCCTTTAATAGCAACCCAGCACTCCTCAACAGGGATATGAGTCTTAAAAGATGTAAAAAGATGAAAATTATGTTGGTACCTCTACTTCATAAG
Source organism: Enoplosus armatus (assembly GCF_043641665.1). Taxonomy (NCBI): domain Eukaryota; kingdom Metazoa; phylum Chordata; class Actinopteri; order Centrarchiformes; family Enoplosidae; genus Enoplosus; species Enoplosus armatus. Next base: position 8,658,665 of record NC_092194.1, read on the forward strand.
TATATGTAAATAATGTAGCAGCAGCACTGAGTGTTCCCTGTTGATTTATGTGGACTGGATGTCTCTTTGACGAGTGTCCTCTAGTGTGTCTTTCTCTTCCGTGGGTGTTAACTAATTGATGAATTTGCGGCTGTGCTAGGCATCCTGGAAGTTCTGCACTGCATTTTAATTGAGAGCCCCGAGGCCCTCAACATCATCCAGAGAGGACACATCAAGTCCATCATTTCGCTGCTCTACAAGCACGGACGCAACCACAAGGTGAGCAACAAGTAGCGCTCTGTAGCCAATTAGCTTAGCACAAAGGCTGGAAAGAGGGGGAAACGCTTTATGGCTAAGCTAACTGGCTGCTGCCTCCAGGTTCATTTTCACCTCAAGACGTGAGAGTGGTATCATGCAGGAAACCAAACTTTCAAAAACGTCAAACTATTATTTTAAGACTGAAGTATCACCAGTTACTTGGATGTTGTCAGAAACTTTTGGTCAAACAAGGAAGCACACCACAACCACTGAAAGCGCCTGTTTACCTTGCATCCAGTCATCCCCAGTTTCCTCATTAGGCTCAACAAAGTGCTTCACTGGGTGCACATTCATTTCCATAACAATTCCCTTTGGGCCTCTTTGTCACCTCTTCTTCTTTTTAGCTACTAATTTATTGTGCTTACCTTCGACCAGCATACAAACTTCCATCTTTGACAGGAGGCTCCCGGGGGGTTTGGTTGCAGTGTGTCCCCATCATGAATCAGTCAGTTTAACAGTGAAATGAAATCAGGAGCAGGCAGTCAGCTGGCCGCGGTCATAAATCAGCCTGGATGTATCATTTTGCTATGGAAGCAGGAGAAAAGGGCCAATGATAAAGCATGGGTGCTCTGGCCTGTCACCCTTGGCTGAGCGTCCCGGCCCATTTAATTCTACGGCTTTGTTAGTGTAACATCAAAGGGATATTATTGGACATGTTTTTGCCCCCAATAAGCATCTCAGAGTAATTATACAGTGGTTGCATGAAAAGAGTCTGTCCCTAGAGCAGCAACTTGGACAGTGATTAGGGACAAAGACAATTAGTCATTCATTTCTGTAAAGGTATGGATTCATATTTAGGGTTTAATAGGGAAAATGAGGTCAATGTGTAATCAGTTATTGGGGAACTGTTGTGCTCTTCCTCTCAATACTGTTGCTTATCCCCCCCTGCTGCCTCCTCATTCTGTTTCAGATTCTGGATGTGCTCTGCTCGCTGTGTGTGTGTAACGGCGTAGCTGTGCGAACCAATCAGAACCTAATCTGTGATCACCTGCTGCCCAAGAGAGATCTGCTTCTGCAAACCCAGCTGGTCAATGATGTCCAGAGGTCAGAAAGCCATCCACGCACCATTCCCCCTTTTCAACATCATGCTTTATATTTATATATTATAGATTAATCAACATTTTAAATGTACATTTTAAGTGGTTAAAAGTGAAGAACTATCATCACATCATAAACTAAATAACACAGATATATCCTAAAGTTTCAAAGAGAAAGTAAAACATGTACCGCATCCATCAATTATAATGAATTAGAGGAAACAGGCCAAAAGGCTCCACTGTGTTAAGTGTATGAATCCAAAACTACTTCCTTAATTTAAGGAATGTCTTAGTCAGTGAAGGCTTTAAAAATAGTCAACAATATAAACAGGAAATCACTGTAGTATCACAAATTGTTACATAACTTAAAAATAGAACAATTTAAGGGGGTCAAGTGATATATTAACTACATTGTCATATATATATATCAGCTGGTTCAGTTAGCTACGCGACAGTTACTGAGAGTAAATATTTAGTAAGAACTAGTTTGTGTGGTGCAACTCTTTTTAATGTAGTGATGCTCACGTTAGGACTAGGCTAAATTTGAACTTCCATACATGGTACACATCTAAAACTGCATGTTGAGTATAGACCATGTACCATTAACAACATGGTCTTTAAATTCGACTGTGGACCATGACGTGACGGTTTGGAAAATGAAGCACTGTATACTGAGATTGTACTTGGCTTTTAAATCCCCTGTTATCTCATATAATCCTTCATCTTGTAGTCTTTGTAGTATGAAAAGAAGTATTTTCGTGACGGTGAAATAATTTTAACTCAAATTTTATCTCACACATCTCTGGGATCATTTTCTTGACACTAGTGAAGTGGTCGACACTTTTTAGGAACTTCCTGAACCAAATACATTAGAAGCAAAGTGAATTATCTCGTCCTAAAGGCAGACTCTTTCATTAGTTTTAAGAAAAAAAAACATATTACAAATGAATATTAGAGAATATCTCTCTTCCTCTGAGGGATAACTAATGATTTCATGTTTCACTTCATTGCCAGTATGAGACCAAACATCTTCCTGGGGGTGAGCGAAGGCTCCGCTCAGTATAAGAAGTGGTACTACGAGCTGATGATTGACCAGGTGGACCACTTTGTTACCAGCGAGCCCTCCCACCTGAGGGTGGGCTGGGCCAACAGTAAAGGCTATGCCCCCTACCCCGGAGGAGGAGAGGGATGGGGAGGCAATGGAGTTGGAGATGACCTCTACTCGTTTGGTTTTGATGGACTCCACCTCTGGTCAGGTCTGTATTTGTGTGTGTAATTCAGCTCATATCATAATAAGCTAATGTATTAAAGATGAGCGGTAACCCTGGGCTACAGCCAGGTCGTGTCTAGACAGAATCAGTGCCCTGCAGGGACAATCTCCTTGCCCGGAGTGTGTGTAACTGTGCGCATTTGTGTGTGCAAATTTGCGTATTCAATCCTGTGTGTGTGTGTGTGTGTGTGTGTGTGAGAGACGTGATCTGTGCCAGCATCACTCATTGGGTCATATTTCACATAACTGTGTGTGTGTGTGTGTGTGTGTCCTGAACAGGTCGTATCCCGCGGGCGGTTGCGTCCATGAACCAGCACATCCTGACCTCAGAGGATGTGGTGAGCTGTTGTCTGGACCTGGGAGCTCCCAGCATCTCTTTCAGGATCAACGGACAGCCTGTTCAGGGCATGTTTGAAAATTTCAACACAGACGGGCTCTTCTTCCCTGTCGTCAGCTTCTCTGCAGGGGTCAAGTGAGTGTTTATTTGTTTCTTCTGCGTGTTGTCTGAGACAAACAGACTCCCTGAAATGACTCCCTCGAAGCTCAAGCCAAAAGAAATGTATAAATATATAATGTATATATACTGCACACCTACGCTGCCTGCATTCAATCCATCAAATCCACCTACTCTCTCTGGTCCAAAATTCATTAATCCTCAAGGCCTTGAGATTGGACACAGGTAAAATGGGCTGTCTTCATATTCTGCTCTGTTGCCATGGTGACCACAGATCCTGTGATTGACAAGACTTTAAAATGAAATTTCAAGCTCCAGCGGTTTTCCCATGATTCCATGATTGACTCTGACTTTGTGGCGCAAAGCAGTGTTTTGCATTAACAGCTTTTACTCTTTGAAGCCCAGAGGCCAGTCTGATTTTATTTGGTCATGTAAGCTATTTGAAAGTGAATTCAATCCTTATTGCCTGATGAAAACAAATTCTCAAACAAAGTAATAATGGACCTGGCGGCTTATGAGCAGTGGAAACGGAAAGGAATCAGGGTGGACTCAACAGTGTTAAAGCAACATGTCATTGCCTTTCAAAGATGCTAGAATGCCCTGAGTTAATTAATCTTCTGTGGCTGTTTAGAGTTTGTTTCATCAGTGGAGAAGACTAAGAGTCTACAGCCACGCTAGCAACTCTTTGAGGCTGTACTTATGTTGGTGGCGTGAGAGGAAAAGTCACCAAAGTCATTAGGCTTCATCCTACAAGTGTAGCTAGAACATAAAGAAAAAGGACAGTGGTGCATTATTTTCCCATCTTTGGTATCACTTCATGTCTTCTCCACTGCAAACTTTGTCACATTTAATAGCCGTATTGTTTATCTTACAGAACAAATTAATTATTAGAAGAGCTTATCAAAGTTTATATTACTCACCTTGTGTAGCCACAGCTTCTTTCTCTCTATGCTCTCTCCAAGGAGAGGTTGCACAGGTCCAGAGAGTTGGTGCTCAAGTGTCATTCTGCTCCTCTTTTCAGCTCTGTTCTTTTTTTCTTAATTGAGTTTAGTAATTGTACTGCAGTCATTGTCACTGCTACAGTAACTCCGCTGTTGGCTCGGGGAGCCTGTAGTAAGACATCTTCCTCCTACAATACCGATGGTGTCGCCAGATGCTTGTTGTCATTAAAAGTGATCCAAAAATCCACTAAACCAAATCTAACAATCGAGTTACAAGACTGTCAGCGTGCATTTCATCGCTCTCTTACTATTCATGACTTGATGTGAGTTAACGTTCAGCATTTAATATGCAAAGAGCCACCTGACAACCACTTTTGTGTGGGTTATGACACCGTGGAGCTCGTACAGTGCTTGAATCTGACCCACTGAACGGGGGGGAACATCTCCATGGATTTAAACGTGCCAGAAAATGACAGCCTCACATCCTTCTCTACTCAATAATTGAGGGTTGCGTTCAGAATGGGCTTGGTTGCGTCACAACTACTACTTGAGTAGCTATTTTGGGCGGCCTCAGGAGAGCCTCTTCACAGTGATGGCCTGAGACATCTTTTTTTTTTCAGTCTCAGAGCTAAACTTGTCCCTGTTAGAGCAGAGGCCGGAACTGATTGAGGAGCAGAGAAAGCAGTTACTTTTAGCTGCATGGTTGGTTTTCTTTTCACTGGCTGCGTCTTTCATTAATAGCTGTCTGATTATCACTTATCATTAAATATATAAATTATATTTACACATGCTTTGTTCCCCCCATTTATTAACTTTTTTTCTCCTACAATTTTAGTGTGTAGAATAATAGAATAAGCCAAAAGATGACCGACATTTTATCTTGTTAGGGTGCGTTTCCTGTTGGGCGGTCGACATGGCGACTTTAAGTTCCTGCCTCCATCAAGCTACGCTCCGTGTTATGAAGCCCTGCTGCCGAAAGAGAAGATGAAGGTGGAGCCGGTGAAAGAGTACAAGAGGGATGTGGATGGAGTCCGAGATCTGCTGGGCACCGCACATTTCATGTCGCAGGCCTCCTACCTCCCCACACCTGTTGAGACCAGCCAGGTAAACTAACAGGAGAAGAGTAGAGTTACTAAGACAAACATGTCATTAACCCTCTCACTGTTTAACCTTTTCATGTCTGCTTCCTCAGATTGTTATGCTGCCTCATTTAGAGAAGGTTCGAGACAAGTTAGCTGAGAACATCCATGAACTGTGGGGCATGAATAAAATAGAGCTGGGCTGGTCGTACGGCAAGGTGAGGAATACGCAGATAATACTCTGACAACACAATCATTGCTCTGGATCGAAAGATAAAAAAGCATAATCCATACATTTTGCCATGTTTGTAGAGAAATAAACATCACAATTATACATGTTCTTAACAAATGAGTGAAAGGCTCAGCTTGAAATGCATTAGTTGTTAGCAGTATTAGAATTTAACCATCCAAAGCCTGTACGTCATCTTGCTTTCTCTTTTATAATTTGCGGTTCACACCAAAAAGAGGGTAAGTGGAAAGAACACTGTCATTTTCCATGTCCGATGCTTTTCATACCATTCATTTAGATGCTTCATTCCAGTTTGTTCGTAGGTAGCAGAGTCATTGTGTCTGTGTTTTTAGTGTAAGTCATGAATTACAAAGTATTGTTTCACCAAAGGGCAGAACAGGGTGTTTTGGCAATTTCAGTGCAGCAATAAACCAAGAGGGAAAGCCTGTGTTTTAATTGTCTACATTTAGTTTCTCCTCTTTTAAAACACATTTTATTGATTCTCTTAAGACAAAATCCCTCTTCCAAATGTAAACCCAAGGGTCGCTTTTTTGATACTTTTATAGTTTGACATTTTGGGAAAAATGCTTGTTTTGTTATCTTACTGAGAGTTATGTGAGAAGATCAATACCACTCTCTTAGCTTAGCTTAGCATAGCTTATCATAAAGACTAGAAGCAAGGGAAAACAGCTAGAATGCCTGTATTCAAAGTTCAAACATACAGCCAGACTGCAGACTTTGAGTATGGATTATACAAACAAGATGCAATGTGTTAATTAGTGAGCTTTAGAGACTTTTTTTGGGAGAGCCAGGCTAGCTGTTTCCCCCTGCTTCCAGTCTTTATGCTAAGCTAACCATCTTCTGGTTCTAGCTTCATACTTAATGGACAGATCTCTCGATTATAAAGTGAATAAGTGTATTTCCCAAAATACCCAATTGGTACCTTACCTTTGTTACCCAAAGTTTGTTTAAATCCTTAGTATTAGTTAACACAGAAGTACAACGCCTAATGTTACCGTATGAAATATTGTATAAGATCAATTGAAAAACACTAAAAATGATTATTTTGCATTATTTCACCAAATTCTTTAATTATATATGTCATTATACCAGCGAATATATGTGATACAAAACATTTTTTTACTTTTTGTCTGCAAAAGACTGGTTTATTGTATATTAGCTAAAGGATCACGCCAAAGTGACCTGTTTTGCCCTTAAAGGAACAGATGACAACACAAACAACAATATGGAACACAGCTCTTATGTCTATAATACAAAATTACCTCCCTCTATTAATGATACCGCCAGCTTTTATACAAACCTTCATCCTTTCCAACACCTCGACAGAAGCTTTAATTTAGCATTTAGAACTTTAATTTGTATTGTTTAGTTTTTCTTACTGAAGCTCAGGGGGTCAGAGGCTCTAACAATGTGTCAAAGAGTGGTAAAACATGTTGAGAGATAGCCACGGTGCACGTCGTATTAGATGCATTTTGAGTGTGGTTACTCTGCAGCTCATTCTGTGCTCTGTAGTTATCATTCATTGTGATTACAGCAGCATTCATAGTAGATGCCCTACAGCAGAGGGAATAAGCAATGTGGTGTTTGTTATTTAGCTTTTGTTGCATATAAATACCCTTTTCATTTGTTGTTTGTTCCACAAATATAATTCAGTGAGAGGAAGAACTGCCAGAGAAGAGAATTCCTGTCAACTTCTTGTACTATTCACAAAAGAGCTGGCTGGTGTTCATTGGACCCACACACACAGCTGCATATCTGTACACAGCCCTGCATGTTTTCTTGGTAAACATCCACCACTGCCATGCCGCCTCCTCTGAGCAGCATCGCCAAAGGGATTATTTGGTATAAGGTGCAGCCTCGAGAGAGGCCTTACACCTCTCACTTGGTGTTTCAGTCGCACACCTTTCTATCTCCCCCAAGAAAACATGCTCCCTTGTTCCTCCTTCATAACATGTTCACTAGAGTAGACTGTCTTATCACTGCAACCAGTAGCAGCCTGTATTTAAACCACATCCCACTCTCCTTGTTGGTTCACAATGACACTGACTTACAAGGCTGTGTATTTCATATGCATATATTTAGTAAACTTCCCCCACATGATGCACATGCATATAGAGTTACAGAGTTGCAGGCAACAAAGGAAAGTTGAAATATTATTTCTGTGACTGTTCTTCTTCCCCCAGATAAGGGATGATAATAAGCGGCAGCACCCGTGCCTGGTGGATTTCTCCAAGCTGCCAGAAACTGAAAAGAACTACAATCTGCAGATGTCAACAGAGACTCTGAAGTATGTTGAGCATTATTGATCGATTTTCTCCACGGTACTTTTGTTTTTGAAGAGAAGAAGAAAGAAAGTGTGGGACAGAGTCAAAGAGAGAAACAGACTAAGATGAGATCATCTTTTGTTTCAAACAGATGTTTATGAGCATTCATTTGGAGTATCACATACACGACTGGAGGTAGATATGAACCCTGGTAAAGATCAGGGAGAGTCCAGTCAGACAACATCACTAACATGTAGTGGTGGATCTTACAGTGTATTTGTTTGCATTAATGCCATTATACCTGCATTAAGTGGCAATTTACACAGAGATACATTTCATTAAAGCCCCAATTTGAGTTTAATGTATCGCATCATCTCTGCCCATATGCCATCACCTACAGTGTACAAACTCATGAAGGATTAAAATAAATTATCTATAAGATAACAATACATTTCCATTTCCAGAGTTGCTCAACCAAGCAAGTCTTGCTCAACACTTGATTCTGCTCATAAAGGTCGCAGTGAAAGTTGTTGCAAGTGCTTTACATAAATGCTCATTAAACGATACAGCGTTGAGGTTTTCTGTGATTAATCTTGATCTGTGGCAGTGGCAGACACATCTGGGTGACACTGATGGGTTTCTGAGTGACATCAAACTCATTTTTACTGTCACTTTGTCCTCTCACAAGGTGTGAAGAAAATTTGTCAAAAGCACTTCACACCCAGTGCATTCCCCTGGGTATTCTTTGGCCTTTTTCTCCTGACAGATGAGGACATGCACAATTTAACCCATCACTGCTCCATTTGAACACGCCCAACCTCTCTTCTGCTACTCTTGGATCTACATGTAGTGTTGAATCAGGAGTAACGACAAGGTGTGGATTAAACACAATCTGCAGACAAGCTTCAATCATTCACTCACTTTGTGTTGTTTTTTCCCCACCAGGACCCTGCTGGCATTGGGCTGTCGTGTAGTTCAGGTCAATCCAAATGCAGAGGGCTCCCTCAAAAAGATAAAACTCCCTAAGAAGTAAGTGTGCATGCTTATATTTACTGCCTAAATTCCATCAGAACACACGTCTTATTTAAACTGTTTGTTATAAAGCTGCCTGTAGTTTCAATTGAAACACATGATACCTAAGGCCTTTCTGTTGTAAGAGCAAATGAAATGGTGAATCAAAAGGTGTAAGCAGAGTCTATGATCATCAGAAAATGTCCAGCAATATGAGAAGAAATTTAGTGTTAATATACTGTATGCACTGCCATAAAGATTTATATCAGGCTCTAATGTAGGTAAATTGGATATACTTCCATAACTGAGAGAAAATGTGTTTTCTTTTCATTATCTTTTTTCCTGTAGCTACATGATGTCCAATAGTTATAAGCCGTGTCCTCTGGACCTATCTGACATCAAACTGACTCCAGGTCAGGAGCTGCTTGTGGACAAACTGGCAGAGAACGCACACAATGTGTGGGCCAAGGACCGCATCAAACAGGGATGGACCTATGGCATTCAGCAGGTACACTGGATGTATTGGTGTACAGTTTGCTGGGACTAAAACTAATAAATATTCAAGTGAAAAGCATCTCACCTTAGAAAGCACCCAAGACGTTCATTAAGTTTTAAGCTTGACTTTTAAATACAATTAAGGAAACAACCCTATTTTCTTATTATATAAAGAAAAAGAGGTTCTTCTTTCTTCTGCTTCCAGCTTTGCTACTGTATTTTTTATGTGCTCAGTTTCTCCTTCATGGTTCATTAATTCACCTCCCATACAGTCTATACTTTACAAGTGCACATGTCAGACGGTTTGTTTGGTCTGACATCTCCCGGCTATATGTCATTATTCAATGCACAGCAAGATGTTCTGCAGTAAAGGGCAACAAGACCCAGAACATATTGTGCAGAACGCACTCGACACAGTGTGTCTCGTCTCATCTGTAGAACGAACACGTGCTAAAACACACTGACTGCTAGCTTTTGTTAATCAGGCTTTTGGTGTATTTTGGTACCGTTGCCATGAAATTGGATAAAACACACTCTCCTGAATTCATAAATTCCACTGCTATTTTCTCCCATGATGTGTCACCCCGATATATTTCACTGCAATATGAAATAAATCTTGCAAAGACCTGACAGGTTTCTGATGATATTGTTTCTGTGGTTATAGCGTGGTTGGTTCTAGTGGGGAAAAAATTGCTGTTTTCTTTTTAGTCTGTTTGCTTTTCACTTAAAAGCATTGATTTACAACTTATGATGAGAAATTATTTGATTCATTCATATATATTACCGAGTGTAATCATTATTCCTGCATTAAGGGAGTGAAGGATCATTCCTTTTGCCCTATTTTGCAATTTTTTGTGTGAATGCTGGTCCCTGAATGCAAGCAAGGGTCTGGATAGAGAGGAGTGCGGAGGTCTGAAATCACCTATTGATTCAGAATTAGCAGAAAATATACAATTTGGAAGACACTTAATGTGTAAACTGGCCATTTTTCCATTTGTCCCAGCTCTGCCATTTTAACTTGTATAAGCAGCTAAGGTCTAATTACACACTTCGCCATCTATACAAAAAACTTTTTGAAAGCGTTTTACACACCATAGTATGAACTCTCTCTTTGGCCTTTTAACTGTTAGTATAGTCAGCTAATCAAACGTACCTGAATTACATTACGTTGGTGAAACACTGGAAAGCAGATGTTTGTTCATGTTCTCTGTACAGTTTGTAGATATGGGGTTAATAACATGGGACCAGGTAACTGACCAGCACTTTGGAAAAATACCACAAGGTTTTCAATTAGTGATATCAGGGAAAGCTGTTCCAAACAGCCAGTGATCTGCATAACCAGCTCACGATTTCAAATTAAGCTCCCCAAATCTGCTTAAGTAGTATTAATATGATACTTTCATGCGCCTCGACCCCCTATGGGAAATAACACAGGAAAGATAGAGGAAGTGATAGCAGTAGCCAAATGACAATAAATGGCCGGTTAACTTCTCAGTTGTATGATTGAGCTACCTCCCTTGGGCTTGATGCTGCATGATGAGGTAACAGTTGGGAATGTGTTTGCTGCTAATGGGTGCATAACATTTTCTCTGACTGCCTCTTCTCCCTGCAGGATCTGAAGAGTAAGCGCAACCCTCGCCTGGTTCCTTATGTTCTGCTGGATGAGCGCACCAAGAAGTCAAACAGGGACAGCCTGCGGGAGGCTATCCGCACTCTGATTGGCTACGGATACAACATTGAGCCCTCTGACCAGGAAGGCGGTGAGTTTGACTCATGGACGCAAATTATACTGCACATGATAGAATGAATGGGGAAAATGTAATGACAAGTGTGACTTCATTTTCCAGTCCAGATAAAGGATTCTGCCTCCCACCCTCTTTCAGTCTACAGAGAGAAAGAATATGGGTGTGAAATGATTGCCTTTAACCTCACCCAATGAATGATTTCCTTATTTGTTGGAGGGGATTCTGCTGGTTTTGAAGCAGCAGTCTACAACCTGACACTGCGACTGTCCCTTCCACCCTGTAGGACAAGTGGTTGAGCGGCTCAGCATTGACAAGGTCCGCTTCTTCAGAGTAGAGAGGACATACGCGGTGAAGACCGGTAAATGGTACTTTGAATTTGAGGCTGTGACGGGAGGAGACATGAGAGTGGGCTGGGCCAGGCCTGGATGCAAGCCAGATGTGGAGCTTGGCACAGATGAACTTGCTTTCGTCTTTGATGGATACAGGGTAAGCTGTCATCCACATCTAAATCAATCTCTAAATAGTCATTCACGTTGTGTGGTGGAATTCATGTTGAAAAAGATCTCATCAAGTCAGTAGGATTCAATCCTGAAGTCAAATGCTTTTTAATGGGATTGTAATATAACAGATGAGAGTTAAATTAGAAAATGTGACTAATTTCAGGAAAAATAACTGCTCTAAAGACTAACAAATGTTTTTGTCGTATATATGCTATAATCCACTCCTGAGTGTTTTATTTTACGCCTGTACACGTGCTGTATGTAGGGTCACTGTCTGAACATGGGCAGTCGTTTGTTCGGCCGGTGCTGGCACGCTGGGGACGTGGTGGGCTGTATGATCAACATGGAGGACAAGTCCATGATCTTCACCCTTAACGGAGAGATCCTCATCACCACCAAGGGCTCCGAACTCTGCTTCACTGACTTTGAAACCGAGGATGGTGAGAGAGTGTGTAAATGTGGACGTGTGTGGTGATGTGTGTGGTAACAGAGCCAGTGGTAACAGAGACTTGAGGTCAGGGGCGTCAGACTGATAAGGTGATTGTAGAGAGAGTTGCTGGGTCATCTTTTAATAAAGTTTTCACAGGCAGAGCAAAGAGCTTTCACCTAGAATGACCACGCTGGGGATATAAGCGAAAAATAAGTGGCTCCCTATAACGAAATCACCCTTATTTAATGTGACACTTGTAAATTGCCTTTTTGTGAAAATCTGGATTGATTTTCCCTCCCTCCCTCCTGCTGTGTGTGTTCTTAGAGGGTTTTTTATTCTCTGCTTCTCTCCTCCACTTCCTCCGGCTGCCCTTCAGGGTTTATTCCGGTCTGTAGTCTCGGTCTGTCTCAGGTGGGTCGTATGAATCTGGGGAAAGATGCCAGCACCTTCAAGTACTACACCATGTGCGGCCTTCAGGAAGGATTTGAGCCCTATGCTGTCAATATGAACCGAGAGGTCACCATGTGGTTCAGCAAGCGTCTGCCCACTTTTGTCAATGTGCCAAAGGACCACAACCACATCGCAGTAAGAACAAAAGCGGGGAAGTATTTGTGGGTTAACAAAAAATCACAAAATTGGTCATCGGGTGAATGCAAAGACTTTTCTTCCTGTTTGCAGGTAACCAGGATTGACGGCACCGTCGACAGCCCCCCCTGTCTTAAAGTCACCCACAAGACATTTGGCACCCAGAACAGTAACGCAGACATGGTGTTTTGTCGTCTCAGCATGCCTGTAGAGTTTCAATCCATCTTCAAAACCAGTCCTGTTGTAGACATGAACGGAGTCCACGAGGAGGACACCCTTAAAGTCAAACACAGGTACTTCCAAAGCACTATACCTACCTACCTACCTACCTTGCTGATCTGCTTTTAGATTATTGACAATCATGACATCAAGTGGACCATTCAAGTTCACTTTCAGCTCGTATGTATTATTTGAAATCATCATTACTTCAAATACTTACATTTGAAGTAATGATGATGCGGTTAAAGATGTTTGGTTTGTCAGTCATCTCATAACAGCTTTGAACATTACTCAACCAATCAGAAGTAACACTGCTCAAATATCCGTCAACTGGTTTGTACTTGATGATCACCTGTTGAATGTGGTTTCTGATAGATATCCTTTGAGATCTGTAAGGCACAGTGATGAAAGTAGGCGAGTGGACTACGGCAGCATCACTACGGTATTCAATAACCTTTTATTTTTTTTACAGAGTACCATTTGGTTGGAACACATGCAGCGTTGGCTAACTCTTACTTGTGTCATTACAGTACTACCACTCAGTAAGGGTCTTCGCTGGTCAGGACCCTGCCGGCGTGTGGGTTGGATGGGTTACCCCCGACTACCATTACTACAGCAACAACTTCAACCTCAGCAAAAACCGAACAGTCACCGTAACTCTGGGTGATGAGCGAGGACGAGTCCACGAGAGGTGAGACAGTCTTATTGTGTTTGAACAAAAGCTACACATGGAAGTTCCCCCATTTAACATTTGTAAGCAATATATAAACATTTAATACATGGTTTGTAATATGCTATAATGTAGTTGTAGTTTGTGTATTTATCAACAACTATAACTTCTCCTGTGAGTGTAAGTGGAGGCTGGTGTATAAACAGACAATGAATTACACCATTATAAAACACAGTTGTAATGGTATCAAATATGTCTTCATAGGAGAGGTTATAATTGTTGACAAATACTGTAAATTAACAAACACTTACACCTACATTATAGTGTGTTAAAAACCATTTATCAAATGTTCATATAATGCTTATAAATGCTAAAGGAGGACTTTTTTCCAACCAAAATGTGTGCTAAGACAAGATGAATGGCTGATATTTGCACTCCAACAGTGTGAGGAGGAGCAACTGCTACATGGTGTGGGGCGGTGATGTGACCAACGCTGCTCACACCTCGAGTCGCAGCAACGTAGACCTGGAGATTGGCTGTCTGATAGACCTGTCCACCGGCCTGGTCACATTCACTGTCAATGGCAAGGAGATATCCACAACATACCAGGTACTCAACACATACGTTGTACAACCTAAAGGAATAAACCAGGCAAAAGTCCAATTGTGTTTTATATTATGTTGTTTTCAAACTTTGTAAGGACTTACAGAATATGCAAGGTTACTTTTAAGCTTGCTTGTGATTTTCCTGTTTATTTGTACCTGCTATTTATTTGTGAATGCATCCATCCACCTGTAAGTCACAGTCCCTCCCTGTCTAACTCCCCATCCACTCTTCTTCTTCTTCTGTCAGTCTTCAGTTTATCCTGTTGACTTTGAGAGTAACTCGTCGTCTGTCTTTGCATATTTTCCAAACAGATCAGTGATGTCTGTATTGTTGAATTTCACACTCAGACTTTGCCCGTTCAGATGTACTCTCAGAACTAAATCTAAATCTTAAAGAACCTTTCCAAGGGTATAATCTTCTTATGTTCTCCCTCACTGAAACTCTGTGAGTCATCCCGCCAGCCGACGCTCTCGAATGATCACGCACACGCACACATGCACGCACTAAGTAGTGGAGTTTCATGATGCATCATTAAGCTGCTTTCCGCAAGTCATGCTCTCTTGCCGCTGCTCAAGCTTTTGATGTATACTTCCTGTTTGGACCTGTTAACGTGCCGCTCTTTCCTCTGCTCCAGGTGGAACCAAACACCAAGCTTTTCCCTGCCGTGTTTGTGCGACCCACCAGCCCCAACCTCTTCCAGTTCGAGCTGGCTAAAATAAAGGTAGTGTTGCCTGTATGATGTCTACAATATCATAACAAAGTACAAGAAAGAAGCCAAAACACACTGAGGAAATGCAGAGATGCAGCCCCCGCACACACACATACACACACCCTCCAGCTAGTTCCACTAGGCTAATATTTTAGCATGCTAGTATCTGCACCAAAGATACTGAGAGCTTCATCAACAAGATGGGTAATTGTGTGTCAGTTGTTTGGAGGAAGATTGTGAGACTAAGCAGGAAAGGTAGCACTGACACAATAAACATGAAAAAAATATTTTCAGATTGTGACTTCTTCTTTAGGAGCCATTTGTTCAAGCAGTTCAAAATGACTCTCTGTTCCAGAGCAGGAAGTGGTGTGTCTTTTTTTTTTTTAAAGTAAGAGTGTGGAGGTGGAGGCTAATTAGTGTACAAAGCCTTTTTAACTGCTTGTTTGTTTGTTGAAAAATACATAATATTCCTTTAATCACTCCATCCCTGTTTGTTTGCCCTCTCCAGAATGCCATGCCTCTATCGTCAGCCATCTTTAAGAGTGAACATAAGAACCCAGTACCCCAGTGTCCGCCCCGTCTAGATGTCCAGACCATCAATGCCGTGCTGTGGAGCCGCATGCCCAACATCTTCCTGAAGGTGGAGACAGCCAGGGTCAATGAGAGGCACGGCTGGGTGGTCCAGTGTGTGGAGCCCCTGCAGATGTTGGCTGTACACATACCTGAGGAGAACAGGTACACTACATACAAGTGTGCTTATATGAAGTATCTCTTCAATGGGTTTTATTTGATTTCAAAGGAATAGCCTGACATTTAGGGGAAAATACGCATATTCGCTTTATTGCTGAGACTTAAATGAGAAGATTGATACTGGTCTCGCTAAATATCAAGCTACAGCCGGGCGGTGAAACAACTCCCCATAAAACCATAACTCATCTTATGTATGATTTAAACTAACAAGATACTGTACATGTTAATTGTTGCTCTTTAGTGGTTCTGGTGTGCTTTTGAACTTTGAAGAGAGTCAGGCTAGCTGTTTCCCTCTGCTTCCAGTCTTTATGCTAAGCTAATCCCCTCCTGGCTCTAACTTTATATTTAGTGCACATTCACGAGAGTGGTATCGAAAGTCAGTTAATCAGTAGTATCATTTAAAGAAATGCCTAATATTCACTTGTTCAAGCTTCTGAGGATTTGATGTTTTCTCTGATTTATATCACTATAAATTGAAAACCTTTGGGTGGGTTGTTGGTCGTACATAAGAGAAGTTTGAAGTTGCTATGATTTCTGTGGTTGTCAAAACTTAAAGGTGCCCTGCGGAGGTTTCTTGTAAACAATCAAAAGTTATGTTTACATTCAACATAATGTCACCCGTCAGAATGTAATTTTATTTCTCACTTCTTTTCAAAGATGTGTTGACATCATGGAGCTGTCTGAGCAGGAGGACATGAGGACGTTCCACTACCACACCCTGAAGCTCTACTGTGCCCTCTGCGCTCTGGGCAACACCCGCGTGGCCCACGCCCTCTGCAGCCACCTGGACCAATCACAGCTCTTATACACCATCGACAATCAGTACCTGTCGGGAATGTTACGCGAGGGCTTCTACAACGTCCTGATCAGCATCCACCTGGAGACAGCCAAAGAGGCACGACTCATGATGAAAGACGAGTTCATCATCCCCGTCACGGCTGAGACGCGTTCCATTCGCCTCTTCTCTGATGCTTCTAAAAAGCACCTCCCACCAGGGGTGGGGCTTAGCACCTCACTCAAACCCCGCCTCAACTTTGCCCCGCCCTGTTTCATCAGCACCAAACGGGAGCAACATCTCTATAGTCCCCAAATCCCACTGGATACACTGAAGGAGAAAGCAAATTCAATGTTGACGGAGGCTGTTCAGGGTGGTGGGCACCACATCCGAGATCCCGTCGGAGGAGGTGTGGAGTACCAGTTTGTGCCAATCTTGAAACTCATTAGCACCTTGCTGACTATGGGTGTGCTCGGTAGCGAGGATGTTCATCAGATCTTACTGCTCATTGACCCAAATGTTTTCCGAGAGATGCGTGAGGAGGGAGCCACAGGGGCCACCGACAAAGAAGGACTTAAAGGGGCGGAGGAGAAGGCAGTGGAAGCTGGAGAGGAGGAGGCAGCCAAAGAGGCTAAACAGCCAATGAAAGGACTGCTGGAGAAGAGGCTGCCGGAGCCTGTCAAACGGCAGGTAATATTGAGCACATGTGAATAGATCTGGCGTCATCTCATATGTGTTAAACCTTAATGTAAACCACTGAAGGTAAATCACCAAAACTTGTAAAATCAATGAACATCATCTGCAAGTGCCAATTCACTCCTTAAGACTAACACTGCTATGCGCTCAATCACATGCTCCATAACTGCTCCACTGTTATAGACCCATTCAGAAGTCAGTCACACATGAAATGGTTCTGTCTCGTATTGAACAAATGGTCTCTTGGGTAAAAATGTCTCTTTAATAAGTGGGGTAATGTGAAGCCATAAGGCTGTTTGTATGTATTCCTAACAGGCTTCGCTCGTAGCAGCTGCGTCTCAGTGTGTAACAGTGATGCAACAGTATTTGTTATTTGTCTCCTCCCCCTGTCTGTTCCCCAGATGTGTGAGCTGCTTCACTACTTCTGCGACTGCGAGCTGAAGCACCGCATCGAGGCCATCGTGTCCTTCTCGGACAGCTTCGTCTCCAAGCTCCAGTACAACCAGAAGTTCCGCTACAATGAGCTGATGCTGGCCCTCAACATGTCCGCCGCTGTTACTGCAAAGAAGACCAAAGAGTTCAGATCGCCGCCTCAAGAACAGGTGGGATGAGGTCATAGTCTCTGCAGGGCTGCTGGCCAGAAACACTGATGTAACTAATACTGTATGTACAAAGTAGCTCAGGGAGAGTTTCAGGTCACCACCTGATTGTCTGTTGCAGTAGCTACAAAAAGTTGCACTTGTTCACTGATTCCCAGCATCTACGGTAGTGGGTGCCTTGTGTACAGGCCAAGGTTTTTTTACTGTACATTTACTATACATTTTAATAACGTTTCACCACATCGCAAAACCAGGCAACATTTACATTAACTATTTTAACTAGTTATAATGTTACGTCCCACCCTATGGGACAAACAAAACACTGACCCAATCATGCATGATTGTCATGAGTGTCTTTTTTGCCCTGGAATGCTTAAAATGCATTTTATTACCCTACTTCAACGGGCGTTTTCACTTATCCTGGCTGATCAGACCGCTGCTCAGGTTGAATGTGGGCAGAGGGTCGGCTAATCACCCAAAACAAGTGAAATCACCCGTGTGGGTGTTCCAATGGTTGTGCAGGGCCTTTAAGTTTGATTAATGTTGTTTATCATATCTGCAAATCTGCACAAAAACATAAAACAACTGATTATTTTTTTTAATTGTATGATTTCACTTAATATTGACATATGACATGGGTGGTGGTAGGGGTGCACATGGAAGCATGCCATGAAAAAAAACTGCCATGGTTAAAAAATGTTGGTAACCACTAATCCATGCTAACCTGACAACATTGCACAAATGACAAAAGTGAAACAGCATCCACACCCCCGAAAACCACATCATTCACTCTCTTATGTGTAATAAAAAGTTACATTTTCAACTGGAAAACTTTACTTTTTTAAGATTAAATCTTAGGCAAGACTGCTGTAGACTGTAGAATGTATGGTAACATCTCTTTTCTTTTACTTAAAATGCAGTTGTGACATATTCACCCCGGCAGTTTCACAGCAATTCACACCTCTGTTCACGCGATTCCCACAACTCTCACATGTCTGCCATGTGACCTTATTGACGCGTATGTGACGTAAAGGTGCAAATCAGCCTCAGAGGGTAAATGCCAGGAACGGGGCATCAGTTAGAACTGATGAATCTCACAATAAAGTACACATGAATCAATTATTACTGACCACAAAGAAAGCCTACAGGCCCACTGCTTCAAATGATGCATGTAAGTAGATAATTCAGGGGGAGATGTTACATAACTTTCGTAATTTTCCACATACATGGCTTCTTTCTCTCCCCACCCTCAGATTCCCTTTTTAGTTTTTGTATCGTTGAATTTGCTCATTTTGCTTCTGCGGCTCAGAGTGAGTGAGAGCTGGTGCTCGCTCCAAATGTTTCTAAAAGCACTCTCTTTGTGTGTATCGAACAAAGCCTCCAGGCAAATTCATCCTTCTTGTCTGTGGTGTCATTGCTCCAGTGGGAGTGCACACTCGACTGCGAGCACGCACACACACACACACACACACACACACACACACATACAGTATCCCTTTAGGGTCACAGCTGGAGATGGAGTCCAGCGCTTCACAGCTACTTTAATGACTTGTCATGGTGTCCTTCGGTCTGTGAGTGCCGAGGGAGAATTAGCCACTTAAGATGTTTTTTTTTTTCTGTGACTCCTATAATGAGATCACATCATGTTCAGATCGTTTTTTGAAACTAAAGAAGGGAAGAATTACCAGACAGTTTCTTATGCATTATTATGTTTCCATATTTTAGATCAACATGCTGCTGACCTTCAGTGTGGGTGAGGACTGTCCGTGTCCAACGGACATCCAGGAGGAACTGTATGATTTTCACAACCAGCTGCAGCTCCACTGTGGTGAGATGGAGATCTTACAAAAACATTCATAAGCTGCTTTATTGGTTTATCATGAAACACGCATTATTATAGTTAAGTTGATACAATTATCTTATACAGCTTTAATTGAATGTAGAATTTATTACAGATGTTTTACGAAATATAATCTATGGCTTTCAAATTGAAAATGCAGAAAACAGTAATTGTGCCTTTTTTCCGTCTATTGCTTGAGCTGCCATTGTGTCAACATCAGCTGAATTGTGCCAGTATTTGCTCTCAGACATGCTTTCTCTTTCCCTCTCTGCATCTTCCTCTGTCTCTCGGCAGAGGAGTTATAGTTCAGTGCCTCTCAGATTGCTCTGACATCTCGATGTTTTGATAAATAATTGAATTGCCCAACCCTCTGCGGTACAACTGATCTAATGGCAGTTTCAGCCATGCCACGTAGCATCGACATGTCACACAGAGAACAAT
The DNA here is from genome assembly GCF_043641665.1 of Enoplosus armatus. Classification (NCBI taxonomy): domain Eukaryota; kingdom Metazoa; phylum Chordata; class Actinopteri; order Centrarchiformes; family Enoplosidae; genus Enoplosus; species Enoplosus armatus. The sequence continues at coordinate 8,678,328 of NC_092194.1, forward strand.
AAAAAACGACTTGGAATCGCAATTAGGAGAAAATAGGAGATACTGTACATCCCATACTACGCATCATACACACAACATGTCTGCTAACCCCACAGGAAGCCGCGCTCGGCAGAGATATTGCTGTAATATGTTTTGCTCTCAATATATATAGTATGTCTGTTTGTGTCGTGCAGGAATCCCAATGGAGGAAGATGAGGACGAGCAAGATACATCCATCAAAGGTCGCCTCCTAATGCTGGTGAACAAGATCAAAGGCCAGTCTCACAAAGCAGAGGAGCCCACAGAGAAGGAGCAAGCCGCACCATGTGAGGAAGTCCCTGTTTTTTTAGTTTTACTTAATAATATTAGCGATGAGAGAAGCGCTAATCATGTCTGATTGGCTGTAGGACGCATATGCTCACATTTAATTTCAGATCTAGATTCATATTCTAGAAAGCATTGATCCAATCATGTCCTTGTAACCATAGCAACACACGGAAACAGTAGCAAGATCAGTAAACAGTTAAAGCTTTGGGAGTGGCAAACTTTTTCTTTATAAGATTTGTAAAAGTGTCCCTGAGCGAGACATTGAAGTTGTTGTGTTCTGTTTCTATATTGCTTGTACTACATTTGTTACTTTCCCGTGAAAAGCACAAGCTCTCACATATTTTATCCGTTTACCCCCTCCGCCTGTGTTCCCACTTACAGTCGAGGGAGGGGAGAATTAAAAGCAGGAGCTCTTGTATTGCAGCTCTAGCACCCTCAGTCTTGCCTCTCCCCTATTTGTCGGTGTCATGTGGACTGAGTCACCGGGTGGCACTCATTTCCATTTCAATTTCTTTTCAATTTCATTATGGTAATATGGAGCTGGGTGGAGGAGAGGCTCCAGAGTGAAGATTTCTTTTTTCCGTCAGCCGCTCTGGGAGACGAGACAAGAGAGATGAGAGAAAAAACATTGGTGATAAAACCAAATCCTTTACGTGATTAAACACATAGACACTTATGCACATACACGGGTGCAACAGCACACACAGGAACAAAAACCATTTCAATCACAGCACTCAATAACCGGGGTGCCACAACAGTATAAATGCAGAACAAGTTGTATCTAATCTTCTATCTCAAGTACCACTCTGTGTAAGGGACCACCAATCAAGTCGTTGATTACAAATTATTACTTAACTGGTAGAAAATACATTCTATCTCGTTCTGTTGGCCTTCAATATGGAGAGCAGTGTGTTATTTCAAACTGCTGCTCACTGTTGGATATTCTGAGTTTTATTTATAAGCATATGTCTCCATTTATGGCAGCATTGTTTCTCGTATATATGACCTTTCTTGAGAATGACCCAATAACAAGACACATGTGTCTGCGTTTAATTGCCTAGATAGGGACTAACTAATGTGAAAACCCTTCTGAGAATCTGGTCATACCGTCCCCGTCTATTCTTGAAAGCAATGCTGGCAACAAGAAGTGGCCAAATTGCAGATGGATAAATTTGGGCTGAAATATGTGTTGCTGAAAGGCAATCTCTCCACTGGGATTTGGTGTGACCCTGGCGTGGAACATATAAGACCGCCAGAATGATCTCCAAGGAGCAATGCTGGATGAAAATAGAGGAGGGTGTATTTTTCCTTAAAAGAGTGCTTTGGGTGGTGGTCTCTGCAGGGTGTTGTGTAAGGGTTGACTGATTAGAAGGCTGGTTTGTGGTGGCAGCTGCAGTTCAGGAGCATCACATCTACTTCTGTAGCAGCTGGAGGCGTCAGAAAGCGAGGGGAGGGAGTGGAATCATTTTCTGCGGGCAAATTCTCTTATGCTAAAAGTGTTTTCCCTTTGAATCATTTTGTGATTATATATACTGTATGTTGTAGTAGTAAATGTTAAAGCTCGATTTGGAGGCCATATTTGTTTGTCTTTTCTTAATGGGGATATTTAATTTTTTCCCTTTTAGTGGCTTTTGCATAGTAGATTAAGATGCAGTGTCAGGCTGATTCATCTTCAACAAGAGCTTTTAAAAACAAGACGTACAACAAAACCAAGAGTCTACAGCCAAACCAGCTGCTCTGTGAGGCTTTAAAGCTAAATGCCAGCATGCTAACATACTCAGATTTACAATGCTGATTCGTAGCAGGTAATATTTACTGTGTTCACCATCTTAATTTAACTTGTTAGCATGCTAACATATGCTAAGCAGCACTAAATACAAAGTAAAGGCAAAGGCAAATGTATTTATAAACCATGAAAACCATGAATGTTACACTGCTGGTAGTGCTATGGGAAAAGCCAGTGGATCGCCAAAGTCAGTATGGTTCGTCCTCTGGGGATTATGAATGTCTGTACAAAATTTCATGCCAATCCAGTCTGGAAAGTGGCGGCCCAACTACTGCTAGTTTAGCTTGTTTGTGTTTGGTTTTGTTACAGTACTTTATGTGACAGTTGGTATATATTCTGAAAGCCAAAGCAAAACCTTATATAAGAAGAGGGTTTACCAGAGTGAAGATGATATGATTTATTCTGTACTGTTACTCCAGCCATAACTTCTTCCCCAGTCGCATCATCTTGCCTAGTGAGACCCTGAAGATACAAAAGGCGCCGCCGTCTTTGCCATTATTTCATAGGAATGAAGTAAAAGGAGCGCCAAAGTGGTTTTCCTCCTCTGATGAATGGTTCATCCGCTGGAAGCATTTAATGCTCAGACGTGATGACTTGCAGGGAGAAATGTGTGTGCGAGAGCATAGGGACTGTGTGTGTGAGCTCTCATGCCATAAAAACCACTGGCCCTCCATCAATGTAACACTACACTGGTCAGATTTGTTTGTTGGGGGTGTAGTGACGGGGCGTGCTGGAGGGGTGTATTCAAGAGCAAAATAGACAGAGAGGGAAGGAACAAGTGTGTTCCATAGTGACATGCGGGACAGAATGAGAGTCAGGTGCTCGTGAAGCATCTTGGCTGAGAGGAAGAAATGTCGCTTCTCATTTTGGAGCAAGCTGGTGCTCCTGCCCTTTCCCTGACACCCACGCAACTCACGGCGGCAAGATCGGTTACCGCTGACTGTGACATTCTGCTGGCTCCCCACCCGCCACACAAAACACACACGTATACCCTTGATTGACAGCCTGGTGTCAAACAGTCTTTGGGAAAACAGACAGATCCAATCAACTGCACAGACACAGGGGTCTTAAAAACACAATCACCTAATTGCAATACTTTTAAAGAAATCAATTGCGTATAAATGGCTCCATCTTTTATGGTTCTGAGTTGTTTAATTGATGCCTCTCCTCTGCGTATTCATACCCCCAAGAACAGACTCACAAATGTATGTGTGCACCCTCACCCACACACCCTATTGATCCAGCTATAATGAAGCCTTAAGGGTTCCCTACATACGAGCTGTCCAAACAAATGTCTCCGTTTAACCACAGAAGCAGAATATTGTACTGTACTGAACTATTAATACCTTGTCCACTTCCTCTCCCTTATTCGTTACATAACAGGGCTTCCTGTCCACTCCGCTGAAAATGTGCCTTTTCATGAATGAGCTTGCAAACTGTGTTTTCTTTTCCATAAAATAGAATAAAACAACTCTGGCATTGTTGAGACGCAGCTGATTACCTCTCCTTTAGAAGCTGGGGCTTGTAGAGGCGGCTGATACACGTGTGCAGTCCTATTAGCTTGACTCAAGCCACGCGAAAGACTTTGAAGGAGCTATCTGTCTTTTTTTTTTTAGGTTCTGCGCTCAAGGTCTTATTTGCATCACTGAGCCAGTTCGGAAATGCAGCCTTTTCAATAGCGTCTCTGTTTTTTTTAGTGCTCAAGCATGGCGTGTGTAAAAATGGGAGCACCCAGTCAAGTGGAGGCCCTTTTAACATCAGTCTAATAGAGCTTTGTGTTGGGTGTGTGTGTGTGTGTGTGTGTGTGTGTGTGTGTGTGTGTGTTTGTGTTAATGTGTGTCTACGTATGCGTCTGTGTGCTTAAGGGAGAAGGGCCGTAAGGAGGGTTGCTTTGTCTTGGTGTGACCTCAGTTAATGGAAGGAAGGTTACAGTGTATTTCCCTCTTAAGGCCAATGATAAGCAGTGAGGATTACAAGACTTTCTCTGCTATTTTAAATTGTATCTTACTGTTGAAAATTAGAAAAGCCTGTGTTGTTTTAACCAAAACCCTTAATAATTGATAATTCTGTAATCACACACAGCTGCATTTTCTTTATTACAATCTTCTTTATATCTCTGAAAGCAGCATAGTGTCGGGGGATACTTAACTATGCAACATTAAAGCTGCACTAATCAATATTTTTATTACAAACTAATTACTGTGTGTATGTAAAAGGGTTTATTTGTATTGGTGAACCCACAGAGAATTATTATCCAACTCTGCAGTTCACCTCAGCTCTACTGAGTATTTGAGCGTCTTTCAGCTCATTGTTTTGGTTTTATTGCCCAAATCTTTACTGTTTTGATTCACCACTCTCATCAGCGTCGTTTCCAGCAAAAGAAGGCAGCTGTTTTCATTGGAAATGTTCTGTAAGTCCACACTGTACGCCACCTGCCAACAGCAAGACAAAATTAGCGACTAGCAGGTGAACACAGGGGAGCGTTTAGCAGTTGGTGGGGACGCAAAAAGAGCTAAAATGAGAGTGAATATTGGACCAGACACATGACTCCAAATAAATGCTTGTGTTGTTCCATGTCTGCTGAATGTTTGCTAACATCCACCTCAACAACTTTATAAGGCCATGTTACTACACATGTCACTGTGTTTACAGCTTGCTCTTCTGCCACCAAGACAATGGCATGCTGCTTTAACTATGTTAGATGACGTAATTACATGTGTGTAATGATAAATGGGCCATTTTTACATGACATTTTACATGTCATGAGTTGCATTGCAAGATCCAGAGTTTTGGGACTTTGGGACCAATAGTAAGGACATGTCATTTTCAGTCATCTTTACCCCCTTTTCTATCCAGCAAACCTGAAGGAGCTGATCTCTCAGACCATGGTCTGCTGGGCCCAGGAGTGTCACATCCTGGACCCAGAGCTGGTCCGCAAGATGTTCAGCCTACTGAGGAGGCAGTATGACAGCATCGGGGAGCTGCTCCGGGCCATGAGGAAGACTTACACCATCAGCGCTGCCTCGGTCCAGGACACCATCAACCTCCTGGCCTCCCTCGGTCAGATCAGGTCTCTGCTGTCTGTTCGTATGGGGAAAGAGGAGGAGAAGCTCATGATTGATGGACTTGGGTAGGTTGTGGTTGTCTCAGACATTTGAGTTATTGGCTTAACTTTTACCTTTTATACAAATCATCATTTTTCTGGTCTTGCTCTATTTATTTTCATGCTAGTTTGGTACATGATTGAAATGCATTGTGTTTTTAGTGAATTGTAAGTATCCATTATGTCTCTTTTCCTCTCCAGTGACATCATGAACAACAAAGTGTTCTACCAGCACCCCAACCTGATGAGAATACTGGGCATGCATGAGACTGTTATGGAGGTCATGGTCAATGTGCTCGGAGGAGACAAGTCCCAGGTTTAACAACTTCTACCTCTATTTATCTCTGCTTATACAGGCTGTTAAGGAAGCACCCACAGGGTTTACCACACAACCTCACCGTAAAGATGTTGCTCACTGAGAAAGTTTGTGTTTTCGTCCAGTTTTGCGTGTTGTCTTTTGTGTGAAGTATGGACGCAGGACGTGCATTAATGAAGACGTGGTCCCAGTAGGTGGGCTTTCTCCTCAGGCTGACAAGCATCAGAGTCTGGGAGGGAGGGCAGAAAGGACAGAGTGAGGCTGGCTGGCTGGCTGGCAGTGTGCGAAGGGGTCAGGCCTTTTAGACGTTAATTAGGGATGGAGACATGCGGGAGACTTTACAGTAACAGGCCTGGAGATTGCCTTTACAATAAACTCAGAATAAAGCCGCAACCTCTCCAAAACCACTTGGCATCAAATTCGTTTTTTCTTAGTGACAATTTGTTAGCAATGTCTAGACATGAAAATAGTCCACTGTATTTGTGTTGATAAATATATGAGTTTCGTGAGTCTTGGTTGTGATTTCATTACAATTCTCTTCTTTTCAAATCCAGCCAGGGAAGATGCTTGACCCTACTTAGTCTCTATGTGCCATTCCACAGGAAATCGCCTTCCCCAAGATGGTGGCCAGCTGCTGTCGCTTCCTGTGCTACTTCTGCCGTATCAGCCGTCAGAACCAGAAGGCCATGTTCGACCACCTCAGCTACCTGCTGGAGAACAGCAGCGTGGGCCTCGGTGGGTACACCTCTCTATGTCTCTGTTTAGCTGCTACTCCTACTATCATCCATCATGCTAGTTGGAGATTAGCCAAATGACTACTGATGCTGAGCAATGACCTCACGACTTGATCAGGAATCAACCAAAATGTACAGACTGTAGGACTTGCTAGAGGATAGTCTTAAAGAAGATGCAGTAAGACATACCTGTAAGGACCAAACATGCCTGAAAAACCAGCATCTTGGATGGATGAAAGACAGCCAGCATTCTCATTAATATGGGTGACGCATCACCCTTTCGCCATCATTGGACTTGTTCTGCGCCTCTGAGCTCACATATATTAGCCTCGCACCTTAGAAGACGTGTGTGTAATTGTGAGTCACTGAGAATCTATCAGCAAAGAGAGCGACTCATCTCCCATTCTGTTAGAACATGGCAGTGCCACAGTCTCAGAGAGCACCCCGCTGGATGCACACACATATGCACACAGTCATGAGCGTGCACACACACTTCACAGGTTGCTCATTAAACAGGTGACAACAAGTTATATGACAGCGTGAACAAAAAAAAAAGAAATCTAAGAATAATATCTTTAATACTTAAAATTCCACAATAAATATACAAGCTGTAACCACACTGTTATAGATGATGTGTTTGTATGCACAGTGCTGCATAAACTGGGACCCATAAACTCTGTGGAACATATCATGAGTATAAGTGTCCATTGCAACATTGGTAGAGGAAACTTTCCTAACACTAACGTTAACCAGCTGTTGGCAGATCAGCTGCCAGTCACAGAGTAGAAACAGCACCCCCTGCTGTAGTAAATGGTTAAATTCTATGAGTGTGCTTTGTGTTGTAGCTTCACCTGCTATGAGGGGCTCCACTCCTCTAGATGTGGCCGCTTCCTCAGTGATGGACAACAACGGTCTGGCTCTGGCACTGGAAGAACCTGATCTTGATAAGGTAAGATTCAGCCTTTATCCTACCGTAATGTGTGTCTGCTTGATCTAAGACAATATCAATCAAAATTGGGGGATCTTCACATACATATACTAGGATATACCCAATTTTAAATTACCCAGGATCAATATATTAAAGCTGGGTGTATTGTATTGATCTATATGTGATGTTATGTGTGTGCTGTGCCCATAGGTGGTCACCTACCTAGCAGGCTGTGGTCTCCAGAGTTGTCCAATGCTCCTGGCTAAAGGTTATCCAGACATCGGCTGGAACCCCATTGAGGGGGAGCGTTACCTGTCCTTCTTGCGGTTTGCTGTCTTCGTCAATGGTATGACTGCAGTTACCATCCGGCCTCTCTTTGTTTCTGTCTCTCACTCTCTTTTTTTGTTTAATCTTTTACTGTAGCTCTATCTAAACACGTAGGAACCTCTAGCAAAGGTCGGACTAAGTTTGAAAGACCTTCATTCAGTTGCTTAAGGCAAAGTCTACCTGGAGTTGTTTCCTGAGGCTTAGGGATAGTGTGTTGATGTTAGAGCTACAGAGTGTGCATGTGCTGTATTGTCTTGCTGACATTAATTATGTGTTTTCTTGCATGTACTCATATGATTTTATATCTGTGTTCCAGGCGAGAGTGTGGAGGAGAACTCCAGCGTTGTGGTCAAGCTGCTCATCCGTCGTCCGGAGTGTTTTGGACCAGCCCTGAGGGGAGAGGGAGGGAACGGCCTGCTGGCCGCCATGAAGGAAGCCATCAAGATCTCTGAGACGCCGGCTCTGGACCTGCCGGGCTCTGTGCATGGAGTCAGCTCTGACGTGTAAGCCACAAAGATCAAATGAAGGTTATCAAATCAATGCTGATGACTTATGCTTAAGATTAGATGCTTATCCCCCTTGCCTTGCATCTTTGCTCTGATGCCCTTTAAAGAAGTACTTCCTCATTTCGGTTTCTGTTCTTCCTCGACTCTTCTTCACTTTTTCCACTGTCAGGTCTGCTGATGGTGATGATGAGGAGGAGGTGGTACACATGGGCAATGCCATCATGTCCTTCTACTCTGCGCTCATTGACCTGTTGGGACGTTGTGCCCCAGAGATGCATGTATGTTTGACAGAAATTGTCAGTTTTTTTGTTGTTGTTTTTCTCAGACAGGTTTTCCCTACGTTCACCTCCTTTTCTCCTCTTCAGCTCATCAACAAGGGGAAAGGTGAAGCTCTACGTATTCGCGCTATCCTGCGCTCTCTGGTGCCTACTGAAGACCTTGTGGGTATTATCAGCATACCGCTCAAAATGCCCATCACCAACAAAGGTACTGGTCAGGATGTTCACTTTGATAACACACAGCAGCATACTGTACAGCACAGCTTTGCACTTCACCATCAGAGGACACATCCTATTCATTTGCATGCTACTACAGGGTGTCTAGCTCATGTGAAAGTACAATGGTTACGAAAGTCTGCACATTCAGCGCAAGGCAGAAGGTTATTGATTTCATTTCACTGCTCATGCCTTTTTAATCAGCGCAACGCTTTACTGCACACTCCCATAGCTCTGAGTAAGCCAAATCATTTCTATAGCGCGCTGTCTTTCTCTATTGATTGATTGGCATAAGCATGGTAAGACTCGCCTCTTAAATTTGCTGCCCAGCACTGCCACACAGGCTCTGTCAGCAGGCCAAGAGTGAAGACAGCGAGCCGTGGCGTTTCTAGCACCAGAAAACTCTCATCCACATTCTGCCGCATGCTGCCTAATGAATACACATGACTCCCCTAATCAGAAAAGACATGCCATTATGTACTGTAGGCTGTTCTCTGGGCTTTTCACTGCTTCACACCTGCGTGGTTTACTCTTTGTGTTGTGCTTTCCTCTTTACTTTTCCCGTCTCAATCTCTCTCAGATGGGTCGGTGACAGAGCCGGATATGTCGGCCTGCTTCTGTCCAGATCACAAGGCCCCCATGGTGCTGTTTTTGGACAGGGTGTATGGTATTGAGGACCAGAGCTTTCTGCTTCACCTGCTTGAGGTGGGCTTCCTTCCCGACCTGAGGGCTGCTACGTCTCTGGATACGGTAGGTAAAGCTGATGTGGGAGAGAAGTAATGAACGGCTTGCCTCTGTAACATGAACTTCATCAAGGAGGTTCAGGATCAATATTATTGGGCAACCTTTTATACTAATGAGGAGCTCCTCATTAAGCCCTGGTTCAAGTTTCTCTTTGGTTGATTCATGTAATTGTTCTTGACTTGTATTTATCAACCAAAGGTTTATGGAGTTTTAAGTAGATACAAAACCGTTGCATGCTCTGAAATCCGTAAGCTGCAGACTTTTGGCTAAAATGAATCTATCATCACATAATATGTTAAGAAGTTTATTTAAAGCACAGCAGCACACAAGGGAGAAACAGTCATTTTGAGCACCTGGACCTGCAATGAAATCAGCTATTTTGTGAGCTCTGTGTGTACAATGTACAGTGCAGTAGTTTGAGTTAACCTTGTCTTTTGTTATGCCCCGGTCAACAGTGTTAATGTGGCAGAAGCTAAACACAGTGCTGTTGTACTGTGCTGAGAGATACTCATGCTAATTTAATCTATGCAGCATGTGTGGCGGTCTGATATCCGGGAACCTTTTATAGTGTTGTTTGTGGTTGTAATAAGACCATACTCTCTTTAGCTTAGCTTGCTAACATGTTTTGCCAGATCATTTACAAGATCATTTGATATTTGTTTAAACAGTACTCTGACTCTGATGAAAATGGTCATCAAATTCACTCACATTCACTCACACATTCATTTTAAAGCAAGACTATGTAACTTTTGTTGAACAGTGACCACAAGTAACAATTAGGGGATACTTAGAAATGCTGAAACATAGCCTAAGAGTAGCCCAAGAAGAGAGGAGTCATAACGTTAGTGGCCAGACTCAGTAATGTCAGTTACACAGCAATATCTATGTAAAGTTTGCTAATATTAGCCTTCATAAGCTACTGGTCATACCAGACCAAGTAAGGCTGTAGCAGCAAAACTGCCAACAACATAAAACTTTTCTTTAGTCAGAGGGAGGATGTGTTATTTCCTCTTTCTAAAGTTACATAGGTGTATCACATGTATGACCTGTGATCCTTTCTTTCTGCAGGAGGGTCTATGTACCACAGAGACAGCCCTGGCCATGAACCGCTACATCGGCTCAGCCTTGCTACCCCTCCTCACCCGCTGCGCCCCTCTCTTTGCCGGCACCGAGCACTATGCCACCCTCATCGACTCCACTCTGCACACCATCTACCGCCTTTCCAAGGGCCGGTCGCTCACCAAGGCCCAGAGAGATGCCATAGAGGAGTGCCTGCTGGCTGTCTGCAAGTAAGGAGCATACAAAACTCTCTATTGGTTAAAAGTTTCGTCTAGTTTGTGTGCATTTTTAATGACAAGTGATACAAAACACTTGTGGTATCTCCGCTGGCAGGAATAGCAAAGATTGACAGTACTTTTTATCTGCTTTCTTACAAAACTCTACTGTAGCTCAGGGCCTGGTTCCCCTAAATATCCCGAGACAAAAGTGGTCTGAGTCTGAAGATGTTGTGGTTACTCTTATCTCTCTCTCACCTTATTCTGCAGGCACCTTCGTCCCTCCATGCTGCAGCAGCTCCTGCGCCGCCTCGTCTTTGATGTGCCCTTGCTGACTGATTACTGCAAGATGCCTCTTAGGGTGGGCAACAACTTCTTCATTTTTCTCACTCTTTTTTAATCCCTTTGTCCATCCTGTATCTTGCCTTTTTCTCATTTTGCCTGTTTCTGTGCTTGCATGCCTCAGTTTTAGTTGTTTCTTGTCTGCCTCATTATCTACCTGCCTTCTCTTTCTTTACTTTTCTACATAATCTAATGTTTGTTTTGTCTGTCTGACGCTGCTTGGTAAAGCTTTACTATCTCAGTTTATTACATTGCCAGCTCTGTGGAGACTTGCCAACAGCTGTATTGCAGGTGTGCCTTTAATGTACTGGTGTTCACCCCTCTCTCTCAATCACACACACACACACACACATTCAAAAGCGCACATTTCTAACACATCCATGGTGTTAATCATCTGGTGTGGAAGAAGTGAGCAGCTACAGGAGGCAAAACAAGGGGATGAAGTATTGGACTGTGTGATTACAGGCTTGTTGGCTCCACTGCTCCACTCCATCCATCTGGCCACACGAGAGAAATACAGGAGATGTAATAGATTGTGACTGGCCTGTGACATGGTGGACACACTCGTTCTATACTTTCATGTACACATTTGGATTGCATTTGTGTGGAGTGTGGGAGAACTAATTTCCTCTGAGGTGCTATTTGCTATGCATGGCCCCGTGCCAGTGTGTTGGGAGTATGTGTACAGGCTTTATGCTTGTTGCCTGCCAGTTAGCTGTCCTGTTTGCTAAATTCTGTATATTTATTACTCTGCTTGTCTTGACCTTTGCTCTCTGTGTGTCCTCCAGCTGCTAACCAACCACTATGAGCAGAACTGGAAGTACTACTGCCTCCCGTCGGGCTGGGGCAGCTACGGCACAGCATCCGAGGATGAGCTACTGCTCACCAAGAAAATCTTCTGGGGAGTATTTGATTCTCTGTCCCAGAGGGTGAGGGGTCGCTCATGTGTTGCACAAAGTTTCTTATCAGGGTTCTTTGCATATTGACTTCATCATTTCCTGAGCAATAGTCATTAACATGTATTTGGCAAAAGGTTATCATCTACTTCTTGTAAATACAAACATTTTACCACAAAGTGATGAACGGATAAATAAAAGTCACCTAATTCATCACAGTCTTGATTAACATGTATGTATGCGAGGGACTCATTGGCACAAATATCTTGAGGTCATTCGTGGCGCAGATGGCTGGACTCAGCACATCTCTCTAAATGCGTGAAAGGAGGCTGTGCAAAGAGCCAGCCAGAAAACATCAATATCTGGACAGCCATCATTGATCCAAAGCCTCCAGCACGCTGGTTCCTCAGCTTTTAGAATAATTCTTCATTAACATCTCTTCTGCTGACCCCTTGCACTGATACACACTTTGACTGAACCGCCTTAAATGAACAACTATACATATTACTTGTATTTGTTAAATAAGAATACAATTTGCACGACTGTACTTCATTTTAAGAGCTAAGTTTTGCATTTACTTTGTAGCTTTCTTTCTCTCACCATGCAGAAATATGACCCAGAGCTATTCAAGATGGCCATGCCTTGCCTCAGTGCCATAGCTGGAGCTTTGCCACCGGACTATGTGGATGCTTCCATTAGTACCACTGTGGAAAAGCCTGTTTCTGTAGATGCTCAGGGCAACTTTGACCCCAAACCCATCAGTACTGCTAAGTAAGCCATGTTGGAGCCAGATATCAATAAGATATATTGTATCAGCCTGACTTATTATATTATACCTGTGATGTCATGCACAGTACATGACTTTACATGACTTCAGTAACATGCATTTGCATACACAAACTGACTAATTGTAACTCTCTTTTTCCAGCATTTCTCTTCCAGAGAAGCTTGAGCACTTTGCCAACAAATATGCAGAGCATTCGCATGAGAAATGGTCAGCAGAGAAGGTAAGGCCAAAGATAAGAGCTTTCACCTGGGAAAATGGGTATTAAATTGCACAGTATTCGACTTGGAACAAGTCATGAGTGTTGAAAGAGAAGGAGATGATACTTAAAATGTCTCTCCTTGAGGAAAAACTGCACGCAAAATCAGCAGAAAAGCATTTCAGCCATTTCAAAGCGAAGAAAATCAATTCAGATCAATATTTTGATGTTGGTCTTTTTTTTCCCAATATCACAGCGTTGTTTCCTTTGGTGATGCCTCCTTTTTGTTAGTACTGAAAGGTATACTCTGGGCATGCTGACAATAACTGTGCTAGTCTCCATGCAGAAGGCCCCTGCTCTGTTTTGTGCCAACTGCTTAGCCGGCATTGTTGCATCTGTCAAAAAATTTAACAAGAGCTGAGAACAGCACGAACTGAATGTACCATGACTCTTTAATGTGTTATGCGTACTTAATCTCTTACTCAGTCTTCCAAATAATAAATCATGTCCTTAGGGATCTCTGGAGGCAATGGAAGATTGCTTTCACCCTTGTACATCCCTCTGTGCTTGTGCCTCAGGTGCTGCTGGGATGGAAATATGGAGACTGTGTGGATGAGAAGGCCAAGATTCACCCTCAGCTCAGGATCTACAAAGCCCTGACAGAGAAGGTACCGAATGTTGAATGCGAGATTTGTGAAGAAGATTAACGTTGAAGAGATAACCTAAAGACTGAGGCTTCTGGGCTCAGTCCTTGTTCTTTATTTCTGTCTCTGTGTTTCAGGAGAAAGAGATTTACAGATGGCCAATTAGAGAGTCCCTGAAGAGTATGCTGGCAATGGGCTGGAGCATGGACAGGACCAAGGATGGAGAGAGCATGTCTCAACAGAGGGAGAATGAGAAAATGCGAAAGATCTCTCAGGCTTCACAGGTACAGTGCAAAGAATATGACAAACACTAATATCAAATGTGCTTGTCCTCCAAAAGCAAAACGTTTCGTTACCGGAGCTTTTTATCTGGTATGAAGTATGATGATTAACTCCTAATCCAGTGTTTTTAATGCCTGAACATAAAATTTTAATCCTTGATGAGACAAAAAATTTGCCAATCTCTGAAACAAGCAGGTTTACACATTCCATTAAAATGAGCTAATCATCTCTAGTATGCATTATAAACTGGATATCAAAGTGGATATAGCTACAATATGAATATTTTGACATTGAATTGTCAATGGGTAAGCTGCTTTGGTCAGGTTTGCATTCGTACTGCTACCACTTGGAGTGGCATAAAGTGGACCTTTCACCTATTTACCCATTACTATTACCATTAGCAAACTATTTCAACTGTTGATTTACTTGTAGCTAATGTTCATTTTTTTCCCACTGTTTATTCCATAATTTTAGCTAACTGTTTTCTTTTTGGTAACTTTTTAAAGGTTTTTTTTTAACCATTTCTAGCTAACTATTTCAACTTCTCTGCTAGCTAGCTAGTTTTCACACACTCTCAATTGTACCACGTGGTGTTATTTGTTACAACTGACTCAGGTTGATGGACAGTTATTATATATTGTATACAACAACAACAATTTGTAATCCTAACCAGCTGTTTATTTTCCTCCTTAACACAAATACGTGGGTATGTTTATTTTTGGGGAACAGTTGCTATCAGTTCACATTGTCTTACTTTGAGGACAGTACCACTTGTCAGCAGTTACTGTATGCAGTTGGAAACAATAAGATCAGTTATTTACTGTGGACACAAAGCTGATTTTGTTGCTAATCTCCTTGCATAATAGACTGAAAGCCTGGAGACACAGAATAATCATTTAACAAATGCTATTAAAGCAGAAATCTTATGTCATCAAAGTGTTGATTCATAACAAACAACTCTCTGTCTCACTGTAAATCTGCATCTTTTTGAACATTCAGGCTAATGGCTTCAATCCAAGCCCGATAGACACAAGCAACGTGGTTCTATCCAGAGAATTGCAGGTGAGTGACCTCACATTTGTTTTGTCGTACTTTTTTTTCTTTTTTACATCAAACGATCTCTCGGTCTGAGTACGAGATGTAAAGCATTATTTCCTGAATGTGAATGAGTAACGTGGGCGGGACATGCTCCTCACAGGGATGTACTGTTTATCTTTGGTCCAAGGGGATGGTGGAGGTGGTGGCTGAAAATTACCATAACATCTGGGCCAAGAAGAAAAAGAGTGACCTTGGAAGCAGAGGTGATTCGCTAATGAAGTCAATCATAGACGCATATTACATAGAGATACCTGAAAAACTGAGAGGAAGAGACAGTATGTGTGTGTGTGTGGGTGGATGTGAAGTGCCACTTGGTGGTTGCTATATTTATATGTGCCTGTGAGCATATGCATGTGTCTGCCTCGCCGGTCTTTACTAAATAGGTTCAGCTGAGTGGTACATCCACTTCATGTCACCATCTGCCTTCACACCGTCACAAGGTAAAGAGCCGTGGTCTCCTTAACACTGGGTTGTCTGTGGTTTCAGGTGGGGGAACACACCCTCTGTTGGTGCCCTATGACACGCTGACAGCCAAGGAGAAGGCCCGGGATCGAGAGAAGGCTCAGGACCTTTTCCGCTTCCTGCAGATCAACGGCTATAGCATCACAAGGTCAACAATTTCAGGATGTCTGTCATATATTATTATGATGATGTCCTCCAGAAACTTTACACTACTTCGTAGCTTTTCCATTAATAGTTAGCCTATCATTTCTCCATAGACTGAGTGTTTTGATACTTTCACAGCATTTATAGAGCACCTAGATCTGCTTTATAATCAAAAAGACATGGAAATCTCACCAAAAGAAAATCTTGTGGTATTAAAGTGTTTATAGCTAATGTCTTATTGTGTTGCAGAGGTTTGAAGGACTTAGAGCAGGATTCCTCTTCAATGGAGAAGAGGTTTGCTTATAAGTTCCTCAAGAAGCTGCTCAAGTATGTTGACTCAGCTCAGGAGTTCATCGCTCACCTGGGTATGGTAATATTACATAAGACCTGCCAACAAGAGACTGTCTTGTTACTTTCTATTAAATATGTATTTTTATGCTCTCAATCCAGAGGCCATGGCTGCCAGTGGCAAAACGGATAGGTCCCCTCATGAACAAGAAATCAAGTTTTTTGCCAAAGTAAGGAAGTGATACAAATACAGCTGCTGTGCATATAAAGATATAAATCCATCGACCTGATCTGACCTTGTCCTCATCGATGTCCTCTTTCAGGTTCTCCTTCCTCTCATCGACCAGTACTTCAAGAACCACTCTCTCTACTTCCTCTCCTCCCCCAACAAGAACCTGAGCAGCAGCGGTTACGCCTCGAACAAGGAGAAGGAGATGGTCACCAGGTACAAGATGAAAACATTCAGTTTCATTTACCTACAGCAATATAGCATGACAATAACTCTTTACCATTCTTTACTTGAAATCCTAAACTCTTATAATCTTAATGACTAATCTAATCTCTAATCTCTTCAATAATTTACTCATTGTAATTGTCTGATTTCCTTCCTTTGTCTATCCATCACACCTCCAGCCTGTTTTGTAAACTGGCAGCTCTTGTCAGACATAGGATTTCTCTCTTTGGTAAGCTGATTACTACTGATCGGTCAGCATTGTGTGTGTGTGTGTGTGTGTGTGTGTGTGTGTGTGTTGTAAAAGTGGTTGTCGTTTTGCCTTTTTGGTTCTCATGAACTGAAGTGTGTTGTCTTACGGACTTTATTAACAGCGGCCTAATAAAAAGCCAACCTAGAAGCTTTGTGGGTAACATGTAACATTAGATACCAAATACTGGAGCATTCTGCACTTGTATTAATTATATATTAAACAAACAAGATATAATGCATTAATAAGTGAGATTTAGGGGTGCTGGCAGGCTGATTTTGTTTCTTTTGTTCATAGCTAGCTATGAATAAAAGTAACTTGCCCCAGTTTCCAGTCTTTATGTTAAGCTAAGCTAACCGGCTCCTGGCTGTAACTTCATATTTATGGTACCAACATGCGAGAGGTATCAATCTTCTCACCTAACTCTCGTCAAGAACACAAATATGCATATTTGTCAAAATGTTGAACTTTTCCTTTAAAGAACAGCAACTTGAGCCCCTGCAAGCGAAATGATAATTGATTATTTCGTTTTTTCCAGCTTTGATATTTCAATCAATCAACTAAACCACTGGTTTTATTACTTTAACCATCGTGCCCTAAACCACAGTGGATATCTAACTGAGGTGGTGAACTAGATATTGATCCACTAACCACATCTAACTCAATGCTTAGGCTGTTGGGTGTGGTACATACACAGACATGAAGTTATTGCTGCCATGAGAAGCTCAGTTCAGGTCAAGAAAGTCCCCTAGACATGGGTGACAGTGTGTATGTTCACATCATATTGATGGCTTTCGTGTTGGCGTTGTCTTGTAGGGAGTGACTCCACTACCATTGTCAGCTGTCTGCATATCCTGGCACACACCCTGGACACCAGGTGAGTACAAATGTGGCACTCAAGACTCATAAGGAACCTAGCACCGTTGAGTTTTCTCCTTGAAATGAAACATTTTAGCTCCATAATGACTGCATTTAAGCAATAATTGTTTGAGAAACCAATTACATTTATACAGCGTGAAGCAATGACTTAGAATCTAACCTCCGTAGGACCCTCAAGATGAGCATATTTGTCTTGAACATCAACTGTTATTACTCCAGTGTCTTTTGGGAGGCACTGGCATTAACAAAGAGCATCCTTTGGCATTTAAAAAAGCAAAACAAATTTCATACGCCACATGTTGCCCAAGGCTTATAGTGTTCTTTAGAGACAATGTACTGTTTGTTAATGAAGCTCACACATAATGAGGCTAAATCGGCAATGCATTACTGTGTCTTGTTTGTGCTGAAGAGCTACAGCTGATGCCCACAGACTCTGTCTTTCATTTCTCCTTCCTACTGGGACACATCAAGGCTTAACAATGGGTAATTCATTTTGCAATATTATGAACTGCGAAATGCTGAAAATTGTCTGACTAATCAGATTAATGCATTGTGTCATACGATATGTCTCAGCTCCAACATTGGCAAACCCACCTTAGATTTAAATATCCACCTAATTCATTAAATAAATCATTGATGTTTCAGTGTAAGGGCGGTCAGGTTGATACTCGCGTCTCATATTTCATGACTAAAACCTTCACAGACGGCAAGAGTGAAGTAATTGCATATGTGAGCGTGTCCCACTGTGGGTAAATAGTGTTGTCCTTTGCATACCCAGTGGTTTATTACAGCCCTGCCCTTGTGTATCTCCTCTTTGGTTTCAGTCGTTTATCACGTTCTCTTTCACTCCCAACAGGACGGTGATGAAGTCAGGCTCAGAGCTGGTGAGGGTGGGACTGAGGACCTTCTTTGAGAACGCCGCAGAGGACCTGGAGAAGACGTTCGAGAACCTGAAGCTGGGGAAGTTCACTCACTCCCGCTCGCAGATGAAAGGCGTGTCGCAGAATATCAACTACACCACTGTAGCCCTGCTCCCCATTTTAACTGCTCTGTTTGAACACATCACTCAGCACCACTTTGGAGTCGACTTGCTTTGTGAGTCCTGACAAAGGAATGATCAAACATATTGTGCGAGAAGCTGCTACAAAAGTGGAGTCAAGCGTCAATATTAAGTTTATTGTAATACAGTGATTACATGTTTCTTACATCCTGACACGTTGGAATATATCTGTCTCTTACTTACACAAATGTACAGTAAAGGTCCATAAATATGCATTAACAAGGGACTTTTACACAATGCTTTACAATACTGAGTTAATCACAGTAGAGAAAGACATGTATGAAAAAATGTAATCTAATGACCATGGTAGCACTAGTGATTGGGTATCTTTATATATATAGATGCTTATCGTAGGACGTCCACATCTCAGGTTGGTCGGTCCACCACTTCCACCACTTCCACCACGTACACCACGTACACCACGTCCAGATTGAAATAGCTCAACACTTACTGGATGCATTGCCATGGATTTTAGTACAGACATTCATGATCTCCAGAGGATGAAGCCTTTTAACTTTCATCCCCTGATTCTTTCTCTAGCGCCACCAGCAGGTCAGAGTTATCCACTGAAATATCTCAACCTCCTCTATATAGATTGGTACATTATTTAGTACAGACATTCATGGTTTGCAGACAATGTATCCCTGTTACTTTGGTGATCCTTTGACTTTTCATCTAGCGCCATTATCAGGTCAAAATTTCACTTTGACCAGCACTTTGGTTGGTGACCAAATAACTGCAAAACCCGTCAGCCTCAGTGCTAAACGCACTAAACTAAGATGCTGAACATGATAAACTTTATACCTGCTTAACATTTTCCCTGTGAGCATGTTATCATGTTGACATTAGCATTTAGCTCAAAGCACAGCTGTGCCTCACAGAACCACTAACATAGCTCATAGTAGGCTTGGTCTTGTTCTGATTTTCTTTATTTTTTCCAGTGGATGATGTCCAAGTGTCCTGCTATCGAATCCTGACCAGCCTCTATGCACTTGGCACTGGGAAAAACATCTATGTAGAAAGGTATCTCAGCTTCAACAGTTTGTTAATTGTTTAAAACCTCAGCAAAGAAACTTAATGATCCAATGCAGCTTTCACCCAATCTCATCCTCTCTGTGTCCCTCAGGCAGTTACCAGCTCTCGGTCAGTGTCTGGCCACCCTGGCTGGAGCCATGCCTGTAGCCTTCCTGGAGCCACTACTCAACACGTACAACCCCTGCTCCGTCTTTAATACCAAGAGTGCCAGAGAACGAGCCAGTGAGTCATATGTAATTATTCTAAAATAGAAGAGTTCATAACCAGGGGTGGACCAAGATGGCAAATCAAACAGCTATTACTATGGATAATGAGCCGGTCTGTCTTTTACAACCATCTTATCATTTTAAGATGTTGTCTGTGTCCTACAGTATGAGAAAAGGCTGATATATATTTTTTCCTACATGTGTATATCTGTACTGTATGTGTGTGAATGTTTGAGAAATTCCCCTTTCCTTCATAAAGTATATAACAAGAAAAATGTAATTTTATAATGTTGTAATCACACGTGAACCCCCGGTGGTGTTATCAGTCCTTGGCATACCAGACTCAGTCGAGGAGATGTGTCCCGGGATGCCGCGGCTGGACGGTCTGATGAAGGACATCAATGACATGGCTGAGTCCGGAGCACGGTACACAGAGATGCCTCATGTTATCGAGGTGGTGCTGCCCATGCTGTGTAACTATCTGTCCTACTGGTGGGAGAGGGGGCCCGAGAACCAGCCAGCCAGCGGGGGGAGCGTCTGCTGCACCACCGTCACCTCAGAGCACCTCAGCGTCATTCTCGGCAACATCCTCAAGATCCTCAACAACAACCTGGGCATCGATGAGGCCTCCTGGATGAAGAGGATTGCAGGTGGGCACGGGTTGCTATAACAGCTCATGATAACATGCCAGGTGGCCTCACTTTCTTTTTAGTTTTTCAACGCGACTCCCTGCCGCATTTCTTTACTGTATCGAGAAGATATAATTTTTTTATGCTTTTATTTTTTAAAATGACAGTGTATGAACCATAGGACCTGCAGAATTACCTATCCAATATCAGCCTCTGTTGGCCGTGTGAGCAAAACTGTGATGTCTGACACAAAGACTCATGCTGACTACCCTGTTTTCTTTTATTCATTCCAAAAAATGGTGAACAGGAAAAATGCTGGCAACTTTCTGATATACCTACACATTTTAAATCAGATTGTCCAATTGTACTGTAATAAAGTGACATTTTCTCTCTCTGTCACTGTTCAGTGTACGTGCAACCCATCATCAGCAAGGCCCGTGCAGACCTGCTGAAGAGCCACTTCCTGCCTACACTTGAGAAACTGAAGAAGAAGACGGTGAAGGTGGTGACTGAGGAAGAGCTGTTGAAGGCAGACAGCAAGGGAGACACCCAGGAGGCAGAGCTGCTCATCCTGGATGAGTTTGCTGTACTCTGCAGGGACCTGTACGCCTTTTACCCCATGCTTATCCGCTATGTGGACAACAACAGGTTAGCTCACCGAGCAGTGGATTAAGGAGTTGTTTTGAAGGAGCATTTAGGAGGAGATGAGGTAGATGTTAGAGGATGTATTAATCACTCCCTTTTTACTGCAGGTCGAGATGGCTGAAAGAACCAGACGCTGACTCCAATGAGCTCTTCAGAATGGTCGCTGAGATATTTATCCTCTGGTGCAAGTCTCATGTAAGTTCTCTCACCGCCGCACTTGTTCAGCTGCAAAACACAGGCAGCCTTTATGAATTAGAACCCTGATAATGCGTAGCTATCTTTCTTTGACATTTGTCTCCAGAATTTCAAAAGAGAAGAGCAGAACTTTGTGGTCCAGAACGAAATCAACAACCTTTCCTTCTTGACCGGAGATAATAAAACCAAGATGTCTAAGGTAGGAGGACACTGTCAACTGTATTTCCTTCTTTCCTTCTTCTGTGCAATGGCACCTTGACCCATCAAACGTGTGTACATGTTATATGAGAAAGCTGAAAAAGGTGCAGAAATAAGCAGGATCGTGACTGACTTTGACTTAAGACTGTGTGTGTGTGTGTGTGTGTGTGTGTGTGTGTGTGTGTGTGTGTGTGTGCGTGCGCACGCGCGGGTGTATGTATGCATGCCTGTTACAGTAGATGACAGAAACTAACATTCACCCCTCAGTAGACAAATATTCCTCCATACCTTCAGCCCTTGCCAGTTAGAACATTTTATTTCTTGTCTGCCTGGTTCAGCTGTTTAAAGGCAAACAAATGGTTTTCATTGCAGTACACGTCCATGTGAGGACCGCGTGCCTCCATTAACTGCCCTCTCATCATTTTCTTCTATCTGCCTTTCTCCTTCTGTCTCTCTCTCTGTCTCAAACAGTCCTTTAAGGAAAAGGTAGAGTGATGCAGTGCATGAGCTGTTTTACCTGCCAGTTTATTGGCTTAAATGCTCCAGTCACCAAGCAGAAAAGCCAATAGCTTGTGCCGCTGTGCTATATAGTCTATAGTGTAGTTATATATCATGTCACCTGATTATTTGTGGTCTCTATTCATCACCATGTGTGACATTGTAACTTTGGTCATTCCTCATTCCCTTGTGGGCGGAACACGTCTCATCTGGAGTAATGAAATCCATCCCTTCTGTAGCAAATCATGTGATCACGTACCTCTGGTGTGTTTGCAGTTGATAGATTGTGGTACCCCGGTGTGTTTGGCTAATAGTTACCTCAAGCTATTTGTATTATGTTGTAGTCAATGTGTGATAACTGTGTGTCTGTGTGTGTGTGTGTGTGTGTGTCAGTGTATATATATTAATATGGAAATGAGTGTTTTCACGGAGCCAGCTGCAGTTTTCCCTCACTGGTAACATCTCGTTGTTCTAATAGCGGCAGTCTGCCAGTTCTACTTTTCAGCTGAGGTGTGAACCTTCTTAATGATTCAGTGGCACAAATTAAGTCTGGTCACAGATTTTTGCCAGGGCTGAAAAATAAATGCATCAGTTGCCTCTGGCTTTTGTTCAAATACAGTATGAGTGCTCCCACTATGAAGTTAAGCTCCAATAAAATACTGTTAAGGCATCAGTTTAAAGGTTGAAAGTAAGTGCTTTAGTGAAACATTAAATATAGAAAAAGGGGAAAATAGTATGCATTACCTTAAAAGACCAGCTTATTAAGCTGCCGTAGCTTTTTTTTCATTCACCACTTTGTGTTGTCTGAGGTTAATATTATGATTATTTTCAGTCTGGAGGACAGGACCAGGAGAGGAGACACAAGAAAAGGCGCGGTGAGTTCTACTCCATCCAGACCTCGCTGATTGTGGCCGCTCTGAAGAAGATGCTGCCAATCGGCCTCAACATGTGCACCCCGGGAGACCAGGAGCTCATCTCTCTAGCCAAGACTCGCTACCTCCTGGTGAGACGAAGCACTGGCCACACATTTCACATGGGTCTGATGAGATCACAGCATCTATCCTTACACTCAAGAACACTTCTTTGAATTGGCCACATTTCACAATAATAAAGCTTCACATGTGCCTCCCTGTTCCCGCTGTTGTTTAATAGAGAGACACAGATGAAGAGGTCAAAGATCATATTCGGCAGAATCTGCATCTTCGAGAAAAGGTGAGCCAATCGTTATTATGGTTTTAAGTGGCTATTAGCTTCCAAAGACTGTATATATTGTTCTTCACGTCCTTCTTTGCAACACACTCCCAGTCAGAGGACCCTGCAGTGAGGTGGCAGCTAAATCTGTACAAGGACATAGCGATGAGGAGCGAGGGTCCTCCAGACCCTGAGAGGGTAGTGGACCGTATCCAGAGGATCTCTGCAGCTGTCTTCAACCTGGAGCAGGTCTGGCTCAAACATTTATATACACCCAAACATATTATGAGCAAACAATTGTGCAAGACATAGAGAATCCAATGCCCTGTTGAAACATACAGCTAATGGCTCTTCAAATATGCTGCCAAAGACCAATGATGTTACATTTATTCTAGGGTCCTTGGCGAACTGTTTCCCCATGTTGACAAGGACGTGGACATCTGCATAGGGTGTGGTCACCTCCACACTCACCTCTCCATTCATCATAGCGCATAATGAAAGCTCTGGTCATTCACAACCCTGTGTGAAGCATATTATGAGATCAAAAAACATTGAACCTAATCTTTTCCTCCATTTTTGTGCACTTTGGTTGGTAATGCCACAAAAAAAGCATAGAATCAACTGCATTTTACGTGGTTTGATGTGGGTGACGAAACAAATTGTGACCATCGACAGCAAAGTTGCTAGAGAATGCCATTCTAGTGTGCTGATCAGAAGTTTCTGTTCTTCTGATCTGATCTGATTAATCATGTAATCTTAACACTGACTTCTTCTACTCCCATTAGGTGGAGCAGCCACTGAGATCCAAGAAATGTGTTTGGCAGAAGTTGCTGTCCAAGCAAAGGAAGCGAGCGGTCGTTGCCTGCTTTCGCATGGCTCCACTTTATAATCTGCCAAGGTATGACTGTGTACATTACACCTACAGCCTCCTTTAGAAATGAATCCAAGATGGCACTCCACAATCGACGGTAGCAGAGAGCTCGCTGTGGTACTACTAGCAGATGGGAAATTGTGTAGCAAGTCTTGTAACATCACCTCCATGTTTACTGGCCAAATACCACCACACTTCTTCTTCTTCTTCTTCTGTCTGACTCACAACTCTCATTTCTCTTTTCCTGGGTTCTGACCCTGCATTAATGCACAGCCTCCTTCCCTCCGTTTGTAGGACAAATGTCTGGCCCGCAGCTGTTATCAAGGAGCAAGGGAAAAAAAGGGACACTAGCAATTTCATGCCCTGCTGCTCTGTAACTCAATCACAGGAAGTCAGGCAGAGAGCTACAGTAGGGAGGAAAACAATTATGAGGCCCAACCTGGGGGTGGCCATCTTCAATATGTGCTCAGACGATGCCGCCCGCCTGCCTGACGGCATGACTCATTTATTCAGAGTTGTTGACAGTGAAATATGACACAGCATAGCTAATAATTATTACACAGTATTTACAATGCAGGCACCAATGGATGGTTTTTGTTGGGAGTAATAGATTTGTGTTTAAGGGATGGATGTGAAGCTTCTGGATAATGTCGGTTTCACACACTCAGATGTCATCTTTTCTCTTTTGTCTCTCTATTCAGCCTTTGTTATCTCCTCAATGTCACACTCTATTGTACCTCATCCCCTCAGGCACAAAAATAATAATTACTTCCTGAATGCCTACCGACATATTTGGCTGGAGATAATGCATGAGAACACAGACTATGACAGTCTGCTCTCCATGCTGACGGTAACGTAGTGCTGACCCGATGTTGCTACTGTATGACCTTGCATACCTTTCTTAACCACCACTCACTTTCCTTCAGGCACGGTTTATGCTACAAATTTAACTCCCATTCAGATTTTCCCTCTGGTTTTTCCACTGGTCCATTTCTGTACAGTAATGCAGCAAGCTGAATTTAAAACAAGCACCTTAAAGGAATAGTATTGACATTTAGACATTTTGTGAAATATGCTCAATCATTTTCTTGCCAAAAGTTAAAAAAGAAGATTGATAACACTCTCATATCTGTGTGCTAAATATGAACTTAAAGCCCACTGGCAATTAGCTTAGCTTAGCATAAGCACTGGAAGCAAGTGGAAACAGCTAGCCAGGTTCTGCAGTGCCTCTCAGATGAGGTTTAGAGGTGCTTGTGGTTCCACCTGCTTCCAATCTCGTTGCTGTGGTTTTATATTTAGCATGCAGATACGTGGATATTTAATATAACCAAAGTTCAGTATTAGATCAACTCATTAATCTAGTCTGGAATTGCAATTTTTGCCTGCTGATGAGAGTTTAGATTTAAAGAAAAATAAGAATTGTGACTAGAACAGCAGTCTGGCAGAGAGCATGTACACCACAGCTCTGTTTACAATCAAAATGACTGAGTTTCCTCTCAGGTGACCAGTTGGATGTGCCAGTACCCTAAACTAACCAGCATTAACCTCTCCTAAAGGGACTTGAACCCTACTTTGCTCTGCTCCTATCCTAACCCAGGCTGATGTCCTCTCACCCTTCCTTAGGCATCGCTCTATTAACCTCTTCCTCCTGGCCTATCAGAGAATATGGATAGAAACAGAGGAATACTCTTTTGAGGAGAAGCTAGTGCAGGATCTTGCAGTAAGTACTTGTGCCGTCCCCCCAGTGCCCTCTTGTTGGTACCCATGTGCTGTGGGGAGCTGAGCGTCGCCCCTACTGTACCTCTTTCCTTTACTTGTGTCTTTGTTAAAAGTGCTTGGAAGCGCCCCAGTTCCACCACGTACCACTGGGTCGCGCTCAGTCATCCATACGATGTTTTTCAACTGGACGCCCATTTTTGGCAAGCATGACATCACCGCTGATGTCAGAGCCGGCTGATGCATTTCGACCACTGTGTCCCATCCCAACATCGGTAAGAGGGCATCCCGCCGCGATGCTTCGGCTTACCAATGAAATTTCAGAAAGTTGCGGTGTCTTTCTTAAATTTGAACAATCATGAAACATCACAATCATGCATTGAGTTTGTAGAGAAAGCAGCAGAAATACAGCACACAGCTGCTTTCTCTACAACTTCAAAAGTATTTTGCACTGTGTAGCCCATGATAACCTACAGCATTATACGCATAGATTGATTAAAAATGCTTGAAGGATTCATGAAATAGAGTTGAATAAATTCAGTTCTCTGATCCGGAATAAGAGACTTTGATGAAGGCACGCTGGAACTCGACATACCCCACTGCCAACGGGTGTGGGTCTTTTTTTCTCTTTTTTTCAATAATGAAATGAAGATAACATTTGAATTAATACAACTTTTGAAGATCTAATCTTCTTGTAGCCCCCTTTAATAGTCATATCTTTTCCACATTATTTGAAATTAAAGCCACAGGCCGCCATATAAGAAGTTAAGGATGAAGAATTGTATGATTCAGCCAATCGAGCACACGTATTTGCAGCAAACACTTCAGAAAAAATAGTTCCAATGTGTCTTGCTATCATGAGGTGTCTCTGCTCTGGTATGAAATTGTAAAAAGTCTATGATAAAGTGTAAACTGGGTTCATGGAGAGTCATGCTTAACTCCAATCTCCACCTTTTAACTCTGCTAACTTCATTCGCTGTGTGTGTGTGTGTGTGTGTGTGTGTGTGTGTGTGTGTGTGTGTGTGTGTGTGTGTGTGTGTCATTGTGTCCATGCTCGTGCTTGTGGTTTATTGTTTGCATGCTATCAGTGCATCCTATCACTGTCTTTCTTCTGATGCAACCTGATTCTCTTGAATTAAGATATGTATAGTTAAGTGACAGTTACATGTAACTGTAAGTATTGCTCGTACAAGTGTTTTCTCAGTTTAGGGCTCACATAGTTGACATTGAGACTACATGCCTGAGCTCCCGGCTTATTACTTGTATGGGTTTGTCCAGAAAACACAGCCCAAAGTGGAGGAAGAGGAAGAGGAGGAGGTGAGGAAGCAGCCAGACCCTCTTCACCAGCTCATTCTGCATTTCAGCCACAACGCTCTGACTGAGTGCAGGTAAATACACACTGAGTGTCACACACCTGGCCACCTGGCACCAACACGCTTTGCTCCATCTGTGCTGCATCATAGTTTTGTCCTTCCCTCTTGGCTAATAAAGAGCTGCATTAAGCTAAATCATCACCATATATTTTATATTAGGAGGGAAACAGAAGCAGTTTTGTAGTATTTCTCTGTCGCCTTGCTGCTTACCGTACATACATTGCAGTGGCTATAAATATTACCACCACATTATTGAAAGATGAGATGTGATTGTGTGCTATACAAGGTTTAACCACCAGATATTTGTCTTCCTTTTTTGTTAGTTCTTTGGAAGAGGATCCCTTGTATATTGCATATGCAGATATGATGGCAAAGGTACTCCATTCTCTAAATTGCTTTTGCTGCATTGAAGGCTGTTCAGCAAAATCTTGCAGGTCTGACATTCTGCTTTCCCTTTCAGAGTTGTGCTGAAGGCGAAGAAGAGGAGGATGAGGAAGGAAAAGAGAAAACATTTGAGGTGCTATTGATTTCTCGGGAACTCTACATTTCATGATTCTGATTCATATTCAGAAGTGGTGCTTACTGTATTATCGTTTCATACAGGAAAAGGAGATGGAGAAACAAAAGATGCTGTACCAGCAAGCCAGACTACATGATCGAGGAGCTGCAGAGATGGTGCTTCAGATGATCAGTGCCAGCAAAGGTAGGAAAACACATTCACCTGTCTGCCTTCTTGTAATTGCCACCTTTTGGTATAGCAACTGTATCATATATGATTTGTGGTCATCAGGTCGACTTGGTGCTATGGTGACTTTCACCCTCAAACTGGGCATCTCCATCCTCAACGGCGGAAACATACTGGTTCAGCAGGTACACACCAATCGCCATGCAGAATTTGCATATTTAACAGCACCAGCCCACTGTTTATTGTGCTTTTCTCTTGTTGCAGAAAATGCTGGACTACCTGAAGGAAAAAAGAGATGTTGGCTTTTTCAAAAGTTTGTCTGGACTGATGATGTCCTGCAGGTGATGAAGCCATAACCATTTATCACATGCAAAACACATGATTTACTTTTTGTTAAATTTTTCAACTGCGATTTAAAGGGGAACTCCAAATCGTACACAGAAAGGTCAGTTTACTAGTTACAGGAAGTACAACCCAGTGTGTGAAAACAGTTGTATAATGTCTTCTGTGGCTCTGGTGGAGCTTCGCCAAGTCTGAGAAAGTAACCCTGATGATGTTGTTGGGGTCATTATGGGAAGTGTTTTTGGAGCTTGACCTATATTAGGGACTAAAAATCAGGATATTGCAGACCATCTCCCGTCTCTTGTGAGTGAACTTAATGGAAGTGCAGAACTAAATTGCTTGAGTACCCCTTTAAAATGCATATTGCAGAAATACAGAAGGTAGAAATTAAATGTGTCATAGTTTATCTTTTATCTCCTCATTCACATTATTCATCCCTCAAGGGGAAATTCAAGAAACTACACGGACAATTCATTTACACACATAAAAAAAACAAAAAATGCAAATATGACAATGTTAGAAAGAGTTTAAATACACACATTTATCTCCTGCAGTGTCCTGGACTTGAATGCTTTTGAAAGGCAAAATAAAGCTGAAGGTCTGGGGATGGTTACTGAAGAAGGATCAAGTAAGTGAGGATAATAAACATGGTAAACTGTCTTGAGACTGTCCTACATGTTGAATTACCGACAATATGAGTGAGTGATTTGCCCTCTACCAGTTTATGTGTGACTTTAATGTGGTACTGAATAAAAACCTTACAAGTCAATATCTGCGCCATAGTATCTTTGTATGCTTTGTATCATTGTAGAGGAGGCGCAGTATAGACACAACCTCAATACTAAAAGTTCAGCAGTTTATATGCCACACTCTGTGTTGTTGCTAAATGCTGATCTGAGAGTATCTTCTAAAGCTTTATTTGTGCAGCAGACGATCCTTTTTATTCCGAGTTTTCAGCCACCCAGTGTTGGCCCAAACCGCAGCACGAGCTATAAGCAATATCACCAGGGACACATGTAGGACCCTTGTCGTGCCATGATGTGTCTCATTCAGGCTCATGGCGTTGTTGTTCTTTGGCCAGGCTTTTAATTGGCTGCTCAACAAAAGATGCAGCTTTAGCTTGACGAAACACCTGCGCTTTAGTTTGTTGTTGTTGTACAAGCCCATCGCCATTTCACGTATGTCTCTCGTGTGTCATGTTGTGTACGTCACCATCGCGCAGTTAAAACCTGTGCTACTGTATGTCTATGTCCTGTCTGGGCCGTGTCTGCCACTTTAAAGCACTCACAGTCACAACTACATCCACATAAGAAATCCACATTTAATCTCTATTTGATCTGATGGGTAGCATACAGTATATTAATATGTTTTCCTCATGCATATTCCAGCTCATTATCACCTCATAAGCCCAGGCATAAGTGATGGTAACTGTTAGTCTGATACTCTGTCTAACCTGTAGTTGAAACACCTGCTTAGCGAGCAGACTGTACTTTAAGACTTTGTTTAATTGTAACCGCATGTCAACATTGCAAATCAATGTGAGTATGTAAATATATATCTATAGCGCTATCATTCTCTCCTGTTCCTACTTCTTCTGACTGAATCTCAATGTCTTCTCCTTTGCTTATGTCTGCTTTTGTTTTGTTTGTTTGTTGTTTTCCTCTGATCATGTTTTTTATCTCATCGGTCGCAGTCAACGTGAGTGAGCGGGGTAAATACATGGTTTAGATTCTACTCATTCTATGCAATGCCGACATCTTGATTGCTCTCCGTTCAACTCCTTCCTCCCTCTCCTCATTCCCCTCCAATCCCTCTCTCCCCCATTCCTCCTCCTCCCTTGCCCTGAATGCAACACAACCACCTTCTTTGTACCTTGAACTGAAGGAACGCATGCATGCTCTTATGACATCTGGATAGATTGTTCAGTCCAGGGTCAGGTGCCCCAAACTGACTCAAATCTCTCCACTTTTCTTACACTTCTTTTACAAGAAGTCAGTGCTTGTCATTTGTGTGGGACCTTTTATGTTTATTCATTTTGATGATACTAACCAGCGTGTAACAAGAAATAAATCTCCCAAAGCTTTGATTGTAAGAAACAACAAAGCTTTGCTGGCGTTAAATAATAAAACTCAGTTTTATTCCTATTATAAACCCCGTTTCAATTTGTGAAATGATGCACTATACCTTGTCTGTGTGTTCTGAACCTCCAAATTTAGTGCACATAATTTGATGCCGTTTGACAACTTGACAGCAGCTTTATGAGGAAGTGAAAGCTATGCAAGCCCTGATGCCTGTGCTGACATTAAAATGATGGGCCTCTGACCTTCTTATCACCGAAAGGGACAGTTAATCTCATTTCCTGTCCTCAGGTTCCAAGGTTCTGCAGGATGACGAGTTCACTAAGGATCTCTTTAGGTTTCTGCAGCTTCTCTGTGAGGGCCACAACAATGGTAGGTGGACACTTTTCGGTAAACCAAAATTAAAGATGTTACCTCGAGCTTTTGTTATGCAATTATTGTTTTATTATCTATTTTAGATTTTCAGAACTTCCTGAGGACTCAGACTGGGAACACAACTACAGTCAACATCATCATTAGTACTGTGGACTACCTACTAAG
Organism: Enoplosus armatus; assembly: GCF_043641665.1. NCBI lineage: Eukaryota > Metazoa > Chordata > Actinopteri > Centrarchiformes > Enoplosidae > Enoplosus > Enoplosus armatus. The sequence goes on from NC_092194.1 coordinate 8,708,827, forward strand.
ACTCCAGGTATGATATTAATACAGACAGATGTCATATATTAACTTACGTTCTTTAATGTGATGAATCATGTTATTCTTTCTTCTATTAGGAGTCCATCAGTGATTTCTACTGGTACTACTCTGGTAAGGATGTTATAGATGAGGCGGGTCAGAGGAACTTCTCCAGAGCACTGGCAGTGGCCAAGCAGGTCTTCAACTCTTTAACTGAGTATATACAGGTACCTGCATCACAACACTCTGCACCACAACAAGTAGTCGTTAAAATCCTGAGATTGAAAGACTGATTTTAATGTACCTACTCTATGCTGTGTGCTCCAGGGACCATGTATTGGGAACCAGCAGAGTCTGGCTCACAGCAGGCTGTGGGACGCGGTGGTCGGCTTCTTGCATGTTTTTGCCAACATGCAGATGAAGTTATCCCAGGTATGTCTGCAATGAAGTGGTGGTGATGCTATGTATTTGTACTTCCCTTAAGTAAAGTTTTGAGGTACTTTATTATTCACATTTTATGCTGCTTTATACTCCACCACATTACAGAGAAAAATATAGTGTGCTTTTTATTCCACTTCATGTTACTTTGCAGATTAAGATTTTACATATAAAACATACAATCATTTTATAAAATATGATGCAGTATTATAAATTAAAGTGCCCAGCAGTGTATAAAGTGGATACAATTATCTCCACTAGATCAACTACAAGATAGATCCTCTGGTACTTACTTTTACTTCAATAAAAGTTTAAATGCTGGAATTAACATAAATTAAAGCTGGAATTAATATTAATTAAAGTACTTTTGAATGGTAGTGTTGCTACTTTTACAAGTAAAAATATGAATACTTCATCCGCCTATGGTATTTGTCTTTGTCAGTCAGAGGCTCCTTTAAAATATCTGTAGCCACTAGAGGTCTCTCCAGGCTAAAGCATAACTGCAGGCTACTGCAGTGCAATTACATATGTCCTTCCACTCGGCTATATAATATATGACTGCATCTATAATATTTACTCCACACCCAATACCGCCTAACCTTATCTCATGGTCATTAGAAAGGACTTGGTCTGACAGTAGAAGCCAGGATGAAGGAGAGCGCAGGTGGAGGGGTTTGAATTTAGCGCAACAAAGTACGCCTCAGATTTATGGCATGCTGCATACAGGCTCCATAGAGACCTTAAATGAGTCAGACTGACCTAGCCATCTGCTCCGTGACAGTAAAATAACATTAACCCTGGTGCTGATGGATGGATGTTACCTAGAAGGCCCTTCTGGGCTCCAGCAGGGCCATTGTGGGTCCCCAAAATCTGATGCAGCCTTGATCTCTCAGGGATATTAGACAGGATGGCTGCACCCTTACAGGGAGGCCTTCAGTAGTCTGTGTGATAGAGTGTCGTCTGAGTCACAAGGTTTCTCTTTTTTGTCTTCTCCTAACAGGACTCCAGTCAGATTGAATTATTGAAGGAGCTGCTGGACCTGCAAAAGGATATGATCGTCATGATGCTCTCTCTTCTTGAAGGTTCACTTTTTGATGGCTCACTGACACCCGGCCGTTGCATTAGTTTGCAAGGATATTGTCTCTGTGATGACTTTCATCAAACAGATTTGTTTGCCTGGAATGTAATCAAATATCTCCCAAAGCAGCTTTGATTAATCTGTTGCTTGCTGTTGTGTGTACTGACAAACTTTGCTTTGGTCCTTTTCTGCATTACTTCACAGGTAATGTCGTCAACGGTACTATTGGCAAACAAATGGTGGACACCCTGGTGGAATCTTCTAGCAACGTGGAGATGATCCTAAAATTCTTCGACATGTTCCTCAAGTTGAAGGACCTGACTACCTCGGACAGCTTCAAGGAGTACGACCCCGAGAGCAAAGGGGTCATCTCCAAGAAAGATTTCCAGAAGTCCATGGAGAACCAGAAACAGTACTCCCAGTCTGAGATTGAGTTTCTTCTCTCCTGTGCCGAGGCGGACGAGAATGACATGTTCAACTACGAGCAGTTTGTGGAGAGATTTCATGAACCTGCCAAGGACATTGGCTTTAATGTAGCCGTGTTGCTGACCAATCTCTCTGAGCACATGCCCCACGATGCTCGCCTCTCAACGTTCCTCGACCTGGCTGAGAGCGTCCTCAGCTATTTCGAGCCCTATTTGGGTCGCATTGAGATCATGGGTGGAGCCAAGCGCATAGAGAGAGTCTACTTTGAGATCAGCGAGTCGAGTCGCACCCAGTGGGAAAAGCCTCAGGTGAAAGAGTCGAAGCGGCAGTTTATCTTCGATGTCGTCAACGAAGGTGGGGAGAGTGAGAAGATGGAACTGTTTGTCAACTTCTGTGAGGACACCATCTTCGAGATGCAGCTAGCCTCTCAGATTTCAGAGCCAGACCCTGTGGAGCGTCCAGAGGAAGATGAGGACGACAACCAGAGTGTGGTGGAAAACCAGGAAGAGGAAGAGGAGGAGAACGTGATGTTGGAGTCCTCCTCAGCCTTTACAGTCGCCTGCATCTCCATGAGAAAAAGCCTCTGCCATTTCCGCCAGCTGCTCACTCTCAAGAGCATGAGGCGGCAGTACAGAAAGTTCAGGAAGATGAGCGTTAGGGAACTGGTGCGAGGCTTCTTCTCGTTCTTCTGGATGATCATCACAGGCCTGTTTCACTTTGTCTACAGCCTGGTTTGGGGTTTCTTTCATATCTTGTGGACCACTATGTTCGGGGGCGGCCTCGTTGAAGGGGCTAAGAACATGAAGGTGACGGACATTTTGGGAAACATGCCGGACCCCACCCAGTTTGGGATCCACGGAGATGTGTTGGAGATGGAGAAGATGGAGGCGAACGAAGCGTCAGCGTTGGCGGAGATGGGTCAGATGGCTCAGGGAGATGCAGGCGAGGCAGACCTGATGGCCGAGTTGCTGAACATACAGCCCAAGAAGGAGGGAAAGCACGGGGCTGAGCCGGGTTTGGGGGATGTGTCTGAGGTGGTGGTGGGGGATGCTCCGTCCATTGCCAGTGCTGTCAAGCAGAAGAAGGCACAGGTGAGAAGTCATGTTAAATCCAATTGAATAAGGGTACGTCTATTCTTCATCATGTCTTAACTAATAGACACTAGAACAACACAATTGACATTTTACTTTTAGTTTTTTTAAACACATTTGTTATCATACTAGAACAAACTGTGTAAGTAACGGGTTGTCACAAAAATGTGTTATAGCTGGCTGCAAAGAAGAGGGCTTCAAATGGAGACTACAAGTCTGACTCAGAGAAAGGAGAGTGAGTATTTTCATTTGTTCATTGTTGATCCTCAGTGGAATTGCAATTGATATCATTCTTTTTCTTCTTCTTTCTATCATATTTTTCATGTGATTATAGCATCTTTGAGCATTATAGCATCTTTCTGATGGCATAGATTGTATCAGCGTGTCTCTTTTCATAGTCAAACATTGTTAAATTCTTCACAAAGGGGCTTTAAGTATGAAGATTGTCAGATTTTAAACAGGATTTAAGTTTATTCCTGATGGGCTGTGAGTTCCAAGAGTAGACTCTGGGTGTATGTATAAGTGTGAGTGCTTCTGTGGTTTTGTTCACAGTGTGTGTATATCTGTCCGTCACTAACAGAGAAATTATTGTTGCAGTTCAGAGGATGGTGAGAAGAAGGACCATGACAAGGCCAAAGATGAAGCCCCTCCAGAGTCTTCAGTGGAGGAGAAGAAAGCCCCGAAGAAGAGGCTCGGCCCAAAGAAAGAACCACCAGAGGCCTTCATGGCCAGTTTCTTCGCTGGCTTGGAAATCTATCAGACCAAGATGCTGGTCAGATATTTCCCTCACAGTCGTCTTAAGAAAATGAAGATCAGAACTACTATTTTAAGCACAATAAGAGACAAAACAGCTTGTTGCATGTACACAACTTACAAAAATGTGTATTTTCACAGAACTACCTGGCCAGAAACTTCTACAACCTCCGCTTCCTGGCACTTTTTGTCGCCTTTGCTATCAACTTCATTCTGCTCTTCTACAAAGTAAGCTTGAAATGAAGGCATCATGATATATACAGTATAAGGATTGAACATTGTTGTTATGGCTTTGGTAAATACCTTTTTTAAATGTCTCATTGTCTTTCAGGTGACCGGTGATTACTCAGACGATGAAGACCCCTGGAATGGTCGAGGTAGAGCTGGGGAGGAGGAAGACGAGGGTGCACTCGAGTATTTCGTCCTGCAGGAGAGCACAGGTTACATGGCGCCAACGCTTCGCTGTCTGGCTATACTGCACACTATCATATCTTTCCTGTGTGTAGTGGGATACTACTACCTGAAGGTACAGTAACACCAAGTGACGGGAAAAACACTTCAGTTTGTCTTAGCTTTAGATTCAATATTTTTGGTAAAGATGGCTTTTATGATTAATTATTAGGTGTTATAATAATGGCTACAAATGATTTTATTTCCATTTATTAAATTAGCAACAGCAAAAGTAGGACTGATAAATGTAAGGTTTTTTTTTACATTTTTTTTAAATATGTCAACAATAATTTTTATCAGGTTTTATTTTTCAGTAAGAAACACACACACGCACTTCTTGTTGCTTTTAGCAGTAAACAGACTGGATATGCAGCATGTTGACATCAATCACTGTATGTAGCTGTACGTCATTTCCTTTATTGCACTAATGACCCAGGCAAATTCCCTTTGTGTCCAAGGTGCCCCTGGTGGTGTTCAAACGTGAGAAGGAGATAGCGAGGAAGTTGGAGTTTGCAGGCCTTTACATCACAGAGCAGCCCTCGGATGATGACATCAAAGGGCAGTGGGACAGACTGGTCATCAATACTCCGTGAGTCAACTACAGCCCAGTTATTAAAGTCTGAGTCGTTACCTTTTATAAACAAAGGTTTCATGCTGATTTATTATATTTTTGCTGTTTTTTTACCAGCTCCTTTCCCAACAACTACTGGGATAAATTTGTCAAACGCAAAGTAAGTGGCTCATGTAGTTTTGTGTAATCTGTTATGCACACAAACCATAAACCCAGATCTGGTGACATTTACTAAATGTAAGCTACAGTGTCATCCTCTCCTCTGTGTCTGTTTTGCTGCTATTTGTAGGTGATCAAGAAGTATGGAGACCTGTACGGAGCAGAGCGCATAGCAGAGCTGCTGGGGTTGGATAAGAGTGCCCTGGATTTCAACCCTACAGAGGAGACTGTCGTCAAGGAGGCTTCGCTGGTGTCATGGTGAGAGATTAGACAGATAAAGAGCAGACAGGCCAAAAAATAGAGGTCAAATAGAAAAGATCATCAACCTTTCTTTTTCGCCAGGTTGAGCTCAATCGATACAAAGTACCATGTCTGGAAAATGGGAGTGGTCTTTACAGACAATGTAAGTGTGGGATGATTCATTAATCTGTTTTGTTTTGTTTTGAGTGAATGATTTGATGGATGGACAGATTAATTTATGAATTATGATATTAAGACAGGACAGATGGATTCTGATCAATGTCTCATTTTCCTTCTTCACCAGTCATTCCTGTATCTGGTGTGGTACACCACCATGTCCATCCTGGGCCACTACAACAACTTTTTCTTTGCTGCTCATCTGCTGGACATCGCCATGGGGTTCAAGACCCTCCGCACCATCCTCTCCTCTGTCACACATAACGGCAAACAGGTGAGGGATGCAGGTCTTCTTCCAAGCAGCAGGGGTCACTGCAGAGTTAGTGATTGGGGTTGGGTTGTAACCACCGCCTGTTTATTCCCTGATGTGCAACCACAAGCCAGTTTTATCACAGTTTCCATGCTCCTGCCCAACTGATGGCATCTGGGGTAATACTAGTGTCCAGCCTGTTGTCATCTCTGCCGAGTACTGTAGAAAGAATGTATTAACAAAAGACAAAAGATAAGTATGACCATCTGTGATCCACTGCTTGATTTTTGAACTGATAAATTTATTTATTTATTTATTTATTCCAATATTTGCATCTCATCCTCATGAGATAATTGGGACAACTGAGGCAAAAGGAAGAGATGCAAGTGAAAGTGAGGATGCATACATGGGGATTTAGATGCACTCAGTATCCTCTGACATTTGAGTTCAAATGGCTGAATTGCCTTCATTTCAGTCCCAGTTCTGACTGTTCTGTCAGTTTGTGCAGGAATTCTCATGTCAACTGACTAGAGGCACAAATCAAAATTTAATGTCACCTCGATCTCCAAGTTTGGAAATACACCCAAATAGCAAGGCCTCAAGGACTCTGTGACAACTCCCCCCACTCAGCTGCCTGTGGGCAGATCAATCGCGCTGTCAGTCCAAATGCAGTTTACTGCTGCTTCCGCTGCTGCTGATGTTTAGGTTCACGAGTAAATCAGTGTAGGAGCTGTGTCTGAATGGAGCTTTATGTCTGTATTAAACTGTGTGTGTGATTGGTTACTACGCTGAACCCTCCCATCCTTTCCACTCATTTTAACTTTTCCCTTCTCAAAGCCTCCGGCAATCCCATTGTGTTCCTCGTGCGGGTTTAGCTGTGGTGACATTTTGACCGACTGCTGCCTGTGTTTCTCTTAAGCTGGTGTTGACAGTGGGCCTGCTGGCAGTTGTGGTCTATCTCTACACTGTGGTGGCCTTCAACTTCTTCAGGAAGTTCTACAACAAAAGCGAGGATGAGGATGAGCCAGATATGAAGTGTGATGACATGATGACTGTAAGTATCAACCACATGTATTTCATTATACACACACCCAGACACCAGTACTCACCCTCCCTCTGCGTTGGCACAGTGTTACCTATTCCACATGTACGTTGGGGTGAGAGCAGGAGGGGGCATTGGGGATGAGATCGAGGACCCAGCTGGTGACCCCTATGAGCTCTACCGTATCCTTTTTGACATCACCTTCTTCTTCTTCGTCATCGTCATCCTCCTGGCCATCATCCAGGGTGAGCTCCAGCGTTTTACTCTCACTTTTTAGCGCTCACCAGACAAAAAAAACCCTAAAACATACAGTATTTACATTGATCTGATCTGAAGTATCTACCTGTTTTCTAGCCTCAGTAAAAACCACAAATGCAAAGACACTGATGTTCCTCACAGACGTTGCAATACTACCCCTCACTGTAGTATATCCACATAACACTCCATGCTGTATTTTTAGGAAGTGCGGGGTGTAAGATTGTGGTTGCATTGATTACACAGATACAGTATATATGATATGCTCACAACAATTCCTTTGTGGCCGCAGGTTTGATCATTGATGCCTTTGGAGAGCTGAGAGACCAGCAGGAACAAGTCAAAGAAGACATGGAGGTGAGCGTGGATTTCATTCTCACCTGTCCTTGTCAGCCTATGGACTGCTGAAGGGGGTCAGAGTTTTGTCCTCTCAAGGAGCATAATACAATTTAGTGACCTTATTTACTGCATGATGGCGAAAGGATATAAAATGCATCTTCATTGTTTAACTTAATGTATAAAGTTATTTTTTTAACATTAACTGAAAATGCAATCATATCATATGACATGAAGTGCTATGTATATATATATATATATATATATATATATATATATATATATATATATATATATATTGATCCACGTTGTAAATGAGCATTTGACTAAAACCACCATAGTACTATAAAAAAGACAGAGAAGAAATTCATCTTCGGCATGCAGACATTTTTCTTAAATCGCCATATTATCATACTCAGTCTGGTATATTTTACAGAAAGTAAACCTCTTTAACATCTGCCAGAAATTCATTTCCTTTCAGGACATCTTGAGTTTAGACATGTGGCCTATTTTTGTTTTTTGAGCTCTCCATCTCACTTCGGAGTCTTTTAAGCAACAGTCAGTAAGGCCAGATGAAGGTCAGAGCCCATTTTCACATTTTCAGCCAATCTTGTGGTCCTTAAGAGATTGCAATGACAGGGGAAAATAAATATTTTGATTAAAATATGAGTGAACCAAGTCTAATTTTGGTGAAACACATGAGAATATTCAACCTGGGAAAGCTCAGAAGACTGTTCACAGGCTGAATAGTACTGACGACGAGTAAACTGATGTTTATGTGTAAAATTAGTGGAGTATCCCTTTATAAATGATGCAAAATGTCCACTTGATTGCTATGTTGCATAAAACGAAGCACAAAGAAAAACAAACGAGGGCATGTGTTATCTTTGTGTTATATCTAATTATCTTTTCATTTTCTGTCCTCAGACCAAATGCTTCATTTGTGGGATCGGTAATGACTACTTTGACACAACACCTCACGGCTTTGAGACTCACACTTTACAAGAGCACAATTTGGCCAACTACCTGTGAGTATTCCACTTTCAAGCATTTTATATAACGCTTTTTATTACGTATGTATTAATAACCGTTATCGTCATCTTTCACCAACATGCGTTGCCTCTTTTCTGTAATTTAACCACATGATTGATGGCTTTAGTGCATTACCACGGCATCAGGGCCAAAGTCACTAATGGCCCCAGTGATCCAGAACACTAGATCCCTTCAGGTATTCTTTCCATCTGTCTCTGTGTTTCCCCTGCGCTCCCTGCTTATCCAGTGTTTCGGTGTAATGCCCGTGACAATAGAAAGTCTCAGTCCATTTGCACTCACAGTCAGCTGGCCAGAGGATATGAGAGCGGCCTCATTATGTTGCCTCATTAATATTTAATGCCGTGAACTTTATTGGAAAATAGGTTTGCGATAGCGTGCTCTCATACAGTATTCATCATGATTTGGCATGCTGTGATGCCCACAGAGATACAGCGGCCCGTTGCCATTTACACTTGATTTGGGAAACGACAGGTGACTCGGTGATGGAGATGGGGTAGCTTTACTTTGTTTGACACTTGCGTCAGAAATGGTCTCCTAGTAACACAAAATGTGATATTTCCTGTTAATACAGCCTTTTTTTCTACTCTCCGTTCTGTCGATGTTCAGGTAGAAGAATGTGAAACCTTGTCATGCTTTTTTTTGGTCTGACATTTTTGTTTTGTCTCATTGGCCTTTTTTTTCCTAAAGATTTTTCCTGATGTACCTGATCAACAAGGATGAGACAGAGCACACTGGCCAGGTACAGTATAACACTAATGACCTTTCTCTGAGGAAGGTCCTTAGGCCCTTGGCTGCATGTCATCTCCTCTCTCTTTCCCACCTCCTGTCTCTCCTCAGCTGTCATTATCTAATAAAGGCAAAAATGCCCCAACAAAATAATAATAAGAAAAAAAAACTCCATGAAACAATTATTTTCTTGTGACTGTCAGAGATACTGTGTGTCTGTGTGGAGGCTCAATGATTTAAGGGAAATATCTTCAGACCAATATTGCTGTTAATTTAAATTGTGATTATTTTCTTTTAATGAATTAAACTACAGACCTGTATTTGTGGTCTACTCAGTAATTAATGAATTAATTAATTGTCAAGCATTAACACAAACAAATCTTGTTTCCACATGAATAGAATCAGATAAAATAATGCAGTCGCTTTTTGTTTCATCCTTCTATCGTTCTATAGACCAATTTAGCTCACCTTTATGACTATATTACATGAGTGGTAAGCTTGATAATATTCAAATATATTCATGACATGCAAAATTGCCATTATATTTATTGATGACAACTGCATAGTTTGCCATTCATGGTAATAATGTCTTCTTACTTCTGGTAAGTCACAAAGTTTTGATATGGAACTGATGACATCTGAAGTTGACAGCTCTACTCTGTAGCTGCATTAGCTAACATTAGCTTCATGCACTGACAGGACGGGCTGCTTCAAAGCGAATCTTGAAAGTCTCAATTCAGAGCTTAAAACATAACTGTGAGATTCCAACAACTCTGTTCACCAGTTGTCTGTCATTTAAACTCGACAACTAGCTCACTACCTGCTAGCTACCTGTCTGAAATTGATGTTCAAATAGACTTGCCACTCTGTCGGCCTTATATGAAGAGCAAAATGACAGTACACACACTTTCTGTTTTGGTGTTTTGTTAAGTCACCGTTAATGTTATTTGACTACAGCTGAGTACATTTGACATAAATGTGACATAAATCTGGCTATAATAATCACTGTTACTATCAATAAAAACTGCAATAATGGCAGTTGTCATTATTGACAGTAGAGTCAATGGCCATCAACTTCATCCTTCACTTCATTAAACAGCATTTATTATGTAAATTATAAGCAAGAAAATGTTTTCCTCCAACGATGAATTGTTCAGCCCGTGTCTCAGCATATCTTTGGATGCCTGTGCACAATGTTTGATGTCAAAATGTGAATTACTTCTCATTTATGTGTGTCTGACTCCAGGAGTCATATGTGTGGAAGATGTACCAGGAGCGCTGCTGGGATTTTTTCCCAGCTGGAGATTGCTTTCGCAAACAGTATGAAGATCAGCTTGGATAGAGCAGATGCATCCTCTTTACCTCTACCCATGTTAAGTGGGCTGCTGGACCACGTAGTCCTACGTACAGCTGCTGGACTACAACACCACACAGTCATCCCACCAATGCTTCAGACTGGCCTGAGGGGGGACAAGACAACTACTTTTTTATCTTAAAAAAGAGAAACGTCTCCCACCCGTGTCAGATGTACCCGTGTCACCGTCGGTACAGTGCCAGTCTTTGAGGAAATGACCTGTAACTTGCTCAGACATTTTGAGTTTTTTTAAGTTTTGGGGTCATTTTTGACAGAGTGTTGCCTTTTACTCCACATAACCCCAAATCATTGCACAATTTTTTTTGGGGGGGTCTTTTTGAGAAACACTGGGTTGTGTGGGGTTATGGGACAATGTGTCAGTCATATTATGCACAAGAACCCAACGTCAATATTTTGAGGATGTTGAACTTGAGACTTAATGCCAAAAGAAAAGCGGAGGAGTACAGTAAATTTACATAGTGTGCAAAAATATGATATGAGAAAAGCTTTTTTTTTCAGATGTTGTAACGTTGCATATTGAGATGAAGTTTTAGAATGAAGTGGAAAGTTTATTATGTAGGATAAAAAAAATGCCTAATTTTTTCATGAAGTGCCTTACAGTACTGTATCTACATTACAATGAAGCTATGCAAAACTTTTGTTTTTTCTTTATTGTATGTAAGTACAGTAATTTTCCTGGAGCAGTAATACGTAGCTGTCCAGATATGTAGTTTGTGGCTGAACTTTTTGAACATGGAGGAACAGCATTGGTTTGATTTGACTGATTTTTTGCTGAATGCAGCATAACTGCAAACGTTCAACGTACAAAGTGTAAAAATAACACATCGGAATTTACTGAACACCGTCAAACAAGAACAAAAATTTAATTGCTATTGTATGGCCATTTGTATGTAGTAGCTTTGCTGATCTGTGCATTTCTTTTGATGGGAAAAAATAAAGAAATCAATGCAAGACATATTAACTGTTATGGTATTACTTGGGATCTGTGAACTTTGTTTATTCTAAATAAACCAAAAAAATACATTTCAACTTCTAAAAGTGTCCCTTAACCTGTTCACATCAACATCATAACAGGTCAAGTTATTTCAAGTCTAAAAGCTTGAGATCGTGAGTCATTTCAGTCCCAAAAAATCAGCAAGATGCAACATCTGTCTCTGCGGCTAATCCATGTCTTTTCAAAATAAAATACCTGCTGTGTGCAAACAGCCCTTGGCTTTAGTTCTATGTTAATTTGACTCACCTAAACCTCAAAGCTATATCATAACTGTGACCATCCAGCAGCCTTTAATTACAGTGTGGTAAGAGTTGATGTGCACTTCTGGTTGGTCAGAGAGGTAGGATGGGGGCCTCAGCAGGCTGCATGATGGGAGTTTTAGCCCTATTACCCATGGTGCCACCTGTCAGCTCCCATCATGTCACCACACCTCAGGCACCACACAGTGCTGCAGCCTGCTGCTGAGAGCAGCTCTGCCTGCTCAACTCCTCAACTTACGCCTGTAACAGTTCCAGCATGTCGACTGGTTTTTATGGTTCCAGCACACTGTGAGGAAATTATATATTTCAAATTAAAAAGGGACTTCCAAACAATGAATAGCAACTGCAAGATTAAAAAGCTACATTCATCACATTTTGTTTTAAAAAGCTGTGACTTTCATAGTTTAGTGAATATAGTGCACTGTGTAAAGCAAAGGCAACATCAGAGGAAACTCAAGTTTCAGATATGATATTCTATGCTCCAACAAGCAAAGGGGCTCCTGCATTATTTAGCATATTATGTGGCCATTATGCAGAAAAAACAATAATGTGTGAAATCACTGATATGATCATTCTCAATAATTTGACATAATGAAAGCTGTGGGAAGCCATTCTCGACATGAAATAGCAACAATTAAGCCATCAAATAACTGGAGATGTATTATACCTATTAAATTCTAGTTTTGCATTGTTAAGTCTGGTGGCAGTAAAATGAGGTTAGGCCTGTAATTTTCCTCTCAAACGGCTTGTTGAGGGAATTTATGAACATGCTTAGTCGTGTTTCACCAAATATTAGAAATATTGGACTTTTCATGCTTTGAAGTAGCTTTGAAGTGAACATTCAATTCTGTTGCCAACAAACCAAACAAGGCTGTAATATGTTAATATAATGTACCAATAGCTAACACATAATGTAGTATTGTGTTATATATCCTGTGCAGACACAATATAGATTTCTAATGAAGTTTTGTCCACAGTTTTGCTCACTCATTGTTAAATTCAGATGTTATGATGACTCAAGCTATAAATGTGTTGTGCTCTATACAATAACAAGCACATTTACAATATCCTCATGTCTCTTTAAAGAAGTAGTTTGACATTTTGGGAAGTATACACTAAATATGAAGCTACAGCCAGGAGGTGGTTAGACTTGGGGCAGGGGGAAACAGCTAGCACTTCTAAAGCTCACTAATAAACACATGATATCAAATTTGTTGTGTGATGGTAGGAGTATTTTTTACCTTTGGACATAGCAAGGCTACCTATTCCCCCCTGTTGCTAAAGTAGAGCTAACGTTTCTGGTGGCTGTGTTTCTTATTCAGCTCCATATTTAATGGATAGATAAGATAGTTGTTTCAATTTCCTCATCTAACTCCTGACAAGAAGTCAAACAAGTGTATTTCCTATGTTGTCAAACTCTTCCTTTCTGGGTTTTTTTTTTTAAATAGACAACTTTAATTTAACAGTGAAACATGTATTCAATCAAAACATGAACAGGGTAAAGACAACAAACTCCCTTGAGAAGAAGTGACATATTCAAGTGCCTTTACACAGTTACTCCATGATGTTACCTGACTGTAAAAAGAAATGGGACAAAGTAAAGCGAGGGGGTCATTTAGCGGGCAGCTAGTTGCTGACAGCTCCTCACACATGGACTCCAAGGGCTTGATCTCCAACGTAGAGCCATGATAAAACAGGACACATGGCCAGAGGTTTAAGGTGGAATGACACGACCCATGGGATATTTTACACTTCACTCCACCACTGTCCTCCTCAGGTGGATGACCTGACAGCTTTTCATAATTTATAAGACTCTAAAACTTTGCTTTAGTTTTTTAAACGTAAACGGCTATGGTTTAAAATGACTATGTAAGACAATAATTTGGTGATATTTGCCCCCCATCTGTGTTGCTTTAAGTATCCAATATTTTTTGTGTAATCTCCCAACAAATGCCAAATGATTTGCTTGCAGTAATGACGACTGTTCCCCTCTCTCTATGAGTCCCACAAAATAACCTATTGCTGATGTAATGCAGCTGAAAGTCGTATCCGGCCTGTCATCCTGGACCCTGCATGGTGCACGCTGCTGTGGAGTGACAGATAGGTCGGGAGGAAAAAAGAGAGCAGCTTGAGTCACAATCCGGGCTGTCACCTGCTGCCGGTGACCTGCAGAGAAACCTCCAACTGGTGACAAGTCACTGCATATTGTCCTGTTGATGCATCCTGTCAGAGACTTTTATGCGACACCACACAACAAACAACGCCTCAACAGCTAGACCAGGTATGCAGAGGGAAGAGGATAAGAGTTGACAAAACAATCCCAACTCGAGATCCACTTATTACTGTAGCTCTTTCCTGAGCTTTCAACCACATACATCAGAGGACATTTTTCTTGGTTGTTTGGCATTTTTGATGAAATATGACTAAAACAATTACTTGATTACCAATATAGTAGCAGATGAATTGACTTATCATTTCAGCTCTACTGACAACTGAACAGATCCATCCCGCTGATGAAGAACATGTTTTTGCTGTGATTGAAAGCTCCGGAGAAAAAAAGTTAGTGGACCTCGAGTTGTGATTGTTTTGTCAAAAGAGAAACAAGCCACCAAGACTGGATGGATGATATGCAATCAGACACAATTTCAAGATTGATGAGTGTTGAGGAGAAGTTGTGTTATTTAATCACCAGACTGATTGTCAGACAAACACCTCTGACAGACAGTTCAGTCAGCATCACCCCTGGTAGGCTGTTGTTTTTATTCAAGTAACTACTTAAAACAATAAGGTGCTGTAGATGAGATTTTTTTCTGAGATTATACAGTAAATGTTTTTGCTCATTTAGGCAGAATCCTTGTATTTGGAGGAACAGTGACCTCAAAATAGTAACAAATGAGTGTTTACTGATTCAGCATTGTGGGAGGTAGTGACCTTCAGCAAATACACTCAACATCAATAGAGTTTATGTGCATAGAGAGAGACAGAGCAAAAAGGATGGAGATTGGGAATACAGGTGAAAAGTGTGTGAATCTAAAATTGATGTGATGTGTTATATGTAATATTATGTGAGGACCAACGTTCCCTTCATAGCCTGTTTGAATGACACAATGTTCTTATCTTCAGCATCTAAGGCTTTCCTCTAGCTGTGAAGTGATTAGATTGATAGATCTGGGTTGTTTAAATAGACAAAGTCTGAGGACGCTAAAACACAGTTGGTGAAGTTTCTTCTGTGGTTTTTCTAGGACATGCATGCTGGACTAAGGCACTTTTCAGAGTGTTTGTGGTTTAGAAAGTGTGAGTGGGAAACCCTTCACTCACTATTATCTGACAGAGAAAAGAGCTGCTTCTGTCAACTCCTATTTAATTCATCTTCCTAAGGCAGATTTGACAGAACCCCTACAAGAACAAACGTGTTTTATGTGTGTGCACATCTCTTTGAAAGTGGCTACTGCCAAAACAATGTTCTACTTGAAAATGAAACCACAAACCCTCTTGTTGTACTAAAATCCTGACAGATTAAACAATCCATTTATATTACAGTAGTACATCAAGTACACATCTCTGGTTTAATTGACTTGTCTTGTCCTTGGATTTCTGCAGAGAACCAGGTCTTAGGTTGTGGTCTAGGAGATCTGTTACATGTTCAAGGTCAGACAGAGGTACTTTAGCCCGCTGCTGTTGAGTAAGAGAGTGCTGAAAGGCCAGCGGTGCAGACGGACAGTGATGCGAGGTGAACGGTGCTGAGTGAGGCCTGAAGTGAGCTGAACAGGCTGCTTCGTACTCCATGGGTGTTCTATTGCGCTGATACGGCAAGAGGACAAGTCAAGTGCACATCCAGCTCTGACGCCAGGCCAAACATACCTGGAGAGGGCGAATGAGAAATAAGAGGAGTATGACTTTTCAGGCTTGTATATTATGTGTACAGATCAACTTTTGATTATAGATGTTCATCAACTGTAAGATCTGTATTTTAGCTCTTAAATGAAGAGATTGTGTGCGTACATAAGCTTGTACCAACCAGGTTCAACCAATAATATCATGACATCCACCCATTAATCAATCTACAACTTTTAGCGGTACAGAGCTAAGATTCATCACTTAGCTAGCTAGCAACAGCATGGTACGTCAGTTATGACACGCCCACTTTTCAACATTCAAATCAAATTCCTCCCAAAGTTATGTCCCGCCTGCCTGTCCTGTTTCTCTTGGAAATGCATCACGATACAGACGTTAGATACTCTCAAAATGCCGTTTCATCTCAACTTGCTTCATAAAAGTACAGAGAAGAGAGGAACATGGTTGTTGCGTCCGTTCCTAGCTTTCACAGGGAGTTAATCCGCCCACTAGCATCGCTAATGTTCCCTAGTTAACGCGTCATATCTCGTTTGTTTAACCTGTACAAAAACTGAACTGTAAATATGACAAGTTGTGATTTTACGATATGTGCTAGAGCCAGGCTAACTGTTTCCCCCTGTTTTTAGTCTTTGTGTTAAGCTAAGCTAACCGCCTGCTGGCTGTAGCTTCATGTTTTAACAGACAAATATGACAGTGGTATCAATCATCTAATCTTATTGTATTTCCCAAAATCAAACTATTCCTTTTATATATTTTTTTTCTAAAAAAAGATTCTCCTGCAGGCCACAAACCCTGAGATATGATCCTAAGATAGGTGGGCTTAAGTCTGCAGAGGAAATGGAGCACAGAGGAAAGGAAGATGAGAGCATCATACAGAGAGATCAGAGTGAACAGTGAGAAAGAAAGAAAGAAAGAAAGAAAAAAAGAACAAGTGTGTGAGGCAGAGAAAGCAACCGACAATTTCTACAACAAACCATGCAAAAAGTTAAACGTTTTGTTCCAATTAGAACACTAAGCCAAAAGAAACGGTTAAACTTGTCTTCTGCAAGCAAATGGATGGCTCTAATCAAGGCAATCCTTCTGGAGGTTGTAGTTGATGAGTGTCAACATGTACAGTAATTAGCCATTTGTTTTCAATCACCAAGTTGTCATTCAAAGTGCCGCAAGCTTCCTGTATATACTTTTTCAAAGCAGGATGCAACCTCTTCATAAAGACGAAGATAACTACTGTTCGATCATGTGATTCACACTTAGTAAGCAGCAATGAAAAACTGGAAAGAACATTTGCAATAGTGCTTGGCATAAGCAGAAACAGATGATGATGATGATGATGAAGACAGTAATTGTTTAATTTAATCTTGCTTGCTCCTCCTATCCATGAATAATACATGTTATTATCAACTCAGAGTATGAATGGGGTTGACACTGATGCTGACTAATGCGAGTCAAGGAAGGACACAGCGGTAAGTCAAAAAGCTTTTCAACATCTTCCTCCATTCTTCTGAGCAGTTTTGGATTTCCACTTCATGGCCCATTTACTCTTCCTTGGATGTTAGCCAGAATCAGTTTGTGCCATTTGGAGCAGTGGGTGTATTGAATAAGGGAAATAGGAGTCCCAGTGGACCTTCTGTCATAGGATGTAGGCTTGTGCATAGAGGTGGGTAAAAATGTCTGCCCTATGGTTACTTGTTCTTTTAATGGCGGTGCAGGTCACGAAGAGATCAGAGAAAGTTTGATAGTTGTAGAATAAGCTCATATATAACAAGAAATAACAAGACAAGAGTCTGCAGCTAGGCCAGCGGTTCTGTGAGGCTGTTAGGCACACTGGTGCTTTGAGCTAAATGCTAACATCAGCATGCTAACATGTTCACAATGACAATGCTAACATGCTGATGTTTCATATTATGTTATATTTCTAATAATTTCTGCTATTTTATGATATAGCCTGCTCTATTTAGCTGCATGATGATATGATGCATGATTATACTATTATTATACATTATGCTAAGTGGATAGTGGATAGCAGCCTGTGATGTACAGACTGGTAATGCAGGTAGCCGGCAACTCGCTCGAAAGCAACTTCATTGTCAACTTTTTTTATAGATTTCAAACACAAACATCTGCAAAAAAAATCGCAGAGGAGTTGCAGTTGCTTGACCACCTGAGGCATGACCGGTGATTGATGTCTGAAGAGAGGCTGTTGTAGCCGAACATGGAGTGGAACAGCTACAGCACATATGCCACAAGTAGCCCTCTAAATCTCTTGGCTGCCCTGAGGTTAATAAAAGAAGTGTGCGATTATATAATTTTGCTCTAGACAGCACTGAAAAGGGAAAACAGATACAATAATGTCATTTGATCCGTGTGGGAGCCTCAAGTGCGTTCCACAGGTAATTTCAACATGACACGAGCTTATAAAGGCAATTTACTGTTGTTTTTCACTCCCGCTTTATTAAATTTTGTGCCCCAGGACTTGGCTGTTAGCTTAGACAGCTTTAGGTTATTGTGCACATAAAAACAATGCAGGCACTTGTCACTAGAGTCCAAAGCCAGTATTAAAGTTTATCGTTATCTGAAATGGGTTTTATGTTGCCACAGTTGTCTTGCACTGAGATAAATGGAACAATAAGTTATTGATTAAAGATACAATCGCAGCTGCATTATCCACCTTGTGAATCTTTTAATTCTGTTATTTTTGACTGCAGATGAAACATTGGGATTGTAATTTGACAGCAACCACGAAGCCGCAATCATTGTTAGAGATGGGACTGGTGATGGCCAGCCACTACATCTCCGCAGTTGATGAATGACCAGCAGTGATTTAGCTCGTAATAACGGCTATTCTGGGTCTGCCGCCGCTGCTTCTGATTGTGACCTCCCCTCTCCTCGACTGGTGCATGCAGGGAGGAAAGAGTTGCCATGAGTGTCCTTTCATCCATAATGGCTGAAAACAAACAGCAAGCCATTTCTGACCTCTATTATTCATGTTAGGTTACCCATTTTTCCTCGCAGCTACATGTCTAACACCTGAAATATAACTTCCGTGTGTAGTGTAACATCACTGGCTGAATGGTCTAACTCTTCAACTGATGGATAACAAAAGCTACATACACGTAGATCTGTGAACTCACCACAAACACACTGTAAGAGCTAAAGAAGTGTGACCGAGCAGGGAAGAAGCCTTGACCAGGTCTTATTACAGGCCAAATTATCAGTAACGCCACCTTGGGGACTTTCACCCAAAGAATACACTCATTGTGTACACTGAGTTCAGACTCAATTTCTCACCTAATTTCTCAGCCACACAACGGGAGGGTTCCCATCAGCACAGGTCCACCAATAGAGAGAGAGTTGAGATCTGTCAGAAAGCAATTTATTTTTTAGTCTGTAAAAATGTAAAAAATGACTAATGTTTAAAATACAGATGCAATGAAGGCAATACAAAACAACCACAACAGAATAGAACTAATATTGTCTAAATGAAAGGACTACTACTAGACTTCAGGGGAGCTACAGCTGAGTGCAAAAGGGGGGGTTGTTTGTTAAATGGCCTACAGATTCCACACCAAAAACACAGAAGCTCTGCAATAAATAACACAGATGGGGTAAACACAGTAGCACACTTAAGGTGAATGAACACATACAGCTGCGATCACAAGGATACAATTACAATTTGTGCAAACAACGCCTTTAAGTAAGTAGAAATGATGTCAGTAACCAGAAATGGAAAAGAAAAGAAACAGAAAATATTCAACCAGGAGAAATACTTGGTAAATAAATACATGTTAAAATACACAGGACTGAAAGCAGTCTAAAAGAACAAACAGTTGAAGCTAAAGTGCAATGAAATGTCAAACGAAATTAATATACTAACCAACCAAATATAAAAACAGCTGAAACAAGGCAGTACTCAGCATAATAAAGATAAAAGCAAAGCAGTAATAATGAAGCGAGCCAGTTAACTTAACTTCCACAGTCAGTAGTTTGACAGGGACTATCTCAGCCCCAAGCTGACAATCTCCAAGCCTGGTGACCCCAAGCCTTTGCTGAGGGCAGATTTAACACAGTGGTGGCCCAGAACACATGAACATTGGTCTCGACCAGGGAATGAGCGGGCTGGGGGCCTGAGGTACTTATTTCCAATGAATTGAATTGGCTGCATTGTGGATGTGAGGCACTGAAGTGGGCATGTATATTCAAACTTTCCATCTTTTAATGTCCTAACAGAATATAGCTCTGTAGCCTTATAATCAGTGGAAAATCACATATGAAATGCATCTTTAACTTGTTTGTTTTGAGCATGCTCAGCCTTATACAGCGTATTGCAGGTACTGCAATACACACTTTATATAGTACAACATTCATTCAGATGAGCAAAGCTAACTTAACCATTTCATGTAATTACTTTTCTAAGGATAATATTGATGAGATATAATATAGCAGGCTTGCTAGCTTACGCACACTTTAGTAAAACTATGAAAAGGCTTTATAATATCTATAATATTAAACACAATATGAAACGAAATACCCATATTAGCCAGTTGCTAAACAAACACAAAATATGTCATTTTCTTTAGTTTGGAAGACACACTTTTATCATGCTGACACGATCAATGTACAATAAATGTAGTTGTGGAAATCTTTCAAGTATTTCTGACAAAGCTTTCCATACTTGTAACCACGCAACACCTTTGG
The DNA here is from genome assembly GCF_043641665.1 of Enoplosus armatus. Taxonomy (NCBI): domain Eukaryota; kingdom Metazoa; phylum Chordata; class Actinopteri; order Centrarchiformes; family Enoplosidae; genus Enoplosus; species Enoplosus armatus. The sequence continues at coordinate 8,729,042 of NC_092194.1, forward strand.
AAACACAACCTGCGTACTGTAAGTTATCCAAAGTAGCTACCTTGGCTTTATTTTCTTATCACTCAACTCGGAGAGCTTAGTGCAACTTCGACCAATTAGCACACGGCACCACAGGAAAGTGAATCTCATCAATAAACCATGGCACATTATTTAGGATGGAAATTAAAGATTCATGCTCGAGACTCCTAAAAAGACAAGTATGGCACTTCAAACCATCAAAGTGCACTTTATGAATTAGCCCTGGTTCATCCTCAAACTTTTGAAGAGATGTCACTTTTAATATTTACTCAATGGCAGAGCTGTATGAGGCCATACTTCTGACAGCCAATGCATCGGGAGTTCTCAGCAGTTGGGGGGGCCATCTGTGTTTATTTTCCATTAAGAGTGTCTCTCTCATCTCCCCTCTCTCATCTCTCTTCATCAAGGGTACACTTTACATTATATGTATCAATTAATTATTCAAGGATTACTGAAATGGGCGGATCTCACTGATGAACAACAAGGAACCTCACATACTGTACTTACTGATTCGCCAGCATGCCAACACACATATTCACAACAAAGTCAAGCAACAGTGCGTCTGTATGCTCAACTCCACATCTGACACAAAGTGGTAAAGCTGAAACAATATGGAAAGACAAAAAACAGCATGGTTCACCCAAATGGGGAATTCAGCAGGGCTGGAGTGATTTAATTCCAAATTCAAGGGATAGGATGTGTATGTGAGAGCAAATCCTTTGCTGGTTTGTGGTGGGATGCTGAATTGTCTGCGTGGAGGATGAGGGACCACATGATGGGCACTGGCTATACGCCCAAAATAAACACTTTATCAGAGAGTTGGGGTGTTGCTAGGTAAATGGCCCGCAGGCAATGGGACTCCTGACAGACATCTCACCCAATTAGCATTCGGCACCTTGCCTACTGCTTTGGGCAAAAAACACTATTTTAATGTAGCGCAATTTTCATCAAGAACAAGCAGGGTGACTTTTGCCTGTGCTAAGTTTGGAATGAAGTTCAGCAAGCCTGGGCATGCCCTCGAACACACACAAAAACACACAATCAGATATTTTGGTTAACTCTCTAAGGACAGTCTGAAAGTGTTTTTAAGGATCTGTTGTAAGGGGTCAAGGAACCTTTAACAGGCCTCTCCCACAGTGTCAAGGACTGGTCTCTTCAGGTGTGCCTGGCACCTGTCCACCTCACAGATTCCGATCTTCTGAAGGTGGTGAAAAGATGCTGTGGTCAGGACTTGGTGCCCACGCAGGACAAAACCATCTGCTTATGACTATATTACTATATACTACACACACACACACACACACACACACACACACACACAAAGACGTTAAGTTAAATTGGCAAAATACATTTCTACAGTGATCATTATTGGTTCATTTAGCTGATTCATTTAGCTGATGAGAATCATGCCTACTGCTGTTTTAGGCCGTTGAACTACAGATTATGCATACTTTTTTACTGTTGTACTGCCTGCTGTCTTCCAAAGCATATTGTAAGTTTTTCAGTTGATTACCCACCTTCCTGGCAGCCCATTGGTTATAATTAATGCAGAATGAGAGGAAAATCAATCGACACTTGATCGAGACTTGAACTTTGTTTTGACAAATTTATGGTATCATGATGGAGTTGTGAAGAGGGACTGTTCTGAAAACGTAGATTCTCCTGTTTAGTAGTGTGTTTAAAGCTGCATTAATCATTATTTTTATATTAACAGATGACTGTGAAATGTGTTGCTAGTGACAACCTGTCAAAGCTTGAATGACTCGACTCTGCAGCTCCCCTCAGCTCTACAGAGCTTTACAGCATCTATTATTGTTTTGGTTTTAGGGCCTGCAACTTTACTGTTGTGGCTCACTCTCACAGCTCTCATTAACGCAGTTTCCAGACGCAGGCAGCTGTTTTCAGCAAAAAAGCTCTGATAAATGGAAAACAGACAAAGCTAGCGACTCTTTGGTGAACATAGTGAAGGTTTTAACAGCTAACAGCTCGATATTTCCCTCAGGAGTTGGTGAAAACCAAAACTGAGCTAAAAAGAAAATGAATATTGGACTCATATCTGTGGTCAAAAACAACTCCAAATGAATCCTAATGTTGCTCCATAACTGCTGGATGTGTAAATTAGCAACTATTTGCTAACATGATAGCCATATCAACTTTATAAGGTGACAATATGCCAATGTTGTGTTTATAGCTTGTTACGCTGCCCCCAAGTAGCCGTAAAATCTGCTAACCTCCAGCATCCAAACTTTGAGAGTCAGCTGCTGGGTAAAAAAATGAAAAGACTAAATGGGAATTTTGAAAATGATAATAACAATTTGGTAGTGTCTTACATTAAACTCAAGCTGCTCTGCAGTTGACTTAAATGATGCGCGACCTGGTGATAGAGCGTCTGTAAAAACACCAGTAAGTAAGTAAGCAAGCGTATTCATTGGTTCCTGGCTGCACTGTATTACCAAGAGATGATAACAGAACTTTCACAGAAATAAAGCAGATGTATGGATCTCTGTGATGAATTACTTGTCTAAATGTTTTAAGCGTCAAGTCAATAACTTAAGTTTTGGAGTTTGGAGTTTTGTTCAGCACTAAAGTACAAAATGCAATTTGTTGATGAATGGATAAAACATGCAAAACCACTGTAGTAGTCTGGGGGACTGCATTGGAAGCTACTGTTTGTTGTTAATGGTCAGATCACATGGGAATGCTTCAGATGTCTGCACTGTGATGAGAGCAGGAGGAAGTAGGAATAGGTGTCAGTAGCATCTCCCATAGTACTAATATTTGCTTGCTCACAAATATCCTCCACCTTTTCCCCGACTTGACTTTCCCAAAACATGGAAGTGATTTCATCCCTTTCTTCCCTCAGGAAGTTCAACGTTTATTCTCATTCTATGAAATAAAGTCAAAGTAAAGGTTAGAGTGTTAATAAGACACAGGGAAAGAGAAAGGATGAAAAAAACACGTAAGAGAGGGCAGCTGGATTGCGAATTTAAAAAAACAACATAATTCTTTCATTATAAGCTTTTGTTTAAAAAATTGAATTCCAGCTGAATTAACTCTTGGTTAACAATATAATGGCAAGGTTAATTAAGGTGTCAGTATAAAGAGCTTGGGGAAAATAATCTGGTTTAAAGAACAAACTGGTATTTACATATTAAAAAAGGTCAATTAAAGCAACTGGCAGGAAAGCTGCAGAGCAGGTAATGAAATATTGTTAATCTGAATTTAACAAACTGTGAAGCATATTACTTTGATTCTGCTGATGATATTTCCATCCCTGCTGGGCTGTGCTGTTTTTAAAGTGTCCCCGGGTGAAATTAAAGTTCGGCCACAGTCTTGGCATGACTGAGGAAACCTTTATTTCCAGCTATTGTGCCGGTAAATTACTGCCAAACACAATGAGAGACAAGTCACAACAGAGGCTGTGCTGAAACTAGAGACTGCCGCCTTTTGTGTCACAACTTGCTGAATATTTCCACTCAATCGATAGGGACAACATCCCAAATTCAGGCCTCACATCTCAAACTTTCACTCTAATAGGACTGACAAAGGAATCTCCTGTGAAGCTTTTGGCCAAACTGATGTGTATGTACAACTCTGTGTCCCTCGGGTGCCATTAGAAAGGGCGACTAGGTTGGCCTCTAGTCCCAGTGAGGGGCTAAACTGCTGTAATTTGTAGCTTCAGAACAGCGAGTAGAGGCGGTCCCACCATGTGGCTGTGTCAGGGCCTCGCAGAGCTCTGATAATGAGGCAGGTTGCCTCATTAAAAGCCATGAAGCTTGCACACAAAAGAACCTGACATCAAAAGCCTCCGCGCTGCCTTCAGTTTGCCTTTGCACACATGCTTTTGACCATAGTACTAATGCCAGAATATTAAAGTCACACAAAAGACCTCTCCGCTGCTGCACCCGCTCTCTGTTGCTGTTGTCTGGCACCTAAAGGCAGCTGTGTGCTCCCTTCTGAAAATAATTAATCATTCTTTCATATTTTTCAAAAAAAAAAAACAGAACTGGGCTTTTAGGTCTGTGTGGTAGAGGTGCCACCCCGTCTGCTAAAACATACAAGGTGGCAGAACAGAGATTAAAAAAAATCCTCTCTCTCGTAGATAGGGATACACACTTTCTTAACAGATTTTGTTAACACAGGTGCATAGACAATAGCTATCACAAAAGAAGACGACCAAAAACATCTGCACTCGCAGTGTATAATGCCACCCGGCTGGATCTAAGGATGGCAGTGTCTGTTGGACCTCCACTTTGGTCCAGTCTGAAATATCTCAACAGCTATTGGAATCCTTGCCATTCATTTTGTTACACACATTTATGGCCCCTCATGATGAATTGTAATTGTTCAAAATTGCAACACTTTTGGACACTTTTATCTTTGCACAAATCAAATGTGTGAAAAGATATCAAACCTGCATATTAAGCTTGTAACAAGCAAATAATGCAACATTTATGCAAATTGTATTGTATTTGTGAAGGGACATGAACCTTTTCACCTCTCAGTTAAATCAACTGAGATCTACTTAGTAAACAGTATTTGATTATATCCCACCATAATAAACTCACTATGAACAACAGTAAGACAACAGCATGAGGTGGTCTACATAAAGACAATTATACAGAAAAGAGAGGCGGCTGCATCAGAGCGCATTTTTAAATCCATTTAAAAAAAAACAACAATTATGATAATTATGAAAATGCTTAATATCGGAGCCGATAATCGTCCAGGCCTACAAAAACAAAAGATCTACGTGGACCGATGAGGAGACTGTGACATTTCTCAAATGAACACATGAAACAAACATAAATGGCATATTTCCATCATGTTTTCCACACCGTTTTCCACCGCTTGACCGAGGTTTGACTTGCTCTTTTAATTACACCACCACGTAGTGGATGGAAACACACAATCATTTTCTGGACATTCAGTTGAAATTTGTGCTACATCTGGATGGAAACCTGGCTGCTAGGATTAGCATGTTCTTCAGAGAACACCTAGCATGGCTGTAGAGTCTTTTTCACTTCTTAATAGCAGCCCGGAAATAACACGCAGAGAAACATTTTGGGTGTCGGCCCTTCTTTGAAGAATTCTCAGTATTTCTACCCTTCCACAGGTATAAACAATGACACAAAAAGAATGAAAGTTGAGCTGTAACTGCTTACCTGCTGCGTCACGCACATGTAATCAGCACAGTCTTTAATTGCCCACCTAAAATAATCTGTTGCAGTAAGGCCACGAATAAAGTACAGACAAGATGTGAGGTCAAAATTCTTATTAAAGCCGGAGTGAGAGTGTTTTTCAGTGTCTCCTCCTTGCTGTGGGATTTCTACTTCTCTAAACCCTCTGCAGTTAACTTTCCCAATATTATGTTTATGCTTAATAAAGTATCTTGAAATGGGCAGTGGAATGTCTGTGAATAGCAGATTTATGATCACTAATCATAGGTTTTTAAAGTTCTAGAGGTTTATGCCATATTCTTGGACATGGATATGTAAGGACAAAGATCGCATTTTTGGTCAACATATTATTAAAGAATGGTATTTCCTACCAGTATGAATACAAATAACCTCATCACATCTATGTCTGGAGCAGGAGACAGCTTCTGCATGGAAAGGAACCTACTATAAAATGATCTGATGATACATACAATCCTGTATGATGAATACAGGATTGCCATGAATGCAACATCACCACCCGCCATTTGAAAGCATGAAATGTATGTGGTGGTCTGAGGGACGTTGCAATGTCCTTCTTTTCATCAAATCAATCACACAGTAAGTCACATTGCCTGAATTCCACACTGTTAATTTAAAACTTGAATCAAAGATTCTCACTGCCATTGACTGAGCCATTAAGGAATTACCTCCCTTGTCCTTCCTCCGCAGGCATTTTGCCATTGAGCTGAATGGAGTCACAGGGGGATTGATGCTGTGCGAGTGCGACAGGAAGCAGATGAGATGTGCTCTGACAGCTCCGCTCCAACCAATGCTGGACAGCAAATGTCAGGAGCCAGACAGCATATGTACAGACAAGAGTGGGAGAGAGGCGTCTGTGTTTCATGGGTTTGAAAGTGTATTTGTGTCTGTCATCTGTCTGTGGTTGTGACAGATGTGTACATGTTTAGCTGTATGAATAGCATGTTGGAATATCCAGCAGGGTATTCAGGGCTTCAGGGAGCTGGACGTTTTGAGTCGTTTCTCTGTACATCTGCACTGTTTTTGTACACTGTAGGTGCTTTAAGTGTGTAGCCCTCGACACATGGGTCCCCAGGTGCATCAGTATGAATTGAGGTAAACCCTAGTGGGTCTGTCAGCGGAAAAATTCAAAGCTTGTGGACCTCAGGCCATAAGGAGGGCAATGGGGTGTGGATGAAGATAAGCAGATGCACTTTGCTCAGGCATGAAATGCTTTCCAAGGAACGTGGACAGAGATATGGAGAGAGGGAGAAAGATGAAGAACGAAAGTGACAGAAACGAAGAAGAGGAGGCGGGAAAAGTGAATGAGTCACCATGCAGAACACAAAACATATTCTTTTGTTCTCGTGGTTATGAGTCACAGTGGATTAATGTACAATCCTGTTTTTGACATTTTTTTTCCTTTTGTCATATTTGTCCTATGACGTTTGCCCTAAAACGGGTCACTCACGGAGAGATGTCACTTCATTTGCGAAGATTAATCTAGACTTTGACCGTATATCCACTTCTTTGCAAAATGTCTGGTCTGGTGAGCCCAACAGGCTCAGAGAAGCAAGCGTGACGAGAGCCCACGGCGCAGCAGAATAGTGATAAACCCTCTTATGGCTTGTGATTTCGGTATTCCACTGGCTGCTGCTGTAGCTCAATATCCACCTCTATGATAAGTTTGGCATCACAGTCTTGTGCTCTCAGGCCATTTCTGGCTTACCAACAACGCTACAGCCGTTCATATTGGTAAAAAGAAAATCCTCCATAGTGCATCATTGAATTGCATCTAAAATGCTCCTTTTTGCTGTTTTTGATATCCTAAACCTAAAAGAAAACAATAATTCAATTTCACAAGATGACAAAAAGCAAACCAGTCTTGCTCCACACAAGGTCTTGTCTTCAACACTACTGTGTGATTGAATCTCTTCTCTACTATTTACACTATTATTTTAGTATAGAACAATAAGAACAAATCTCCAAAGTATACGCTTCAGAAATATATGTTATGATGCCTATGGACGTCGTATTTGTTTTATATTGTGCTTTTTCTCCTTTCTTCTTCCCCTTGCTGTTGCGTCGTCTCCACAGGTTTGCTGATGAATAATGATGTTCAGCTGTGGGGGGAAGCGACACTGCCTGAAGGTGGATCTGAGCCTTTAAGGTAAGCAGTCATTGTTGTCCATGTCTTGCCATTTTCCTCAGCTGCTCCATGCTGAGCTGAGTGGCTGTTCCTTAGTGTTCTTTTTTCTTATTAAGTAAGTTGATATTCACTTGATTAAATCCTTGTTTGAGCACTGTTTTAGCTAAGGCACAAACAAGCGTCATTTGGCTCCTTGTTTTTGGTTTTTACCAGTTTTCAAAAGAAATACCCAGATTAGTGTGCTGAAAATCATTTCCACTTATCACTTGGCTTACTGTTGATTCAGGCTAGTTGAAGCTAGTATGAGTCTACTTATTTTGGGGTGTCATTCATCAGTCTGGCGTGTGTTTCAATTTTGGAGAAATGTGTAGCATAACCACCTCATCATTTCAATGTAAAACATACTGAATTTAACTGTAAATTTAAAAGAATCAGAAAAGGGGGAAAAATAAGATTACTGTATAAAGTTACAAGACCAGAAGCAGTGGCAGCAATTGAAGTAGCTTGACAGGGGAAATTACAAGACAAGGATAATGTAACTGAACTGAATGTAACTCTTTGGATCTAGCACAAAATATCAATTTAAACAATGTTTAAAGTCAGTACGCTGAGTGGCAATGTATGGCAACACACACCGTGATCCAAGGAAATGGACATTCTTCTCCAATGATCGATATGCATTTGCTTAGAGTGAAAAATATTGTTACTGTGAAACAGCCTCTTATTTAAATCATCTGGCAGCCCATTTGAAACAATTGGAACTTCCTGAATGCTGCGCTCTCAGCAAAAAAGCAATCCTGGCTCACATCCACTGCAGTGACTTGAAATGAAACTTCAAAAGGTTTCCTGAGAAAGGTATTCCATTTTAAATGGCTTTAAACATCAAATGCACTTGGCTGTCTTGCATTTTTATGGGATGTTTGCTATTTGGTACAACACTAATGGTTGGGACAGAAAATGTGCCAGTAGGAACAAACTCTGAAGCAACTGCAGAGGAGTAATGACCTGAGATAAAGGTACGAAGATTAGCTTGTCTCCCAAAATTGTTGATCTCTTGCCTCCACAGGGCTGCATACAGACACTATTCATTATCATTGATTACGAATGACAAATGATGAATGAAGAATCACATTAGCTCTTGCAGTGCAGTTCAATATCAGCTGACTCTTTGATTACCAATCCCATTTAAACACTTCCCAATCACATTAAATCAAGATAATGAGATAGTTCCTTGCTATCCGGCGAGCTCTCGCTGCCACTGTGGTCATTATGTTTCTTTACCAGCTGCACTCTCCTGTTACTGGCTGTGTTGTTTGTGACTCCCCCTTCCACCAAAACCTCCGTCTTATCGCCATACCTGAGATACCATTTCTCATTATGCATGACTTGTATGCTATAGCTCAATTATATGTGTCTGTGGGGTTCTGTTCTTTACAGCCCTTTTGGGGGGATTGACATCTCAGTGTGTTATACGCTCAGTGTATAAGAGAAAAAGCAATTCCACTTCCAGTCTTACAACTCTAAAAACTGTAAACTCCATCCCAATATAATATAATGTCTTCTTTATCAATGGATATTTTAAAGTGATATATTGTAACTGGAAATGTAAGTAAGGAAACATTTGACCCTTTTTGGTAAACAGAATCAATTTTGAAGGAATTTGCTTTGTTACTGAGAGTTTGATGAGAAAATGTATACCACTCTTATATCTGTACGCTAAATATGAAGCTTCCACAAGCAGCCTGTTAGCTTAGCTTAGCACAAGGACTGGAAACAGGGGGAAACATCTAGCGCCCACAGTTTATTGTTTTTACTCTTCAGTTTGTTAAAGCTTAAACAAGATGGAATGTGTTGATTGGTGACCTGAGGAGATGCTGGAAGGTGGATTTTGTTACCTTTGGACAGAGCCAGGCTAACTGTTTCCCCCTGTTTCCTGTATGTATTGTCTCTATGCTACGCTGATGATAGCTTCATATTTAATGGACACACGTGAGAGTGGTATTGATCTTCTCATCTAAGTCTTCGCTAGAAAGCAAATAAGTGTAATGTGAAACTATTCCTTTAAACAATCCAGTCCTTTCCCTTGCTTAGCTGATGTCACTTATAACCAGATTTGAAGAAGTACTCAAATTCAGTGGATTGAAGTCATAGTGAAAGAAATTCCGTATGATTGTACCATGGTCAAGTCCATGTTGTTTGCATTATCTGAATAAACTAATGGTCCAGTCACTCACTTGTTGGACTCTTCAGTTGCATTCATTTTTTCTAGTCTACTAAATGTGGCAGTGTGCCAGCACTGTGTCAGCTTTTGTAAAGAGGACAGTCCCGATGTACCCAGTAGGCGGTGGGTGGACTCAAATGAGGCGGATAACAGTGATGATGTGTTATAAAATTTAAGCAAAATATATAGAACGAACAATCCTTTCTTCAAAACAGAGAACAGTGTGAGGCGTTTAGGAGCCTTCAAAACTCTGAGCAAATGTGGGTAGATTCTCTGATAAAAAATGTTTTCTTGAAATGTGGGTAGACGGCTCCTACGTGCTTCTAGCCCCCATTGCATCATTGGTTATGGCATTTCATAACTCTCCATGAAGTAAAAACACTCCTAACTCTAAAGTTTATGCCACATCCTGCAAATCATTTGAATTGTTTGACTTACTCGCACATTCTCGTTCAGGTGTCAGTGAGGCATCTGTTTGTCATGCACTTCCTGCCTGCCCTTGCACCTTTTACCTGACTCATCATTGTGAATGCAGCTGGTGCAGCGGTCCGTCAGCGCTGGGGAACAGGTACGAGATGGTCCTCCGAGCATCGCTCTTCTATTGCAGAGCTGCAGTGTCGAAGCAAGAATGATTGCAGGTTAATGGAGCAACATCACTCATCTGTGAACCCAAATGTTCTCCCTCTCTCTTTGACTCTCACACAAACACAACACCAGGCTACACAAAACCATCACAGACCTACCTCACAGCTCACGTACCAGTGGGTTATATAAGCAGATTTTTCGTGTGAATGTAGAAGCATCAGAGCAATTTTCTCTTCCTACTGAACTAGGCCTATGGGTCAGCAGGCGTTCTCATTGTTGGAGGCAGAAAACTTGGTGTCGCTTGTTCAAACCCACATTATAAACTGGGTCAGGCTGTTTTTGGTAGCAGGATCTAATGGGGCCAAATACACAATTTTGAGGGTGAATGTTCAAATTAAAATGTTGTATTTTTGAGAAAGCAGGGATTGTGGTGTAAAAGGTCTCTCAGATGTCTTTGACTTAGTAGCAAGTTGCAAATGTAGAAGTGCTTTGATGCAACGTGTGTCCTCATACTTCAGAACTGGGATGTGATCCGTCTTTGAAGCTATCATTTATGTAATTTTAACCAAAAACTTTGGTGGACCATTTGTGTCTGTTTTGAGTACATGTTCTTTTTGAAATAGACATGCAAGGTTTTGATTATACTGTAGTATTTGAATCTGGGTTAGACGATATACTGTCGATGTAATTGTGAGCAGAGATGGTGCTGAATCATATACTCAGAGTGAAGTTTGGGTAAGAAATAACAGTTCATGGCTTAACAGGACACATCTACTCTCTGACCGGGTAGAAAACAAACTGAGATAATATCACAGTAATGTCAGATCAAACTGTCCTCTTCTTCCTTGTCAACATCCATTTTTTTCTGAGCATCATGAAGTTAATGGTCACACAGTAAGGATAGAAAAGCAATAGGACCATAGGACCCTGGTTTCTTGCTTAAGTGTCCTCAGTCAAGACGCCTTCAGTTCCAGGATTTCTGTTTTTAACTAGTAAGTAAACTAGTGTAAGTGTGCTTATTTGCTTTCTTGCAGTGTTAGATGAGAAGATTGATACCACTCCCAATAATTGAGAGTGGCATCAATCTTCTCATCAAACACACACACACACACACACACACACACACACACATACAAATGAATAGATAGAGATGGATAGATAGAGTACTTTAGTAGTAAAAAGGAAATTACTGTGTTTCAGCCGCCAAGTCACATAAATCACAAAACAAACAACACCAAAAGAGGTAGATGAGAATGAGAGATATGTTGATGATGAGGTTCTTCATTGGAACTGCATCATTGAGTGTCAAGAATAATTATTCATCTGCTGTATACACACACACACACACACACACACACATACAGTGTACAGGTATGTAACATAGAGGAATGTATTTATAGGGATGTTATGCTCACCTCAAATAGTTCGAGTAGATACACAGATATCTTATACTACAAGAATGTGAGGTATTACAATGCTACAGAGGTCATTACAAAGATATTATGATTATGCAAACAATAAACTGCAAAACATTCCCCTCATAGAGGAAACCGTCACGTCTCATGAGCAGCATTAGCAGCAACTGTGGCTGGTGGCTTATAGATGGATTCATCCACCATAGCGTGTTTCACTGAAACATACTATACCTCGGGATATTGCATGAGAAATGACCTTCTATTAGGGTTAACATTGCATGTGAACGAAGCAGATTAGAACAATATCCTGGGGATGGACCCAAGAGTTCATCTCATCAGGGGTGAAAGAAACAAACTTTGTCATCTTAGACTTACTGGGATGAACTGTGAGTACAAATCTTCTCTAAAGAACAGACTCCTGTTTTTGATTTAATAGTACTGGACAGAGGATGATTATTAAGATTCCGGATGTATTTCACTGCTGTTTGGAAGGCTGGATGTCCTGTACCTTCTCTCTTTGACAGAGAGGCAGATGGAGGCATTCAGCGGGTGGTCCTGAATTAGAGTAATTAAAAAGACACAGACAGCACTGCAAAGCCAGGCCAACATGAGAGCAGGGCAGCGTCCAGACAGACAGGCAGAGTCAGAGGGAGTGAGAGATCAGATATTGAACGCCCATTATCAATTATTCTCAGTCTCTTTTCTCTCCGACTGTTTCTCCCTGGGGTCAGGCGGGGGCAAGCTTTGTTCAAAAGGTGTTTAATTTTTTCGCTCCCCTCACACAGTGGAAATTTGGCTGCTGCTGATAAGATTCTCAGCGGCATTGGCCGAGCTCATTTGAAGCCTTGACACCCATTTTGGACACCAATGATTCAGACGGATGGTGACTGGACGACCTGATAGGGAGGGAGTCTGGACATCTTGTACACAGTGTCCACAACAGGATCTGCGTCAGTATGCACATGAGCACATACACATATCACACACCTGCATAAACAAGACATTGTCCTGATTAAACAAATTGTCCTTGTTTATACAGTAACATTTCACGTGAAATGGGAGAAAAACTAATTATTTTCTTTTTGGTGTGTATTCACCTGTGCTTAAGAAAGTACATTTCCTTTATTCCCTCTGTTCTCTTCTCTATATATCTTGTTTATTCTGGCTTTCACAACCCAATATAATGATACTGGGCTGTCAATTTTTGACAGTTTGCATTCAAGTTAAAAGAATAATTTGACATTTGGGAAAATACATGCTTTTTTCCTGAGATTTATATCAAAATGTACTACTCTCATATCTGTATGATAAATATGCAGCTGGAGCCAGCAGCCGGTTAGCTTATGTTAGCATAAAGACTGGAAACGGAAACAGCTAGCCTGGCTCTGTCCAAAGATAAAAAATAATCTGCCTACCAGCACCTGTAAAGCTCACCAATTAATGAATTGCCTGGCAACCTTATAGGGACGACAAGGCAAGACAAGAGTCACAAACAAGATATAACGTGTGAATTGTTGAGTTTTAGAGGTGCTGGTAGGCAAATTTCAAATAGAGCCAGGTTAGCTGTCTTTATGCTAAGCTAAGCTAACTAGCTCCTTGCGTTAGCTTCATAATGAAACGACAAACATGAGTGTGGTATTGATCTTCTCATTTAATTCATAGGACAGTGAATAAGCATATTTCTCAATGTTGGGCCGCCCCCCTGGAGACACCATATCTTAAAGTTTCAGTTGGATACACTGCCATTGATTATTTCAGCTTTATTTTACTTTTCTCTTACCCTAACCCTATTGTGATCTAAAGCTTTGCCAATATGGCTTACAGGGGTAGTGCGTATTTGTAATTCCTAACGCACACTCACACAGGTACATGAACACTCACACATGCTCGGGTCAGCCCCGGTCTCGTCCACACAAGGTCATAGTTGTTGACGCAGGAATGTCTGAGGAGTCGGTGTTGGATGTCCTTAAAGGAGTGCAAACCACAGGTCCACAATAACAGCTCAATCAGAGCCGCCTACCACCTAATCTCCTCTGTCAAGGCAACATTAAATTTGCATTGTAGACAGGGAGAGCTCATGTGCCACCCAGCCCCAGCTCACTGGTACATAGTAGGTGTGCAAAGCTGGTGGTTCACTCATTTACTGTCGTCAGTGACATGGATACCGCATCTACATTATAATGTTGGTAAGCTTATATATTCATGACCCTAAACATAGTTTATATTCAGTGGCTTTGATCAAATTTTGCTTCTAACTTTTAAAAATCACCATCAATAGGTTTTAAACAAGCTTTTTTGTGCAGCAAATTGCTTGAAACAGGAGAACCCCGTGTATCTTATCATCTCAGGGTTCCAAACAAACCAGGTTTTTCTATACAGGGATAAAAGCCAGCTCCTCAGTGGGGGGACTTGTAAATCCACTGAAACAGTACAAGGTATTGGCAAATCATTATGTCAAACAGGAGTTGTTGCTTGGGGCCAGAGGGAGACAGAAAAAAAAAAAGAATAGGCAGGCACGACGGCAGATACACATTTGTTGCACATCAAAGGCTTGAAGAGAGACGAACATCAGAAGAGTCGATTCTTTCAGCTGGTGTGGAGAGACACACATATGCCAGGGATCAACTAGATTAAAGGGGGCTCCAAAGTGAGCCATTGATCGTGTCAGCCAGGTTATTCTGCTGGATATTTATTGTTCATAGTGACGGAAGCTAATCTCTAATTTGGCTAATAACAAATCAACAGCAAAGTGTTAGAGCAGTGGTCATCTAAGCGGAGCTCATTTACTAGAAACAGTCCTAAACTCCAACACTTTCAGATAGATAGAGAGGAAAAAAGATATTAGAATTGCACCATGGAGAGGCTGATCTTTTTTTTTTTTTTTTGCCAGCATATGGGTGCACAATTGGGTCAGGAGATAAGCAAGCCCCTGTGGACTGTGGACAGATGCAATCCATCTCTGGCTGTGTTGATGTCCTCCCCCATCTTGTCTCTCTCACAGTCATGCAGTGATCAGACAGTGACCTGTAGGAAACAAAAAAACAGTCCTGCCTTTAGGATGCAGATGAGCAGAGATGAGCATGCCGGAAATGATAGTGGGCTTCAGTGCTTTCCTCTCATCTGCCATCATTAGATATGAATATTGTATTCCAGAGAGGATGAGGCAGGGATGATCAAAATCCAAAAGAAAAAAACCTAGAAGCGTTCAGTGAGGTGTTTTGGAAAACCATTATTTATTGGCTTTGGTGTTAAAGGTCATATGCTTCCTTTCAGTTACTGATCTATTATGCACATTCAATTAGAAACTTGACATTATTTCTAATAGACTTTTTGTGATCTGATCAATGAGACACATCTGCAAATATAATCAATATGAGCTTGTAAGGCAATAGCACATTGGTGTGCACACCTGCGCTTTTATGTGCGTGTTAATGTGTGGATGTATCACATAAAAAATACGGGTGTGCTCTGAACTTTGTGTCGGTCAGCGATTCAACGGTAATGATGAGCCAGGTGTCTGTCCTTTGGCCAGCTGCCTGGAAATGGCATTAGATTAGGCTGCCGGGCAGGGTGGAAGGTGGAGGGGCGGGCGGGTGTTGGATATACAGTGCCCTGTGGAACAGACGTGGCGGGATTTTCATGAAACGCATCAATCATGTCATTGGCATATAGCTCTCTAGTTGCAAAATCATTTCAGCGTGAGAGCTGCATTATGACAAATGTCAATATGAAGTATGGGAGGGAGTGTCGTCTATCTGACCAGCGTCCTCTGCTCCACAGGGCAAAGTGCAGCTCTTTATTGTGTGTTCCAACACATTAACAAATTGATTATTCAAGCTTATTATTATCTATTTTCATTTTTACCTCTAATGTATTCATTACTTCTATATTTTCTCTCTATCTTATTTTGTACTTTATTGTGAAGCACTTTGCTTTGATCCAGAAAGGTGCTATAGAAATACATTTTACTTACTTTAATAAATTAGACCAGTGGTTCCCAATCTTTTTGGCTTGTGATCCTTCAAAGTTAAGCAATGTTTACATGATGCAACCGATTGTCACAGCTTGCCTGCTGTATTCGAGATGCAGGCAATTCAACCTTCTCAAATTGTTTCAGTTGGATTGTTTTTAGAGGCCTGAAAATGTGAAACAATTCAGTATTTCATATTAGAGAAAAGTTGGGGGAAAAAAACATATTGTTCTTATTTTCCAGCCTCCCTTCAGATTTATCTTACAATTCCTTGGCAGGGTCCGGACCCTTGGGTTGACGACCACTTTATTTCACTATATAATATAACCTCATCCAGAGCTTAGAAATGGAGGGTAATTTGATAATTCTCTGCAACAGCCAATTTTGACCTTGTGAATATGAGCCAGTGCCATGAATCCAATGAGGGGAAATATGTACAGTATATTCTACAGTTCAAAGTAATATCTTGACAGCAACTGGATTTATTAGTGTATCTCTCTGGTGATTTGATGGGAGCTCATGGGACAGATCAGCACTCATCATCCGGATTAAAACATATAAGGACTTTACACCCATCCAGGCCAGTCGCCTAATGCCAAGCGAATAATTCCCCAATCAGCACAATGACATGCATGCGGTATGTACACATGCACGCACACACAAACACAAAGAGGTCCCAGTGAAAAACATCTGTCATTCCAGTAGTCTGCTTATCTGGCCCAGCCATGTCAGCCCTCTCCCTTGTGAGCACAAAGGCAGCAGTGGTGTTTTATGCTCTGCAGATGAGTTTGCTGATAGTTACACTGCTTTAGCCTCAGTGCTGTTCAAACAGTGAGAGAGCCTGGAGTGGCGATAACCGGAGTCTCTTCTTGCTTTTCTGTAAAACACAGACAAAAGACATGCCATTGGACGTAATTAATGGTTTATGTGACACACACACATGTACAAGCACACAAAAACAGGATTTGGCTTGACTGACCTGACTAAACACCTCCCTCCACCACCACCTCCACATACATTCCCTCCTGCCCCCACACCCTCCAAAACGAAACCACCCGGCCACCTCCTTCTCTCCCCCCACCTTCCCCTCCTCCCTCCCTCTCACACTCTGTGGTCTGAGCTGCATGCTCACTGTCCCGAAACATGATGAACCATTCAGCCCTATGGGAATTTCTCCTCCCAGCAAGCAAGCGTCAGCTACATCTGTGTCTGTCAGCCAGAGTAGATGCAACGGCAGCAGCGGCAACAGCAACAACAGCAGCAGCGGTGGCAGCAGTGTGGCAGTGGCAGTGACTTAGCTCAGGCGTCAGCCAGCCTCTCAGTGACATTCTGCCTCAACTTGACTGAGAGGCGGCACAGTTCATCCAGCTCAGCTCAGACTGGGAGGAAAAGTTCTCTCTCGTCCTCTTTCTTTGGCTCCTGAGCAGATTCTGCTAATTTATGAATGACCGAGGAAGGATGCTCTGCAACTTGAGGATACTTTTCTCATCTGGACACACTGGACGGCTGAGGGGAACGTGATGCTGTGCTCTGCGCCTCTCGAGCAGGGATGACTGAAGCCTTCTGGTGTCCACCCTCCTCCTACTCTTTGTCCTCTCTCTCCTCTGCCTCTGTGTTCCCCTGTGGCATGCAAGGGTAAAGTAAGCAGGATTTCTCATCCACTTCAATCCATCCCTCCAACTGTGTTGTGATCCTGTTCCTCATCGCCACACTTGACCTGAAGGCTTCTCAGGCAAAACAAAGGGATTAACTATGAACTTTGCTCTCACCAGGAGACACAGTCTGCCCTTAAACAGAAGACTGTGAGATCTGATGAAAGTCAACTGTGAGTATGTTCATCCCCCCCCTTTTACATCAGTGACTTGTTTCACAGTCTCTAGAGAACCATAAGTGTCTGAATATGCACTTTTTCATTAATGCACAAAGGCATGACCTGGATTTAAGGGGAAACAACATCATGCGTGCTCAAGTGCATGTCTGAGAGGTCTTGGCATGTATTTTTAATGTAGCCTTTTACCTTAATGAAAGCAACAGAGATGTTGCTGACGGAGAGATGTGTGTGCATCTGTTCCTCTGGAAGACTTGGTGTGTAGAGTAGTGCCATACATTAGATTGGATATCTATTTGGTCACATATCAGGTACATTTTAAAGCCGTAAAAGTGTGTTTCCAAAGGCTGTAAGTCATTAAATATCTTGCCTCTTCACTATTTGATACATTCCATTCTCTGTCTCTTGTGAGTCTTCATCTCAGACTCATGTCTGCTGTGATAACCTTCATCCGTCTTCCACATATTTCTATGAACCCTCAGTAGTACACCCAATTTCATAGCACACCCTATCTCCCCTCCTCTCCTTCTATCTCCTTTTAGACTTGTCTTTGAAATATCTTTTCTAAAAAATTCAAAATGGCATCCTTATTTCAACTGCATGGTTCAAAAATGTGGAATTCATGTTTTTTAAAGTGTCCTTTTATTTCTCTCCTGAAATGACCAATCAATATTTATCTTCAAAAGCTAAAGCGCATGGCTCTCACCTCCTTTCCCCTCCTCTCTCTGATTAAGTGAAAACAACAAAACAGGGAAGGATTAAGCAGTGAAGCGTGATTTTAACGAGTCCATCCAGTCCCCACAGATCTTTTGAGGTGTTACAATAATTGTAGAAAGGTGCTGGTGCTCAACAACCTGGATGTTGTTGCAGTAATGGTGTGGTGGGTAAGGAAAAATCGTGACCAGATTGTTGACCAGACTTGACTGTTTTTGAGCAGCAATTTTACTTTAAATGGCTTTTTTTGGGGGGTGAAATTGTAAATGGTAGTTTGGGAGTTGCCCAACAGGAATGCACTACACCATCAGACCTGTGCTCATTTGGCTCTAATTTCATATATAGTATGCCAGCGAGCTAAATACTACCTTGCCTGTTTTTACAGACAAATGTAATATCAGCATAGAGAAAATTGTCCATGTTATGAGTTGGGAATAAACATCAGACAACCTAGAGGCGCAAAACAACAGTAACAGCGACTCATATTTAGAAAACTCTTACATACAAGAACACAAATCGGTTTATAGCCAGATCATTATCCAAATGATGGGGCATTAATGAAATGTTGTTGTCGCTCATAAAAAATAACTCCTGGAGGCACTAAGCGTTATCGTTTTATTCCCTTCAGCAGCTGCCAAAGCCACTGGAGTGGCCATAAGCAGATCATAATATTCATCTAATGATCGCATTCATCATTGGAGAGGAGATGTGTACTTGTTTTGAAAGGGGAGAAAAAAAAGGTTAGGCATTGAATAAACAAAAAGCAGAAACCTGACATTGTCCATCCTTATATAGACTCTTTGATTGATATGGCTGCATTCTAGCTGTGGCCACCATCAACTGACACACTGATAAATATTTCAGATGTCTTACATGTGAACATTTATAATCCTCTTTCTCCTCCAATGCCTGATACACAGAATGATTCAAGCATTTCTAAGGTTCTCACATATGCAGGAATCTTAACCATGGGTCAATGGGCTGACTACAGGATGCACGAACCATTGTGCCAAAAAGCTCCTGGCTGATTTGCACATCATACATACTCACCACACAGACACATATGGTGTCCTTTGCCTCCTTTGCTTTGACACGCCTCTCTTTTGCTCTCTCCTTCTTCTTCTTCTTTTGGTCTCTCTCATCTTCTTTCGCTTTCTTTCACAAATGCCACACACACACACACACACACACACACACACACACACACGCTATTTGCTTTCACATTTCAGCTGTACAGAGCAGCTGTGCTGCAACCAAAAGAGAGTGTAGAAAAAGGTTATGTATGACTGGGAGGCCTGGTGGGGGCCAGTGTGTGGAGCCACTGCACAGGAGCACTGATGGCCAGGTGCCAGAGGACCTGAAGGAAGCCACCCTTCAACATGTCCGCCTCTGCACTCAGTATGGCTCAGGACCGATTTGTGCTACCTAGTCTGTCCTCACTCACAGACTGGGCACTGTTAATCACTGGATCAATGACCATTACTTATGCATACTGAGCTCAGACAATATTTCAGGAGGCACTCGGATACTCTTAGGATGTATTTGTAATGAGGACGTTTATGGTTTTCTTGGCAAAAGTGAGAGCAAGACATCTTTGCACCATTATTAGGCACTGATCCATAGTAATGACCTCCAGGTGTAATATTTTTTATCTCATACACTTTATAACCAAGCCACAAATACACGCAGTGTGCTACCAGAAATTCTGCGATAGTCTCTTTGTTTTTCAAACCCCCTTTTTTTTCTTACCAGACAGCGTCACGAAGCTCTTCCCCCACTGTGCGTCACATTTGATACCAAACTGCATCCACAAAAAGTCCAGATACGGGCCACAACAGACCATATTCACTATTTATAGCGACGCAGAGTCCATGTTTACCCCACACTCTGAGTTCTGAGTGTACCATTAAAACGCTTCCTGCGTCGATTTAGAAGCTATTAGCAGGCTTGACTTGTTCTACCGGTTAAGGTCAAGAGGTAGAACAAGTCTATTCTGTGTGTGTGTGTGTGTGTTTGTGTGTATGTGTGTGTGTGTAAGCTTAGCAACACAACAGTCATGAGTGAGTCAGTAATATTGTCATGTCTCTAACGCTGTACCTGTCGTCATTAATTAATTATTTTTGTGGCATCGAACATAAATACTAATGGTTCAGTCTTTTCTTCTGAAAAAGGAAAATAAAAACACGCTCTTTTTATTCCAGTTGGTGTATTTTGGTTGAATTCCTCCTAGACTGGCCTCAAAGCAAGTCACTCTACAGTTTAAAATTAGTCATAGAACGACACAAAATAGGAATTACAATGTCTAACAGTAGAGTTTACCATGTTCAACATCATAATTAGGGGTGTTAGTATGCTGACACTTTTTCTAATCAGCAAAAAACACTGAAGAATGGCTGACACCTGAAATGTTTCTGGGTGTTATTTCCCTGCTACTACTAAGAAGAAAACAACCAAAGTCCAGATAGCCATGTTAGCTTTTTTGTTGTTGCTGTACTGCACAGCAGTGCTTTGAACTTAATGCTTTAAGTCAACATGCTAACATGCTCAGAATTGACAATGCTCAACATGTTGATGTTTACCATTTTGACCATCTTAGTTTAGCATGTTAGCATGCTAACATTAGCCAATTAGCACTAAACACACAAGTACAGCTGAGGCTGATGGGAATATCATTAGTTTTGCAGGTATTTGGTCATAAAATATTTGAGGAATGAACATTTTGACTTGATGGTGCTAGATGACAACTCAGGGGATCACCAAAGTTATTTCAATTAATTCTGAGGGGGGCAAGAATATCTGTACCAAATTTCAATCCATCCAGTTGATGTAGATGTTTCATTCAAGGCCAAAGCGGTGGACCCTCTGACCAACCAACATGGCAAGAGACGCGCTACTAACAAGGATGTGCCATTTTACCTCATTATGAGAGTCTGTGCTGAAGTAACAATAAGAACAAAACGACAAAGGCTACGTTTGTGCGTGGACAGATTCATGGAACCTCCCACGCTAAAAACAGTGTAATGATGTGGGGATTTGAGTGATGTGATGTGAAATGCCATTCTATAACAAGATGAGGGACAATCCAAGTCCTGCAGGAGGACCCCCACAGTGACTGGAATGTTATTTGTGTGGGCCTCAGGCTGCCGCTGGCACTCCTGCTAACCTGGCGCTGTCAGAAGAATGCCAATGAGTGTGGAAGTTATTTCTCCAGTACGGGGTAGTGATTACGTCCAAACCATTGCATTGTTGACTGAAATTGTGAGAGAACACTTTCGGATGAAATACATCATCTCCCTAACAGAGCCAAAGTTACATTTAGTAACCTTAAGTTCTCTGTTTGGTATCCCCTGCAGTCCTCCGATGAGAGCGCTTCTACACTCACCTGTATCTTTGAGAGCCTATGCATCCCCCAGCACGGTGCTAATAAATGTGTTGACTGCTTGCCCTGTTTCTCTACGGGCATGTTTATATGGATTAGACCAACTGAGGGGACATCCCAACCCATTTGCCAGCTCTGGCTGATGGCTTGAAGGTTCAATTGCTACAACCCACATGGGGAGGGTTTTTCTCTGTGGTAGTGATCTGCCCCAGAGTTCACTGTTGCTCCACACTGAGAGCCTCAAACCGTCTGTGCCTCCCTGATGGTGTCCACTGCTGTTGTACTGGTCATTTACAATAGTAAGCAAAGATTCTGGAGAATGTGAACATTTAGAGCTTGGAAGGTCATACACCGGACGCAGATGCTGGGCTGTAACATGGCACTGAAATTCCCTAATTTAATAAAGAGCTAGTGGCACGGCTGAAAATACAAATGCTGTAGGGCCCAGTTGGCTGAAATATATCCTGAGACAGGGGTGCCCTCCCTGGAAAGCTGGAAGGAGGTAGTGAGAATTTATCATCTCAACTGACAGTGTGGAGCAGTAGGACAGAGAGACTAACCTCACGCTCAAATACTGTGTAGTCTGAATGTGTAGAAATCTGTATTTTCCCCACAGAGTATAATCATCCATCCGCATATACAAATGTACTCAAGCCCATGGGATTTAATACTGCTTCAACACATTTGATAAAAACCTTAAAGGCAAGAGCAAGACCACGACCACATGGCACTGTCATGCATTTGTAGGTCATGAAAAGGAAGGCATCAAGCCGAAGAAATTTCCCGTGGGCTTGTTTCAAACGCACAGGTTTAGGTTGGCATAGGTATCCCTCAGCAACTATCGATTGGTGCCTCCAGCACCAAACGTTGAAATGTGCATGCACACCACTGCTCTAACCTGAGAGTGAAGGGGCTGTGTGTGAAGGAGGCTGTGGAGGGTGTATGCTGCTCTCTACTGGTGCAGGATGGGTAGTTGCATGTGAGTACTGTACCTCCTTGATAGTATATGACACTTAAGAAACTGCATAATTGCAATGAGCATGGATGTGACTTTATTATCCATAACAATAGTGTTTAAACATTGTGTGTTGACTAGTGATCAGACTGTGGTTGACTTTGGAGACATAAAGTTACCTTATCAGGTGATGTTTTAAAGAGGGAAATGACCACACACCTCTGCTAATAGACTAAAGTGCTGCAGAGAAGGGAATATATTGGGAATTGCAGAGCTTTTCCACACAGAAAAGATTAGCTTATTTGGTTATTTTAGAGGCATCACTCTTAAATATTAAGTATACACTGCAGAAATGGGTATTTGATGCACAACTGACATATTAGCTGGCAGTGAGTTTGACATTTAGGCAGATTTGTATGTTTCATCAACCTCAAAGTTGGGTACAGACTGCACCTGTCATTTTATACACTTTCAAATATTTCATGGCTCAATGTACAGTATTGGCTCCCACAGAGTGCACCAAGATTGGTTTTCACGCTGATATCCAAGCGTCATTTCATGTCTTGATTTCTTCTAGACAGTATTTCTGCAAACTATTTGAAAATGATGTTGTCACAATTGACTGATAGAAAGAACAAAGAGATTTCTCATTATTATTTCATTTGATTAGCCTTTGTGATTGCTACTACACAATATATCTGGGATCAGGAGACACAAATGTTCTCATATAGGTTGACTTGTATGCTTGGTGATGGAGATTGTATTTCAATAACTGGTTAGGTGCAACTTTTCATAATGGTATAGTGACCATAATGACCTGTCATGGATATTCGCTTTGATTTACTCATCCTCCTGGCAATTCATTATTCCCACAGTCCAAAACACGTAGCTCAAGTGTGCTGGAAATCTTTGTGTTAATCCTGCTAATACTGGCAACATTTTCGTTGTATTTCCTATTATTTGACCAGTGCATGCTGGGAAAGGTTCTGGGCCGTGATAAGTTTGTGTAGAAAGTGGATGGACAAGTACACTCAAAGTTAAACAATTTCTAAAGAGATTAAATAATTCAAGCAGACACATTTCAAATATTCATCATTTGAAATGTGTGGATTGACTTATTAATGTAACAGCACAGATTTAGAGCAAGGAATAAATTTATGTAATGACCTGGATTTTTGAAATGTGCCACAGATGTTTGCAGAGATTGCCTAAAACACTCCATATGGGTATACCCCCATGAGCTTGAACTAATTGTGTGAAATGTGTGAAGACAATAGCTTCATGACATTTTTTCAGCAGACGGAACCAACAAATAATAGAGAAAACAATGCCTTTGATACCAACTTTTATGAATTTAATTAAAAGTAAAAACTTCTGTTAAGGATGTATGACAAACACAGATTTTACGTTTCGTTTTAAAGAGCAAAACATATTTAGCTTGTATTCTACTCCTTAGTGTCAAGCCAAGTGTGAAAATTTGGTGCTCAACATGCTGAGTTGCTGCCATCTAGTGGCTCTGAGTGGAATATTTTTGAAAGGAGAAAGAATAACATTTTCTCTCTTGTCCTTCCAGGAGATCTTCCTGAAAATGACAAATCCAAACACTCTTGTCGTGATTGGACGCTAACGAACACAGGAAGACCATGGAAGGAGAACTGAACTCCACTCTAAATACCAGTACAATGGATATCCACCTGGTCACTCACAGTCTGTGGGAGGTGATCACCATAGCGACTGTGTCAGCCATAGTCAGCCTCATCACCATTGTGGGGAATGTCCTGGTGATGCTCTCCTTTAAAGTCAACAGCCAGCTAAAGACAGTGAATAACTACTATCTGCTGAGTCTGGCAGCTGCTGACCTCATCATAGGTGTTTTCTCCATGAATCTCTATACCTCTTATATACTGATGGGCTACTGGGCCTTAGGGAACCTCGCCTGTGACCTGTGGTTGGCGGTGGACTATGTAGCCAGTAATGCCTCAGTCATGAACCTGTTGGTGATCAGTTTTGATAGATATTTTTCAATCACCAGACCTCTGACCTACAGGGCCAAACGGACTCCCAAACGAGCCGGGATCATGATAGGTTTGGCCTGGCTGGTGTCACTTATTCTGTGGGCCCCACCTATTCTCTGCTGGCAATACTTTGTAGGAAAAAGGACTGTGCCCGAGAGGCAATGCCAGATCCAGTTTTTCTCTGAGCCAGTGATAACCTTTGGGACAGCAATTGCTGCCTTTTATATTCCCGTATCAGTCATGACAATCCTATACTGTCGAATCTACAAAGAAACAGAGAAGAGGACCAAAGATCTGGCAGAGCTGCAGGGGATTAACTATCCCACAGAGCCCGGGGTCACCCAGCCTCAGAAGACCATTATCAGATCCTGTTTTAGCTGTAAATTAAGGTCGGCTTCACATGACAGGAATCAAGCCTCTTGGTCCTCCTCCAGCAGAAGCAATGCTGCCAAATCAGCAGCTGCCACCAATGACGAGTGGTCCAAAGCTGGTCAGCTGACCACCTTCAACAGTTATGCCTCCTCCGAGGATGAGGACAGGCCGGTGTCTCCGGGGGGATTTCCGCCCTCCTTCAGGAACCAGGCGTGTGAGACCATCAAGAGCGGAGTGGGCAGCGAGAGTGAGCAGCTCAGTAGCTATGAAGAGGATAGCTTCTTCCAGACGCCACCCAAAAGCAACTCCCAGAGGAGCAGCAAGTGTGTGTCCTACAAGTTCAAGCCTGTGGCCAAAGACACTCACGTGGAGCACCACAGCAAAAACGGGGATACCAAAATGGCGTCGTCAACGTTCTCCTCGGCCGAGTCCATGAGCGTTCCAACCACCTCCTCGACGTCGAAGCCCATAGACGCCACTCTGAAGAACCAGATCACCAAGAGGAAGAGGATGGTGCTGATCAAGGAGAGGAAGGCAGCTCAGACTCTCAGCGCTATCTTGCTGGCCTTCATCCTAACCTGGACACCTTATAACATCATGGTGCTCATCTCCACCTTCTGCTCAGACTGCATTCCCCTCTCGCTCTGGCATCTGGGCTACTGGCTGTGCTACGTCAACAGCACTGTCAACCCCATGTGCTACGCCCTTTGTAACAAGACTTTCCAAAAGACCTTCCGTATGCTCTTACTTTGCCAGTGGAAGAAGAAAAGGATTGAGGAGAAACTATACTGGTATGGACAAAACCCAGTGGTCAGCTCCAAACTGACATGAACTATTATTTTTTCTAAGATGGTGTATGATGATGCCTGTAAATTATATGTTTGCATTAATAGTCTTGGCTATATGAACTTGAATTCTACATATTAGGTGATATCAAAAGTAAAAAACTATATCAAGGAGCTGGTACAATTTATAGTGTTGCTAATTAATCAGTAGGTCTGCTGTAGTGTATGTTAATTACTGTTCAAACGTTAGAAATTGAAGAACATTATAAAATTGTCCCGAAAGAATCAGTGACACTGTAAATACATTCTAATATTACAAATACCTATATTTTTCCCCAAAATTGATGCTCTTATGCAGGAAATGCCATCGGTTAACACACACTGCTTCAAGAAGCACAGATGACAAGTATCCTCCCCCAAGTCGATGCTCTTACACCCAAAATGTCGTAACACATGCAGATATGTTTTATTCTGTAGGTATTGTGTTTGTACTGAGGATGCACATTTTGGAATGGCTATTTTATTTTAAAGGGCTAATACGTGTCGTCCTGATGTCAGAATCTGCTTGCTGAGTCAAGATTGTAACTTGATGATCATCAAAGCCTTTTCACATGTGCCAATGTCATTTTGTCAGAAGAGTGAATATAGATTCAGCTTCAGTGTTTTCATATTTTTCTGTCCTGCTAAATCTCAGTGGAAAAAAAAGAGTAATGATTCCATGAATTAAATTACAAAATAAAAATACTGAACCCTACTGGTCTACATTACAGTATAATCCCTTCAAACTAAAAGACTTATTAGTCATTTTATTCAAACAACATAATAAACTTGCTTAAACAATGTCAGTGTTTACAATGGGAAAAGTGTGGAGGATTTAACAGCACACATTGTTTATTATAATCTGTTTATTACACTTCATCCTCAGGATATTTTCTTTTTCTTTGAGCATTGAAATACAGTGTTTGTTTTCTCTAAACTACTGTAGCTAAATCAATATGTTGTCATATCTTCATTGTATTTCTGGCAAACCTGTAATGTACTGTGGCAAAAAAAACAAAAAACTGCTGTTTGTGAAATGTTCTGTAAGCATTGGATGGGAGATGACATGCAAAAGATGTTTTACATGTTTCATAAGCTATAATGTCATGAAACACTGTAACTGTGATAAACCAGAAATCTGCACTTGCAATTTGGGGAATGACATGCTTTGCTTCATGTATTGACATGGTGTATGGTGGAAACAAAGCTAGAGCTAAACCTGTACTGCATTTTTATACTGTGTTCCAAATTTGTGATTCATTTTTTGTTCTTTTCAGTATTTTGTGATCATGTCCATGCATTTCTGAATAAAATGTGGTGAATTGAATGCCCAGCTTAATGGCTATTAGGATGATGTAGCCTGCTGTAGTGTTTGTTGTGAAGAAAACCTAAAAGAAACCCAACAAAACTCCTCGCCCTCAATAGCTGCCAAACCCAGAGTCATACAGTATCACAAATCATGAGAATGGTGTCCTTATAGCTCATCCTTCTTGCAGTCTCCACTGTGAATCAGTTTAACTGTGTCTGAAGGTCTCACCATCATCCATGCGTATTTGCACAGCTGCTCCTTGTTACAGTCCTTTTGCCAGTAGATGACATTCCTGCGATTGAGATTGGCGCCAGCACAGGCGTCGTACCACCAACCTCCTCCTGGCACCCCTTGAAACTCCAGCTTAGCACAATTTTGGAAGTAGTTGTCGTTGTCTCTGTCTTTAGTGGTGAATCTTTGGTTGTCGTGCAGGTAGTTCTCTGTGTCCAGGGTCAGAGCGTCTACCGCTGTGCCCTGGAACAACCCCAGCCTAAGCCTGTATGCTGAGGATTCATCCTCCACCAGGAGTGGATCATACTCCCCCGTCTTGGTGATGGCGTCTCGGTCCACTAGTTTTACTCCCAGTTTATAGCGCCCAGGGCCACGGGTGAGCTGATGAAGGTATTCATTCCCAAGCCAGTGATCACCAGTTACATCCCCAAAGCCATACTTGTACTCAGCCCAGGTACGATCGAAATTCACGCTGCTATTGACGGTGATGTGCTGCACCACGGTCCAGCCCCCCTCCTGCATAGCACAGTAGGCCACGATGGGGGAGTCACCTGGTTGGATCAGGTATACCCCGTCTCTGGCCTGGCCTGAAGAGGTCATCAGCATTTCATAGCAGTCTCTGGGCAGCACTGTTGGGCAAATTAACATATCAGTCATAACTGTGTAGTTAATAAAAGGTAATTACACTGACATGTATTACTGTAATATGTTCCATTATGCAGACATGAAAACATATTCACAGATTGTAGGAGCCATTTATATTTATTGTTGGCATGTCATATTATTTTGTTTAGATAATCTTGCAGTATTATTTTGGACACTTGGGTCATTAGATGCACAGGGTTGTATATTCAAGGGCATAGGAGACAGGAAATGACAGGCACAGGTAAAGGGAGTGCACACAGTTCTCACCAGACCAGGAACAGATCAACACACCACAACCTGCAGAATTGGAAAACTGGTATGTTCATCTTTGTTCAACTACTCCAATAAACAAGCAAACTAAACTACAAATAACGACTGGAAAATCTGTTGGTCTGCGTAAGATCACTCCACTGTGTAGTAATGGCATACTGGAAACTGGAAAGAGACAGATATTTTCATTGAAATTCAATAATCTCCAAGTAATCACAACTACATTTTTCTTATTCAAATGAATAGTCTGACATTTCAGGAAATACACTTATTCGCTTTCTTGCTGAATGAGATAAGAAGATTGATATCACTCTCATATTTGTATGGTAAATATGAAGCCTGTTAGCTTAGCTTAGCACAAAGACTGGAAAGGGGGAAAAGCTATCCTGGCTCTGTTTAAAGGTATTAAAATCTGCATACCAGTAGCTCTAAAACTCACCAATTAACACATTATATCTTGCTTGTTTAATCCATATAAAAAACAGTGTTAAAATGTAAATGTAAAAATGAGACGTCAGTTTTACGGGGGGTAACATGCCGTACTATGACCTCCAGTAACTTCCTGGAGTCCTGCACCAAACAAGATATAACGTTTGAATTGGTTAGCTTTAGAGGTGCTGGTACGAAGATTTTGTTACCTCAAGACAGAGCCAGGAAAGCTTTTTCCCATTTCCAGTCTTTGTGCTAAGCTAAGCTAGCAGGCTGCTAGCTGCAGCTTCATATTTAGAGTGATATCAGTCTTCTCATCTATGTGTCAGCAAGAAACTGAATAACTGTATTTTCACTGTATTCAACTTTAGCACCCTCAGTGTCAAAAGCTACATTGTGGTAAAAAGCAATGCCAGGAATTAGTCATTATATTGATGGCAACAGCACACCAACACTGTTTCTCAATGTTTCCCAGGTAAACATGGTAAAACCATGATCAACTGCCAAACTATTACAACTGTTTGTACTTACTCAGATACACAAATAGATACCTCTCATTGCAGGGTTCAGGATCAAGTTATGTTCATCAGGGGGAACGAGATTCAGGTTCTCAGCTTGGAGATGCTCCATGTGAACTCCAGCTACACTAAGCAGCAGCAGCAGGGCCACCGGTGGAGGCCAGCATCTCAAACAATTCATCCTTCACTGTCAAACCAACAGTGTTTAGTTAATGATACAGTGAAGCTTCTTATTTAATTCAATAAATTTAATGAAGAACACAGCAAAATTGTACTGAAGGAAAAAAAGGAAGTGCTCAATGTGCTTACCTTCAGTAGAGCCACCTGTATGAGGTGACAGAAATATGTTCTCTTTACCCAAATCTTTTCCCACGTTCCCACTGTATTAGTCCACACTGACTGAATGAAAAGCACCAGAGTGCAAACAGGGATGTCCACTGCTGAGCTCAGATTCAGAGTTCACTGAAATCCTTCCCTACAGCGTCTCCTGCCTAGTCACAGCTGGACTTTAGCCTCAGGTTCACATCACAGTGACATCAACCCTCCACTTATCTGTGTCAAGTGAGATAAACTCACAAGTAAATGGAGAGATATGAACTATGTAAACCTGCATCTCTGCCTTACTTAAATCACTTCAAGACTGAATGAGGCTGAAGTCCAGATGAGACTGAATTGTAGGGGTTCAACTGAATGTGTTGCTGGTGATCTGGCAGCTTATTTTTCTACCTGTTATGTCACCAAACTGCACTTCAACCTGAGGTTGTTCAGTTCAGGAAGTACAGTGTTGAGTTAAAGCACAGCATGTGCAGTTCCACGGAAGTGTGTGTTTTGTGTTCACATAAATAAAATGGAAACATATCTGTGCTATAATCTCCCACAGAAGAAAAGGGTTACACCCTTTGTTTTGGTTGTAACAAATTAAATTCAGTATCAACCACAAAACATACCACAAACTTTAAAATTTCAATAGACATTTATTCATCACCAATGGGGCAATTAAAGAGAACAGACATACACAACATATCAATGAAACTCAACTCTGACATTCAGTCTTAAATTCATGAAAGCCTCCAAGAAAACTACACAATGATAAAACTCTTCTCGCTGATACTAATTACATCATCCTACTTGGTCAATGAAAAGACAATGAAATCAGATTGGCCACATGATTAAATCTATATTGCACATTCTTAGTATTTCTTTTCAAGTTGCTCTGCAAGCCAATAAATACATCAGGCTCTACAGACGTCAGGACAGGTACAGTACAAACTAAAAGGCACTTCTCTGTGGAAACAACAGCAGCTCCAATCTAACAATTCTATTGATGATTCTTCGAATTTTTGCAGGGTTGCTACCAGAGAATTCTTTGTCATCTGGCTCTTCATTGTCGTCAGGTAAGTTGAGACAGGAAAGAATCAATGACCTATGGGAAAAAGATAATGTACGTAAGACTAAGACATTTCTCGTATTATAAAATTTGACAGAAAAAATGACTCTGGTGATGAATTATTCATACATGCAGCACTGACCTTTGCCATGTTGCCAGCAGTTCCTGGAACAGATTTCAGTAAAGGTTCCTGATACCATAACTCCAATAACTGCTGATTAAAGGCCTGGAAGTTTCTGTAACAAAGTTAAATAAAGACTTTACCACTAAGGATGAGTTTCAAATAGTGCTCGATGGGTGGTTTAGTTACTGTTATGTATCTATTCAAAAAGTTGATTGACTGAACAGATGATTACAGCTTTTTTTTAATTTATCATTAATTAGCATTGCTTGAATATACACAGCTTTTATGTCTTTACACTTACTTATCCAACGGATGCTTAGTTGATCCACTGTAGCCACTTGCTCGTAGTTCCTCCCACCAGTTTTTCAAAACTGAATTTATCCACTTTAAACCAACAATAAGATACCTGTGAGAATCAAAGACAATCATCAGTCCTTTGCATTTCTGTACAGTAATCGTTCTGCTACATACTGCCTATTTGATTTGTCTGTGTGCATTATGTGTTTCATTCTGTAAAATGCAAAATTAATAATAATAATTCAATTACATCGCAAAAACAAAACAATTCATTACTCACTCTTCATATGGAGTGGTGAGGACTTTCTTAACTAAAGGAAAGATGTCAACACAACAGCCAATGGTGATCCTGTGGGAATCCTCATCAATGCTGCAGAGAAAATTAGATTAAAGTGACATTTATTCCACTTGTAGTCAGTGTTACTCAGACTTCTGCTAAATTCAAGTCACTCACCTTTTGCTTATCAGTGGGAGAAAATCAACAAACACACCAACGTCTTGGATTCTGTACAAAGACAGTGAAGTAACATTACTTTGGAAATTCTAATGAACATACTGTGCATCATATTTTTGAAACCAGCTACATACGACATGTTTGTACCTCAGAAAGTATGTCAACAGCTCTCCAACATTTCTCTGCCACAACGTTAAAGACACTTTCAGTCTCAGGTTTCTTCCAAAGAGCACATCAGTCAATGTGCTATGATCCCCTGAGAGCTGAAAAACATTGTTAGGTTCAGATTTTTATCTGCATGTTAGTACCACAGTAATTCATAAAAAAAAACTTGCAACAGTCTGAGCTGTGATAGTATTTCTAACCTCAGTGAGTGTACTGTAGTCAGCCTGTTCAGAACCAGTTCTACCAGTCTTGTGGTTATTACTGACATTTAGAGGGAACTCCCAAGGGTCCATGTCAAATATCTCCGGTTCTATGTCCTGCATGCTGTTCATCTCATTCTCCTTGTTTGCAGCATCATAAGTCCTCCCGGTCCCAAGCTGCTTCCTCCGAGCCACCGTCAGATGATGGGTCTTCCTCTTACATGACACGACCCGTTTCACTCGGCCTGGGTTGTTGCCAGAGCGACTCACGGGATACCTGGGCAGGGTGAAATGTTCAAACATTGTGTCAAAAACCACATCACATTATGCACCTGCTGAAATGTAACCACAAAACATGCACAACCTACCTCTTTTTGTTGAACTCCTCATTTTTATCATAATCCGCCTGCATGTAAAAAGACATTTTGCATGGTGATAAATAGAAGGAAAAGAGGTCCAGCATACAGAAACACATTTGAGTATTATACGGGGTCACCCAGCTTACCTCTTTTGTGTTCCTCCCGTGAGGATAGGTTACTCTGTACTGGGCTGCATCCTGTCGTGAGGCACGTTCAGGATACTCTCCGCCTTCACTGTTGGAGTCCATTAGACCTTAGAGAAAGAGAAGCCTCTTTTAAAAGAGAAGCCTCTTTTTAATTTAGTCATAATAAATACATGTTTATAAATCTGTTAGTCACAGCATTCATATTGCATTTTGTTTATGCCTTAAGGTGGCAAAAAGCATGTTCAGGCAGATAAGTAAGATAAGAGGAATTATGGGAGAAGTTGTTAAAGTTTTTAACCTCCAGTCTTACAGGTTCTCCAGGCTAAACACATTAAAACACAATTTCCCACAATCCACATGGGCATTGTTGTGCCTCTGTGCAATGACGTATTCCGGAACTGCTCCCTGGCCCAACAGTAGAGTTGTGCTGTGAGTGATTTTAGTTACTAATTTAATATTGTTAGGTTGTGCTAGGCTGAGCTTTTGGAGAGCCTTATTCGTTAAGTGTTGCTCGGAGACAAAATATAAAGACTCTATGTCGTGCGTAACGTTATAACTGTACGTATTTATATATACTATACCTAAGTTAACGTACGTTACGTACTGTAGTTATTAGGAATTAGCCTGGCAGCCAGCCTAGCAGGTAACTAATAAGATAAAAACAGCTTAGCACGGTGGTTGTAACGTGGTCTAGGACATAGTGTATAACCTTCACATCATAACTGCGTTACAGCTGAAGGTGAACTAAACAACGTATCCAAACTGGTGCACTCACCTTGTTTTCCTTTCCTAAACAGAGTCAGTACAGTTAAACCATCCCTTTGATTACGTTAGGCGACTGCTAACTAACTAACATCCAATTTCAACGGATAATACCGCCCAGTATCAGAGAATAAAGCGTCCTATTCATAATGCAGTTTGGGTAGTGTGCACCCTCTAGCGACTATTGAGATATCAATGGTGCAAATTTCAAAACCAAACACGTCGTTAAAGCTGTGTTGTAGACTTGTGGTGCTATGTCATGCTCCCAGTCAGCTGATCTCACAGATTTTCTAATGAAACTGTCATGAGCCCTGGCAGTGCCTTTATCCTGATCAGTGAGGCATATCAGCTGTTTGCCTTAGCACATTATTGATCAGAGGCAAGCTGTGGCCTGTGGGCCAATTTCTGCTGCACTTGAGCTCACATTGATAGCAGAACCTGAATGCACAATGAAAAACAACATCAGCTGCTTTTATTGACACATCATCTCTTTCCTTGCTGACTCTGCTGTTTTGGTTCTGCAGTTTCATCATATGGGTTGACTGAAACACTGTGTGTGTGTGTGTGTGTGTGTGTGTGTGTGTGTGTGTGTTATTGCCACAGAGGACTGCGTAAACTGGCACTGAGGTCAGGTAGGATAATTTAAGGCTCTACTGTGTATAATTTAAAAGGGGATACATTGATCCACCCTGGTTTTATATCAGACTCAGTGTCATGTGATGTTTGGCGCACAAGCTTTGAAGATCATGTGATATTTTCTGGCTGTGTGTGTTGCGACTTTAACCAGGCCATTGTTCCTGCAGTCCAGTGTTAAGATGGTGCCTGTTCCTGCTGCCTGCGCCTTGTTAAGCCTTGCACCGCTGTTGGTGCTGGGTGTTCCTCCCATTTGGACCCAGCCAGAGCAGGTGCACCTCTCTTATCTGGGTAAGTGTTTGAACCGTCTCCATCAGCCTCATGTGTTCCCATTTAGGGATACAGTTTTCCCCTTAGTGATACAAATCATCATATGGGTTGCAGATTTACAGATGTTTTTGTACAAATCACTCAATAATATAATGACAGATAGCACTGGGGTATTTATGGAGCTGAACTTTTTGTTACTGTTCTGTAGCTCTGCATCAAGTTCACTGAAGTTCAAATTCGCTTTCAGTTACCTTGATATTGAAAAAAGTCAGTGTGTTTCATGTAATGCAGCTATTTTAATGGCTGAAGGCCTTGATGAAACTTTAAGGTTTAGTCCCTGCAGCAGCAACAGCAACATGTCCTGTTGCACAAAAACGCTACCTGTGCACCCTCTGTAAGTCATTTAGGTTAAAGGCAGCAGGTAAATGCCTCAACTGCCGTACACAAAAGTGGTGTTACCCTTGGTTCACAGAGTCCGTGCAGCATAAATGCTCATTCCTTACGAAGGTGAAACGTGGGAGTCATTAAATGAGTTGATGTCTTGATGAAATGAGTACCTGGCCAGTCGTCAGCTTAACTCAGCTTGCTGATGGTTATATCTCGCCAGCGGCAAGATCAAAAGTGCCACTCTTGTGCAAAGTAAGCCTTTTCATAAGCATCTCTTGGCTTTTATAAATGCGCCAGTAAGTGAATCCAGTTGTTCTGTCAGATCAATCTGCATCACCATCCCAATAATTGGGCTTTTCTTCACAGGAGTGCCAGGTTCTATGGCGGTGACCTGGACCACCTTCAATATGACAGACAGCAAGGTGGAGTACGGCCTTCTGGGGGGTCGGCTCTTTGAGATGAGTGCCAAAGGTGATGCTACTCTGTTTGTGGACTCAGGAGAGGAGAAGAGGAAGATGTACATCCACAGAGTCACTCTGACAGACCTCAAACCTGCTGCTGCTTATGGTGGGTAGAGCTTTAATATTACTCACTCTTACTTTGGGCTTGTGAGAAACTTCCATATAAACATGTTAAAGAGTTTTTCCGCTCCTATATAATTCCAGTCTACCACTGTGGGAGTGATGAGGGCTGGAGCGACATGTTCTTCTTCACTGCTCTGAATGACAGCACTAGTTTCAGTCCCAGGTTTGCTCTGTACGGTGACCTGGGCAATGAGAACCCTCAGTCTCTGGCTCGACTGCAAAAGGAGACACAGCTTGGCATGTATGATGTCATCCTGCACATAGGTAAGCTCCACACTGATAGAAATATTACAACAATTAGCACTGTAAAAGCTGTTATCTAAGGCATTAGTCATCCACACATACCTGGCAACAGACTGTATTAACATAAATCAAATCAAGTCAGCTAACTGATGAAGATGTATCATGATGGTAATTACTGTAATGAGCAGAATAATAGCTATTTGTCATTTGTATGTTTTGCCTTTGAAGAGTATGGGTTGGATGCCGGCCACTTGCTTGCTCCATCACTTCACAGTTGAAAATGTGAATAGGCAGGAAGTAGAATCTAACCAGAACATGGATCTGTGCTGTGCCAAAATTCTTCACCCCAAAAGTCGGTCTAAATCTCTGGCTCTCTAGCTTTTGTCCCCTGCCTCAATTTACCGCCGGGGAATAAAAGTATAACACAATTTTTTGCTTTCCTTTTGTTGGCTTTGTCAGTTGAAACACAGTTAAACACTGTTTTACAGCCATTTTACGAGCTTACAGAGAATATAATTCTTTGACTGGCTCATAAAGCAAGATCAAACTTTAATTTGAGGCTAATCGTAGAACACTAGTCATTTATTAAAGGTATAGTTTGACATTTTGGGAAATCCCATCATTTGTTTTCTTGCAGAGAGTTAGATGAGAAGATTGATACCACTCTCATGATTCTGTCCAAAGGTAAAATAAAAATTCTGCCTACTAGCATCTCTAAAGCTCATTAAATGATACATTCCAGCATAAAACTACAAATTGTCCTTTATACATTTTGTTTTTTGTGAGGATTAAACAAACATATTAATTAGTGAGACAGATTTATTTACCTTTGAACAGAGCCAGGCTAGCTGTTTCCCTCTGTTTCCAGTCTTTATGCTAAGCTAACCGAACTGCCTCTAGCTTCATATTTACCGTACAAACACAATCTTCTCATCTAACTCTCTGCAAGACAGTGATTAAGCGTATTTTCCAAAATGTTGAACTATTATCCTTATAATATAGCATTATCCCTATCCCGAATGACAAAACTGAGAACTAAATAAAGGCTAACTTCCAAGTGAACACAACATTTTGGGGAAACAAATTTTGGCACAGTGCACCAAAGATATACATTGTCATATTGTCCTGTGGGAGAGTTAAAATGTTCTAAACACTAATCTGTAGATTTTATGTTTTACAGGGGACTTTGCCTACGATATGCATGAGGTATTTTACTCTTTTCAGTATCATGAACTCTGATCACACTTGTGCCCAGTAAGGTCAATGGCAGCCAATCTTTCATCAAATGTGTATATTCTTAAAGCCACTCTGATATTCCATTAATTCCACAATGACAGATGAGATAAGCCACTTTACCTTTCTCCACTGCCCCTATCCCAAGACTCACCGCTATTTATCATCAGTCTCTCGGCTGTGGTTGAGACATGCAGCTCATAATTAGCATTACAGTGAAATGCCTTAAGCCTGCGGTGAAAGACGAGAGTTAGGGCCATGTCGCCCTACTATTTCTTGAATAAAATAAGCGCCATTCAAAACCCCAAATGTCTCAATAACACATTTGCTCATCTGAAAACCTCCCAACTGTCATCTCTGATATTTAGCGGACATAACCTTGTCTTGGATGCTCATATCATTTTTCTTGAATAGAGTTCCTACATTATTCATGCATTTTCTTTTTTTTCAAATTTGGAGAAATGCTAGATGCAATCAGCAGACTAATAACCATAATTCATCCAAGCTGTGTTTTTAGCTGGAATGTGAAAGTACATCCTGCGGCTTCACTGATATTATAAATAGAAAAACAGAGAAAGGGAATTTTGTCTGAAAGGTCATTAATGGCTGTGGCAGGTAAAAGCCATCAGCACAGCCACGAACCACAGTGTGTTTTTAAAAGCAGTGCAGAAAAAAGAAAAGCGCCTCTGGTTTCAATGAGGTTTGGTTGGTAGGCTGATGATACATTCCTGAAGCTGTCTGGAAAATGGACTGACATACTTCTTAAAACTAATTTGGCTGAATATCGGTGAATGGAGAGAAATGAAACATTGTTGTCTAGAGGGAAAATCTTTGGCGTTGTGTTTAACGGCTGAATGACACTGTTCCAGGACAATGCCAGGATTGGAGATGAGTTCATGAGGCAGGTCCAGTCCCTAGCAGCCTACGTGCCCTACATGACCTGTCCAGGCAACCACGAAGCCACATAGTAGGTGGAACTGAATTTCTTCTCATTCTACTTGACATTTTGGGTGTTTTCATAAATGAACTCAGACACACATTTTGGTGAAGAGTTGTTTTTTAACAGTGACGGGAATTTCAAGAGAAATTCACAGCCAGTGAGTCAACATGGAAGCTGTCTGACTGTTTGTCTTTTCGTTTACATTCGGCTCAGGGCACAGGGGCAGAAGTATAATTAAACGGTTTTGGGGAAAAACAGTGGTAAATGCCGTATTCCATATTGGTAAGAATTACTTGCCAGACACCCCATGACAAATTGCATTCAGAACTGGCTACTGTACATGTTAAGTGTGTGTGCATGTGTTTTGAGGGGATTGTGAATCCATCAGCCGCAGTTTTTCCCCTATAAAGAACACACTTTGGTCTGCTGAAAACCCCTCACTGTACCATTCGAACAGATGGGAGCTATTTTGGTCTCTAAAGGCTGGAGCAGTGTCAGGAACCACCAACATCTAAACAAGGCAACGCTCTCCAAGACAAACATTTATCTGACTGGGAATCATCGGCTTCACTATCTGTTTTTCAGTTCCCAGTGACAGCCCCGCGATGGTGGGAACTGCGTTTTGACTCATCTTCACTGAATGTGCTGATCTCATTTGAGCCTGGGAAGATTTTCTGGACTGAGACACGGGACAGTGAGAAGAGAGCAATGCAGCAACTTATTGATTGATCTGCATTTTTCAAGCAAACATCCTAATCATCTGCTGGTTCCAGCGTCTCAAATGAGGATTTGATGCTTTTTTTTGTCCCACACAATAGCAAATTGAATATCTTTCAGTTTTGGACTGTTGGTCAGACATAACAGGCAATTTGAGCTCAGAATCTGGGAAACTGTGGTCGGCTTTTTTCACAATTTGTTATAAAATAGTCCTAAACAAATTGTAGCAGCTTTCTGTGCCACTGCACATGCAGTGAGTTGTATATTGATATTCTGAAATATTCATATTGCGTCTTTGTCCCTTTTGCTTTATTATTATGTCCCCACAATGCTGCCTGGATTTATTGATTTGAGTTTGAGCCTGTTTGCAGCTTTTGCAAATAATTAATCAGGTTGGTTTGTATTGACAACCTAATATAGAACAAAACTAGTATGAATTGTAGCCTATAATCTGTCCCGCTGATGAAATATTTTCAGTCTATTCTGGGATACATTTTTGAGTACAGTTTAATGTTATTTTGTTAAATATGATACAAGATGATTAAAGAGGTGTACAAAGTATAGAGACCAAACCTTCAGCAGCCTCAGATGCTGTAAACCCTGAAGATCAGCAGCTGAATGTATCCCTAAATTCCAAGCACATCTGCTGGAGGTAGTTGTGTGTTCATGCATTTTGAAACATTTAGAGGTGCCTGATCTTGCACCATAATATTTACTTGACGCTGCTATAGTGAGACAGTCCCCGCGTGGCCTCGCCATGTGTAATGTGCCTGGTCTTTATTACGGAGCTGCTAACAGTAGTCTCTTTTTCTTGGCGCTGCATCCTGACAC